>NC_136615.1:17793965-18478965 GCF_933228915.1 Telmatherina bonti
CAACGACTCCCAAACTTCTGCGGCTGGACTGAGTGAAACGTCCTAAGAAGCTGCTGTGCTCCCTGTTTTCTGTGATGACATGATCTTGGACAATAATTAAAGTTTTTATTCATGTGTTTTTAACTGAACAAAAAAAAAAAAAAAAAAAATCAGGCTTGCTCTAGATCATTGATAAAACTCAGAGATGTGAATGTAGAGATGTATCACGGATGCTATTTGCAAATACACTCATGAATAAAGAAGTAGGAAGGACATCAGGGGGCATGAAGTCAGTTTCATGTAAGGAGAACACTGATGACCTGTAAGATACACATGTGGACAGGTGTCTAAAGTAAGGACATTACTAGCGTGACATTGAGAGCGAGATGGATAATTACTTGACCTGATGGTCGTGACCTTATTTATAAAGTACTGGAAAAAACGGCACTCAGGTACTCAAACATTGTGAACGTCAAGAGACACAATGTTCCTAATTACTTATTAAAAGAAACTTTGGGTTTATTCTTTTTTTTTAAAGCTGCAGGATTAGCTCAATATTGGGATCTGTAAATTTAACACGTCAGTTTGTGAAGAAATTGACTCTTTAAGATGTAACCTATGAACCTCGAGGCCTTTCACATACATTTGAAGTTGTGACAATATCTTCTAAAGTGAGGAATATTTTCATTTTTCTTGCGCAATGCTTTATTCAAGATGTGCAAGAGTGTCTGAAACAGATTTGTAATGGCTGTTAAAAAGAAATAGATTGTTTAAGATAAATAATTTGTTCTTAATAGAGCGAGTTTTTAGCAGAGTGAACCGTATTGGTGGATGTCTGTCACATTCAAAAACTGATTGTAAAGGCACTTAATATGAACCACTTGTGTGGACTTCTGGACATGTCACACCAGGCTGTGCCTCCTGAAGCATCCTGCTTCGAGGCACATAATGAACACGTTTGGCAAAATTAACGTTGTACATATATTAAGGATGAAACTTCATCACAGGTGCCCAAAACCGGTGGAACCGCCGGACCACAAACTGTTCAAATTAAGTCCAAGTGTTTGGATGATGACCACTGATGGGGAGTTGGGGTGAGATGGGGTTGAGCAAGTGTGTAATGGAAACAGCCAATCATGTGTAGCTGATTGCACAGCATGTTGAAGGTTGGATGCACAAACTGCATGAACCAAGGTGATTTGGGGAGTACTCCTTCAGACCTAAAAAATGATGGACGGCTCCAAAACACAGACCATGTGTTATTATTTTTAAAAATAAAAACACATGGTCATTTTTAATTTATGCATACACACATGTATACAGCATATATATTTGGAATTTTCAAAATTATATCACCTAAGTAATTTAACATGCCTTCTCTTAGCACAAAGAGAACACATTTGATGTTAACTTTCCCAAAAAGCCTTATTTCAAAAAGTCTCAAATTAACAGCCATTGGATTATCTTTACAAGTTGACACGTACCCCCCATGCTACCAAAGTCAGGAGTATTTCCTCCAGGGATTATACAACTATCACTTGCAGCCCTGTGCAAAGCATTAGCTGCTTTGAGACAGACAACCAAACCAACAAGAGCTGTCGATTTCATTATTCAGCAAGTTTCCAACAGCTGTGGCGATGCAGCAGGCACACGGGGCAAGTATAAATCATCTCAGAAAAATCGGATCCTGTGACGAAGAGTCATGGAAAAGTTATCTATTCAAGCATCCAACCGTAACCTTTTCCGGATACGGTGGACAGCGGAGAGTCTTATCAGAAGGACACGTAGTTGGCGAAGGTCAAATCATGCACACCTTGCAGCTGAACACAACCCAGAATGTGTGTTGTCAGCCTCATTGAGAATCATTTTATTTAGATAAATAATAGAAAAAATTATGTCGTTTGCCTTTGAAATTAATAAAAAATATTATATTAAAAACTTATTTTTTTTTTAAAATTACCTTAGATTCAAAACTACATTAAAATATAATGTTCTAACCTTAACAACAATTAAAATTTTCACTTTGCAATGCTGTCTAAATAATAAAAGGAATGTATAATCAGGTGTATGTTTTTAAGCTTATGTATTTAACCTTAATGTGTAATTTTTTTTCATATATATATATATATATATATATATATATATATATGTATATATATATATATATATATATATATGTATATATATATATATATATATATATACACACACATACATTTATAATTTGTGTTTATTATTTAAAGCATTTTGAGCTGCTTTTTAAAACTGCTGTATAAGGAAAGTTTGATTTAAATGTTCTTTAAGAGTCAGAGATACACATACTTTTTTTTCCAGTAAACTTTCAACTCTTTTCTATATGAAGACATAGTGAAGGATTCAGGATGATGTGTTTAAAATATAACGTTTAGGATTTAGACTTGAAACCTGCTTGTTGTCGACGTTTTCAGTGTTAACTAGTAGCAATGACCATTCTTTCTCTGTAAAGCGTGCAGTTTTCTTTCATGCACACAAAATGCAGCCGCAGTCCTCATGCTTTAGTGTGCTCACAGCAACAACCGCATAAAAACACTTATCGAAACTGTCCAATGAAATGATGAAATTTTGTTCATATCATAATATTCATATAGAATGGATAACGAGATAACCTTCCCTTTTCATAAGCAGCAGACCAAATCCATAACCCTGTTTTTCTCTCATGCACACTCGCCAAGTGGCAGACATCAGGGCTGCTGACAGACAGCTAATGCTGCTAATGCAATGTTCTAGATGGTCAACAAGCTCCTCGCTCTGTGATGAAATGGACTCCGGCAGCAGACTAAACACATTCGCCTTCCAGGCAATGAGATTGATACTACCGTTGTTAATGTCAGACACAGCAGTATGCAGAAGTTCTTGGTTTGACGTTAAGCTCAACAAAAATCTCTGGAATTGATCATTCTGGATCATTTCCTCTCAGTTATTGTCAATTATTTTTGAAAAAAAAAAATCGAGATTAACTTGTTAGGGTTGCACTTGTTTGCTCTCGATCTTGTTTTTTTTTTTTTTTTTTTTTTTTTCCCTTCAACTCTGGTTTTGAGTATGACGTACGTTACACTAGCATCTCTGCAGAATCACTCGCATAGCTTAGAAAGAGTGGGACACTTGTTGACCCAATAGCTTTACATAAAAAAAAAAAAGAATAAATAAAAAGCTATTTAGAATTGTATTTCGGATTAAGGCTGCTGCTCTTACTTTAACTGATTATTTCTCACAGAACTTGATAATTACATAATTAGCTTAGAAGTGATTATGAACTTCAAGCTTAATTTTAATATACAAACACTCAGGAGTACTCTGATAAACATCTGAGTGTCGACATATTTAAACAAAGTCAGCATTTGTGCCGTCTTTATTAAAGTTTAATAATAAAATAACATTTTTTTTGTAAGATCTTTGAACAAAGTGGTGGTTATTACAAAGCATTTTGTTGTTTGAAAATAAATTGCTGGATACTACAGAAAGTTTTTTAACAGTGATATCTGCTTATTAAACTATTTTTATTTATTTAATCTTGTCAAAAGGGTTTTAATTCATTTGTTTGCCCTCCTACAACCATTGCTTCGGTCCAATACACTCACACCAGATCCATTCTCCAAGCAGCCATCGAGGTCTACTCTCGTATCCACTTGCTGAATGTGGTCTTTAATAATTAAAATGAGCTACTAGACTGTGGTGTTTTTTTTATTTTTTTTATTATAATGATTAGTTTTATGAGAAGATGGAGGTTATGCCCGGGCCGTCTGCTTAATAGCACCACTGACAAACCTTCAAACTCACCTGGAGGTTTTATTTCATCAGGTATACACGCTGCCTACATCAGCAGCACATCATCAAGGATGCCTGATGTGTTGGGACACAACAGGATGGCAAATTGCTTTCCAACATATAGAAGGTTCGGCATCTAAAGGCATGAAAAATGTATTCTACGGTGCGGTTTCCTCTTCAGCCTCTACACCACGAGACTGACACGCTCATGGGACCTGACTGCAGGCTCGCTGCGTAATTGATGGTCCACTTGTACATAGAACTGTTTTTATATGATTACAATTTCACTCTGTCATCATTTATAACCAAATATATCTCTTTGAAAATGAAGACTAACAGGTTCAGGGAACATATTTATCATTACCCCCATCAAGGATGTTGTCATGATTTGGGTTTTTCTGTGCTTTGTTTTTAGGCTTCCTGTTTTATTTTGTAGTTTTTCCTGTCTTGGTTCTTGGTTAGCTTCTTAGATTTCCTGTTGATTTGCTGTCATTGATTTGGTTCACCTGGGTTCATTTAGTTCATTTGTTTCACCTGTTTCTCGTTCGGTTTTTCCTGTGTATTTATACCACTCATGTTCACTCATTGTTGTTTGGATCATTTTGTACCTCAGTTTAGTTTGTCTGTTCTGAGTTCCCTGGGTTCCTCTGAGGAAAATAAATCGTTCTGAGTTCTGCATACCGGCCTCCCTCATCTCTGCAATTGGGTCCGCACCACATCTCCACTGTTTTCGTGACAGAATGATCCAGCCCGACGCGGACCCAGCGGAGAAAATTACCCCATATGAGCTCTTCTGCTATGAACTCTCCAAGCCGGGGGTAAGCCAGCACCCAATCCATACTGGGGGTCCAGATTGGCTGTTTGGTCTCCTCCATCGCTAGGGCTTAAATGGACTGCTGGGATGGCCAGGAGGAGGCGGCACTGCAAACAACATTGCTCCCCTTTGCCTCCTGCTCCGAGGCCCACGTCTCCAGTGTCCCCGCCTGCTCCGAGGCCCACGTCTCCAGTGTCCCCGCCTGCTCCGAGGCCCACGTCTCCAGTGTCCCCGCCTGCTCCGAGGCCCACGTCTCCAGTGTCCCCGCCTGCTCCGAGGCCCACGTCTCCAGTGTCCCCGCCTGCTCCGAGGCCCACGTCTCCAGTGTCCCCGCCCTGGTCCACGTCTCCGGCGCTGCAGGCTCCCACGCCAGCGCCCAGAACCCGTCCGGCGCTGCAGGCTCCCACGCCAGCGCCCACAACCCGTCCGGCGCTGCAGGCTCCCACGCCAGCGCCCACAACCCGTCCGGCGCTGCAGGCTCCCACGCCAGCGCCCACAACCCGTCCGGCGCTGCAGGCTCCCACGCCAGCGCCCACAACCCGTCCGGCGCTGCAGGCTCCCACGCCAGCGCCCACAACCCGTCCGGCGCTGCAGGCTCCCACGCCAGCGCCCACAACCCGTCCGGCGCTGCAGGCTCCCACGCCAGCGCCCACAACCCGTCCGGCGCTGCAGGCTCCCACGCCAGCGCCCAGAGCTCGTCCACATTCCTTGCTCCATGTTCCCGAGGGGGTCCCAGGACGGGACGCTCCTCCCTTGCTTCATGTTCCCCAGGGGGTCCCAGGACGGGACGCTCCTCCCTTGCTTCATGTTCCCGAGGGGGTCCCAGGACGGGACGCTCCTCCCTTGCTTCATGTTCCCGAGGGGGTCCCAGGACGGGACGCTCCTCCCTTGCTTCATGTTCCCGAGGGGGTCCCAGGACGGGACGCTCCTCCCTTGCTTCATGTTCCCGAGGGGGTCCCAGGACGGGACGCTCCTCCCTTGCTCCATGTTCCCGAGGGGGTCCCAGGACGGGACGCTCCTCCCTTGCTCCATGTTCCCGAGGGGGTCCCAGGACGGGACGCTCCTCCCTTGCTCCATGTTCCCGAGGGGGTCCCAGGACGGGACGCTCCTCCCTTGCTCCATGTTCCCGAGGGGGTCCCAGGACGGGACGCTCCTCCCTTGCTCCATGTTCCCGAGGGGGTCCCAGGACGGGACGCTCCTCCCTTGCTCCATGTTCCCGAGGGGGTCCCAGGACGGGACGCTCCTCCCTTGCTCCTTGTTCCCGAGGGGGTCCCAGGACGGGACGCTCCTCCCTTGCTCCATGTTCCCGAGGGGGTCCCAGGACGGGACGCTCCTCCCTTGCTCCATGTTCCCGAGGGGGTCCCAGGACGGGACGCTCCTCCCTAGCTCCATGTTCCCGAGGGGGTCCCAGGACGGGACGCTCCTCCCTAGCTCCATGTTCCCGAGGGGGTCCCAGGACGGGACGCTCCTCCCTAGCTCCATGTTCCCGAGGGGGTCCCAGGACGGGACGCTCCTCCCTTGCTCCATGTTCCCGAGGGGGTCCCAGGACGGGACGCTCCTCCCTTGCTCCATGTTCCCGAGGGGGTCCCAGGACGGGACGCTCCTCCTCCTCTGTCTCCAGTGTCCGGCGAGGAGGTCGCTCCTTCTCCTCCATCTCCAGTGTCCGGCGAGGAGGTCGCTCCTTCTCCTCCGCCTCCAGTGTCCAACGTGAGGGATCCTAAGCCAGGCCTGCCCCCGTCGTCTGGGCCTCCCGGCCGTCCTCCAGAGCCGAGCCTGCCCCCAGACTGTTTCCTGAGCTGGGCCGTTTGGATTCTTCCCCCGGCCCTGTGCCCCTGCACTTTGTTTTTTCCCTTGGTCCCTCCTCCGGGCCCCCTCCTCCCACCCGTGTCTGGACTCTGAACTTTTTGGGCCGTCCGGTGGCCGGCCCTTGAGGGGCGGGTACTGTCATGATTTGGGTTTTTCTGTGCTTTGTTTTTAGGCTTCCTGTTTTATTTTGTAGTTTTTCCTGTCTTGGTTCTTGGTTAGCTTCTTAGATTTCCTGTTCATTGATTTGGTTCACCTGGGTTCATTTAGTTCATTTGTTTCACCTGTTTCTCGTTCGGTTTTTCCTGTGTATTTATACCACTCATGTTCACTCATTGTTGTTTGGATCATTTTGTACCTCAGTTTAGTTTGTCTGTTCTGAGTTCCCTGGGTTCCTCTGAGGAAAATAAATCGTTCTGAGTTCTGCACACCGGCCTCCCTCATCTCTGCAATTGGGTCCACACCACATCTCCACTGTTTTCGTGACAGATGTTGTTTTGTCATGCATTTATCTGTTAGTAACTTTACCAAAAATATACTTAGATTCCATTCAATTTTGGGAGTTTTAGATTTAATTTAATTTAAATTCAAAATGGTTTTGCACAATATTCTTAGAAATGAGCTGTTAAGGTTTGACAAACTAAAACTTTAATTATTTGTACTTAATCACTCAGATTAATAAAAACTGGATTTTTTTTAAAGTAAAAGCCGACTGATTAGATTTTATATCAGTTAAAAAAAAATCTATGAACGCATCTTCTATGACAGGTTTTTAAAGGTACATGTTTGCAGATCAGTGTGGACTGTGGAACATCACATAGTATTATGTGCCATTTTTAGACAAATGTTAGATGTAAATACAAAATTTGTCTTATCTGATATTTTATGAGGCAAGTACTGCTCTAAAATATTACAGTTTTACAGAATTAGGTTTAAAACTGGTCATCAGTAAACATGTCTTATAAGTGACTTTGTCCCCCCAAAAGACCATTGCCAGTGAGACTAACCTTTTAAAATCATGAATAGTTTTGCCCAGAATAAAGACGTGCACACACAACCATCATCCAGAATGATTCTACACAGAATTATCAAGGTCCGATCACTAAATTAAAGTGTGTATGACTAACTTTTCTGTGCTCCAAGCTTTCCCTTAGTACCTTTTTCTATTGTTACAATGATGTTTCATAAAAAAAAAAATTAAAAAAAAAAAATCAATGTAATAACTTGCTATTTACTTTTTGTAATCAACACAGATCAGATTCTACAGAGAATAAGCTCAATGCTATATAGATTTTTCAAGTTTTAAGTGTGAACTTGTTAATTAATATTGCCTAAAAATAGTGTGAAAAGAATTATAGAGTTTGACCAAGACTCCCTGACTGTCACGCAGGGTGTTTGGATTCCTCAAGTCACTCTGATGGGAACAAAGCACATTTCCCTCCCAACTCAGCAACCTTTTGCATGCCTCCTTTTTTTAATCACAGTTTTTCTGTAACAAATGTATTGAAAGGAAACCAACGTGGAAATAAGACTTGCTAAATTCTTGTATGATGAGAGTGATTCATGTGTTTATGCAACCAATGGTGACCACATTCTTTTTCTATCTCTTGTTTCCATCTGGAGGGGTGAAATATCAAACTAACCATCTCCTTTTTTACTGTTGTCTCAGCTGTGCAGAAAACTTGGTGACAAGTTTGAAATACTTTAAGGCTAAACCAGAAATTATCTTTCAAGTTTTAATCTTCTAAGACAACAAATAAACCTAAATAAAACGACTTCATTAAACTGAGCTTCTCAGATGTGTGTAAAACAACTGAAGCCAACGTCTGCCAGCTTACTGATATCAATAAGTATGAAATATTGTTTCTCCCACAGGCAGAAGCAACATAATATTTAGACTTTGAAGGGATTTCAGTGAAACAGGTTAAAAAATACATGCATGTTAATGCTCAGCTTGTTTGTACACACAATCAAATCAGTCAAAACTTTATTTATAAAGCACTTTCATAAACCACAAGGTATCCAAAGTGCTCTACAGGTTAATCAAATAAATCAACATTAAAAGTTTGAATAAAAAAAGTTAAAAAAAAAAAAAAAAAAAAGTGTGTGTTGTAAGTGTGTTGTAAGTTGTGCTGCATATAGTACGTGCGTTGTCTTTCAGGAATTTCACAGGAATGCACTAAGAGCAGATTACTTCAAGTACAACAGCTGAGAAAACCACTTTGAGGAAAGACAAATATCATAAAGGTGAAGGGGACGACGTATTCTAAAGGGCCATAGGGGGCCAGATCTGTAATACTCAAAATTGCATTGCAAAACAGCTCACCCACTTGATATTGGGTACATTTACATGATGTGTTTTTTGGTTTTTTAAAAAATAGGAATTAATAATTCAGAATGAAATAATTCTGAAGTAACATTATTCTTCTACGAGTTTACATGGAAATAATTACGTTTAATTCCGAATTGATTTTTGCATTTGCAATTAGGTGTTTATATGGGCTTTTTTTTTTTTTTTTTTTTTTTTTTTACCAGTTTAAAGAATAATTAACTTCTATTCAGAATTAAAGAGGAATTAAAACTCCCATGTTAACGTGGCCATTGTCACTTCCTCATAAAGACAAACACAACCAGCTTACTCGACTTACCAATTTAAAAACAGGTGAATGCTTATGTGAGCGCGCGAGGGCACGACTTCCCACTTTTACATGTGTCGCAATGCTTCAATCTTCACTTTAACTATTTAAATTTCCGACAGTTCAGGACAAGGGACAGCACATAAGTGAGAGGATTAGGAAGTTATTAAGCTCTAATGAGCTGTAATAAAGTGGGACCAATGTTTGAGCTCACCTAACACCCAGTGATCAGTGTGGCTTTCTCTCCTCAAGTTCATTTCTATAAAAGTCAGATATTCAGGAGAATGAACAAAAAAAAACTTCAATGAGCTCAAATCCTCGCTCCTGGCCATCCGGGAACATTGGCTTTCTCTGACTACAACACACACAGACACACACACACAAAGGAAAAGACAATGATTTTCTCATTGCCAGTAGCAGTTTAATGTATTTACCTTTGACGCTGTAAGAGCTAAAGAGATAAGCTTCATGTGCTGTAAGTTGAGGTGAAGCATGGTTTTTAATAGAGACCGCTCTCTGAGGTAATTACATCGTATTATTAGTTTTGATTCACCATGGATGACACCCAACACGCAGTGGCTGAGTGGACAGCCAGCTGTCTTGCAGTCAGGTAAAATCAATCGGCCATATCTCTTTAATCCACATGTTATGGCTGTCAGCTTCAGGGCATCCATGTTAAACATTATGGTTTGTAAAAGTGTGTTTCTTTATAGAAATAGTAAACCACTGTAACACCTTTACAGAAAGGCGTGCACGCCCAGATGTTGTGTTTTTAAGCTGGACCCATTAGATAATGCGCACCGACGTCATCAGCATGTAGAGTTGTGGGACTTTGTGCCACTTTTGGGCATACCAACGTTCTGCAGTGTTTATTTATTTAGCTTTTTTTTTCTGTTATATTTAGAGTTTCTGGCAAATATTTCATCTTACTTTTTTCTCCTGAGTTGTGTCTTTGGCTGCGGTTTCATGATAATGCGCACAAAAAAGGAAATTAACCAGCAGATTTCCATCCATTCAATTCTTGATGCATGAAATATGTTGAATTAACACGTTAGAAAACAGCAAACTTTTCCATGTGATGTGTTTCTTGCTGATTGTGGTTTAGATATATGACTTTTTGTGCACAGAAGTAAACATGGCTGCACTGACTAATGTGTCGGCTATGAACAGGATGATGAACCAAACAGACGAAAAATATATTTTATTTAATTTCAGAACCAAAGTATTAGCAAAAAATAAGCTTGAATAAACATATATTTTCCGCTAACAGGTTTTTATCCACCCTTTGCATGAACATTTAATGATCAGTAGCTTTTAAATTCATTACGGGTGTAGGAGCCTACACTAATTAACAAGATAAACTCTGACTTCTGCAAGTCAGCCAGGTTACAACAACATTAAATCTAAAATTCAGTTACTGTTCAGCAGATTGTAGCAACTTATTTATAAGTATTTCTGCATCATAACAACTCTTCACTTCTCTTCTGAGCTTGTGGCGCTAACGTTTCTTTTCAACGTGTTATACTGATGTTTTTGATACAGTTTACAGGCGAGAAACTTAAATGTGCAAAAAGAAACAGGGTGCCCCCAATGTGGAGGAGCAGCCCGCGGTCACGTATGCATGATCCACAGATACAATACCAGGCTGCTACAGAGTCATTTGATGGATGATCGGATGCCGAGGGTGTCGTTGGTTCTCGGCTGTGAGGCAGCGCTCTCTTCCTGGAAACCAACTGTTAACAAATCAACTCCTGCTGGCATTTGGAGCCCCCACTGCCTTATTTGTTTGGTAGTTGACAATTACCAGATGTATCCTACCTTCTAAACCGCCACCTGCTTCCTACAAACATCTGCTTAACATATATTTTAGATGTGCTTTAAAGCTCTTAAAAGCCGTCTTACATAATGATAAAAGCCTGTCAACACATCAGCGCTTCATTTTCATGTAACTACATAAATCTTTCTGTAGAAAATTGGAAAACAGATGATTGTTCCATGGAACCACATTGCCATCTAATGATTAGAATATTAACAAAATTACATAAAACCCTTTTCTTTTTTTAAAAAATTTAACTGACTTTAGTGTTAATATACACTTTAGTTGCTGTGTTTCATAATGCACAAAATACTGTTTTATTTATTTTTATTTTTTTTAATTAATCTACTGTAAATGTTCCAAGCTAACTCTTTGTAACTTCAGGCATTACGGTCATTTTGCATTTAAATGCCACATTTATTAAAATTAATTTCAGACAGAAAGGAATGACTCAATCAGTGAGACTGCCTGCAAAATCCGGTCATGTTGCTGGATTAAATTTCTCTGCTTTCATTCATCCGTATATGGGAGGGTGGATCTTATCTCAGCAGCCACCAGGCGAGAGGCAGCGTACACTGTTCTTATTTCAGATAAATATAGACACAACATGGCCAGCCGTATAAAGTCCCTGTGTCCGTGGTTTTTAGGCACTGAAATATCACAGTGACCCTTCAACAAATTCTGACAGCAGTTTTTAATTACTTTACTGGGTTTTTATCCAGGCGGGTATAAAAGGCTGTATGGACAGAAGCAAAAAAACAAAAAAGTAATGCAAGCTTTGGTATTGTGATCTAACATCAGGATGTTGTCACTAGAAGCAAACAGAAATGTTGCAGGATATGACTTCATCAAATCACATTTTAGAACGTCTGTAAAGCTTCATACGTAGACTAATCTCCTGTTTTTACCTTAACTAGTGAGAGTAAAATGTGTCTGTTCTCTTAAGTGTTTTTGGTCAATATGTAATTGTGTGAAAATGCTATATTGCTTGCAGCGTGTTAAATTAACTGAATTGTTTGTGGGTGTGATGAATGATCATGGAGTGTGATAAATTGGCACCCTATCACAATTGTATTTGCATAATGTGTTTTCTGCTTCATTTCCCTTCCGACTTGTGCCGGAAATGTTTTTTGGAATATTCTAGCAAGGTTTGGCAATGATTCCTAATATTTATTGTTATTTATCTTGAGTTAAATAGTATATAAAAAGAAAAAAAAAAAGAAGAAAAAAAAAACAGAAACAGAAATCATTGCATTCAGCTCAGAATTCCAGTAATAAACCATTAATGACACTGCAAAAACTGAAATCTAAGATTAAAAATCTTAAATTGAGTACACATATGCTGATTTTTTCAAAGGTAAGATAATTCTTCATTTTTATGCCAGAGAATTCCTCTTCTTTTAAGAGTATTTTTACTTGTTTTAGGAAATCTTGACAAGCCAAATTTTCTTGTTCTCTTGGCAGATGATTGAGTTTATTTTAAGCAACATTTACCTAATTTTTGTATATTTTTACTTGTTTTTTAAGGCTGAGTTTTTGCAGTGAACAATATGAAGATCCTTTGACAATTGAGAATTTCCAAACTCAATTTTATGAAATAATTATATATTTAATGATGTGAGACTTTAAAACAAAAAAAAAAAAATTGTTTTAGTTGTTTGTTGCATTTATGTTTTTCACATCAGCATCTCAAGAAGCTGAAACCCAAGGAGAACTTTATCTTTTTTATATGTTCTTGTGCTCTTCTTCTTCGTTGCCACAGACCTGAAAAATCTCCCCACTAAAAACACTGTTGTATCCTCTGAATGTTGTGTAGAGGGTAGAGAATTGTCAGTCTTGTTCAGCAACTTCAGAGGTTTACAGTGTAAAGAGATTTGGTGAGTGTACATCTCCCTGCGGTGCTCCTGCGCTGCTGACCACCTTCTCTGATGCACAAGTGTAGCTATGCAGGTTGGAAAGTTGCAACAAAAATAGTGTGTGGTTTCCAAACAGTTTCCAAACAGTTGGACTTTTTTTTGGCCACTGTGTTTCACTTCTGTTTGAATTCCATGTCATCTTTTTACTCATGAAGGCCTAAATCTCACAACATAGTCATTTTTATCACATTTTCCACACTGAGGGAAAAGCCTTATAATTATGTAATTTCTTGCTTAAGACGCTTTTACCATTCTCTCATAATTCTGAGCTGCTTTTATGCCTCTGCTCTTCCTGAGCTGGGAATTGCATGCACAGTTGTTACGGTGCTGCAGGTGGTTCGGGTGTTTCGTGCTAAAAAAAAAAACAAAACAAAAACCTGCACATCACTGTGGCATTGTTACCTATTAAATATTTACACAAAGAATATTCATCCATTCAGTATCCTAACTGTTTAATCCGATGAAGGGTTGCTGGGAATCTGGAGCCTACACACAGAATAATTTACTTTTTTTTTTTTTTTTTTTTTTTTTGCAGTCTTGAAAAGTGTCATGAGACATGAATTGATTTTGAACTTACCCATTTGTGAAGTCTTGTTCTCTCATTTAATGACCGAGGCTTATTTCAGACTGTCAGATTGGGGTTTTAGTCTCTGTGGAGCGACTGGAGGTCAGATTGTGGCCTGCACTATTTAGCTGGCACAGCATGGGGAGACGCATCCATATTTTATTCTGGCCCATGGCAAGAGCTGAGCTATAGATAGAACTTTATTCTTGCTCAGCTGCAAACAGCATAGGGTCCTAAAATATGCAAGTGGAGGCAAAGGCTACCAGAGAGGAAAAGTGTCTGACTAAAGATGAAGCATTACATGCTCCTCGGTGGGTAGCGATGACGAGGCCTGAGACAGTAGATGTTAGAATATCGCAGATGAAACAGACAGGGGTTAAAAGTGGGTTACTTCCTTCGCACTCTTGATGTTTTCAACATTTTTAGTTGTCAGTGTGCTTTCAATACCGTCTGGCAGTGGGAGAGCACATTTCATTCTGTGTTTTTACTTACTGCAATGAGAAGAAATGGATCAGTTCCATTCTATTCATCCGCTGACAAGCTCTTTAAAGAATTTGCAAGACTGTATCTTAGGAAATGAGGGGTTGTTAAATCCGAAGGTTGCTTCGTTAAACAGACCTTTGGCAAAATACTGAACCCCACCTTTACCCCCAATGGGATTTATAAGTTGCTTTAAGTAAAAGTTTTTTTTTTTTTTAACTTAATGGTGCAATAAGTTGTAAGCATCAGCGAAAGCTTCTTTGAGCTGCTGAAATATTTATTAATATTTGTCTGTTTTGCTGCTCTATGAACATGTCTTTTTCTTTTATTTGATTTCCTTGCATTTTTTTTTCTCAAAAGACAAAAACAAACAAACAGCAGCTTCATCCATTGTCTAGCCATCTATTCCTCACACATTTCAGCCTTTATCCATTTTTCTTGCAGCCATTTCCCATTCATGTCTAAACTATCCTTTGTCTCCGCTGACATCGGATCCCTTTGCCTTCTCTGACACTTTTGTCTGTTTTCTTTGTTTCTGGCTGACCTTTCATGTACCTGTCACAGTTTCAGAAGCGCCGCTCTGATGGCTGTCCCAGGCAGCTACACTGGACCACTTCCACTGAAACAATGACAAATTTAAAAAAATCAAAAGAAGAATCGGAGCTGGGTTGAGCATCCCCTCTTTCCAGGCATTGATCTGCTCTGCACTCTTTTACGCTCTGAACCATGAAGGAAAGAAGAAAAAAACAGGCAAAGGAATAGAGATGTAATTCTACTTTCTCTATGCATGTGTGTCTGAGGATGGACCAAAGCATAAACTACGCAATTATATACATACACCTTGGAATTTCTTTGGAATTTCTTTGCCTCTCACTTTTCTTTCTTCTGCTAGATTATCTCCAAATTAAAACAGCAGGGGTGGGGCGGGGGTGGGGGGGGGGGGGGGGGGGGGGGGGCGTTCAGGCTCAAAAGATTTACAAAAAATGCTCCCACCATTTCCCCTTTGTGAATATAAATGCTGTGCAGCCGCCATGGAGGTGAGATGGCACACAGGAGGAAATGTCTAGTTTGTATGCACACTTGTGCAGGCACACACTGGCACCATGCTGGCACTGAATTGGATGTGAAGATCAAAGCTGTATTTTTATTTTATTTTAGGCAAACATTTATCGTTTGACTGAGTTTACTGTATATGTTTACGACATATGTCATATTTATGGATAGTATCGTTCTGAATAAACCAGGAGTTTTTCGGGAGTTTGACAACAAAACAAAAGCATCGGACAGTGGATGCTTGTACAACATATTCTGCTTATTAGGGCTGTGACGATATGCTTTTGTCCCGATTTGATTCCGATTTTTTGGGTGCCGATTCGATTTAAATTGCGATTCTCAAAATTCTTTTATATTGCTGATTTTTGTATATTAAAAACCAAAAAAAAACTTTATAAAACTTCTTTTTGCTAGTAATTTTTCTTGATTTCAGTTAGGAGAAAACAACACAGTAGCCAGACAATCATTCTGCTGCTATAATGCCCAAGAAGACAAGTAAAAAGATAAATAAAACCAATATAAATGACAAAAATTTTGAAGGAGATTAATTTTTTATTTCATTGAAAAAAAAATAGATTTTTCAACAAAAAAAAAAAAAAATTCAATTTTAAAATTGTGAAACAAAAAATCCTGATTTTCGATTTTTCGATTCGATTTTCCCTCCCCTACTGCTTATCAATCTTTTCGTGGTTGATGAATTTAACAGGATCGCTGACAACTTCCATTGCTTTGGTTCATACATGTAATAATAGTGAGTCATTCCAAGGTTTTAACCTCTGCATCCATAGACACCAAAAGTTCAGAAAAGCTGTGTATGTGCAACATCTTTCAGCTTAAAATCAATACCCTCTTTCTGAGAACAGGCCGTGTTATTTGAAATATGGAATGATGTGGAATTGCTCTACTACAGTACCATTTATGTGTGCGGATTTCGAGCGCTGCAATTCATCTTCCAAGCTGGATTGCAAGCTGCATCACCACCTGCCTCAGGGCACGGGGCATGGATGAAGAGGCTGAAAATGTTGCCTTGTCTTTTCTCTGACTTTGAGCAGAAAGAAGATATCCCATTGAGCCTAAGAGAAATAAGGGTCAAGCACTATTTACGGACAGTGAATCATGGTCAAAGGTTTCCGTTTCTGACAGGCGGTAATTCCCAAAGGCTGTATCAGCGATTTAGTGGATTCTGGTCCAGTGTTGTTCATTTGGCTCTTTGGAGTAGCTGGTCTTTTGTCTGTAGGCCTGTTTCTTCCTGACTGAACAAATGTTGCCCTTCCTGGTGCTGGGTATCATTTTCTGTGAATGTACAGTCATCGTTGTATCTTATCATGATACCGCGGAGTATAATTTTAGAAAAACCTCTTCCTCTGCAATTCTGTTTTAGTATGAAAACCATGCATTTTCATATGAATCATTTTCATCTCCTCAACTCATTACAGGGAACTCTAAAATACCTCGTAATCTGAAGAAGATCTTCAGCTTTGACACTAATTGATTGTACAAAGTTCAGTCAGTTGTCAATAACAACTGAACAATGTCAAAATCACCCTTGTAGATTCTGTCAACACACTATGAAACTATAAACTGTATTAACAGGTCTATATGTTTCTTTTTTTCTCAAAGACTTCACTCAAAGCTCCAACTTGGAACTGCTAGCAACTCCACAACTCATTTCAAACTAATTATTCTTTGCCTCATGGCTTCATCACGTCGCTTTCCCTTCAGCTATTTACCTGAAACAATTCTCTGTGCTGTCAGACTGAATAACTGTGTCATCACAGATGGAGACGAGCCATTAAGAAAGAAAGTATCCAGGTATATATTTTGAGCACTGAAGATGCATTCTGTATGAGCGCATCTATAATAATCCATAATGATGAATTCCCTTGGTGAAAGCTGCTGCCGGTGCACAGCTTGTTAATGCAAACACTTCTTTTTTGTTTTGTCTTCTTCCAATAGTTATGCTCTCCTGTCACTTTAGTGGATCCTTAATAAGCGCGCTGAGTACATGTCCGTCAAAAAGGAAATGGCAGCGGTTTTGACTCCTGTGGATCCATATGAGTGTATTTCTCACCAATGAGATCCCAAGAGGACGCCGGAGAATGAGAGTTGTGGAAGATGGATGAGAACGGGGAAGTAGACAGATTGCATTATGTTTGAAAAAACGAACAGTTCAGCAAAATCCTTATTCATACATTCACGCTCTTAAAAATCCAGTGTGGAAGCCTCGTCAGAGTTTCTTTTTGGACAAGATTAGATTTTAAAAAAAACAAAAAAAAAAACAAAAAAAACGTTAAGTTGTTCAATTAAATACTTTTTATTTTCAGTTAACTTCTTTCACTGCAATGAACTGGTGACGTGTGCAAGATGTGCCCTGATTGCTGGGATGGGTTCCAGCTTCCCCACGACCCTTAAACGGACAAAGCAGTGATGAAGATGAATGAATAAATAACTGAATTTATGACTTTAGTGGCACTATTTCATAGCATACTTACAAACTAACAGTAAATCCCCAGAAAAACAATAAACACATATTTCATGTCACAAGCGCTGCCCTTCACACATCCAAAGCTTTATAGTCCATAAACATGAAGGAGCAAATGAAAGGAAGACATTGACATGTAAATAGATATATGAACACAAACCCGTGCATGAACATACACACTTTCACAACCAGCATAACGCTGCCGAACAAAAACAGAAAACTGAATGGGGTTATCTTCTTGTTTTTGGGCACCGTGAGACCCCCGGGAGGAAGTTGACTGAGGCGGCATGACATCAGCCGCTTATGAGACACTGTTTACACAAGCAAACGGCTGATAAGGGAGGAAAGGCAGATAAGGGAGATGAAAAGGAGAAAATAAAGGCACCAGAACATCACCTGACATTGAACTGAAAATGAGAAAGCAGCGGTCTCGGGGTCTTGGGGAAAAACAAATGTCAGAATAAAATGTCTTGGTGGCTGGTTTTGACAGAAGTGAGTGATCCGAAGTTACAGCGAAGTCCGAAGCCATAGGGATAAAAGAAATGGTGCAACAATTGACACTTTTTGTGTGTGTGTGTGTGTGTGTTGTTTTCATGACTAATGTAGCGGGTTTATTTATTTATTATGATTAAAGATGTATTTACTTCTAACCTTAGGAAAAACGATTTGTAAAAGAATGATGACGACCTGTGGAGGCAAATTACACTTCTTTCCAAGAGGCTGTAGCTCTGGGCATGAAACGGGACAAAAATAAAGAGCTCTAAGAGGCCATTAAATATGAATGCAGGCAGTTAACCTCGAATATGCTGTCCCAGACTCTGTAGTCACGCAGATCAAACTTTAAGTTGCAGCTGCCTGCTACTGCCTTTGTTTGCAAACCTTGATTAGCCTAGCACTAGCTGCAGGTCCCACAAGAAATGGAGCTCTATTACTGTTGCTATTATTTCATGTAAAAGACTGATTTAATTTGGGAAAAAAGAAAAAGATAATCTTTTCTTTTTCTTCTATAATTATGAAGATTTGTTTCTTTGGATGTGCTTCATAGCTGTGTTTTTGACAGCATTCTTTGAACTGTGCATATTGTAGCAGTTTAGTCTTTTCTTTTAAAATATAAAGGTTTTATTTTGACTTGCTCTCCAGAATGAATTCTGCCCAGTGCGTTACCTTCCTCGTGCGCGTCACACAAGACCATGTCCAATTGTGCTTTTAGAGGGAGGCAAATTGGCTACTTCTCATACCTCATACATACAAAGTGGGAAGAAACCCCTCCTTTAAATCCCACTGGCAACTGTACAGTGCATGCGTTTCAGTTTAAATCAACATTGCTGGAGGCAGCAGCTCCAACACGTTATCTGTCTCAGCATCAAACTGTGAAGGACCTTAAAAAATGAAATGTCATTTTCTGACAGAAACGTTTTTGCTGTCTTCTGCTGATGGGAAATGCAGTTTGCTTTGGGATGATGGCTCTATCACATGCAGCTTCTCTGTCCACGTGGAATGTTTCCTCTTTTTAGGCAAAACATACCAAAGATAAGGGGATAAAAGTGCATGCAGGCGTTTCTCTGGTGTCTAGAATGGTGTTAAAATGGGAGACCAAATTGATTTCATTGTAGCTTTTGCTCAAGGTTGTAAAATACAGCAGACAGAAGCAGCAAGCATTCAGTAGTGAGTTACGAATGAGAAATCCTGCATGGAGAGCAGTTGGTATTTGCACATGATTACATCTGAGGCCACTTGCCATTTACATTAAAAATAACACAGGGAGAACAATTAGGCACACAAATGACTAAAGTTATCATGCAATGTTTTGGTTTAATATTTACTTGAAGTATTGTTTAAACATTGATTTTGGCAGATAAGATGCCAGATTTTTTTTAACAGACTTTTTAACTTTGTGCACAAACTATATTTGTATATTGTAATCAAATCAATATCATGGACAAACAGATGCAGTCAGGTTGTGTCCTGAAAACTCTGAGTTTCTGCAAATGCCACGCTGAGCTTCTCTTGTCAGTATTGCAATATAAATCAATTTTGTAGTCTCATCCACAGAGGAGATACTGGAGCTACTCGATGTACCATATGGGTGAAATACTTTATGTATGCTTGACTTGCATAAAGCATTTTGGCTGTGTGTGTTGGTCATGCCTTACACAACAATGCATATAAAAAGAAAGTCTAAATGGGATATTGTAAACTGTGTAACAGTGGACCAGAGGCCTCTGTATCCTGTATTGTTTGTATTCATGTCACGGTGGGTGTATTTCCACCATTTGTGTAATAGTCTTGCAGTTTTCACTGAGGGATACACTGATGACTCATGTCACTAACACTAAAATAGGAGAGACAGAAGACTTTTCACAAAGAGTCGCAAACGCAGTACACTGTAAAATAGTTCTTCACACGTATATATATATATATATATATATATATATATATATATATATATATATGTGTGTGTGTGTGTATATGTATATGTGAACAGCCCCATATATCAATATGAAAGTAAATCATGGCATGCATGGCATACAAAACACCATGTATACTGTTTGTGTGTGTGTGTTTGTAGAAATACATTCAAAATATATATATATTTTTTTAACTGTGCCAGTAAATCTTGGATTTCAGACATCGCTGATGTGAGAATACCGGCGGCTTCCTGTGTTTTTTGTTTTGTTTTTTTTTTGCTGATGTAAAAATGACGACATCATCAGGGTTCAAAAATGACAAAAAGCAAAAACGAAGGTGACATTTACCAAATAATACTTTGAACAAATATCATTGCGTGGATGATATATGTACTGAAGCTAACAGCTTTTGATTGGTTTTCATCTCAAGATCAATGTGAGTATTAATTTCTTTCACCCCCGTTCTCCTCCTCATTCCCCTCTTCTTCTGCTCCCGTATGCTCATTGGCATGCATGGTGAGCATTCACTGGGAGCAACACATCACCATTATTCATGGACAGAGTACACCTCAGAGCCAGACTGACAGATCAAAAGATGATGATGATAGGTTGAGGGTATTGGTGGTAGATGTGATGAATGGCCCCGTTGGTTGGAGATGGCTATGCTGCTGGTTGTTTTGTGACAGATCTGTTTTCACTTTTTCATGGAGTTGTCTATGCCTGTGCTCTTAGGGCACGTGAGTTGTAAATAAAAGTCTGACTTAGATCAAAAATCTAAGTTCCATCTGAGATACTTCATTTGCATATTAGGATGCCAATATGTCTTGCTTATATTTATATTTACACTGTTTTAGTGTGTCAGACACAACGCAGGGAGAATGTTCTCCACCCATGATTAATCTTTTTGCTTGCATAAATGACCCAGAACATATGGTTCGAGAAATCCCCTGTCCTTTCTTTTGTAATATCCTATCTTTGAAGAAAGAGAAGCAAACCCTGCTCACTCTGCCTCCCTTCTTTTCCCACAGCTAGTTGTTTTGGAGTCATTCATCAGGAAGAGTGAGACTGAACAATCAGGGGGAAGCGTTGGCAGGATCCCTGTAGAGATGAGGCAATATTGAATTGATGGTATCATTTAAAAGGCAGAAAAAATAGAATAGAAAAAGGAAGACAGAGCTTTTTTTTTTTTTTCCATGTCTAAATGGAACAGCCTAGCGGCTCATAGTGCATTACATGCTTTAATCTTTTACCCCTCCTAAAAAGGAAATAGATAAAAACAGACTATTTTTTAGATATACTCTATTGCACTTTATGTCTGTGTATTTATTTGTACAATATCTAGACTTTGCCAGGAATTTAGTTTTCTTTTTTTGTCTCTCTCTCTCTCCTTCAAAGCTCTTGACCCAAACACAGAATCTGTGGAGGATTTGATGCAGAGGTTCCAGGACAGCTTCCGTGTCCCCA
The DNA here is from genome assembly GCF_933228915.1 of Telmatherina bonti. Classification (NCBI taxonomy): domain Eukaryota; kingdom Metazoa; phylum Chordata; class Actinopteri; order Atheriniformes; family Telmatherinidae; genus Telmatherina; species Telmatherina bonti. Next base: position 17,815,186 of record NC_136615.1, read on the forward strand.
ACACGCCAACAGACATATCCCACTACCAGCATGCAGTGCACAGCTCATCAACAGGCCGCCGGAGAGTCGCCAGCCACACCAGAGGTAGGACAGAACATCATACAAGTTTACAGCTTAAAGCAGAGTACACTCCATGTGAGGAAGTAAATGACTAATATTTGCAAATTTATTTTCATTTTGCATTCTATGCTAAAAGAAATATCCTTGCTGTTACGCTGAGGCATTTGATATAAATGTTATTGTTCTGGCAGATTGTACAATAATTTTTTTTGTTTGATATTTGCTTATTTAGTCATTTTTTCAATAAAAAAAAATTAATCATTCACATATACTGTGCCCTAAAATAGATAAAGATTATTTTTTACTGATGTCCAATCAGTCTGTATCCCTAAAGTGATATTAGACATTAACTGCAAAAACTCAGCCTTAAAAAACAAGAAAAAAAAATATACAAAAATTAGGTAAATGTTGCTTATCATTTGCTTGTCAAGACTTCCCAAAACAAGTAAAAATACTAAAACAAGAGGAATTCTCTGACGTAAAAACTAATAATTATATTATAATATTATATATATATATATATATATATATATATATATATATATATATATATATATATATATATATATATATATAATTAAAAAAATAAGCATGTGTACTCAATTTAAGATTTTTAATCTTACTTCGATTTCAGTTTTTGCTGTGTTTCATTTACATACATAGTTTATTTTTATCCTAGTTTGGCAGTAATTAATTTTTATTTATACTTTATTTAATTAAAAAGCATTAACCTTCCCAGAGAAGATAAAATTATCACTTGCAGTTTATGAAAGAAAAAAAGTGAATTTTTTTTTCACGTTGATCGTGTACATTTTCACATAGCAATTACCACGGCACCCATCACATTTTACTATATTCCTCTCTGCCTCTTGTAGATGTTCCAATTTGCTGTGGAAACAATATTTCTAGGTTATTTTACACTTAATTTCCTTAAAGTATTCATGATGTTACCTCTTCAGGGTTTACAGTACTCCAGAGCTCCAGCATGCAGAAATTTTTAATGAAAGCAAAAAAAAAAAAAAAAAAAAAAAAAAAAAAAGACATAACATATGTTGTAATGTGGAGTATTGTCAGGTTAATCTACCGATGGTGAAAGAGGAACACAGTTTTGATCTCAACCAAAAACATTAGGAACCAATCAGAAGTTGAGCAGCTCTTAGAAAATGTTTGGTTGCCAAAAAGCTGCCCAACATGAGGTGACAAATATTGGAGGAAGAGATGAAAAACAGAGAGAAAGCAACAGAGCAAGAGATACGACAAGAGTCAGGATAAGACTTTGTTTTTTCTGGCTGGGGAGAGCTCACAGCACAGGCAGGAGGCACAATGGATGCTGGATTAGCCGTTGATAGGGAGCATCACTGAGAAAACCTGCAGTAGTTAGGTAATGTGTCTTTAAGCGCAGTAAATGTCCCAAATGCATCTTAAACCTAATAATAAACACAAACACAAAGTTTAATTCCAATTATGAATCCAATTGAAAATAGTTCACCAATATCAAAAGAATCATTCACTCATGTCATAACACATTTAAAAAGGGGTTTCCATGCAACTGTAATTTATCTGTCAGCTCACCGATCTGATATCCGTCTCACTATATGTCATTTAGGAGGAGTTTCACCCCCATGCAAAATATACTCAATGCAGTTCTGAGATGTGACTCTAGTGACACAAGCAATGAATTCACCTAATTACCCGACATGATAGTTTAAATCAAATATGTTGTAAAAATACAGTGTGTGGCATTTGTCACACCATTATGCCCAGTGACAGATAAATATTAAAATGAGACATTACCATGAGGAGTTATGGTGACAAAATAACCTCACCAGCTCTTGTGACTTGCCATTGCAGAATGCAAAATTAGCCCAAAAAAAGTCACACAATACTGGCTAATGTGTGTGTTTTAAATAGCCCACTCACACTGTGGTTGAGAGATTTTACGTACTTGGTGTCGATTTCCTTAGCAAAGGAAACATCTGCTATTTAATCCATGCAGTGTCAAAACTGTGAAGGGCGTGACTGAGAGATGTCCTCAGTGAAGAGTCTCTCAGAGTGTATACTTAAAAGGTGAAAAGTTTGCCAGTACTGCAAACATGATAACGGGACCAATGCTGAGAATGAGAAGTAAACTCAGTTAGAAGCAGTGAGGTTAAAGGGGGAAGTTAATTTGTCAGACCCCAAAGGTCGGTGCTGCAAAAAGGGGAATTAATACATTGCAAATTTCCTGGGAAGCGCAGCAGACAGAGGCCATGCAGAGCTGATTGTGGTCAGGCAGATGCTTCTCATCTTCAGTTGCTACAACTTGGCCGAACTTTTCATTTGTCCAGTTGTTACAGTTAAGTTGCATTGTTCCTCTTTCCTTTATTAGCATCGCTGTGTGTAGGTTCGTACTGATGCATTCCTGACAGAGTATCATGAGTGCAAGGGTGTGTTATATAAGTACAGTGCTGTAATGTTGTCATTGGGGACGCTGTTGTCTCATCATGTGACACAGACCAGTAGAGCATAAGCCATCATCACTGCACTTTAGTTATGAAAGGTAATTAGGACAACTTTAGATTTGTAAAAAGAACAAGGAAAAAAAAAAAAAAAAAAAAAAAAGAAAGAAAAACTCAACATTAATTTCGTATTATTTATTCACCTAAGAGGTACAATAATTATTTAATTCACCAGCAAGTAATGAACTTTTCAGCCAGGAAAGGACATTAGTCCTTAGTTTTAAAGCTTCCAAAGGCTTCAAAGTGAACTGTCACTTTTCAGTCTGTACTGTAAAATCTTTTTACCTTCTAATACAGTTGAAGCCATAAGACCCATTTCACAAAAAAAAAAAGAAAAAAAGTCTTTTATTTCTTCCATGTTGTTAAGGCGTGACACCAAGATCAGAGAGTTAACACACAAACACTGATGATATTGGCAACTGACTGGTCTGCACAAGAGGAAAGTCTCTGTGTGGGAGGAAAAACTGTCGATGCTGTAAGACTATGATGCGTGGGGTGGCAACATCCAACAACACACAGCAATTTTTCAGAGACTATTCTTTTCTTTTTATTTTTACCTCTTGAAGCCTGTAATATGCAGCATAAAGATGCTGTTAATGGCCAGTAACTGAGCCAGAGGGCTGCTGGGATTGTGGATTGTAGAGTCACTGTGGGAAAATTTGCAAAATAAACCAAATTGCAGAAGGAATTTGATTGTTTTATTTAAAAAAAAAAAAAAAAAAAAAAAAAAAAAAAAAATATATATATATATATATATATATATATATATATATATATATATATATATATAAACTGGATATGCAGTCACCTGCAAACCACAGCAGCAGTTCTGTCCATTCAGCAGAACTCTGCAGCTGTTTATATACTGTTCCTGCCGTGTCCCTACGCCTGCATATGGAAAATTTGCTCTCTGGTAACATCCTAACTTCCGTCTCAGCATATATTGCCCCAGTTTTTGTAGCACCATCTTATATCTGGACTTTCAGAAATGTTGACTCATGCATAAATTCCATTGTTATGCAGTTATTACTATCATTTTCCCCTCCGCTGTCTTCCTCATTTAGATTAGAGGCCGATCTCTCAACAGCAACAACGATAGTAATCATAATAAATGTGATCTAAGATGTGCGACTGTAGTTGCACAGGGTGATGATGATGGAGAGAAAAGAAAAGAGCAAGAAATAGGTTTTTAAAGAGGTCATTTCCAGGAAATTGCACTATTTCCAAATTAAAATGTGTATTAGCGTTGACCGGAAGTGGTAAAATCAGCGCAAGCCTTTCTTTAGAAGATGGTTGAGTTTTTCCATCTGGGCGCTTTATTCGCAGTAAAACTGTCCACAAGGCTGAAGTCTCGCAATGAGTCTCGTTATGAGATATGTTGTCCTAAATCCGATACCTGGCTGATTTTTTTTGCCACTTCAGAGTGAACAGGCAGGTTACATTCAATGCAACCTTGACGTCATTCTGGAGCTCCTAGATATCTTCTCCTAGAAGCAGTTGGATGTACTCACTCATGAGGACACGATGTACAGCTCCTTAGTCATGGACAAGAAGGCTTAGTGATGCCAAACAGGTTAGACAAGGTGCATTAGCTCACCCCTGTTACAAACCAGTACAGCCCTGCTCCTGCTAACTTTCTCAGAGTGACGACATGGCGCAGCTCGAAAGTCTTCAGGCAATGTGTTGACAGATGTATATAAAGTATTTCTTGACATTCAAAAGTCAGATTAGGTACGTCATAGTAAAACTCAATTTCTTTCTCCTCTTTAGCCTTTTTATCGGAACCCACTCACAAATTTGCCGACTGCCGCCACACACTGTTATATACAGACACCAGTAAATGACAGTACTGGTTACCTCTGGGTTTGTTTCTGTAAACACTGTCTTGGTCGTGATATTCTTAATGTTACACTGAGCATGCGGGTCACTTCAGAAGCACAAGCTGTTCATGCCGCAGTCCACAGTCCCATTTATATGTAATATGAACAGCTAAGAAAAAAAAATCTGATTTGACCAGACGTAGCCTTAGATCACAGGTTGCACATGTTTAACAAAAGCCTGCAGCACTGCAACGTTTCCTGCTGTTGTTTCATATCGGATGGTTAACAGATTGCTGCACCACCACTTTGTGGCGGTAACTCATCTCTTCGAACTGCTGGTTAAAACATGCATGACATAATATCTAAATGATTGGTGCATTAACTACATACAGCAGATTTTTTTGACATAAACTGTTTGAAAATGAGAAAATTGTTCATTCTAAGTATATGGTCATCAGCCTGTTACCGAGAGTCCAGGGGCTTTTGCAGATGAGGCCTTTCTGTATGTTCATTTTGTTACGTTGGTTTTGAAACCACTTTTAAGAGACAATGCCAGGACTGCTGACATCTAGTGGCAACGTTGCCAAGCGCAGTTGTGAATAGACAGTGGCGGACATTCTTCCTGACATAAACGTGTTTTCATTCGCAATTAGATCCAGCAGCCTCAGGTGCAGCACTGACTGCACTTCAAAATTGTGTACATGTCTATGGTTTTCGTTTATGTGACTTTTAAATGGTTATTTATCCCAAACAGTGTTCTAGGGCCTAGGAAACACTGCAGCGTAGCAATAGTGGTGGCACACATATGAAAGTGGCCATATAAGTTGCAGCACATAGATATAAATGGATGATTCACAGAGATTCAAAACACATTACTTGTTCTAGTAAAGTGATAAAATACCAACTGAACAAAACTTTTTTCATGATTTATTACATTTTTTCCTGTCATTGACCTTTGATTTTGTAGCACGCTGCACCTTACAGATCATTGTTTACATGTCCTTGACTTCTCAGCAGTGCATTGACTGTGCCATTGATATCTACTTCAGAGGAGTAAAACAAAGATAAATACCTATTTTACAGTTGATACTTAGTTCTTAGTTTTTCAAATGTTGGTGTTAAAAAGTGGTGTGAACCTACTGAACCACCAAATCACTGGTCTTTTTCCTGTCTTTAAGTTGCTGCACTAGGATGAAAGGAAAGAGGTTGGTTTTATTTGGCATGTACAGCATTGCAATGATGTGCATTTTTTTGCTGTTACTGTCTCAGTATATACCATGAACTGGGGAGCTAATGATCTGGAATTGAAGTTCTGTGAGTTACTAATGGCTGTACCTCCTTCCCTCCAAGGCAATTGTGGTGGGTATTAAAATATTGGAGTTTTTTTTCAAGCCACAGTCAGTCACCGAGTTTGTAAAATGTATTTAATGCTAAGCATGAAAACTTACTAGTGTCATGCTGTATACTAATTTTATACAAATCAGGCAATAGCAATGTTCTTTGTTTTTTTTTTATTTTGTTTTTTTTGTGGTGATTCTGGACTCTTTGAAAAGCCTGCAGAAGTAACCAAGGTAGCTAAATGTACAGCAAATGCTGACTACTTTTCTGTAGACATCCTTTCATTTACATTTTGTCAAAATGCAGTGTGGGTTTATCCTCAAAAAAACATGCTCCCTTATTTGCATGTACTTCTGTGTATTCTAATCCCCGCTGTGGTGTTAATACGTTTCCACGTGCTGGCTAGAAGCAGTGGTAGTTTTTTTTGATGTGTCACAACAAGTACTTTGGCTCATTACGACAAGGATGACCTTATGGTTATTATCTGGGTTTTCTCCTGTTTAATTGATGCTTTGAAGTAGCACATGAAAGTAGTCGCCTATGCTGTCCCGCGCGTGTGTGTGTATGTGTGTTTTAGTAAATAAGGAAGGAAGCAAGGGTAGGGGGTGGGGTAAGGAGGGTTGGTGTTCCATAGTTCATTTTGTGCTCAGCTCCACTTTCAGCTGTCTTCAATCTTCGCTGCCGACCAAACACAGTGATTACAGCTGTTGGTCGGCAGCCCTGGAGTGTCTCTACAGTGCAACACACCATAGAGCTGGTATACTGCCAAGCCGGAACACTGTGTTTCATGTGGGAAAGATCCACAGAGACTAGGAAGAAATTAACAAGGTCTGATCATGCATCTTATCTGCCAATGTACCTTAGGATGTGTTTGCTTTTTTAAATTATTCTTCACATCATGGTAATTCTGTTTTTCTTTGTTGGGTACTATAAATGATGTGTGTTGTTTGACTTTAAATAAGCAAATCTGGATTCAGTGTCTGTGTTAATGTTTTGTTTTGTTTTTTTTCTTGTATCCTTCTGTGTTGACCCTGTCTAGGGTCACCAGTCCGTCAAAAGGCTGGGATGGTTGCTTGGAGAGGCTCCAGCTTCCACGCAAACATTAATTGGATGAAGCAGTTGAGAAAATGAATGAATGTATGAATTCTGGATTCATTTTGCAGTAATCAAAAAGTTTTACTTCATGCTTTTTTTCTCCACCTATAATGCTTCCATAATTGCTCTTTACCACAGTTGACTGTAAATCAAAGCACTGGGCCAGAAAGACAAGTATTTATGTTCCTTTTCTTTTTCTTTTTCAAATATTTCCTCAGTTGTGTATAATTATTCAGTGCTACCACTGACTAGCTTTGTATGTACTTATGCAATAAACATGTTGTTGACTAAAATTAAACCAGTACGCCCGGTTTCAGGTGTTTCTGTATATTTTACTATGTATTATGTAATTTAAGCTAAAAATAATTTTTCTTCCGGTTAAAAAAAATAAATAAATAAACTCCCTCTGGCAGATGTAAAATTTGCATACATCTGGCATCTGAATGCAAAGGGAATGCATTGCATCGTCATTTAGCCATGCATCACACGACTCTGCACCCAAATGCACACACTAATTTCTGTTGAGGATGCTGCAGTCAGCAAAAGCAGGAAAGCTCACTTTTTTTCTTTTTTTTTTTTTTTTTTTAAATCACACCATAACATCTCAGATGGAGGCTCTGAAAGTGACAGAAACAATTAGCAGTTAGAAAGAAAGAGGATTGATTGATTGATTTTCCAGGCTGCAAAACAGCTGGCAGCTCACTTGCAAAGCCGTTGTGTGCTAACTCACACAGTCTGGTCAAAAATACTAAAATAGTAATAATTAGCTCAGGATGCTGTGCCTATCTGTGAGAGCCATCCAATGCATCCTGCAGTGTACAATGTTGCCGTATAGCTTACAGGCTTGTCCCCTGGGAGGTAGTCGTAGTTATTTTCTTCACTGTACGTCGGTACGTCGTAGCCATCAAAGCTCTGAGGGGAAAAAAAAAAAAAAACTATATTACAAAATTGGAAAAGTTATAATTGGCCTGCTTTAGTAAGAGGGTTTTGCGTGTGTGTGTGTGTGTGTGTGTGTGTGTGTGTGTGTGTATGTGTGTGTGTCAAGGTGGTGGGGGGTTATTGGGTCCACTCTTACAACAACCAGTGATCTTGTTTAATTTTCTGCAAGCAGCAGAGGGTCATAGAGCAGGTTTCACAGCACTTTCTGAGACCATGTTTTAGCTAATATAAGCGAAGTAAACTGCATTAACAGATGCTGGTTGGAATTTTATGTTTGTTTGTCTTTTTTTTTGTAAGTTTTTGCTTGTTGTGTTTTTATTTTAATATTTTTGCCTGTTTACATTTAGAAAAATAACTGTATAAGAGGAAGTTGGATAAATCCAAGAGATTCAAGAAGAAACTCCGACTAAATTTATACCAAATTCAAAAACTAAAAGATAAATAACTTAATTATTTATATAAAGAAAGAATAAACTAACATGACATGTCTGTTTTGCACCCTTATTTGGTAGGCAACTTGCATTTATTAGAATTCATCTTAAATGGAAGTGACTGCATGTATCAAAGCAAAGTGAGTTTCCACATATTGTCAAAATGCATGAGTTAACAAGGTATTGCAGTAGGGAAAGCAAAATCAAAGTTAGGCAGAAGAAATCAATGCAAAACTTCCTACATGAATAGATACATTCATAAATGAAATAAATAGATCAATGCAGGATGCCTTTATTAACAAGTATGAGCTAATATATAAAACAAGACAGCGAAAATTCATCTATTATTTTGGAGGATGGGGAGTTTAAAGCAGTGAAGGATGTTACAAGATAGGTGGAAATTCCTGTGTTTGAGTTTTATTTAACAGTTTTGGACAGCCGTTAACAGTTCCTTGAACTCAGAATGAATTTAGAAACAGGGAGAAAAAACTTCATTAGGATATTCTTTGAGTAAAGCATGAAAGATTCTGATTCTCTGCACACACGAGGATGTCTTCATCTGATGATGTCTGATGTCATCATTCCTTCATCCCTGTTAATAACAACTTAACCCCCCGATGATCCAACTCTGCTTTAAGAGGTTATGAGTAGCAAACTATTATATGCGATTTATTTACATAAAGGCCATGATTGCAGTGATACTTTTAGTGACAAATTGAGTCTTTCTGAAGGTTTTAAATCCCTGATTCAATTTATTTGTAATTTTCACTTTTGAATGTTCTAAAACTTTCTAATTTTTTTTTATTTTTTATTTTTTTGCATTTTAGTAATGTGTTTGAAATATTTCATTTCTTAGTGAAATTCACCGAGTAAGTGGAAACACCAACTTTTATTTGAGTATATAGAGGTCAGACCCCCAGGCATGACAGAAAACAAATTGGACAAATGCATGAGCCTATAGAAAGAGCACCCAGCCACACTGTAACAGCATCTGTTCACTGCATAACTAACAGGCAGATGCGGGGCCGCTGCTACACGTAAATACTGGTTTTTCATTTGTAAACTCATCTTCATAGTTCCTGCAAAGACATTAGCAAAGTAGATCCTGAAAGAATTTTAAGCAAGAGGTTGGTTATGACATAGGAATTACTAAGAAAAGGTTTAGTGTAATATTACCATCACATAAACCAGAGATGTGTTTATAATTACTCTGCAGTCCTGATTCATGATTACTAAATAGAAACTACTGAGAATGTTTCCAGGTTTTACCCAGTGCTATCACAGGATTTAACCTGAGTTTTACTTTGGAAATTACAGTGCATGATCCAATAATTACCAACAAATACCAACATTTTATCACACTAATACCATATTATTACTGTGCTGCAATGTGAAGTTTGACTGAAAAGGTAAGTTAAATCCAGAGAACTGCACCATGCAAGATCATGCTTAAACTTTTCATAGAATCTAGCATTAGATAGTTGAGATGAAATTACCCATCTGTGCTAATCATCATCCTGTTTACAAATACCACCTTCTGTCTTTTGGCTTTATAATAATATCTTTAATCTTTACTATGCAAGGCAAGTTTACTTTCATGTAGTATACAATTACAAGTGTTTTACATAAAACATTAAAAGCATTGCAGCTGGTGCAAAGAAAACAATACAATGGAGCAAAAGGCAGCAACAAATTATTAAAATAATTTGAAAGTGATTAAAAGGAAGATAATTTAAAAGTTGCTGTGTAGATTTCATGCATCGGTGCAAGAGAAAGGAAAGTTTTTTATCTTGGATTGAAAAGTCTACATTTGGTGAAAGTTTAATTTCCAATGGCAGTGTGTTCCACAACTAAATATTACTTCTACATGTTTAGTCTGTTTTCTGGTCCGATCTATCTAACCTGTCTGTGGATCTATTTATTCTGGACCTTAAAAGTGGTTTTATGTGTTCGGATCTATTTGTCCTAGTTAAAGCTCTAGTAGCTGATTCCTGGAAAAGCAAGAATGTTTGATGATCCTATAAGGAAGTCCCATTTAAAAGACCATTGCAGTGATCCAGTCTACTGGAGACAAATGCATGAATGCATTTTGTCCTGGTTCTTTGTGGGATACAAACCTTTTATTCTGATAAGTTATGTCAACATACTGTACTATTTGACCTCGAGGGCGCATATATAACTTAAACAGAAATGTCCAGGGATTGACCCCTGGGGGACTCCACAAGTCATGGTTACTTGCCCAAATTCATACCTACTGACCAAAACAAAATAACTCTGGCCTTCTAACTGGGACAAGAACCAATTAAGGACCTCTCCAGAAAGTCCAATCCCATCTTCTGACCAGTTTGATGAATTTGCTGCCTTTCAAATGAGTTGAATTCCTTATTCTTTGTTAAATAGGTAAAGTGGATTTGCGGTTGTACCATCTTCTGTATAATGTCCCCATCCACAAGATGTCTTTATCAAAGCGTTGTTCACATCTGATCTAAATGTGCTGTTTTTTCTTTTTATTTCTAAAAGATGCAAATGAGTCTGTTGGAAACACTTGAAAAAATCCACAAACACATTTAGCCCACTATTAAGTGCAAAACACAACCCTTCAGAGAGAAGACAGCGCTGGCAATATTATACTTATTTAAAGGGAATATTAATTAATGTGTGCTTGATGCGCTGACCCATGCTTGACATTGCATTTTGTTGCCTTCTTCAATCTCAATCTGTGTGGTAGAGTTAAAAAGAGCCCCATCCCCTCCACATTAAATGCTGTGTAAAATTTCAACTACAGTTTGCCTTTTTTACCTTAGAGGATCACTTTATATTTAATCCAGCCTTATTTAATAATGTAAATGAGTTTTGTGTATCTGGTAAAACCCCAACTCTACCATACGCTTTCCCACCAAAGCTATTCTTTAAGTGATGTACTTAACATAACATCCTACTTCGTAGCATTTTAGCATCAACAGAGCCATATGAGATCACCCACAGCCCTGCTAGGAACTGCTCGGTCCATGTATGTTCATGTATTTATCATTTTATGCCAGCCTGACTTATATAGCTTAAAATGAAATGAATATACAGTTTGTTTTGTAAATGTTTATGACAGCGAACAGAAGATAATTTCCAATGCATTTCGGGACTCACTGACTGTTTTAGTACATTTATAGAAACATTTGTTGCGCTTCTCATTAACAAGGTGTCGATGTGTAGAAAATGCCTTCCTTTAACTACATGTTTGAAGTTCAGAGCAGAGAGCTGCCTTTTTTTTTTTTTTTTAAATTGTATTTTTTGAAGTTGATGGTGAGGAACGATATTTGTTTGTTTATTCAGGGAAGTGTGAAAGAGATTGAGAGTGATGTGTCAGTCTTGCCTCTCCTTACTTGAACTGAATAGCTTTGGGAACAGTTGGCGAAATGATCCTTCCAGCTTACTGTGATGAGGTTGGCCTGACCTTTTGTATTGGCTGTGTGTGTGTGAACAGTGTGTGAACAGCGTGTTTGTCCTTTTGTTATTTCCTGTATGCCATTTAAATGATTCATTGATGAGCCACGAATATCATTTTAAGCCATACTTTTGATTAAATGCTGTCCTTATATCATTAAGTCATTTTTACAACTAATAAAATGGAGACATACTGTATATAAGGATGTTAGGCATAATGGTAGAAAATTAGGAATGTGTCTTAGTAGACCTTAATAGACCTTATTGTCCATCCATTTTATGTACCGCTCATTCTGATTCAGGGTTTGGGTGGAAGCTGGAGTCTATCCCAGCAAGTAGGTAGGTAGGAGAAGCTGTTCATAGCTCAACTTTTTTGTCTTTGTGGAAATAAATAAGAATTCATATTTTGATGCTGTTTAATGATCCTCCGTCTTGTACAGATAGTGCACTTCTGCATGGACACGGAACAGAGGCTGGAATAGAAAGATTAAATTGCAATAAAGTGGTCCCTTTTTTCCAGACCTAGTTTCTACAGGAAAAAATGGTATGGGTGCCAGAAAATGTGGTCCAATCTTTCCTACTTTTTTGGGCCCCTTAAAGTTTTGACAAAAGAGTGGAGCTGGAAACACTGCAATTCATTGGTCGAAAGACTCATCACTGCGACCATCCCTGTGACTTGGCACAAAGATCCAAGCAGCAACAATGTCATTTCTAAATATAATGTGGACTTATGTTTATTTAAAATCACTTCCATTGGGAAAAAAAAAAAACAAAACAAAAAAAACAATCCACCATACTTGTTCTTCTCGTATGCATCACACTCTTCTTCATTATAAACCAAGACCAGCACACTATCAATTATCTGACATATGGAAATGGGGCTTTGGAAGACTCAGTAGCTCATATGGCATCATCAGAGCTGTTCACTGCTTTGGCCACTAGCAGCATCATTTTAAATCAATTGTCTGGTACACAGGAAACCAGTAAAGATCTGAGAATTCAATCTGTTGAGTTGACCATTCCTGAACAAAATGACTATCTGCTTTACATGATTGTGAGGTGACACATTATATTAAAGGCCACACTTTTTTTTTCCACTCGAGTTTAAGTTTAGATGCACATACAAGCACGTACAAGTGTTTTTTTTTTTTGTTTGGTTTTTTTTTTTTGTTTTTTTTGTTTGTTTTTTTGTTTGTTTTTTTTTGTAGAGAGGATTGCACTACATTTTTTCACAGCTCCAGCAAATTACTATACACACACATCATGGGGATTTTGGAAAATATTTCCTTAGGAGTGGTGACAGCATTTTTTTTCTGAATAAATAAACAAGGAAATAAATAAATAAATAAGAGGTACAACTTGACATACCTTTCCAGCCATTTCACATCTTGAAAATCTTTCAGTTGGATCTGACACATCACCATTTGCTTGTTAGCTCCAAATTGGCAAGTGTGCTCTTGAGCTAAGTGAGACACAATAAAATAAAACATAGGGATGAGTGTAGCCAACAAACAACTGAACAAACTGAAGTACAAGAGCCAAGTGGTGCCTTGTTAAGCCTCCCACCTTTCCGAGTCCTTCTTGTCCTTTTTAACAGGTAGATGCTCATAAATTGAAGTTGTAAAATGTGTCAACAGTGCTTATACCGCAATGCTTTCTGTAATAACTTTTCAGCATGCCATGCTTGTTTATGTGTAATGGAATTGTTGGTGTACGTGGATGTGTGCAGACTTCTTAACATCCACCAGAGAAGTAAAGCAGTATTGATTTGTTGGCATTTTTATTTATTTCGTTTTTGTATAAGCAAACAGAGCTGTGGAAGACTGAAAAAAGAATGAAACAAACAGCCAAAAAGCAAACCCGACTACCATTACAGACTCGTGTGCTTTTTATTTTAACAACGTGTTTTAAAATTACACAGACTGGGACCCACACAAAGTAGAAAATAAATCACAGAGTCTACCTCCTCGATTCCCTTGAATCCCTCTGATTTCCTGATTTACAGCGCTGAGTCTCTTTGCCTGGTGCAGATCGCCTCAGGCTTCCCTACCTCATCCTGACCTCAAACAATCTGGCTTTCTGCTTGTCTTAAAGTTTTATTCTCACATCTTTCTGACTGACTAACGTCAAACCTGCAGGGAATTTTAGATGATTAGATGCCTACAATAATGGCAATATATTATTCCAACATGTGTAGAAGCATGAGAAATTAAGTCTAATTTCCATCCTTTTTTGAATGAATGCAACTTCTCAAAGTTGCTCTAGTTGTCTCCTGAATTATCAATGACAAATTTGCATGCATTCATTCCTGCGTGAATGTAGATGCCAGGTTATATCAAGCTGAAGTTGGACATATTTAGCTGGCCAGTGTCAGAAAGTCGTACTGCTGAATACAAATGGGCCTTAATGTGATTAACAGTTGTTGAGCCATGCGGCGACTGGTGTTGCTGTCAGCTTAATTCGCTCGCAAACATATTGTCATAGACATGCATTTCAGGTTCGAATCAGGAGTATCCACTTACTAAAATAAAAAAAATTTAAAAAAAATTAAAAAAAAAGTGCCCACTTCTATAGTTCGCAACATGCAAGCTGACATTTAAGTGTAGCAGCTTTAAGCAATTTGTCCTGCTCTGGAAGTCACACTGCAGCTGCATGAGGATGCGTGCATGGAGTGAAAGACAGCACAAATAAATACAACCACCAGTCAGCATTCATACAGGCATACATACTTAAATCTAATATTTCCTTTCTTTTTTTTTTTTTTATTTATTTTTTTTTTTTTACTCAAACCAGTGAAGTTCACAGATTTATAAAAGGTCATTGCTGTCATCACACACCATCATTGCTTCAAATATCTTTGCTATTAAACCGATGAGACAAACCAAAGACTAAACTTGATCTGCTGTTATACATATTATATACATGTTATACATACAGAATTATACATATTGGGTAATAAGGAAGCCTTTCAAAACAGATGTTGAAAACATCAACATCTGTGCAACTGGTTTGTTTATTTATAGTACAATTAATGCATATTCTCCGCTCAGTATTTGTACACTTTTGTATATTTTGCAGTAGACTTTATTCTCTATTGATTTACACCCTATTTGCACTGTTGTATCGTCCCTGTGGAGTTTTACCAGACATCTACCTGTAGATTATATAAAAGTACAACCATTTAGTGTCTTCGCTACAGAACGACAGCATATATGTTATTTTTTCTGCTATTACTGCTTCCTTATCCCTTATGAACTTGGACTGTCACTTCATTTCCTGTGGATGTTTTCCAATTAAATACCGTTTGCAAAGTCTGAAAAAAACAAAAAACAAGCAAATCTTCATGACTAGATCCCAAATCATTTCTGCAATTCAGGAGCAAAACATTTTTATTTTATTCTTATTTTTTTTAAATCACAGACGACCTATCTTCAAAATTCTTTCATTTCTATAATCTCTGAATTCATTTGCATCTGTGATCATTTGGTCTCAAACACAACATATATACAGAAGTCTTCTCGCCACCAGTCGATGACTTCTTATGTGAAATTGTTGAAGACATCAATTATTATAGAAGTCAGTGGTTATGTAAGAGATAATTGCAGGCGGCGATGGCGACATTGACATGCCAACTTGGAATGAAAAAGAAGTTTTTAACATAAAGTGCTCATTTCACTTCACTTTCAAAAGACTCTGTGTCAAACTGGTTTATACAGTCTTACGTCATGACTCTGACTCCGAAGAATTTTTTGGGAAGGAAAAAAAAAGTAGAAATGGTTTAAATCAATAGAAGAAAAACCCTTCCACCCAGAAGGATCTGCAGCCAATATCCTGCTGTGTCGATCAACAGAACTCCAACAGAATCACAGTGCCTGCAGAGCCTGCTTTCCATATCTTCATCTATAAATGCTGCACATGCCCTCTGCCCAGTTTCACTTCATAATAACTATATGAGGTTCAACATGCTGGTATATTTTGTTGTTGTTGTTTTTGCATGTTTAATATATATATATATATATAAATATATATATACATATATATATATATATATGTTTTTTTTTTTTTTTTTTTACTATTTGTTATTATTTATTTACTTGTAGTCTATCGTTGTTTTTTCGCTGCCCCTATGCAGATGATTATAGCTTTTACTGTTGACACTAAACCCATCACCTCACCTCTCGGCTTTCCCATAACTGCTCATCTCACTAATCATCCTCACTACAGGAAATATTACAAAGCACTCCCCTCCTCTCTCTCTCAAGTGGACTTCCCGTTCCCTCTACAACCAATGCATGCGTGTGCCATTATTTTGTCACATAGCATTACACTCCATTTCTCCTTTGCACCATTTTTTTTTACACCAAATCACATTACTCCAGCTTCAGTAAAACGCTTGTGAAATGTTCAATTGTTAAGTATGTTATTTAACACTGCAATTCATTTTATTTCTGATTTTCCTAATTTCGTTTTTTTTTTTTTGTTTTTTTTCCTAATCTCATTTTTATGCACTCTGTCTAATTTGGTTCCCAGTCTCTTCGTGGGATCATTGAACAAACCCCCCAATTACCATTTATCTCTGGATAGTTATATTAGTATTGTGCAGGTTTGGAAATGATGCTTGTTTTATATATAGGTCTGTGGCACACAAGGATGTTAGATATGCTCTCATGCTCTGCAACATAGCTGGCAACACTGACAGTTTATAGTTATTTTATAGTATTTTTTTTAGCTGCATTTTCTAGCTCCTTCTTGTTTTGTTGTTTATCTTGGAAGCCCCCCATCGTTTGCGTGTCCTTCAAACTTTAACTAATTGTCATTCATGGATCCGTGGCTTTTGTTTGTCTGGCATTACCCAACTTGCCAGATTGACTGTGAAACAACATCTACACGCATAATTCCACACACTCTATACAATTTCAACCCATCTGTCACCTCAACCTGGCAACTGATAACCTGATTCAGGAGGTGTGTGCACAGCTGCTCTCTGAATGCTGAATGAGTTAGCTACTGTATAGCTCCCGCTGCTGATGGCATGCTGAGCTGTTCATATAGCTCACTAAATGTCTGTGACAGGTAATTGCAGTTCAGATCTACAAATATAGTCTTTTGCTATGTTAATTTTCTATGTTCAAATAGCTCCAAGCTCGCCAAACAGCTCATTATCAAAGGAAGACACATTAAGAGCCTGTTTTAACTTTGTGGATTCACTTTGATCATTGCAAACACTACAGCAGTGTAGAAGTAGAGTCTAAACTGTCTACACACAGCATGTTTAATAGTAACCATTACATAAACCATTACAATGGAGAAAAATGCTGAAATTAAAAAAAAAACAAACAAACAAATGTATTCGTATAAAAGTGAAAAAAAGTGACACAGCATGGAGACAATACTGACAGCAATTAGAATGTAATATATTTAACTACAGAGAACATTTATATTTAGGAGTGAAATATGCCATTTATGCTGTTTAACAGAACGCTGATGGAGGCTCAGTAGATTCTGGCAGATGTGACAAAGAGAGGAGACCTTATAGAACAGATTTTAGCGCTGTTAAAAAGTTGATAAAAAGTGAAACTTGTATTAGGTGCTGGTGTTTAGCCGAGGTGTCCTGGGTGTTTAATGGGTCAGAGTTGTAAAGGTATTACTGCTGAGGGAGAGAAAAGCCTGATCAAAATGGTCTGACGAAGGAAGAAGGGTTTGAAGAAAAGGAACGGAAAGCTGTGAAATAGAAAACACCATAAGGGGGCCAGATTTCCTCAGAGCTTTGCACCTTGTTTCACATCTATTTTTTCAGTGTTATTTATCAAACTTGCATTTGCCTGGAAGCACAACTCCCCCCCCCTGATCTGTATTAATACACACACACACACACCATGACTGTCACCACAGCTTCTGTGTGAACAGTAAAGGGTTTCTCTATTCTTCAGGCTACGTGTATATTTACTGTGTGAAAGATGATGCAAATGGTAGAAAACACACGTAAAATGTTGATTGCACATCCCACCTGATTTACTGAGCCTAATATCATCTCTGGCAACTTACGAGTCTAAAGAAATATGGATGACAAGCACCAAAAAAATGAAATCATTGAAAAGTGAGTCAAGCAGCTTTTGAAAATCAGGCATAATCTCTGCAAGACGATTTCGTAATGCTGTTTTATTTATTTTTTAATGAAGACTTTTTTATTCTTTAGATGAAAAATAGAACGCTGTGAAGATCTTGCTTCTAACCTGCAAAGCTGTCCTTGTTTTCCCTCCTCCTTTTCCCATCTCTTCTTCATACCCCACCTCTCTGGGCATGTTCTAACATGATGCATAAATTCTGATCCAATTTTACACCACATTGCCTTAGCTTCACTTTCCAAATGCAGACAGACTCCAGCACTTGAATCCAACTCAACTGAGGACCTGTTAAAGTGCACCAGACCAAAAACAGTGACTCGGGCTTGCAGTGCACAATTTTCCTCAGAATTAATTGAACTTTTAATCATGTTTAAAATTTTTATGGCGCGGGCAAATTTTCATGAGACATGACATTGTATTTATGAAGTCCGTAAAAGAGAATATTACCCATGGCACTAAACAGCATTTGTCAATGAATTATGGCTGTATCCAGGCAACATCTAAGCAAGAATATGTCCCTCTATAGTTAGCAATAAACCACTTTTAACAAGGACAGCACAGTGTTTCATTTATAAGCAAAGAAAGAGGCCAATAGGACCTTGTGTGTTGCTTCAGGGACTGTGTACCCCTTAGTGTTAAGAACATTAGCTACAGCCCAAACATGATGGAAAGTCATTAAGCACAGATGCAAAAAATGACTCTTTAGTGACCACTTTGTTTTTGATCAGTCTCTGAGTTCATGGAGTTCTCCCCTACATCAGTCCCTGAATTAACTGCTTATGTTTTTTTTTCCTCTGACCATCAGTTTGTAAAGGACATGTTCATTCAGAATTAAAGAAAAAGATAGCCGTTGATGTACATGAAGATAGTTGTTTATTCAGGAATAAAAAAGCTTCAGAGGAAATCGGTGTCCCACGTTAAGGCGATAAATAGAACAAGACCTCCTGAGTGGAGGATGTGATGGTGAAGTTTTGCTCACAGATGGCGGAGAGGCCCCAGAGTGTAGGGAAGAACTGGAAACAGGCAGGAGGAGGAGGAGGAGGAGGAGGAGGAGGAAGGTTCAAGAAATAAAAATAAGACTTAAAATCTGAAAGACAGAATGACAGAATTGCAATGAATTTTAAAGCACGTGGATCGGGGGCTGATTGGCAGGAAGAATGTAGGCACAAGACTTGATAGACCAGAATAGTCACGACAAAACTGACAAAATGAGTTGAGTCTGACAGCGTGGGAAAAGAAACAAAGAGAATAGAGCAGTAGCTATAGCCCATACAGCCAGGAATGAGGGCAGACACAGGAGCACATCGTCCACATCGAACACAGACAAAAGCTTCATATGAATGATGTTTTATTTGACATCAATACATGCTGTCTCTACAGTAGATTTTATTTATTGTATAAATGCTTCATGGCCATTTTTTTAATCCGCTGCACTATTTATGAAACACGGTATTGTAACCAAGTGGCAACCTCCGGCGGTTAAAAGTGAAGCCAATGCAGAAGTGCATAAAACTGCAGTTCCCCCTTCATCCACTAGGGGCTGACTGCAAAACAGAGCAAATCCCCATAGACTCCCATGTTAAAAAGGCCAATTTCACAGCAGAAATAAACATGTTTACAGCCTGGTTCAAAAATCCATTTTCGGTTTATAGGTCAGGTTTACCTTCATGACAACTGAGTGGGGAGTGAATTTTTTTCTAACTCGCCCGTTTAAAAGTAATTTAATCTCAAAGTTCGGCATATTTAGGGACATGTCCTTTTGATTGACAGGTACCAATCTCCGGCTTCAAGTCAGAAGAAAGTAGAACAACCGCAGTTTTTAGCTGGTTAACAATGTGACTTAGCTTTAGCCCACTTACCTCCGTTAGCTAGTTAGCTCCCGTTGGGGTTAGCTCGGTTAGCTTTTAGCTACAGAAAGCTCGGAGTTTGCTCGATGTCAATCATCCACCATGACACTAATGGCTCCCCTCTCAGCTCCACCTCTTTGCCCATATTTGTATTTTCTGTGCTAGACGACACGCATGACCCTGCCAACATGGCGACGGTAGGAACCGCCCACCGAGCTTCAATTCAGCTCTTCAGAAACCTATGGGTGACGTCACGGAGACTTCCTCCATCTCTTTATGGTTGTAACATACAAACCCATTTCTACGTTTCCATTTTTATAGTGCAGTGAAGAGGTGAAGCGTTTTCTCTCAGATTCTCCTCCATGGCTACGAGGAAAAACTAAAACTGATTTTGCTTCATTGCTTTATTCCCCTTCCACTTCGGGAGATTAGGAAGTGTAATCTCTGTTATCCTGTTGGTTTTGTAACAACTCATATGTATCAACATGAGCAAATGACATTAAGCCTATTAGCAGATGGCATTTTCTAGGCGACACCTGAAACATAATTGAGATTTTTTTAATGTATTTATTTATTTTCACTTCATTAAATTTACAGTGCATCAGCGATACAAACAACATTCTTTCTCTCTCTCTCACACACACACACCCATACATACGATGGCTTATTTATTCATTAGCTGTTTAACAGTTTGCAAATTGGCAAATTATTATTGTGTGATAGCCCCTGTGTGTTTTACAGAGTGTGTGTGATGAGATGTCAGTAAAGTACAAAGCTCCTCACTGCATCTGTCTTGCTGCCACTTCAACACGGACATGCTCACAGGCAAAAAAAGAAAAAACACACCGGGGATATGACCCAATATGATGAGAGCATTGCAGACACTTTGCCCACAGATCAAATTAGAAGGGACAGCATTAACAAACTAGGATGGACAGGATTCTGAATAAATCAACAATTTTCTAATCCCAGTATCCTGCAATTACATTCCACTGGTCTTCCCTCCACACATGCCATCCAAATGAAGGAGATTTCTTTGAATTTTGATGCCACCGCTACTCTGCTAAGAGATGTTTTTTCCTCCACAACATATTTGTGTCTGCTACACCTACAGAGTGGTTGATTCTGATCCAATGCCTTCCTTTCTCTCTTTTGTCTTAACTTCTCGTTGCCAGTCACAGGAGGCGTGTTTGGTCCACAAGGGGAATCGGGCTCAGAGCCTGAAGATGACAATCAAATGAAGTTTTACACAGAGCAGCACAGAGGACGGAGGCGCAGCAAAGGTGAGAGAGGATGTGTGAAATGTGTCACTTTTTAAACACGACTTGCACATCAGTTATGCATTGTTGGATTTCTGCAAACATATTCATTCTGAAATTACTCTGGTTGAATGTGAAGGCAAAAAATGGAAAATATGACTTAGAGCAGCAAGGAAATGACTCTGGACATTTCTTAGACTGTCAGCATAGCAGAGTGTAGGAAGGAGCCATGCAGGCTCCCTCTGGGGTTGAAAGCGCTAGTCCACAGCACAGCTCAATGACACTCAAAGCAGATATATGAGCTGATTTAAATGGAGGTTCTGTGATGAGGTAAGCTGTGTCAAATAGCTTGGATGGGAAGCATGATTTGAACTTCCCTTACCGCAGGGTGATATGTGATAGTGACGCCTGCACTCTATGTAGATTTTGCATTTGTGTGTGTGTGTGACCTTTTCCTCTCCTTGCGCGCGGCTTGCCGAACAGTACTTATGAATTTTATTTATCTAGATGCAAAATCTGGTCTCTGGTGTGAGAGTATTGCACTTTTTATCTACTCCAGCTGCATTCTACGGAGTACCTCTAGACACCCAAGATAAACCTGAATGGTAAGGGAACAAAGTAATTGTCTTATCAGCAGATATCTCTTTTGGATATTCCTATGAAAGGATGAAAGCTTGGATTAGTGATTAGAAACAAAGTTTAAAATCCAGAGTTTTTAAAGGGGAGTATTTGCAATGAATGAAAACATCCCACCATTGTTATTTCTACTTGTATTAATGGGACTTCTTTTATGATTGCAACTTTGAATTTTTCATATGTGAGCACAAGAAAATGTGATTTAAATGTCAACAGTGGGCTGTAACTTCTACTCTACTCATGCACTGTTTAACTTAGCTATAGATATTTGGGGAACTCCATATTCTCTTTTTACAGGTAATCTATGTCTACTTTTACTTGCATATATTTCATGTATTTGTTGCTGCTTGACAGTTAAGTTTTTTGGTTTTTTTTGTATCGGTGTGTGTGTGGGTTTGAGTTTGGTTTTATGCCTATCATGTAAGTGTTTGCCACCGTGAGCATACATCTTTTAGTCCACTCAGTAAGCTTTTACAGTAATTGAGGGACCCCTTGACAAAGCCACTATCCTGACGCTACCCTGACCCAACAGGGATTAGCTGCTCTGCCACTTCTGCTTTATGCAGCTGTTGTTTCTGTCTTTTAGTCTTGATGGATTCATGACCCTAACTTTATCCCTATGGCGTTCACCTTGAGTTGCAAGGCTCACGGCCTCGTCTTTGAACATGGGGCAATGTTGATTTAACTGTGTGGCATTGCCATTTGTGTGGTGGGCCTTCGATGTATTTGATTACAAGAACATTACATCTTGCACTGATTATGTCTTATTTTGTGTTGTCACAAAAGAAAAGTTTGTAGCTATGTATTTTGCATTTTTGAAACTTCTATTACAGTAAATGAGGAAGTTAAAACTTTTACAAACCAGGACAGATGTGGAAAAAAAAGACAAAAATTTGCAAATAATTCAGAGGTGACAGAGGGTTTCTGTCTATGCACACCAACTGTGATGCAGCCTTGCAACAAGAAATTGTGAAAATACCAGAACAAACTCGCAGAGCGGATTCTACACCAAGCTACAACAATGCGCTGATGATGCAAAAGAAAAGACCAAAGGAGACACTGTGGGCATCCTGTTATAGAAAACAGAGCAGAACTTGGGGAGTTTCATTGTTTAATCCGGGAGCTTAAAGCTGCACCAGAACTGTTTCAGGACGGACTTTAGGATGTCTACGAGACAGTTCTGCTTTAGCAGCTAGCTCCTTGATTTAAGAAGCAGAGAAGAATTTATAAAGACGCTCGGCCATGATGATACAAAGTTTGAATGAAATTGCAAAGTGAAATAAACAAAGTGGCACCTAAATAGCTCGCAACTGGTGACCCATCAGTCAACACGCCTTCTCTGATTGGTTGATTATTTAACTAATGCAAATATTTAAAAAAAAATTACCCCTCTTTGAAAAAATAAAACTTGCAAAATCGCTGGACAGAATTTTGTTGCTGAACATTCCCATTTATTTTACACTGGTCCGATTATTTAAAAAAAAAAAAAAAAAAATCTGTGGGAGTGCGATGGATTGCCTGCCTTTCGCCCTTTAACAGCTGGGATAGGCTCCAGCTTCCCCACGACCCTGAATTGGATTAAGCGGTTTGGAAAATGAATGAATGAATTAAGTCTGTGGGAATTATTGGGACAGAATATTAGAATAGGTGTGTAAAGGCCTTTACACTGTATAGAAGTAAGATACAAAACAAATGTTTTACTATTCTCCTGCACAAAATACTTTCTGAAGGGTAGACATGGAAAAAAATTTACTGGAAACTATTTTTACAAGTTATTAAGTCTCTGAATCCAAAAGTCTTAACCCAGAAATGCTGCAAGTTTGTGTATGTAGTCTTTATTGTCATCATTTCCCATATATATTCCATCTAGTAACAATATTTTCTTTTCCAGGCCAGAACTGTCACTTAATATTCTTATATACCCACAATCTTCCTTTAAACATGCCAGCTTCTGTCTCACGATGCAAATCAGTAAACAGAGGCTAAGCAGCTAATTTCCTCTCTTATGTCTTGGCTTGAAAGTCGTAGCCCCAACGGAGTCAACTTGTAACCAAAACAACCAAACCCAGTCAGAGGCAATAAGGTCATAAATCACACTGCCGAATGAGTCTGGGCGATTCTGCGAAAGAGCCGTAGTCTTCGAAGTCATCTTTTACATCTACAGGTCAAACTTGAATTTGGAATGAGTGCATAAATCAAAAGTGCAATAAACTACATCTTTTAAAAGCCTAGTAGGGCTCAGAGAATGTATTTTCAACAACACAGTGCAATTGTAGATGCTTCTTTTCATGCTTTATGTGCCTGAGTGTATTATGTTGTCATCACCTGTTAAAGATGCATGTTGAAAATAGAAAGAAAGAAAAAAAAGACATTAGTTACACTCTTTTATCTTTCTCTTCCCTTTCTGCCTTCAGGCCACCCACACAGCCCCCTAAATAAGGTCACCCTGACGCTGATTACCATCAGCACATGTGTCATTGCCATTGTCTATGCTACACAGGACTCCTGCCCTCTCAGCGTCAAGGTTACCCTCCATGTGCCTGAGCATTTTGTTGCAGATGGTAAGTACAACACACACATTAGAACTTGACTGAATATTCATCAAGTCGGTTTTTTTTCTAATTTCTAATTTTATTCACTCATTCCTGATTATGTATAAAAGTAAGGCATAATGGCCATTATCACTGGGTGATGTTGAGCTATGAACATGCATGTCCAATGTTCACCAGACTGTATACACCTCTTACTCTGTGCTTGTTATTTTATAACCATGTTTTGCAAGTAGAATTGAAAGCTTGTTGCAACTATAACTTTGAAATGTTGTATAAACACTTATTCCTTTAATAGTCTAAATAAACCTCAGATAGAATGGACAACAGCGATTTTAATCAAATGCAATCTCTTCACGGAGTCCTTTTAAATACAGCCGAGCCAGGAAGCTTAACTTTTGCTAACCAAGTTCAAAACCAATAACCCAGACTGAACAAGAGTAAACATTTGCAGCAATGTTCAAAAATATTGCTAGCTACCTGTAGACATCAGGATTTATTCCAACAGAAAACAGGCTTCATGTCAGCTGTACTGTGAAGAATCTGGTGGGATTGATTTGACCACTCTTGTACACACATATATTGTATATTCTTGCTGTGTATGCATGGGTTTTTTTTCTTTTTTTTTTCCAAGTACTCCGGCTTCCCCCCACCATCCAAAGACATGCATCTTAGCTTAACTGATCACTTAAATTCTCCCGATGAATGAATGTGCATGGCTGTTTTTCCTTCTGTGTTGGCCCTGTGATGGACCAGTGACCTGCTACAGTTTATTTTCTGGAGTAAAAGCCGAATGCTGATGTGAAGGACATGGAATACAATAAACTCTGAATGAAACTTGTTTTAAATCACAGTGAAATCTTTTAGGATTTTTAAGATTAGGATCAGATTAGGGGCTGCACGGTGGCACAGTGGTTAGCACTATGGCCTCACAGCAAGAAGGTCGCTGGTTTGATCCTTGGCTGGTTTGGTCAGTGGCCTTTCTGTGTGGAGTTTGCATGTTCTCCCCGTGTATGCGTGGGTTCTCTCCGGGTACTCCGGCTTCCTCCCACCATCCAAAGACATGCATGATAGGTTAATTGGTCATTCTAAATTGCCCCTAGGAGTGAGTGTCAGCGTGAGTGTGGTTGTTCGTCTCTCTGTGTGTGGCCCTGCGATGGACTGGTGAGCTGTCCAGGGTGTACCCTGCCTGTCGCCCAAAGCCAGCTGGGATAGGCTCCAGCTTCCCCGCGACCCTGAATTGGAATAAGCGGTTCGGAAAATGAATGAATGAATGAATGGATCAGACCCAAAAAGAAGAAGGAAAATCTTTTCCATGGCATGGTGTTTGGACACACATCTCCATGCAGCTGTTGGTTATAAAAGATATTAGACCAGAGGCATCCCTTTGTGCATTCTCTGTATCTGTTTCCACCTCTTCAACAATGATTATTATTTTCAGTTTCAGTGCTTTTATTGTCGTTGGTCATAACTGACAAAGTACTGCTGATGCTCAACACATCCAACAGGAAACCAAATCCCATACCAGAACCACAAAATTAAACAAAACCAGGACAATAGTGCCATTGTTCATAAATCCAATACAGATTCCCAGTAAAATGTGTCATTAAAGCTGTAAAAGTTACACAAAGTTAACTTTTAATCTGTTAATGTTATGGATTAACTTTATTTGTAGGATACAAAAAACTTTGTTTCAAACAAATCAATCCCGTTAAATGGTCAGTTTTTAAATTAAACATCATCTGATTTAGAGTCAGAATAAATCTGAAAAAACATTTAAATGAATGAGAAACAAGCTGGGCATTGTTACACAAGCCACCACTTTGAGGGTTACCCCACTGACTTTGTTTAGCATCTATTTGCTATCAGATAATTGTAAATTGGGTCTCTGCATTGGCGAGATACTGCAGTATAACCCCTCAGTGAGAGAAGAGGCCAAAATAGAATATGTTAAGTAAAGTAAGAGGGAGTAAGGACCTGAAGTGATGCATCTAATGATTACCGTATCTCCGAAAGCCGTACTTTCACATATCAGTCGATCGGGTGCTCTTGTCCCTGAAGCCTTATCTCTAAGCCTCCTGAAATACTCACAATCCGTATGCTTGTGCACTGACAACAGAAACAGAGCAGCAAAATCAACAATGAAGTTGTATTATGCAATCAACAAAAACAAGCTAATGTTGTTTCAGTTTTTCTTTGTTTTATGTTGTTTTTTTAGGTAATTAGTTGAATTATTCCATCAATCTAGTCTGATCAAAGAGGAATCCCCCTATATGCTTACAGCCTTTTTATGAGATGCATTCAGATGTCAATCAAGTTATTCTGAGAAGCTACTGCAGGTGTTGTTTTTGCTTTATATCTTTCAACATGCTTGGTTTAATAGCAATACCTGTGCTTCTAGCAAAGTGATTATTGACTAAATTCAGTCATCTCTTGACCTTTGCTCTAACATTGCATCTGAAGAAAATCCAGTTTATTGGAATTATCTCATAAATTTACTTCCCAACCTCCCCTTTGACCTAAAATGTTCTGAATTGTCATCGGGGATTTTGAAAGTTTTGTTTTTCTTCTGCAAACTAACTTTTGTTCACAGCATCCAGGATCCAGGAGAGCAGATACCAATGGCACTGTGGATGTGATAAAAGGCAACGTAACCCAGTAGTCTGTAAACATACATTTGGCAGCTGGCAGGCAGTCAGGAGAACAAACAACAGATAAACAAACAAAACAGATCCAAACTGGCAAGCCATGCGGTATATATTTATATGTAAGTTAAAGCAGGAAAAAGAAAATATGCACAGAGGACGCGAGCTGTCCTTTACGATATTGCTTTTATAATTTTAGAGACACAATGATAGGAGGCAGCTGTGCAGGCAGGTTATGAGGTCAGGAATCATGCTGTGCAGTAAACCAAACAGTAGTCACTGGTAGACTTATCAAGAGCTGGGAAACAAAAGTTAAGTAGCAGCATATAAGAGTTAACAAAAATATACATGCAAATGATAGAGAAACAAATCAGAGTGTACTCAGTGTGGAATGAAATCTGTTTTAATTTTCATTTCTTTTTACACTTCAGTTTAACAATTGCATTGCTTTTCATTCTAAGCCCAATAGGGAGTTTTATGTTAATACTTTACATTATATGGCCTACAGATGCTGATTACATTTAACAAATGCTTAATTTATGGACTTTAATAAGAAATTACTGTCCCACTTTATGTGAACTTGTGCCTCAGCTGCTGCTTCAGCAAACTTCCTACCATACAGAAGAAACACTTTGACAAAAGCTTTGGACCCATCACGTAAAAATACAGAAGTCTTAATGATATTTGTTGATTAATAATCAATAAGCAAGACATCAGTATATTGCCTTCATTTACTAAGATCTATGTTGATCTATGTGGAAAAAAGCAATGCAAAGTTGTGATATTTTCCCTGCAGCCTTGACAGACACAATGCATCCTTTGTTTCCCTAAGAGCTGGAAAGTGATTCATCTTGCAGAATAACTTTTCCATTCTTCCACAAAAAATGTGCACAGCAAAATGAATCATTCTCCCACTGCCCAAGTACGGCTTCCTTGCAGGTCTTGGAGAAAACAGCCCATAATCTAACAATTGCCTCCTCACTGTGTGACTTAAAGGCATTAAATATATCCTTTCTCTCAGCGGGAAGGTTAGCTTAACTTCCTCGCTACAGCAAAGAACCTCGTTATGATCACCATGCCTCATCTTGACCCACGAGATGCTTTTAAGGATCCGTTCCATATCACTTCTGTACATTTAGCCTTTTGGCACTTTGATTGATGTGTGTCATACATCATTTTCAAGCACAGCATCAAGAACAGTATCCTTATTTCTCGGAAAGCTTGGTACCGTTATTATTCAGTCTTGGCTAGATACTGAGTAAGCATTAAACATTTAGGAACGTTACACTGTATATTTATGGCTTATACGTGTGCAAAAGAAACCGCTATTTAAGGTGTAATTTTTCCTGTTTTATTTAAAGCACTATAACACAAGTTCAGATGCACCAAATTAACCCTTTAATGCATCATGTCCACTACAGTAGGCACGTATGACTGTTTTCTGGTTTATTTATAAGTGAGGATGGTATATTTACAATTTTGCAATTTCAGTGGACATTACAGGAGTCACCCCTATTCATAAATACTGTATAAAATTCTATATGCTGTATATACATATAATACCAAGTTTTCCTCTGTGATAAACATGACAACAAGATGCAAATCAGTTTTATAGAATATGTCTATTTTTAAATGTGACAGTCTAGTATTTAATAAATTATTGTTTTGAATAGATATTTAGATTTATAAATAAATAAATAAAAAAGCAAATAATATCAAAGACAAAGGGTTGCGCCTTTGTACATGTCTCCTCCTCCTTCTCCTCCCCTTTCAGCTTTGCCTCTTTGTGAGGTCGCCACAGCAAATCACCTGCTCCCACCTACCAGTCTAGTACAGAAGCCATGTTTGCATGTTTTTGTTAGCTGCATTGTGTGGGACTCATACCGCCGACCTTCAGGCCAGTGAATAACTGGCTCTACCTCCAGAGCAACTGCCACCCCTCCTGAATAAGTGCAGTTGTACATGTTGATCTGTCTTTCCTGTCCTCTCCACCCCAACCAGTCGAGGCAGATGGCTGCCCTCCCTGAGCTGGGTTCTGCCGGAGGTTTTCTTCCTGTTAAAGGGGATTTTTTTTCTTCCCACTGTCACCTCATGCATGCTCAGGATGGGGGATTGGATCAAAGTCATTACTGGATTCAATCAGTTGGTTTCTATTATAGGCTATGTATGAATTGGCTTGAAATGATGTGTATGTAAAGTGACCTGTGACAACATTGTTGTGAACTGGCGGTATACAAATAAAGCTGAGTTGAATTGAATTGTATTTGAACATAACTGTGGAGGTAAAATATTGTGAAATACTGTGACAAAGACTTTTTAATACATCATGCATGAGGGTTAATTAATATTACAATGCAGATATATATATATATATATATATATATATATATATATATATATATATATATATATATATATATATATATATATATATATATACATATATATATATGTATCAGGATTATTCAGTCAGGATTGTGATTCTTTAATTTGAGACCAGACTACAAGTTCCTTGTTATGTTATCATGCTTTCCTTCAAAACACTGCCTTCATAGTAAAACGTCTGAGCTTTATACACACTTTCCAGTTCACTTTGGTCACAAGTGTTCACAGATTCACTGCTTTCAGTACAAATGTCCTGGTCTGTAGTTAAAACCTTCTATAGTGAATTCTCATGTGAGCTCACAAAATGTCTTCAAGTTTTACTGAATCCAGATTACGCTTGTTTTGAATTATCTATATGTAAATGAAGTTAAATCTAATCAATGAAAATAAGACTGCGTGACTCCTGAACCCGTTCACACGTACATATCTGGAGCGGACGCTGTGAGGGAGATGAGCGCACACACACACACAGGCTTTGATGTTGGAGTCACATACGCGATATGAGATTTTTTTTTTTTTTTTTTTTTGAAGGCAAGCAGAAAGAATCCATAAGCAGAGGTTTTACAAGGATAGAGAAGAACCCTAAGTAAAGGTGAAAGACTCAAGCTGGAGCCGAGACTGCTCCAAAGAGCAATGCAATGAAAAAAATGTACATGTCTTTTACATTATTGTCTTTTGTTTGTTTGTTTTTTTAATGGTTTTGTCTTGTCCAGGTTCAGTCTTAGCAATAGCAATCATGAAGTTTTCATGCACAAGAGGACAATCGTGTTTTATCAGAAAAAAAGGAAGTAACAATAGGCATAATGATTGTTACAATAATACTAATCTTTTTTATACATGGTAAATAAATAAATAGAATGGTTCATATTTCCTATGTTCTATTTGTATACCAGCCTGTTTTTGATACTTTAAATGCAATGCAGGCATCCCCCACAACATTACAACCATCCTTAATGAAGACCCTCCCCCGTTCCTGGGCTCCGTTCTGTAGGCCATGGCAGCTGATTATTTCACTTCTGCAGTTTGCATGGTGAAGCATCTGTAGCCTTAGTCCACTGCATTCCACAGATGTTTCATCAGATTGGGATTTGAGGAATTCCGAGACTGAGTCAATGCTTTTGGCTCTTTGTTTCGTTCCACAAGCTGTTCCTGAGCAGTTTGTGCAGTATGGCAAAGTGTATTGTCCTTCTGGGAGAGGCAGCTGCTGCTGGGAAGCGCTGTTGCCATGGTAGGGTGTTGTTTGTCAGCCTTGTCAATACTGATGCTACCTGAGGAAATGACACACAGATGCAAGAACTGAAGGTTTCTCACTGCACATTATATCGTAGCTGAATAATCAGAGCCGTTCACTTCATCTGCCTGTGGTTTTAATGTTGTGGCTGGTTGGGAATGTTTCCTTCTCTATGACACAACAATGTAATCTCAATAAGCCACATATAAGTCTTTGTGTTAAGAAAATAGGCCTGCACCATAATCTCCTCACTGCTCCCTCTGGAACTAGAACTCATTGGCATCAATTAGGAATAGTCTTGTTCAGTGATCAGAGTTTAATGATTGGTTGGAGAGCAGTAAGAAAGAAAGGTAAGTCAGCATCTGCGACCATAGCGTTTACTGATTGACTTGTGAAACCCGTTTATCTCATCTGCTGCAATTACCAAGGAAATCCCATCAATACACACATTATGGGTCTTAATTTTCTCATTTAAATTCAGTCGGGTTAGGATGGGAAATAAAATTACAGTGAAAACAGAAGAATTAGCTGCTTCCTTGATTGATTTAGCTGTAGAAAGACGACAAAGCCATTTAGCACTTCGTAAAATCTTTTAATTTTCACCTTTTTCTGCTTCACTGCAAATGATTTTTTTTTCTTGTGCTTTCTTTGTATTTTTACAGGAAGCAGTTTTGTGGTGAGCATGGGCAGTTTCCTGGATGCTTCTAATTGGCTAAATCCAGCCAAGCTTACACTCTACTATCAGACCAATTCGTCAACACAGTGGGTCAGAGACTACTGTGGCCAGAGAACCACTGAGCCATGCGAGCAGATTTGTGACCAAGACACAGGTTGGTGCATCAAACATATGCAGACACTTTCGCCTATTAAAGGTTTAGTTCACTGATTTGGTTAGCCGTGAAGGTAAAGGCGTTGCTTTTTATATGTTTTTATCTGGGAACTAATAAAATTTTAAGACAGGGATTCTTAAAGTCAAATACTACAATGATGTTTGACACCAGAAACATCTAATTGGATGTACCCAGAGTGAGTAAACTAGACATTCTATGAATTGGGCACAAAATTTACTTCTAAAGCTTACAGGCATTCTGTTTTGCATAATGCTGTGGTAATTACAAGGACATTTATATCCAGCAAGAGGTCTGAGCCAAAAGGCTACCATCATAAATTAATTTTTGTCCTGTAATCCTTGTAGCAATCAGGTATAACAGTTTTCTGTCATACATATGCAGGGAAATATCATCAGTGAAGGTTAAATAAGTGTTCAAATGGTAATGCTGAATCTGTGATTGCCATGCGTTAATGAAAAGCATTAATTTTAATTTGTATTCAAATTTTTCACTCTCCTCCCGCCAGCTAGTGGCCGCAGGATGCTTATGTGGCAAATAGTAGTCGGAAAGGTTAATTCAAAGTCAGCTATATTAATATAAATAAAATATTTCATGTACATTGTGTGAACCAGGCAGTTGCTCTCTTAGAATGTTGATTTTGATCACAGTGAGATAATCTACAGAGGGAAAAACTGAGAAGTTAAGTGTAATGCACTCTAATTAGGTAAATTGGAAATGGGCTCTTGCCATAAACAAGGTCCCGGAGCATATGAAACAATGGTGTTGGTTCTGTTTGGTTGCTTGTTTATCTGGTTTATCTAACATCATAGACTGTCTTATAAAATAAAATATTAAACGATAATAAAGTGATAATGACTGTTAGTCAAGGGGGAACTGGTGGCATTCTAAATGGAAACAAGTACATAGTCTATAAAAGCATTCTGAGAGTGCAAACCTCTGCCAACACTTTCAAAATAAAGTTCCTGGATCCAAACGGTGATCTGGATAACCACCAAAATTCAATCAGTTCTTCCTTTTCACATTTCCAAACCCTCCTGAAAATTTTATTAAAATCCCTCCTTAACTTTTTGAGTTAATTTGAGCACAGATAAACAAACAAACAGATGGACGTCGGGTAAAACAAAGCCTCCTTGGCAGAGATAATAAAAGTAAACAGTTACTTAATTGTCTAAACAAAAATATGTCACAGTGGTATTTTGACTAAAAGCTTAGTAAGTTCTCTTAATGTGAACTAAGGCTTCCTGCCTATATATACAAACATCACGTACGGAGACAATTTAGTTCTATCTGAGCAAACTAGTGGAGCAAAAATAGCACAGTAACTGGTGCATGGTACACAGTGTGCATCTTATGCCTCAAATTTACTCTGTACAATACAAATGTAATAGATACGGTTATGACATTATGTTTAATGTGTGCTGCATGTGCATTTATGCCATGTGATGAGTCACATTAGGATGTGTGAAGATCAACACAGATGAAAATACAGATTGAAGAAAGAATGCTCTATTTTATATGATGTGTTCATATGTTCACTGAGAGCTGCAGCTCCTTTACTCTTGCTATAAATGCTGCATAGTTTTTGTGACATTCATGAAATGAGCTGGAGGAAAAGTTTTCATACGAATTCAAAGAATGATAAGAAATATAATTTGTAAACTCTCGTTTTTAGAAAGCCTCTGATGGAACGACTTAGACCATTGTATGAAAAAAAGGCTTCCTGTTCTCTTTCATAATATTTCGCTCGATGTCTCACTATGGAATGCACGCCTCTGTGCAGCTCTCAGAAGCATTAATCTCATTACGCCAATCCTGATTGGCTGGTGAACGTGTCTGTCCGCATCAGGTAGTGCCATCTACCTTAAATAGCTCATGCGGACGGCACCACCTCATTCAAACACCTCTTCTCACTCGGAGCATATCTCGCGTCTGGGCTAGCTAGCTAAACTGTCCGCAGACTGACCTTTTAGCTTTGGTCGCCAGGCGCTACCTAGCCTTTAGGCACATTTTATTGCTTCGTTTGGTCACACCAGACCATCTCCTGTGCTTCCTTGCCCCACCACGGCTCGGTCGTCACCATTTTTCAGCCTCACAACGGCGAAAAATAAAAATTTACTGTCGAGCATTAGCACACCAGCTAACTCCTCGGCTCTCACGGTTAGCACACCAGTTAACCACCTCAATTCCCCGCTCACTCACCGGCTCGCTGGGAATGGAGGCAAAGAACCCTCACGCCAGAGGTGA
Organism: Telmatherina bonti; assembly: GCF_933228915.1. NCBI lineage: Eukaryota > Metazoa > Chordata > Actinopteri > Atheriniformes > Telmatherinidae > Telmatherina > Telmatherina bonti. The sequence continues at coordinate 17,848,577 of NC_136615.1, forward strand.
TGGAGACTCTGGGGCCCGTTCCTGCCGATGCGGGAATAAAATTTCGAGCAGAGACCCACACCAGGTCTGCTCGTGCTGCTTGGGGCTGGAACACGCCCGGCTAGCAATAGATGTCCCGGGCTCGTGTCAACACTGCGCACTGTTCACGGTAAAAAGTCTCCGCAGATGGCTAGCTCACCAAGCTACGCGCTACGCAGGGACCTGCTGCTGCAGGGGGGAGGGTCGGTCTTTCACCCACACCCAGAATGCCTGGCACTGTGGGCTTGGCCCCTGAGTGGCACAACTTGTCAGCCGTGGGGTTCCCACAGCGCGTAATTTCCACTATACAGAGTGTGCGGGCCCCCTCCACTAGGTCATTGTATGACTGTAAATGGAGGGTGTTTGAGGAATGGTGCCGCAAGTACGGCCACATTTCTTTTCAGTGCTCGGTGGGGACGATCTTGTCATTTTTACAGGATCTGATTGACAAACGGAAAGCCTTCTCCACGGTTAAAGTGTATTTGGCAGCTATTGCTGCCTGCCACGTGGGGTTTGGAAAGCTGACGGCAAGCCAACATCCGCTGGTCTGCCGTTTCATGAAAGGAGCACGTAGGCTTCTTCCTGTGTCCAGACCATTGGTCCCGCCATGGGAATTGGCCGTGGTCTTGGAAGGGTTGAAAGGTCTCCCTTTTGAGCCTCTGGAAGGAGCGGATTTGAAACAAGTGTCTCTCAAGACAGTGTTGTTGCTGGCTTTGGCTTCAGCGAAACGGGTTAGCGACATCCATGCCCTTTCAGTGCATCCTTCGTGTGCTCAGTATTTCCCGGGTAATGTGAGGGTAATTTTGAGACCCAACCCGGCCTTTGTGCCCAAGGTGGTGGGCTCCTGTTCCCCTATAGACTTGGTCGCATTTGGTCTCTCCTCAGGAGAACAGAGGTCGTTATGTCCAGTTCGTGCAGTCCGTTTATAACAGAGTTATAAACGAACCAAGAGTTCGAACCAAGAGTTCGTGCAGAGTTTCAGAAGGAGCGATCAATTGTTCGTATCCTGGTTTAATCCTCATAAGGGAAAGCCCGTCACGAAACAGCACCTGTCCCACTGGATGGTGGAGGCAATCGCTCTGGCCTATATGAGTCAGGGTTTGCAGCCTCCTGGGGGCCTGCGAGCACACTCGACTCGGGGCTTGGCTGCATCATGGGCCTTATTCAGGGGAGTTTCGGTTCAGGACATCTGTGCCGCAGCGAGTTGGTCCTCGCCTCTCACTTTTGTCCGGTTCCACATGTTGGATGTCTCTGCCCTGTGCTTAGCACGCGCGGTTTTGACGTCCTGAGGACTCTTTCCTGTAGGTTGGTGGACGCTGGATAAGCTTGTCTGGCAATACGGGAGCTACCACATCCCATAGTGAGACATCGAGTGAAATATTATGAAAGAGAACTTTAGGTTATTTACATAACCCCGGTTCTCTGAGTAATGTGAGTGAGATGTCTTACCAGACAACCCTTCTTGCTTGGGCGAGTGAGAAGAGGTGCTTATCTTGAATGAGGCGGTGCCGTCCGCATGAGCTATTTAAGGTAGATGGCACTACCTGATGCGGACGGACACGTTCACCAGCCAATCAGGATTGGCGTAATGAGATTAATGCTTCTGAGAGCTGCACAGAGGCGTGCATCCCATAGTGAGACATCTCACTCACATTACTCAGAGAACCGGGGTTATGTAAATAACCTAAAGTTTTAACTCTTCCTGGTTTCTTGTTACTTGTTATACGAATTCTTGATGGTGTCAGAAACTTATCACAAAAAAGTTCAATGAAAGATCATTCAAAGTAACCTTTGATTCTTGATTGTTGCTAATTTGCTTCAGTATAAAACTTTCAATTAGAATAAAAGATATTTGCTGCATTTAGTTTATTTCAATGTATAAGAAGACAAAGTATTTTTTATCATGTTACAATTCACTTTACGTTGAAGTTTTCAACCTTGTTTCAAACTTATAAGAATTAAAAGTAACTGCTTAGTTCAGCAGGGTTTCAGTCTTATTGATCTGACCAGATGAAAAAAAAAAAGTTACTGCAAAAAGTTCTTGGATATGTGGTGAATTTGCTCCAACTACCAGTGGTGGAATACATGAGCTATCTCTGCTTTTTCCATAATGGAAATGGTTTGAGGCAAGTTCAACATTCTCTGCTGTGATGTGTTCATAAAAGTGATTACAGTATTTTAGGTGGCACTCTGTTTTACCAGGGATGTTGAAGCAGTATAGTTTCTCAGTGGTGCATATGTATTGGTCCATAGCATAAATGATAAATTTGCATGAACACTTTCATGTATTTCTTTTAGTGAAGAAAAAAATGAAGAAAATGTCATCACATTGAGCTTTCTTTGTGTTTTTTTTTTTAATGCTGGATTCTTAAATTGTTTTATCCTTCTTGGAGTTTTTACATCACAGCTTTGTGCACCCATCAGATCCCGACATTCATACTGTATAAGCTGAAACTCACAATGTCTGTCCCCCATCTCAGTAAATAATCACAAGCTGCAGTTTGTTCGCATACAGTTTTACGCCTAGTGACATTAAGAAAGTCCCAACAAAAGCTGAGCATGCAGCCTGATTATATTTATCTTTCCTAGTGAGGTCCAACTCCCTTGTGTTTTCCTTGCCCAACTGGATCAAGTCTAAGCCCATTAGAATGGATTACAACTGTAATGTATGTGAAATTTATGTAACCCTATTCAAGGACATGCTGAGGGCTGATGCATAATGTATTAGAGATCCAGACACTCAACTTAGAGTCCATGAAGATGCCAAAGATAGAGTTGGCACGTATGTATTTGTAGAATGGAGATGTGTGTAGATACAAGTGCATATGCCAGCAGTTCATCAGTGTTTCTACAATGTGAACTCATTAATGGTTTTAATTCAGTTGAATAGTCATTTATTCACACTCTGCTACATTCAAAATTCTCACTTTATTAATGCAACTGCTGAGCTCTGTCTTGCCGCCTCTGTCCATTTATTTCCCCTTTCATCTGTCCTTTTTAGCAGGAAGATTTTTTAATCAGTAATTGGCCTCAAGTATGCTATTTCTTCTCAGTGCATTGAAGTTTATCCTGCTGCCAAATTAAGGGTGCTCTCTAAAACAGATTTGATTGCTGTAATTGGTCTCTAGTATTCCTTAAAGCACTAAACACAATGACACAGTCATGTACTGCACTCTTAGCAGCATAAATGCATGAAATGTCCAATTCTAGGGGATTAAGGTGAAGTTGTTTAAATGTTGTAAACAAAAATAATAATTGAATATCTGACAAAGACAGAATTTATGTGTGCATTCTTATCAGATAAGTGTAACTGGCCAGCAAAAACTGTAATTGTCACACATGAAACTCATGGCTGGGTACGTTTTTGTAAATTCTCAGAAAGATCGTATACTTACCATCTTAAATTTTAAAACAAAACAAATACTTTACTGAAATCTTTACTCTAATTTTACAATATTAATTGTGCTACTTGTATACCCAGTCCTGACACCCTACCCTGTCACCAGTTTATCTAGTACTGACTCTTCCAGAACCGAGTCTTTTCACTCTTATCTTAATTTGTTTTTATTTACTTTGCTGCTGGCATACAAGCCTGCATTTATTTAAATTGCATTTAAATTTAATATGATCAATGAGACTAATTACTCTTTTAACAGATTTAAAAAACTTCCAATATATAGTCAAACATACACAGCGTCTTCGTTCTGGTGAATAGGTGAATTCTGGTGCCATTAATATGTCTTATCAGTTCTATTGACACAGTGTTGCACTGGCAAGTGTTTTGAACATCAGTTCAATAGTGTCTGCATTGATCAGGAAGCATATTATACCTTACATATGTGGTGAACAATGTAAATCCATATTTCAGCATTTGAATTCCTCAAGCCCATCGGTTTTAAAGTGTGTACAGAAACACACTTGGAGACACAATTTGTTCAGGCTCAATGGCCAGACATCAATAGCATTTCAACATTTCCATCAGTTGCCTCCATCCTGTGTCAGTGTCATGCTGGTTAACTGTCACTGTTGGCTACCTGTCACTGTATCACTGTGACTGCATAATCAATCATTTCTGCCTTCACCTTCAATCCACAACTTAACAGCTGGCATGGACGTCAATAGATTGACATTAATAAACTATTTCTGCTGTCTGTTTGGAGTCTTACTGACTTAAATTGGATAACAATTAATGCAAGAAATTATTTTGTTATTATCTAATTAACGTATCTCTGATCATGTGCAACACAATAAACACCTAAATAGCTTATTTCACTTCTTATTACTCACAAAAACATTGATTTACAATGAGATTGAGTAATAATATATTGACACACTCCTTAATGGTGTGATGATTTATGTTCATTTATATGATCTTTAGTCATTTCCCATCTCAGAAACATTGACTTACAAATAATAAATAATTCCGCTGAAATGACTGATGTGTAGAGCACATGCACTGCTGCCTTAGCTTTTGATATAATATGTAATGTGCTTGCATGCCCACATACACACACACTGCATGAAAGAAAAAAATAATGCTTTATATCAAATCTGCCCAAGGTCTTTGGGTAGAATGACTTCTCTACCTGGAAATATTATTACAAGCGCAAACAGGCAACAGTCTGACAGTAACTCTTTTCTGTGCCAACACTATGAACCTTGAAATGTGAAAATCAGCCACGCAGCCAGAATGAGATACTAGAAATCATTACAGTGACACACATCATTTCTAGCATGATGTAGAACAGGAAGAAGAGAGATGATTTGGGCTTCCAGGTGATTGCCTCTGTTTTACTTCTCTGGCTCTTACTCTCAAACTAACAGCTGAAGTGAGAGGAGGAGAAAGAAAGCAGTGAAGACTGAAACAGAACATAGAGGCTAAATTTACCTGCAATGTCAAAATATTGTTTGAACAGGATATCCGTATGTCCTTGTATCAGTTTGTGTGTCTGTTCAGACTGTCTAGTTGGACTGGATGAGGACAATTAGATGCCATCAAAAGGCCATTTGCAATCACAGATGATTAACTCTGAATTAAGCCTGCAGTATGTTCTAATCAGTCTGCCTTAACTTGTGGCATCCCAGAGTTAACCCACTTACACAAACCCTCAGGGCAGACTTGGTGTATGTGAAACATACAATTTGTAATTACAATTTGCACAGTCTGACAAAAAGGTACCTTATTTTCAAGCAGCCCACTTAAAGTTTAAAAAAAACAAAAAAAAAAACAAACCTTGCCGTTTATCCTTGTGCCTCGGTTGTGAACTACTCCGCTTACTACCAGAGGATACCACCAGGGGGAGCATTAGAGCACTCATTCGATTAATTTCATTTCACAGCAGGAAATGATGACTTAAGTTTTAAAGTAGACGGTCTATAAGTATCCTCAAACTCAAAAACTTTTTCATAATTTTTTACACCGACCCGGTGACTTTACTTCAGGTTATACTGGTCCCAGAACAGCTGTTGGCGGTTGCTTCCGTATTGCACTTTGCAGACGTTACGTTAATTTCTGAGAATGTGCATGTTTAACGCTTCAAACAAATGCGCAATATGAAAAGTAGTCGTGATAATCATGTATACACATGACTGAAAACAAGAATATTTCCAGTCTACATATACAAGCAATGCAAACAAAGAGCATTTTGATTATTTCATTATCGTATAAACATCAGTTGAAGCTTTTAAATGAACTCTAACATAGCAGATCGTGCGCACGCACTTCAGTGATATGGTTAGTGTATTCCTCTAATCACAAGATAATTGCAGCAGTGTGTACTGTTAATGTAAAAGTGCTGCATTTGCCATGGTACATTATCAGCTCAGTGACATTCAGATATAATCACTATGCAATGACACTTCCCCTTTCTGTATATGTGAGGTGTTTCTACTGCTGGATTTGTCATTTTCAAAAGGTGTTTCTTTATCACCTGCCTCTGCACAACTCCTCTGTGTCACACTTATTTATGGCACATTCACTGTGATTGAGCTTGACTCGGAATACAATCAATTTCCCTTTTCAACCATAATGCTTCTTTTTAAACGCCTGAGCCATATCTACTTTTTCAAAGCTGAGAAACTGGCGCACAAAACCTGGTCCTGCAAGTTGTGTAAAGGTTAATTCATGGGCCTTTCTAATCAACCAGACATGTCTTTTTCTTGTTAATTGCTTGAGCCGCCCTTGAACGTATTTGCAGAAAAGAAGAGGCCACACTTTACTGATTACTTGCAAGGTGTGTCTCAGATTACAGGAGGGATGTGCTTCCAGGCTGGTGCACCTCATACGCCATGTACGCCATGCGGCATTACAACTAGACTCCTCTGCACAACTTTTGATTATGGTGATAGAGGCAACTGGTCAAAGAAAATAAGGATGTTGTTTCTATTTTGCAGAAATGTTTTTTTTTGTTTGTTTTGTTTTTTCTTTTATATTGGTATGCAGTATGTAAAACAAGTTATCTTTCACGATTTATTGACCTTTTGATAATTCTGTATGAGCCAAGACGAGACAAGGAAAACAATAACCATTTAAATGACACAGGCTGTATTTTGTTTTCTGCTTGCCATCAAACGTAAAAGTAAGAAACAATCTTCCAATCACTTGCTCTCCTCCAAAATGCCTCTGATGTGCTTGAACACAGAACTGTCTTGAGCTAGCTTAAACTACAATGCAAATTTAAACCATCCCAAACCGTCCCTCTCTGAGCTGCTTCTTCTTCTGCTTATCTGCAGTTTAATCAGATCAGCTTCACACAGAATACAAAGATTTACACAGTGGAAATAAAATATGTTCATGAAGTACTGTGACATTGCAAATATCTGAGGTTGAAAGCATATATGAGACTGTATGTGTCTAAAAGTGTGGTGTTATAAATGCATACTTCGTATTTATTGGAAGCAAAGTGCCAGCGGATACATTGGTTCAGATGGGGTCCTGCATTTCATCTTTAATATGGCCTGAACCATCATGCTGGGGAGATACCATTCAAAAATAGCACCATGAGAGTCATGTGGACATTTCACAACAGTGGCTGACAAGATGAGTCTCAGGTCAATTTCAGACATAGTCCAGTAGACTCAGGGCAACATGGAGTCTGTTCAGATGTCTGTTCAGATGTTTGCAACATTAAGCTGGTCTGAGTTTGTGTTCCCCTGCTTCCATGAGTCTGCAATAAGAATTACTGAACAGATAAACAAATAAAAAAGCTCTTTCAGATCTGCTTCCATTTCCACAGGATAAGCTGTAATCTGCTTTCTGGGTTTGGTTGACATGAAGTGAACTAAAACCTACGTTTTTAAGTGGACCTGATGCCTAGGCACTGTTGTGGAGCTAATCTGAAGAACACATGAAGATCGGAGGTCCGTAGCGGTTGGAAGTTGGCAACCTCTGCACACTATGCACCTCAGCATCCACTGACCCCGCTCTTTTATTTTACGGCTACCGCTTTATGTTTTTTGTGTTGCTTTCAAGAACTTCAGCTTTGTTATAACACCACTGACCAATCGACTGTGGAGTATTTAGCAGCAAATAAATATCAGAACCGGGCTTGTTACACAGGCAGCATCTTGCCACGGTGGGTTTTACTGAGCTCCTGACAGCGACCTATTCTTTCACAAATGTCTGTAGAAGCAGTCTGCATGCTAGGTGTTTGATTTCATACACCTGTGGCCGTGGAAGAGAATGAAACGTCTGAATTCAGTTATGTGGATGGGTCAGCGAATACTACTGGCAATTTAGTGTACAAATTAAGACACTTGCACAAAGCATGGTTTCAGTTTATGACAAAACATAATGCAAGTGTAGCGACTCTGCTACTGCATCCTAATTCTGGACTTCCATCAGTAGAAATCCATTCATCACAAAATTCTCTGTTATTTATGTCTTTTCAACCAAGTTCAGTGTGAATGCAATGTCCCATAGCAGCAGAAAAAAAAAGCCTGTTAGTTCTCCTGGATGTTCCCGTCCTCCTTTTTTAATCACATTCACTGAACCACACCTACAGTGTGGCGTTTGGCATTGCAAATAACAGTCTGCTATGGAAATATTTTGGCTGACATATACGAAGAGAAAAAGAAATGGGGGGGGGGGTATGCATAATAAAGTTGCCCACCATTTTTAGTCAAATCACTAAAACACTGCTGAATAAAACTACTAAATAAAAATACACTTTCCTCTGACAAGGTAACTTTACCTCTCCAGTCTTTGAGTGCCAACATGAGAAGTGACTCCAAAAGTATGCAAGACTAATTTTACGAAGCACTTCTGATGTCAGACGGGGAGAATTATAACTAGGCTAAAAGTGCATCAGAATAGTAGCGGTGGGGAAGTGAAGTGGATGTGTTTGCTTGCAACATGAACATGATGCATATTTATGGGCCTTGGAGAAGGAGCAGATATCTGTCGGTGCTATTTAGTAGTGGATTTTATCCAGTCCTTTAAACTTTGTCAGGTTGGAAAACAACTGATGTCACTGGTGTCACTTATTGACTTTATTTGTAATTTATCTTTGATGTGTTATAGACAGAAAGAAATTAGAATAAGTCTTCATTGTGGATTCAACAACATTGTGCAGCAGCTGGATTTTCTTTCAAGCCTTTTCAGGCTCCATGGTATTTGGTGGCCATACCAGTTAAGAATCTCAGCTGTTTAGGTAGAGAGGCTTGATCCAGTTACCTGCTAAGCATCTTGTCCATAAGGGCCAGTCATTTTCCAGTTTCCAAGGAGAACTTTCCAGATGGCTCTGTGAAACAAACCATCTGGCTTGTCAGGTTCGTAATAACTATCCTGTGATTTCTATGCTTGCCATTCATTTTTTACATCAGTTGGTGAAGCCCTTCAGACTTAGCTGATCTTTTGCAGTGGCACGTTTTAGGCAGAGTTTATTTCCTTACCAAATCTGTTTCCCCAGTAAATTATTCAACTCTAACCGATAAAATGTGATTTATTTATATTTAATGGGATTCTGCATCAATAAATTTCACAATGATCCATCAAATTAAAAGGCATTACCAAAAGGGTCTTCATTTTTTATATACCTTTGAGCAGGTGACAGGCATAGGCGTTTTTGAATTATGCCCTCATAGTGTCCATCCCTCCACCCATTCATTCATTTGTTAGAACTGAATTTAAAAAAATGAAGTGAGCAACATTGATATTTATAGCATTGTCTACTGTCATGGCTGCAATTAAGTGTTGAGTCAGAATCAGTTTAATTGGCCAAGCATGTGAGCACATACATCCCTGTATCACAAATTTGCCTCGAGGGGCTTCACAGTCAGCACGGGAACCATCATTCATCCACAGATCCGCAACTCGAAAGAAAAACAACTCCCCTTTATTGAAGAAGAAACATGGATGTGAACTGGTGCTTGGCAAAATCCAGCAAAGCTGAGGTGTTAATTCAAGTTATAGACAGCGCACAACTGTGTGAAGCAGTTTACTCTTTATTCTTCTCCTGCTGCTTCACACCACATTTCAAGGCCAAACAACCCACACATTTTACCATTCAGTGATCATTATGCTGACCTTTTTAAGGGAGACATATTTTGCCCTTTTTACACAAGCTGACAGAGTTTCCTGAGTTCTTAATGAATACCATATTAAAATGCCACAGAGACACAGTACAGCTTTTCCTTTTTCCACCATGAAATTGGGCCTTTTTTCACATCAGCTAGTTTTAAGGTGTGGAATGAACCGCTCGACTCCATGTAATCTCTCTTTTCTCCAGAGTCTGCCCCTTTTAAAACTGCCAATACTCAATAATCCTTGAAGCAAATTAAACGTGTATGACAGAGGATACAGTTATGGTACGAGCTAACACTGGCACACACAGCACACTGAGCTCGGTCTACCTCACATCAGACTAAAAAAGAAATACTTGACTGGCAGTATACTTTGCTAATACTTGGCCAATGACAACTAGTATGGATCCTCCAATGAGACACATCTTATCACAAACAACATTAAACTGATCCCATTTGTGGAAAACCTGCACTGCAGAATATATTGGACAGCTGGCAGTTTGGTATTCCAATTAAAAATCATGTAATGTCTCTGACATTTACCAGACTTCGCTACCAGTCATTTCTGTATGTTTGTCTGTGGTGCCTAATATTAAGAACTGCTTGCTCATATTGGCTTCTTTTCACTCAACTCAGTTAGTTTCTTTTAGTCATAGTGGAGGTGCTAATGATCCAATGACAAACAAGGAAGCAGAATTTTTAACTCCTCACTTAGACTTAAATTAAAAAATGTATTTTAATAGGCAGATATCATTGCTGGGATATAAAACATAAAGATCTTACAGAATATCATTTGATTATTGTTCTCTAATAAGAACTATATGCCCATAGATACGAATTTACTGTAATAACAAAGTAAAGATTGATGAAGAGCTTAGATTTCCTACATGCGAGGGACAGTAAATGTAGCTTAATATTTAACATAAGTAGATATAAGATGAGGTGTCTTGGTGTACTTTGATTCTGTACCGAAATCCAATAGAAATCTGAACCACTAACTGATTTAGAGAAACCCAGACCAACGTGGAAGCAAACAAATTGCAAGTATTTCATATATATATATATATATATATATATATATATATATATATATATATATATATATATATATATATATATATATATAATTATAAACAACTCTAACAACCCAATCAAAGATATTAAGCACAATTTTCCATATGTTTTCCACTCACAGTTGTTCTGTGACCGTTCCCTTTATTAATTATTCATAAATGGAAATGTATGAAATAAAGCCCGGCTTTCAACTTTATCCTGCTCTAGCTAGCAGTAGGAGCGCCAATGGACAACCGACCTAAGCGTTGTCTGCCAGCACAAAGCTGCTGTTCTGCCAGCTGAATGTCTCTGTTCACTCAGCAGTGCAAGCTGTCCAGCCACCTGCGGAGAACTGAGCTTAGATCTCACACCGAGACACAAAACTCTTACGGGTAGAAACTCTTCAGAGTGAATGATGAAAGACATTGAGTAATACCTGCAGCTAACAGGTATTACTTCTTACTTGATTCTTCTTGGAATTCATGTTGCTGATGTATTAGTCTGAATGCTTCTAAACAGACTCATAAAACTACATTTTTTACTTCAGACTGAATGGACATCTTGCAAAAAGAGAAACTTACACTGCGGCCGTAGTATTTGAAGTGACTTAACTAATCTATTTAGATAATAGAGTTTAAGCAGCTTTAATGTGTTCCAGGAAAAATAAATAAATAAATAAACTGGTATCGAGTGGCTTTGCACTGACCTAGTGTCACACACAGAGTGATTTCTACTGAGTTTAAATAAATGTATTAGGAGAGCCCAGTTTATTAGCCTCACTGCCACAGAAAATGTATTTCAACTTTGATCACTGGAGAAAATTATCTGCAGAATTATGTAGCACAACAACTGCTTATTTGATACATCTCAAAGGAATGAAGCTGCCGGGCTGACTTATATGCTAATTTATTCAGTTACCAAGGATGAATAAATGTCTTCCGCTTATTTTTTTCTTGTTGCTCTTTTTGCCACAGGAGAATGCAGCTGCCATGAGGGTTATTCCCCCGATCCTGTCCATAAACACCTCTGCGTTCGCAGTGACTGGGGTCGCAACGAAGGGTAAATCCCATCTGACTAATGTCTACTTCAACTACTATATGCATTAAGTCCTAATCCCAACTTCTCTGGTAAACATGATCAGATTTTGGCTAAAATAATGGTAATCGTCCACAGGCATGGATTTGATATCTTTATCACGTTCCATGTCTGCACTGTAAGGTGATCCTCTGAATGTTAGAAAGAAATTGAGACCAGGGAAGAAATAGCAATCTAGGAACATCAGGAATAAAAAAAAAAAAAAATACTAGCAAATTCTAGTTAATGAGCTAAAACATGCAGATGCAGCTTTTCCTTTCTTTCTTTATTTTTCTGTAGGAGGCAAGAGTATGAGGAAAGTTATAGGGCGTAAAATGTAAACTAGCAGGAACAGACATGAGGCTTGGCAGGGAAGGAAAGTCCGAGTCAGAGATGAGCCCCTCTCTCTGACTCTGACCTTGTTTGACAATTAGCTGGCTTGCTCAGTCAATGGCCACACGTTGTTATTCAGCTTCGCCCGTCATCTGCTGGCCTGGATCCAGTCACCGATCACATTCCCATTCTCTGTTTCGTTGAGGAAGCTGCAGACAAAGGGTAATCTTATCCAACTGAAAACCTTTTATCAGAGGAAGTTGGTTTTAACTTTGTTCATTACATATTATATTAACAGTCAAGCATTTAAAAAAAAAAAAAAAAACTTTCACATTAGTCGAGACTTTTAATTGCATAAAGCCTGAATGGTAAAGTCAAAATATGAACCTTGTTTTTTGTCATTGTGTCCCTTCTTCCTTGTCCTCCTCAAGTCCTTGGCCATATGCTAACCTGGAGAAAGGTTATGACCTAGTTACAGGCGAGCAGGCCCCAGAGAGGATTTTCAGGTGAGTGCGAAACTGCAGGTGCAACTCTTGAGTGCGTAACTTGTGCTGGCCATCTGTGATTGTGCCGACACAGAGTGGCAGTGTTCCTGGCATGAATTCACATGCGACGTGCGTGTGTGTGACAGAGCGTCCAGATAAGTAGCTGGCAGATGCACATAAACACAGCTGGATTGACACACAAAATCACCTCAAGACGGAGCAAAATCTCACCAGTGGGCTGTCTGTGTGTATGCAGAATAGCCCAAGGAGCAATTCTGGGGGGACTCCTTTCAAAATGCTTTTACTGCCATTTTTGTTACACTCCTCAGTCTTGATGGGGTCACTGTGTTTGACATTTTTCTTCAGATTCAAAGCTCAAAGGGCACATTTAGTATCATCCAGCTGTTCTTCTTAACCAGCCCCCTCACCAGACCTACAGATACTATTCTAAAGTATGAAACAGAATTGGATTTGTGAAATCTAACTTCCTCCCTATCCCTCCACTACGTAGGAAGAGTATGTCACAGTAATGTCATTCCTCTTCACATGGAACTATTGGAGATAACTACTCCGCTAGAGACCACCAAATGAATCAATGCACTAAATTTCCCATTATTTGTTTCCGCACTGGATCTTCAGGCCACGTGGAGCCGTTTTAAAGCCCTATAGTATGGTGTACTCACAAAAAAAAAGCAGATCTATGAGACATTTGAAGCAGACTTTATGAGTGAAGAAAGATGAAAAGACAACCATGTACACAAACAGCTGCAGAGCACAAATCCATTCTGACCCAGAAACACCGATACTGATAAGTGACGCTGTGAATGGAGATGCAGCAACCAAGTGGAAACCTGCGCCGGGGTTAAGTTAGAAAGTTGTTATATCAGTGCTGTGTGTAGTGGATAAGGATAAGGGTTTGCAATGCACTTCAGCCGGACAGTCACTTCTATATGTCAGGGAAAAGAGAAGCTTAATCGTAGCAGGGATTAGTTTCACAGTTGGAGAGCTTTTGACAAAACCAGGACTGTTTCGGACTTTTTTTCCAGGCTAGAAATGGTGTGAAAATAAGCATCTGGTGATCTTAAAGAAGGGATGCGCAAGGAATGGCTTAAAATCTAGTGTAATGCATTGATGATTCCAGGTTGTGTATCAGAACAGGTGTTTTTTTGTAGAAGTCTCAGTTTTTCTTTATGCGGTTTTTGGTTCTGTTACATGAATTAAAACCGTATAGACAAACACACGCTTGGCTACTTTAGTATTGATAGGTTTTAAACGCCGGGAACAACATCGTCTACTATAATAGTTCATGTAGAAGATAAGTGTACTTTAATTCTGTGGCAAAAATACTTTGGAGGCAGCATCCACGCTTGGTTTCTGTATATCTGAGAAAACATGGGCTCGTCTCCCACCAGCACAGATGCATTAAAGGCACAAGATGCAAAGCACAGCAATGCCTTGTGCTATTTGTGAAGCCTTACCGTGTGTTGTTATTCCCAAGTGACAAGTGTTGGCCTCCTGCACAGTCGCCTGCTGAGAGGATTAATCTTCGCTCAAGAGAAACACGTCTGGCTATTCCAAATTATTTTTACAAGCCGAGCAGTGGTCATCAGCACACATGTCACAGTGACTACACTCGCCCACAGCTTCCTTTAATGTATTCCTTGGAATGCCATTTCGTATCCAACTGAGCCGCAGATGCACTTTATGTAAATAACATTTAAATGAGTCGAATTACATGATCAGCATCATGATTTTTTTTCCTCCTTGTAACACAACTGTATTTATTCTGACTTCATAATACGCACACTACTTATGTTATCTGTGTATTGTTTCTCAAATGTGAAACAATCAGTGAGAATTATAACATTTAAGTCGTTTTAAATGATTCAGAAAGATCTGTATAGTGCATTTACTCTAAAGTAACATTTGTAACAGAAAATCTAGATGATGCAAACTCCCTCCTGAAACATGCCACAGAAACCCCATCAGAAGCAAAACTATAGCCTCTGAATTCAAGGAATACTATCAGGCCATTCATATCTCTTGTATGTAGCAATGAGTGGGCTGCCATGACCGGTGACCAGGTGATTAGGTTCAATTATATCAACTGCTGCTGAGGTCAGATTTACCCACATGAGCAGCATGATGGTTCACTTTAAGCACCCAGTGTTACAGATAGTAACATCAAAATCCAAAAATACTGACATGCTTGTTAGATATTCTTTAGAATGAATGAACCAGGTTTAAAACTGTTTTTTTTTTTTTTTTTTTGCTTGTTTGTTTTACATTTAAACCTGCAAGCTACTTGGGGCAGTCAACTTGATCAGATATTACATGCTCATTGTATTCGGCTTTTGCGATAATTCGAGTTTTGCAGGAAAATACAATGAAATATTTGTTTAATTTGAGAAACTAAACAGATTAGATTTCAAAAAATTGAAAAAATGGGAATTAATTAAGAAAACCGTGATTTCTACAGTAGTAGTTTATTTCAGCATGTGGTGCTTCTGTCACACACTCTGCATAATTTCTGATGTCTCACTTGTCATGTTGGGATGTGTTACCATGTCTTTCTGTGTACAGTGTGGCTCTGTATACACTACCCTAATGTGATAATGTGACAGGCGTATTTCTGACGTTCATGTCTTGTTGTCATGCCAACACAGATCATTCTACAGTCTGGGCCAAGGGTTGTGGCTGCCAGTCAGCAAAAGCTTTGTAGTGCCGCCGGTGGAACTGTCAATCAACCCCATTGCCAGCTGTAAGACAGATGTGTTGGTTACTGAAGATCCAGGAGAAGTCAGGTCAGTGGGACTCAACTCAGAGCATCACAATTCAGTTCATGGAAATGTTGCTGTTCACGTTTCTACTTTGAAAAATAAAATGAAAACTACTTGTCTTTATTGCGATTTATAACTTGATTTAGTTTATGATTAAACATGCAGGTAAGTATTGAGAAAGGTAATATTTGCATGTAAATAGTCACAAACGATTTGAGAAGACGGACTGTTTTGTCCTTAGAAAATGTTTTATTTAAAGGACTTTAAATAAGTGTCAGAAAAGCATGAAAGCATTTTGGGCTGTTTCCACACAGTGGGGATTTAGAAACAAATCCAAACAGTGCAGTTGTGTCAACAAGCTTAAAGGTTTGGCATTACAGTGGGACAGTGACAAAATATTGGCAACAGGAAACTTGTGTTTCTTGATGAGCCAGCAAACAGGGGCTGGTGTGTACGAGTGTGGTTAAAATCGTAAAATGTATCGGAGCATGAGCTGGGGATGAAAATATCCCCTCTGTCAAAGCCAGCTGATAGCAGAATGAGAGATGATATTTCACTTAGAGACTGAATGAAGGTGTTGCACTTTTTCAAACAGGCAATGGTCAACAAATAAACGGTTTCTGAGCCATACATCAACCATGTTCTGGTTCAATGATAATGACCATGATAAAAACATTTTATAGCTGCAATATTTTTTCTGTATTTTGCCCATTTTTCTCAACTTCAAACCACAACTTTTACAATACCTTTTTTCATTGTTATTAATTTCTAGTATGTGGTTCTTTTGCCATCACAAGTCAACAGTATAATGGTTTTATTTTATGTTATTTAATAGTTTATTTGATAGTGACAGGGCATATTAATGGAAAACCTATGGCAACTGGTTCAAACAAGGTGTGTTGTAGCTAACAAGCTAATTAGCATTAATAGTCCCAACTGGTAATGGAACAATAGACAGTATAATAAAACTAGGGGTGGGGACTTGGAAAAAGAAAAAAATCACTTTGTAATCTCTTTTAAATACATTTTAATCTTATAACAGTATTTGGCTTCTTTTTTTAATTTAAATTTATTCAGGTGGATAATTAAATCAAATATTACACACAGAAATTGTTAACTCCGGCTCTGTTAATGTCTGGAAAATACATTTAATTTAATTTCTATTTTGAAATTGTACAAAAAAAATATATTCCTATTATAAACCTATTATAATATTTTATTAAAAACTGAATAAACCTTAAAATGAAAATGTTTTCAGTAATTTAACTAACAGCTCACACCATGTAACAGTACTTTTAATACTTTTAGTACTTTTAATGTTTTTCTCCATACAGGTCATTAATAGACAATAATATCTGGCAGTAAGCCAGACTGTGTTGTGACTTCTGTCTAGTCGGAGCAGAAAAATCAATAAATATAGTGCCTAGGTGTTACTTTTTTACCAGACGTCTACAGTGTGCAGCAGTGTATTCGGTGTACCGATTAAGGTAATGCAAAAAAAATGCAATAATTTCTTTAATTTGTTCATTTTTTTCTGTAAGTAAATTAAATTGAATTAATGTGATAAAGTTCCACCCCTAAGTAAAACAATGAAATGTTTGTATATTGAAAAAGTTTATTATAATATAAAGATTTTCAAATCCTTATAAGTCAAAAATGATCAAAATGATTTAACATAGAAAGACAAAATGCAGCTGTTCTGTGGGAAACTTCACCGCCCCACATCAAACAGATGCTCTTCTTGGTGTTCAGCAAGGCTGGATTTAGAAGACCATTCGTCAACATGAGTATACTGGTGAGAATACTGGCCACCACTTCGGTGCTTCTTGCTCTAGTCTAAGTGACAGCATCATCAGCATCCATTTGGAAATCAGCATTGTGACATTCATTGGGTCAATCATTATTTTACTGTGACAGTAGGGTCATCAATAAAGGAGGATTGGCACTGTCAATACAAACGTTGTTTACCCCGAGCCAAATAGGATTGTATCCACAGAAAGGCAGCTGAAGAGAAACCGCAATTTCTTACCTTCATAAAAAGAAGCTGATGATTTACAGTGTGAAATGTCGTCTTCTGGTATAAAAATACAGCGCCTACGAAACTATTCCCGTTCAACATACGTTTAAACTTTACAATAAACAGGCAGGTTGCTGACTATGGATGTAGTAGACGAGAGTAACCGTTGTTAAGATTGTCAATTCCTTTGTGGAATGTGTAATTAGTATCTCATTTTCTAATTCTAAAAGGAAACAAATCAGCAGCTGGAAAATAAGCAGACTTTCCTGAAGTTACTGCGATGCTGAGTCTGTTTAAGAAATATCCTTTGAAGGCTACGTTGTTCTTCAAGTTAACTGATTATTGATTTCGGTTGAGTCCACTGCGATCTGTTTTGTCAGCAAGAAAAATATCTTTGTTGAAATGATCTCTTCCCCACACTATGTTTTATTTTATTTTTATTTCGTTTAATGCAAGGTTGTCCACTACAGATGTACATTTAACCACTTAACATATACTCAAATGTATAAATAGTATAGTCACATATTGATTGGATTATGGGTACAATTGCGTTTTGTAGCCAGATATACATTAAATACATGCTTTTAAAAGTACTGCTGGTATGGTACAGCTTATCAAAAGCGATTTATGCTTTATTTTTAGCAGCTGTAATACAAGTAGCATCTGCAGCAACAACAAGAGGATAGACAACATTCATAACAAAAGTAATTTTTAAAGACTCAGATTTAATAAGATATGAACGGTTATAGTATTTTTACTTAATATGACATCAAACAATAGATCTAGTCAATAATCTACTTAATAATATGAAGACTGATCATTTCAACTTGTCTCAAGCCTTTTAAGTACAGTATGTATTATACTAAACTGTATAAAGTAAAAGTAGGACATGCGTCATTGCTATGAAAATAGATTCAATGTCTGAAAAAAACATAATAAAAAAATCAGTTTTCTTTACTTATTTATTACACTCAATACACTTGGGTGTTTTTGGTGTCAAAAATTGCATAAACCATACATTGCAGTAATCATAAAGTACATCACTTTTCTATGTGTATTACATTAATTGTAGTTGCATATTTTCTGCATGGCAGCATAAATCTAAACTTCTCTTTACAAAATTGCTTCAGGAGCATAGAACTCCCAGGGCATTTGCCCACATGCTCCTGACTCACTGTAAACAGGATTATAGCATGCTTCTTGATTAATAAGCTGGAGTTTTTCATCTATAATGAAATAAGGTGGTAATCAGTGATGGTGAGCTAGAAAATGAGGACATGCTGTAGAGCAATAACTGTTAATAGCCATATTCCCCTTATATGCTGATCCAATGGGGATGAATAATTGTAACTGAAAATATGAAATATTAGTCTTCACATTGGACTACAAGAAAAAACTTTTACAGAAAAACTTATGATGTTTTCTATTTATTTATTTATTTATACTTGTTACATTTATTTTCAACAAAAGGTGACATCTGCTTTACAGTAAATAAAGATATAAGTAGAAGAACATGTTGTCAAGGCAGCATTACATTGCATCAGTAATCGTTTTTTGTTTTTTTTTTTCTTTTTTTGGCTTTATTGCCAAGTTAAATTTAAAGAATACCACTCAGACTACGTAATGCATTCTTTTGCACTGAAGGTGAGTCATTACATCTGACATTGGCCAATAAACATATTAAATTAACCATGTAAACAGGAGCAAAACCATCTGCTACCATCAGTCCTTAGACAGAAAAATCAAACGGTTATTAGAAAATATGAAAGAGATAAGAATATCCACTGCATGGCTTAATAACTTAATGTCCCTTGTGAAGTTAATGGTTAGTTTCTATAACTGTGAGGCAAATCTGTCAGATTGTCATGAATAATGCAGAGAGCTCATTATCCAGAGGAATTTTTTGTGGGACTAAATCCCATGGGGACTCAAGGAGATTGAAGCTGATGCACTCTCCCAAAGTGTTTATCTGCACATTTATGTAGTCGGTTAGTCACGATAGACATGCTGATGTGAGAAGTGGTGAAATACTCAAACTGCAGTGTTAAAAAGGATACATAAACATTTTCATTTATTAGCCCTTTTACTTATAGCCACCTTCTAAGGAAATGTGGTAAACAGTATGTGGAAAAGAGAAATCATTATGGAGGCATTTGTCTTTGAGAAGATGCTTTTGTTCATATGGGGAAAAAAAAATGTTTGTTTGTATTTAACATTTAATATAACATTTATTAAAAAGTAATTCCATAATAATGAAGATATATTGGGATGCTGATTCCATTTTGTTCGATGAACTGAATAAGTGATCATAAATAAATTACATTAAATTTAATATATAGGTTCTTAAAGCACCTCTACAAGCTTTATTAGTGGGATAAAGCCATGCTATCAGGATGATTCTGCAACCGTGTGTTTACTTTTATGGCTACGTTAATTAAGGCAAGGTGAATTGTGCAGCTTCAGATTAAGCCATGTCAAGGTCAATCATAGCTTTATTTAATCTTTCAGGTTGTATTTGTTAAACTTACTCTTTTAGTTCCTGAAAAAGAAGAAAATGGGAAAATAAACGGGTGTTTTTCAGCATTTAAGATGCAAGCCCTTTGTACACCCAGTTGAGGGAATGCTTGTTGCCCAGTCATTGTAAAACATGACAATGCCATAAATTAAGGAATAAAACTGAACTGAAATGGAATAAAATGCTTTTCTGATTTCACTCTGACTGCATTCCCTCCTTAAAATGTCATCTTGATAAACAACACAAAAGGGTTACCTAATAGCTTTGCTCTGTTTTTCCAGCCATAAAGAATTGTTAAAGCATTTAATGCACAACTGATTATAAAACCATCAAGTTATACATCAAAAATGTTCTCCCTCTGTTTCCATTGCCATTACTTTCCCTATTTTACTCGCGCAGTGTCTGACATTTAAAGCCAGACAGAGATGAAATAAAATGCATTCCATGCTATAAGTAATATTCGAATTTGGAAGCATTGAAAATAATGAAATATGTCCTCATAATAAAAGCAAAGAAACTATGTGTCATGCACTGCTTTTTACTTTTGTTTTGCGACTATTTAAAATTGAATTTAAAGATAAGGACCAGATTTTTAATGAGATTAAATTCATAAATCTGTAAGCAAAACCAGCCTTTGGTTGTATTTGCTTGCAAAGACAGACTCAGAGACATGGCCTTGCGTTCAGAATTAGCTTGTCTAGCTAGTCCATAAAAGTATTTGTTCATGGTAAATTACAATTTTACCCTGCGATGGACTGGCGAGCTGTCCAGGGTGTACCCTGCCTTTCGCCCAAAGACTGCTGGGATAGGTTCCAGCTTCCCCGTGACCCTGAATTAGATTAAGCGGTTTGTAAAATGAATCAATTAATGAATTTACTTTTTTTTTTTCCTATTTTAGTAAATGTTAGACAATGTCATTAGTCCACCCAGAAAATCAAGAGATATACAAGATAGAAGATACAAGGTAAGAGTCACAATAGCAGTGCTAAATGACTGAGTACTTGGGTCTTTACAAACTTAACTGATTAAAATAAGGTGCTTCCTTTCTTTATTGCATTCATATGGTTTAATACTTGAAGTGAAGAAATAAAAAAAATAAATAAAATACTTTTCAAGATTTAACCTCACTAGGAGCTGGAGCTCATTTAAATTCGGCAGATTGAGGGTCTTCTGCTCGTACATCAAAAAAATGCTTATATGTTTCACTAAAGTGAACTAATGAAATCTTATGAATAGTCTCATATTAATGTCATTTATTTTAACCAGCTTCTAATGAAGCACTCTGGCTTTATTGAAAACGGTGCCAAGCAGTGTAAGTGAGCAGTTATCAGATCAATAACTGCGTTGGTGACCCGATTCAAGCTGAATGTTCGGGTTTTTTTTTTGGATGCTGATAAACAGCGGGCTGTTTTACTGCCATCGAGTTTTTGTTGAGCTTGTCTGGCACCTCTGTAGTATGAAAATCTGGCGGTTTATCTTTCATTATTTGAACCGAGGTTTTGGTTCAGATTTTTCTTTTTATATTTGAACCAGAGTTTCATATTTAAGTTAATGTTGGAATATGCAAAGAAATCATAGAGAAGCTTTGAGCTGCGACTGCATAGCTTTGGAACAAAGCCAGTATGTCAACAAACACCTTGTAAACCTCACAATACACAATGATTTGGGCACTTTAAACTGTGTTCAAAGACTAGCATTTTGTCAATAAAGAACTGTTAATAACCACGAGTAGCCGTTGACATTTTGGAGTTGTGATTAATGAGCTTACTGGCTGTGATCAAGTGAACCATCAAAAGGTGCCATTGCCAATAATCCAATGCATCTGGAAGAGCTGGAGACCAACAGAAAATTTAAAAAAAAAGTACATAAATCCAATTTCACTCACTCCCAGGTCTAAAAGATGTTTTACAACTACACAGTCAGGCAAAAGATTTAAAGCATCAATCTTTATTTTATCAGTAAGGTTTACCTGCTTCTCTCCGTCTGCTACATTTTTCCTTGGCGATTATAGAAAGTCTAAAGAAAATGCACTCCGTTCAATGACGAAAGTGCTTGATGAGAGTCAGCATATTTGTGGGGAGCAAGAACAAGAGCATTAATCAAGTGCAGGGGCAGACCAATAACGGGCCTCTGTAATCATGCTGGACCAGCGCTCTAACTTTGGGCTGTGTTGCGTGGTCATTCATCATCTGGAGAAGCAAGAGGCAGAGAGGGAGATTAATAACAAGTACATTAGGCAGTGTTTAGATGCAACCAATGTGCTTCTGGGTCATGCAACAGAGTCACCGTGCCAACGAAATGATCTTGATTAGCCAGTGATTTGGAAGAGAAATATTACAACAATTTGCATCCCTACCCGTTGCCTCACTCGAAACTGTTTTGTAGAATGATTACAGTATAGATTTCTATTCCCATTTACACTTCTGAGAGGAAGTCAGTAAAAAAAAAAAAAAAACCTGTAGGACCAAAGCAAACCTTTTTATTTTCCATGCTATAATTTATTTTGTTGTGCCACACTTCAAAAATTTTATTACAATTTTTTTTTTTTTTTTAATTCTACATCTCCCCACTTCATCTTGCAAGGGAAATGTAGCTGTACAATAATCACATGTTTTATTTTTTATTTTCTTTACTTCATGTCTCATCAGTCCAGAAGGAGAGGACAATTGACATGCACCTCAGAGCGTAACCGTTATTTTTCAGCCTCTCTGTCCCCACCTCCTAGCTTCCTCTGGATTAAGGATTCATTGTCAGTGCTTTAAAAGCTTGGCAGATAGAACCGATGCACAAAATGTTGTGCGACTCCTGTATAATTCATAAAATATGAGTTGCCAAGTGGAGAAAAAAGGGAAAAGGACAGAGGAAGAGAATGAACTGTCTTCACTTCATTTTGGTGCAATAAAATAGAGTGCATTATTTGTGGCTCTGCTAAGCAGGAGTGCAACCCAGAGGCAGCTTAAAGAAAACAGCAACAAACAAACAAACTATAAATAGGCAAATAAGAACTGGCCAGTAGAGAGATGTGTCTGAAAGAGTTTGTGTTTCCCGCCTGAAATTTAAGGGGTTTTGTTTGTTTGTTTGTTTTTGATATTGCATGTAATACGTCTGTAGAGTTTTCCTTAAAGTTTTTCTTTACAATCCAAACTTTTCTTCCTTTCCTTGCTATTAATTGTCAGACAAATGCTTAATTCCTAATTGTATCTAGTTTGGCAAGTTAGCTAGTAGTTAGTTAGTAACGCTAACCCTATACCTTTGGCTGGCTAAACACAGAAGGATCCATTATTACGTCAACAGAATGTGCTAAAAATTCAACAAAGATATTGTGATGTACTAAATCAGTAAGACATCTAACGTCATAGCTATTTTGTTTATAATATGTTTACATGATATACAAAGATTTTATGCATCAAAAAGTGTTTACAGGTTTATAAATGTACCTGTTGTTGTTGACAATCACCCCCCAAAGCAAGTGTTTTACAGTGATAGTTTATCAGTGCATTAAGCAGCCATCCACCTGGAGAATGTCCAGCTGTGCAGCAGCCAGCTGGTGATTTGTCACTAGTACCACCCCCAGCACAGCTCACCATGGGGTGGGGGGAAAAAAAAGAAAGAAAGAAAAATAGAAGTGACTTGATCATCTATCAGGAGGCTGAGCTCTACATCTAAAGTTTAGCTTTGTGTTAGCAGGCCTTCTTCTCTGCTTCATTCACCGAGAGGAACTTTCCCAAACAATTATATTCTGTATCTTAAAGTAAATTTCTGCCACATGACTTTACTTACTTGGTTTCAAACTTCAAACAACTTTATTAATCCCTTTGGGAAGTTCCCTCAGGGAAACTGAAGCTCCATTACATTCAGCATTCATCATGATAATAAAAAAAAAATAGAATAGTGTGAATTATAAAAAATATATATTTTAAAAAAGAAAAGCAAGTCTTTTTAATATAGTGTGTAAAAATGGAATATATATAATTTTTATATGCTTTCTTTTATTTTTTTTACTCTCCTGGCTACTCGTGTGAACACTGGTTTGGCTGGCACAGGTTCTTCTACATCTAAGGCATTAGACCAGCTGGACTGGCTCTCTGTGAAATGACGCGCGGCAAGTTTATTTATAAAACACATTTAATACACAAAGCAACCTGATGGGTTGCACATAATCAAGTCAGAGAAGAAAATACTGAGATACATATAGAACAAATTTCATGTTAAAAAAAGGAAATGCGTCATCATCATCAATGATTTTCATTATTATTGCATATAATACACACAATAAGTTAACTGCAGTACTCTGCCACAATGAGACGGTTGAAGTGTAGTTAAGGTCAGGTAACTTACACAGAATGTTCAAGTCTGTTTTTTTTTTTCTTTTGTTTTGTTTTTTTGTATAAGAACACAGAAAATAATGATGGCATGATGGAGGCAGAAAAGGTGATATGCGAACTCTAAAAAAGCAAACATTCATTCATTCATTATAATTAGAATCATCTCAAATGTGGCCATGACATCTTTCTAAGCTCATTGAAAGCAGGTGAACTTGTGCCAGAGAGTCTCGGTCTGCTGACACTACTTTTCCCCACATTCAGAGCGTGTGACGGTGAGGACAGTGAGTGATTTGTTGCCCTGCACTGTTTGAATTTGCAAAGAGAACGCTCAGTGTGTTTGTCGGTGAGCTGTAATACTTCACCACATGAATGGTGTGCCATTTGTGTGCTGACGTGGCATAAATCTGATATAAATACTAAAAGATAAGCTGGTGGAATTTCTCACTTACAACTCTCTGAGGCGTGAACATTTCAAATGCTGATCAGACATGAAAAGACACAATGAAAGAATGAAGATTTTGTAAATGAAAACATGTCTTGTTGTCCACTGAGATCTTGAAAATATGCCCATGATGACATTACAGAGAAATGTTTCAAATGTTTTCTTGTTCATTCTGTCTATAAGTTCAAGTCTTTACAAAGATCATGACATGCCTTCTCTCGTCATCTTTCTACTTTACATTGCAGTAGATGTAACCTCACAAACATTAATCTTTACTTTAAACTTGGGTTTTGAAGAGACATTCTGTTGTTTCAAATGTTATTCACTTGGTTTTCTGAAACAGCATTTTGAAATTAAGACACAAACATCGTCCTTGCACAGGAAGCCACCTGCTGCATGTCAATCCCTGACATGGCGAGGAATGCTGCTTTTATTTTTCTTTGAATTAAAAGAATGATTAGCATCGTCCGTTATTTAGTGTGACAACAGGTACAGATGTCAGCAGATGGACATGTTCTGTTGAAGCTGATATTTCCTACCATGGGTTGCTGACACTCAGAACGTGGAAGTGAGAGCTTTCTTCTCGGTTTGTAATGACTTATGAACGGCAGCACTGGAACTGACACAGTAGCACACAAATGTTTAGATTTCTTGCTCTTTAATCAAATATGAATCTGACTCTAAAGACAAACAATATATCTACCTTTCTTCCTGATATTATTTATGAGGAAGTTGTCTTCATAACTTCCTTTAGGTGGCCACATCTTTTGTTATTTCAGAGAAATATTTGTTACTTCTAAGATTTTTTTTAAGGAATTGAGCATTTTAGCAGAATATCAGAGCAATCAGTTTATTGACTTATACTATTATATGGTGTTTCATTAGTCTCAAAAAAAAGAAGAAAAAAACAGTCATGCTTGCAAGCTTTGCTGAGTTTGACATGAGTACACAGGGCAACATAAATAAGTGGAAAACTATTCCCACTTGTGTGTGTGTGTGTGTGTGTGTGTGTGTGTGTGTGTGTGTGTGTGTGTGTATACACAAATACAGTCCTATGAACATGCAAATTAAACAGCAAATGCTAGTTGCAACGTTTTAGCTGTTACCACCTCACAGATACCATTCTGTGCATGCATGAAGCTGATGCACAACCTTGCCTGCATAATTTTTGATTCACTAATATTCTTCTGGGTGCTTGTATCACCTGTTTGGCTAATGTATTGGTCTTTATGACAAACAAG
The DNA here is from genome assembly GCF_933228915.1 of Telmatherina bonti. Lineage (NCBI taxonomy): Eukaryota > Metazoa > Chordata > Actinopteri > Atheriniformes > Telmatherinidae > Telmatherina > Telmatherina bonti. The sequence goes on from NC_136615.1 coordinate 17,874,382, forward strand.
TATACAAAAATTGCTGCGCACACTTTACAATTCTAATGTATGAATTTGCATTGTGATTTGCAGATGTGCAAATGGGTTTTGCATCATCGCCATTCATTGCACTGTGTCAAGGGAATAAAAATTAGAGCATTTACCGGTTGTAGTGTCCTTTATTATGCTGGAAAAAGAGAGAGAGGAGGCGGTAAAGAGGGGGTGATAGGCAGCAAATGGCCATAGGTTTGTACTGTAAACAGACCCTCTGCAACAATGACCTTCAGCTTCTGGATGAGATGCCTGACTGGTGAAGCTACTTCACCATGGAGAGAAATTAGATTCAGCAACACTTACGAATGTGTAAACCTTTCTTTTGGAGTAACTTTGAATTCTTGAAATCCACACGCAAATACGATGCACATGACTTGCGTAAATCAGATTACATTTGTTCACGGATCGGCTTGAGTGTGCATGAGCATTTCTGAGACTCCTGTCACGCATCCAGATTTCTCACTCCAAAATAAAAAAATAATGGTGTGTTTAGGTGTAGGTGGAAAGTGTATTTTCTTAATGTAAAGTGGGAACGATGTTTTAAATGACAGAACTGTTTATTTTTCTTGATATATAGATAAATTGACCAAGTGGGAGGAAATGATACATTAATGGTATTGTTAACCCGTCAAACATCCAGACTGGTTTCTGCTCTATATGTCACAGTTACAGGTTATTCTGGTTGGTTTCTGCATTTCATAACACTGTGGAATATTTCCCTCCACATATTAAATTGCTGCAGCCATCATTGAATCTAATTTGTCTCCATGTTTTAGTAATAGCAAGAACATTAACTTTTCAGTTTGATTATATATGTTACTAATCCAAAATAAAGGAAAATGATTTGGTCAAATTATTATATTTGTTGCAAAAACAACACAAAGAAAGGAAACAAAGCTTCACAGCACCTTAAACAGGATTCCAATGTGACTGAGTTTTTCCTTTGAGTTCAAAATGAATCTGCCACCAGTAACGAGGTGCCTCTTTTTGAATAATACCTTCATGCTGTCAGTCTTTCTGGATTGTCCAAATGAAAAATGCATTTACAGTCAATAAAGCTCCATAAATTGATTTTAAAATTTAAGGATGAGAAATTAATTAAATGACCTCCACTACTTACCTTCCAATACCTCACGCTCACATTACCACAAAGAAATTCTGCTTTGGCTTGAAATTAGTTTAAGATAGTGAAATGGACCCCATGGAGTTGTCTTCTCAATAAACAAAATCGGTATGCACATTCATAGGTGGTCACCAAAATGCAATTTGTGGACCAGAGAGGTTTAAGAAACGTGGAAATCATTTTACCAGAGTAAAACGTTTAGTCTAAGACTGTGCATTGCATTACCCGCAGAGACTCGGACATGAGAAGCAAAGGAAAATAATGTTCCAAATATGTTGCCATTACAAATAAATCCTTGTTCCACATAAGCTTCTCGTCAATGCAGCGTAACAAATATGTGTATGTGCCAGCATAAATAAATGTGAACATGGGCAGGTAACTTGAATTAATAAATTTATACATTTTTAAATTAGTCACAAAAGGTGTTTAAAGCCTATAAAAATACAATGCCATATTTCTAAATGTTTCAGGCATTAAGCTGGTTTTAATTCCTATAATATGCGACAAACTGGGTACAATTACAAGTGTTCATAGCAACCAAAAATTCAAGGATTTTGTCACAGTGGGGGCAAGCATGAATAGTTTCTTAATAACATGAAACAAAGTAAAGTTAAGTGTTGGCTCTGTAGGGGGTTGGAGATTATGTTCAAGTTCTCAGGGATTCATTTTCACGTTATGACCCACTTCAGTGTTGCTATGTAGAAAAATGCAAAGGTTTTTATGTTTGTTGTTGGGGTTTTAAGTCATTTTTGTATTCCATTATAGGGAAGAAGCCATGATGTCCACATACTTTGAGACAGTGGAAGACCTACTGGCATCTTTTGGGCCAGTTCGGGATTGTTCCAAAGACAATGGCGGCTGCAAGAAGAATTTCAAATGTGTGTCTGATCGACAGGTGGACTCAACTGGTTGCATGGTAAGCAGATGTCAAAAGCTTTATTTTCTTCCCCTGATAACGCTCCAGCATAAAGAGATTGTTGTAATTTTTAGAAGATTGCCATATTCTTCAAGTTCCGATGAGGTGTGGTGATGTGATGTGTCTCTCAGTGCAAGTCAATTATTAATCAGTTTCTCGGTCAAAAAAAGACAAAAAGTCCATTTATGTCCTTGGACTTAAATGGATTTTTATCCTGCACTTGTGGGGCTTATAACTTTAGCATCTTGTAAGAAACTTTCTCAAATTTTAAATTTTAGCAGTAATAAAGGGGAATAGTGGGAAATGTCAAGTATATATTACTTTTTTTTATATACATACATATATATACATATACACATACAATGATTTTCATCTCTTCCAGCTTTTCTTATTATTATTTTTTGTATTTTTCTGTTTTTTTTTTTCATGAAATAGACCATTATCAAGAGGCATATATGAGTTCTAGTTGCAGTTAACTTAGACACATCCATCCATCCATTCTCCAAACCCCTTAGTTCAATTTCTGGTTGTCGAAGCAGAAGGCAGTGCAGATACACCATGGTCTTGAGCTCCATCTCACAGACTAACATTTATTTTTGAGACAGCTATTAGACATCAGAAGGGAGGTATGCAGTCGACATCCTCATCAAATTACCAATCCACCTCACTGATTTTCTCTCAGTGTGGAGAACATTTTGAATTTTCAAACATTTCCTCTGATTTTTAGGAGGAGACTTGGCCACCTGTGTTTTACACACGCTATCTTGCTCTTTTAGTGTTGTAATTACCAAAGGTTATGACCCCAAGCAAGACAGTAGGGACCAATATTTGCCGTATGGCTCAGTGCTGTTTTCACTGCTAATGTACAGTTAAACTGCATGAATTCAGAAGCAAAATATAACCTAAATTTTATCTCACAGCCCCTTAGCTAGCCTGCAATGACTGGCCTGGTCAACATAATAAAGATGTACTATCAAAAGGCCAAACTGCTACAATCAACTGACCAACCATTCAACCATGCTGTTAGCTAGACTTGAACAATAGGTAAGTTCGAAGCAGTTAATGTTGACAACAGATTTTTTGTTTTTGCCATTTACACACACAAGAAACAGTTGTGCTATTTATGCAACTATTCCAGGTTGTCATGTTCCATTCATGTAATCTTTAAATGTGCACAGTACATCTCCCATACATTCAGAGACTGGGAGCACTTTCAGTGTGCAACAAATGGCACTGAACTGCATCAGCTTTGCTAATGAAATGGGCAAAAAAAATAAGATGCATAAAATGGAAAGGCTGTGATATTGTTGGACATTTGCATGAACGAGTATATAAGAACTGAAGTCTAAGAGTTTTTTACATAACCACATATTTTAATGCTTCTTATATGTACATATGTAATCGTGTGGCTCATTAAATTCAGTTGATGGAAAATAGAACAGATATTAGTACTTTCCTTGAAGGAGCTGAATTTTTCTGCGTCAGTTTGTTTCATAGCCCTTAATTTGACTTTAGATGTCACATTGTAAACCATAGTGCCTAAGCACTTTGCTTTTGGCAAATTCACAAGTAAAGGAGCACTGAAAACTTCAGATTCCAGGCTTTTGATAGCACAGGGTGACTGGTGTTGTAAAGTAATTAAACTGATGAGCCGTTTCAGCTGCTGGAGGATAGTTCTGCTAGTCATTAGGAGCTTGGATGAGGCTATAAATCGATGGGTTTTTTTGTTGTTTCAGTCTCCCAAATAAAACCTGCAGAAGGATTTCCTTGCTCTCCTCTAAGCATCATCATATTGCAGCTAAAATAATTTTTGCAACTTAAGTTGGAAAACTTGTTTTTACAAAGCACGGGAAGTCATGACTTATGGTGACATAAACCTGTCCTGGACTTATGAGATACAAATTGGTCAGCATTGAGCAATGCTGACTGGTCTTGATCACAGATGAAGAATAACATTAAGTTTCTGGACTGTATCACTGAGCATTAAAACCCACCACAAATACTTAATATAAACTAAAATGAACACTAAACTTTTAATGTTTAAAATGAGATTTATATTTCACTTTTCTGAAAAAAAAAAATCAGGTTGCCATTTTACACTCTCATTTCCTACAATTAACCTCCCACTGTGTTACTGAGATGAATTTCCATATTCATAAATCTGAATCATACCTCTAATTTGTAAGAATAAAAGCACATTTCAGCTCACCTTATAGTTGTACTTTGACTGAGGTGTAATTTACTTCATGTAGTGCTAATTGCTTTAATGTCTTAATGGCTGTAAGTTGCTTGTAAGTCATCTTTATTATAATCATTATAATTTTCTTATGGCAGTTTAGTTAGCCTTTGTTTTTGTTTTGGTTTTTTTTTTCGAAATGCACACAAACCTTTTTTGCTGAATAGAGAATTTGCATGAGCAGTGACGGTGCTCTGTGACTTTGAACCAGCTGGACTGGGAACTAATTTCGACCCTGGTAAGTTTCCTCTGGAGCATCTCCATTCTTCTTCAACGCGCACATCAGTATGTAAAGCAATTAAAAACATGAAAGCATGCCAGTATTGCCCTCGATATAATATGCCGGACAAAACTGCTCAGCTTCCAAAAACACAGATAGCAGAATTTACTCTTAAGGGGTGCAAACAGATGTGCAGAGATTCACGTCCTATAAGACCACTTGCCAAGTTTTCCTGCCTGTTGGCTAGGAGTTACCAACTTTTATACAGTATATATGCAAACCACCCCCCTTCTGGCATCTTTGCACCGGCTCTTCATTTTTGCACCACTAGAGCATGATGTTCGAGTTAACATTTTGCCTCACAAGGATTTTGACTATATTTGGTTTCTTTTTTGAACTTGTCTAAGTTTTATAAATACATTTTATCCCTTTTTTTTTATTTTCCTGTCTATACAGGAATACAGCACTTATTGATATGGGTTTGATTATTTCTTGATGACAGCTGACCATATAGATCCAGTTGTGCAGTTGTGTGCAGGAAGGATAGACAGTGCCTAAGGCAGAGAAACAAGTCTAATTATTACATTTTAATAATTAAATTTAATATTTTTCAGACTATTTTATAATTATTATCTTTAATACAATCTTACAGATAATTTCCTATAGCCTGTAGTACCTGTTGAAACGGGTGGCTTTTAGTGCTTTTAATAGCTAAATAAAAAAGACTCAACAGCACCTCCTCCTGGCCAGGAAGAGAAGCTGCACACCTCACCCTTGCGCAGTACAGTCAAGGCTGTAGACACAGTGCTGCACTACCTTTTCCTCTCATTTCATCGCAACGATTTGTGTTTGCACATGCGCAGTCTGTTCCCCCATATAAAATCATATATTAATAAAGGCTCGCTACACTTCCTTTTACGTTACTTCACTATACCAATGCTCTACGTACGTTCACAGAGAATTCATGAATTGACGCTTCACTCTCAACATTGGTTGACTTTCTCACCGGAGGGATGAGCCTGCTAGGAAGTTTGATTCAGTCTTTCGACTGAGGGAAATTGTCAACATTCGCTACAAGTTATCATACTATACAAAGTTAGGTGGTCTGTTATTGAACAATGTAGCTAGCTTTTGAGCTCCAAGTGTTTAAGTGTCTTGCGATCTTGATTGTTTTAGATTAAGAAGGCGGTTACCTGCCTATACATTTAAATGATAATGTTTGCGACTGTCTGCCTACCTAACCCTAGAGATCACAGCACATGCCTACTTAAAATGTGTCTGGAGAGAAGATAACAGCACGCTCTGCATAACAGGCTTGCATTACTGATAACCTTTATTTTTATAATGTAATCAACCAACTCAGGCGGGCTCCTCTGACATTTTCTTTTCCCTTCATTTTTAACTTCTCATTTATGGTCTGTTTTGCATACTTTCACTAGTATGCCGAATACTACTTTTTTTGTGTGCTAAATGTAACATTTTACAGACCCATGAGCATACCATGAACACTTATAAATGTAGGGATATTTAATTTCCATGAAATAGCTTCCATCATGTATTTGCGGTATTGCTGTGTAAACTTATTTTTCCTGCTTTTACCTGTTTCTTTTTTCTCCATGTATTTAAGAGTTTTATTGGAACAGAAACTGTTTATATAATGTTGAATATCCAGTAAATAATTTAACAAAAATGACATGTTCATTCAATACAGCGGTCCCAAACATGTTTTATGTATTTGCACCGTTCTAGTTGCATTTGCATCCGACATAGAGCTCAAGACTTGGGGGATTTTTCTTATGAGGGTTGTGCCACTGATGTTAATCGTTACGTGACCCAGAGGTGGACGGTCAAGAGAGTGTGTATGAAATATGAATAAGACCTGGATTCCTTGGGAAAAATCCACTGTATATCACGCTGCTGTTTAACTGGGTGTCATTGCTTATCTGATTGTTTCCACAAAACCCACAGGGACGACAAACTATCTGAGCTTTTTATGTTTATTCTTTCCATCTTATTTATTTATGTGTTTATTTTTACTATAGCTTACTTTTAGTGTGCAGGCTGCAACTATGTAGAGTTCCTTCCAGAATTTTTCCCTGAAAGAATAAATGATAAAGAAAGATCCATTAACTTTCCATTTACTGTTATGTGAAAGCTTATTGCTTCTCTAAGCTAATGCAGCCTTATAGACGCACACAATCTCAAAAACTAATATGTGTATATCTTAAAGACCAATTTTGTCCAATTCTTAATTTCCGATACCAAAATCAACCGATACTGATATTTTTGGTAAGAGTTGTGCCAAACAAACAAAACTATCTGAAAATCTATATATAATATCTCTAATATTTCATCCTTTTGAGGATGAAGTTGATATCTAATACATGCATGTTATGTAAAAAATGTCATTGAAAAAGAAAAAAAAACTTAAACTGATAACATACAATATTGCATTTTAATGTCAACATCAGCTGATAATATTGGAATGCCGATGATATCGGACATTTCATATAACAGCAGAAAAAATTCAGAACACTTTAATTCATTAGTGTAAGAACTGACAGACTGTGACAGACTTCTAGTCTCTATAAATGAACATAAAATATTTATTTTTTTTTCGGTTTTTTTGTCTCCTCTGGGTGAGTGTTATTTCAAAACCTCATGTCAGAGTGGGTGCTAACACAGAACAGTGACACGCCACACAAAGGGCTTTAAATCCATTATCAAAGTCAGTCCCTCAAGGCTGGCTGCTGCTCTTAAGACAGTTTAAATGCATTTGTAATGAATTAAATTCTAGTCTAAGCCAGTGCTAAAGTTTAAGAGACATAACGTTTCTTCTATTTTGCCTCCATTTTCATTTTCTTCTGCCGTTGAGCCGCACAGCATCTCAGCTTATTCATGTACTCCCTGAGCTGAACTTTCATACCTATAATGTTCTTTGTGCTTGTACCTTCATTAATGATTCCTTGCCTTGCCAGCGAGCTACAGTATGTTATACAATACATTAATGTTGTGAAAGTTATTACAAATGGTTGTGACAGAGAACTGTTAGACGGAGGAGAGAGGAAGGAAAATTACGAAGTATATTTAGTAAGAGATTGAATCATTTATTCTGATGTTCAAGTCAGATATGTGTGTAGAAACACAAAGAGGAGAGAAAATCTTCAGTTACATAATATACACATAACCAGTCAAAAGTCTGGACACACTTTCCCAGTAAATATAATGGAAGGTATGTCCAAACGTTTGACTGGTATCGTCATCACAGTTTGAACATGCACAATATTAATATCACAGAAGCAGTTTGGATGAAAAGTTTTGTTGAAACGCATCGTTCAGGGTGCACTTTCTTACCAGTGTGTTGCAAAAAAGATTATTTGTGAAAAAGTCCTTCTTTTTTTTTTTTTTAACATTATGCACACCTACAGGGCACAAATGCCCATCTGGCAATTTCCCAGGGGGAAAATGTACCTCGTCTGCAGAGCAACTGCTTTTTTCTTTTTTTTTTCTTTTTTTTTTGGGGGGGGGTTCTTTTTATTTTTTACTCTAACCAGCTAACATTTCTTTCTTACTTGTGTTATTTGAGGGAGGGGGTGGTTCTTCTTTTTTTTTTTCCTTTTTTTTTCTTTTAGGCTCGCTCACTTGCTGCTGTTGAAACTTTACCGTTTGAGCTCAATGCTTGTATCATCTTGTCCAAAATGTACGACTCTTCAGATAGATGCTTCCAAAGTAACAAAGATCAGTTTGAATTGTTTATCACCCTGTTCAGAGGCAGAGTAAGATCAGGGAAATGAGAGCGTGAGGGAGAGGTGAACCCGAGGGAAGAAAACAATAGGCTCAGGAAGATCAACTTCTGTCATTTTGGTTCAGCTCATCCACATCGACTACAGTTTGTTGGGAAATGAACTGTTAACAGAGGAATGAACATTTTACCACAGACTATGTTTGTAAGGGTAACATCGTGTCTCATTTCTGACACCTCCTTTTGTACCCTTACGGACTTACGAACCAGATGAATTTTGACGGAATAATATTGTTTTGCACTTGGATGTAGCCATCACCCTTGCTGCTACATTTTGCTAACATTTACAACTGGGCCGACACTGACCTGATCACGCGGCCGATACTGATATATTTAGCCGTGAATCCCATTCATGAATCTATTTGAGGTAGTAACTGTTGAGAGGGAGGATGGGACGTACCCAAGAACTCAGGATGTGTTACTGGTTGAACTGTGGTTGGTCAGATGAGGAGGTGGTTCAATTTTTAATTAGGATTTTTTTGTGATTGATGGTTTTCTGTAGTTTTAACACAATATTTCTGATTTGGTCTGTCTGAACAATACACAGTATTGTAATAAATGTTTATTTTATTAATACTTTACCCTTTTTTTTAAAGTCTATGTGTAACAGTTGATGAAAACAGGGCTTGATACTGTACAAGAAACACACCTTTTTTTCTTTATGGCTCATTTTTGTATTCAGCTACAGTATCTGTTTCACTAATGGAAATGCACAGAGGCTGAGCAGATGATAAGATATTAGTGGCATATCTTTCATGAGTTTATGTCCCTTTTGGGATTTTTCTGGTAGCTGTTTGAATGCAAGGTTGGCAAAGATGTATTTTTCAACTTCAAACACCAGTCCAGACTTTAATTTTTAGCTCATAAAACTCCAGTTGTTTATTACAATTTAGAGGAGTCAGATACGGTTTTCTCTGATCTCATTTAAACGCTCTTGTATGCCGTCCCAGAATGCAAGAGTTTATTAAAATGTGTGGCACACTCTAAAAGTCAAGAATTAAATGATGAGATGTCGGTGTGGAGCCAGATTTCTGCTTGGCTTCCTCTGCTTTGCATAAAGAGTCAGCAGGGAGGAAAAATGGCATTCCCACCCAAACAAAGCGTGTTTGTTCAAACCCTTATCCCCTAAATCCCTCTACCCAGCATCCCCTGTATGTCCTCACAGCTCTGTGTTCCTGACAACTGAGCATCATGACTCCCTTTGCTCTGCTGCACAGCGCAGCTCAGTTTAGCTCATTAGCATCGAGTTTCAGTGCTTTATGGTTTAAAGCAAATGCGTGGTGGTAATTTGTTCAACCGTTCACATTGATACTGTTGGTTAAATGCTGGATCGAGTGTGTCATTTAGTGGACCGCGGAGATTCATATAATAGCATGGAGGCCAAGTAAGGGAATTAAGATTTGTGCACAGCGGAATTTAGTTGAGACCAGTTTGAAGAGGAAAATAGCAACAATTTCCAGGAAAACTTTGAATCTTTCACTTAGGGGCCAATATTTTTCATAAACTATGTTGCAAGATAAATATTTTAATTGAAATCCTTTTAAATGAGCTCTGTCTGGCTAAGTTACAAATTGAAGCAAGCGTTTAATCTTGTTAGCAAATAGCTGAGCAAAGACCAGCCACTATTAAACGCCTATGGCGATCAAGCTGGGCTGAGAGGAGCAGAATCCGTTGGAGTCACAGGAGGAAGCTATCATCCATTCTAATGGCCATCTGTTGCATTGTCACCCTTAAAGAACAGTGGGTGAGAAGGAAATGCAATGTAGGTTTTAAATACTGCCGGGCAGAGTAGCGGGAAGTTTCACCCCAATGACACAGATACACTTATTTTGGGAAATGAGAACGTAAACATCAGTGTTCAAGTAAAAGTTTTACTATTACTGTGTAATGATTGTGTGAAATATCAGCAAGTCCGAGTGTTGTTTGTGTGTGTTTTTTTTTTTCTTTTTGTTTTTTTTTTTTTTTTTACCTCACAAGAAATGTTACAGACATGTTTGCAAATATAAATTATTAGCAGCAGGAAAGCAAAACCTTATTTTGCATAAAATGCAATTCTGTTCCATTCTTTACTGGTTAAACTCATTCAGACCTGATAGATATGCACCTATCCCACTAACATATTTCTGTGGCAGAAAAACCAGATGGCAGAGTCGATGATTTACAATGACAACCACCATCATGTGTCTGTATATACATTTCTTTTCTGCTGCTTTCGGAAAATGTGTTGAATTTTCTGCGGAAAATAAGAGTATTTTGTCCAATCCTGCTCAGGTTTTGCTTCACATTTTCACAACAAGGCCTTGGGTGTTGAAGGGTTAAAGAGAAATCCACGTTAATATGAAGAACAACAAGCTGAAGAAAGTAAAAACGGTGTTCAACTAATGATAATCTTTTTAAATTGGAATATTTTGCATCAGAGTTTAAACAAACCAAAATGTGTGTATTTCAGAGAGAAACGGACATAACATCGTATACATCCCACCTGTGAAGGCATTTCACTTTAAAGCAATGCAAGAGGTTACGCCGACCTGTTCAAATCTGATTTATAATATTTATTGACACCATTTATTATCCGTGCAAGTATTCAGTGATATTTGTTAGATGCAGAAACTTGCAAGACCAGAAGTTTCTGTGCAATTAAATCCCAACTATGATCAATATTGAGATAAACTTCCAAACTGAGACAGCCCATGTAAATACACAAAAAAAAAAACAATGTATTGCTTAATTGAGCACATTTGAGCATCCTAGAGAGTATGCATCAGTGCCACATCTAAACCAGATTAGACCGTTAGATCTGCTTTTAAGAGTATTTTACTTTCCACTCCTCTGTCTGTTTCTTATTTAGAGGACATTCTTTCATGAACTTTTTTTTTTTGTTTCGTAACAAACCTGGCTCCTTTCTTAGAGATCTGTTAACCTCTGCTTATTACCTTCAATCTTTCAAGCTCGGTCGCATTGGAGTTTCTAATTCTGTCTCTGCAACACATAATGGCTCCTAAGTACGAACATCTAGCATCTTAATTCTGACAAGATCGCTACAAAACAGAGATTTCAATAGTTTATGTTCAGTTGCTGATTAAAGCTGCGAGCGCTAATGGGTGATTAGCAAAATGAATAGTGTTCATTTTGAATGAGTGAATGCTAATTTGGAGGGATGATCTATGTGCACCATAAAAGGTAGACATATGTGCTGTTAGATTTTGTGGATAATTACTTTCCTCCTTTTTCTTTGTACATTTGTTTTAAATCCCAAACTCCACTGAGGAGTGACATTCTCACTTGTAACAGTCCTAAGAGGTTACAACAATAAAAAATTCTGATTTTTTAGTGTTTTTTTAGTGTGAAATTTATTCTGATGCCAGATTCTTTTTTTTTTTTTTTTTTTTTTTTTTTTTAAACTATATTTCTAATTCATTGTCAGCTATTAGTATGGCTACCATGGTAACAACTGAGAGTTCTTCTTGTGGCCCGTTCCCGTTGTTCTGCCTTCTAAGAGTGACTACAGAAGCAGGGCAGGAAGAACAAGAAGCTCATGTGCTGCACTTGTGCTAACCTTAAGAGCTTGTCATTCAGCTGCAGAGCACTGCATGGCAGCTCTGAATTACTGACAGCCATTCCCACAGCTCTGCCTCATTGTGACGAATGGCTTCAATCTCGTTCCGCTGAGGAGGTTACATCCACCACATACATTTAATGGATCTGAGACCGGGGAGCTTTTTTCCTGCAACTTTGTTTAGAATATGTATGTTAATACTGTGGCATACGCATTTAACATTTATTCGTCTTGGCAGCTGTTTTCCATGGAGATAAAAAAAATACTGTCGAACGGTTTGCTTAGTATCATCTGAAAGTGTCCGTCGCAAATTGAGCGCCCTTATTTAAACTTTAGTTGATATTCCGTGGATGTAAATTGTGTTTATTTCAATTTCCAAGATATTAATTTGATAAAATGGCTCTTCTGTGATGTGAAGGCTAATCGTGATCGTAGGAAAATTGCTCAAGTAGAAGCACAGGACCCTCTGATTAGTGTTTAGAGTTCAGTCGCTGCCGATGCCTGCTGATGCGGTTGAACTGCTATTTCTGTCATTCATCATCGGGGGGGGGGGGGGGGCGGGGGAAGAAGGTGGGAGACATCCTCTGCCAGGTACTTTAGCACCCAACGACAGATGTTATCACCCAGGTCTGCTTACATTATATCTTTCAGAGGTTTTGTCACAGTATAAAAAGCAGAAAAAAAAGAACAATTCAACCCATAAAGACCCAACCCATGAGAAAAATATCAGATAGGTCCATTTGTTTAAATATAACATCTTTATTTGTCCCAATAACAAAATGTAAATTAATTAAACCAAGGACCTAAATTTACATCACCATTTATTTAACATTTATTACAATGTCATATGTCAAAAAATGTTTATAGTGTAATACTCTTTACACGCTTTCTGGTGTCCATTAAGGGGCAGAAGTAAAAAATCAGATTGTGTTTCACATAATTTGGAGCAAAGTTTGCACCATAAAGTGATGCCAAAAGTCTGTATGTATCATATATGTCCCAGCAGGTTGTTATGGGTTAATATGTAATGCTTCCTGACACATTAAAGACCCCCCAAAAATTGTTTTTATTTTAAAATTTTTGGTTTTTAATTGGTTTTGCAAAAATTCATCATGTTTTTTTGTATGTTTAACATTTGTTACCGTGCAGATTTTAAGTTTTTGTGCAGTTTAGTGTTATTATTGTCTCACCAAGGGGCAGAAAATAAGTATCTGCTTGTGTACAAAAGAGTTTTAAACAAAGGTGCCAGAAACTGTATCAAATATACAAAGACATTTTAGTCTAAAACATATGATTTTAAAACCACCTTAATAACTCTGCAAAACAAATTGGACACCTTTGTTTTCTATCTCAGCAAGCTTTCAGAAAAAAAAAAAATTCGGGAATTTCAGACATGTTTGGCAGGCGCTTTTATTAGTCTCTAAGCTGCAAAGTCATGTAGCAGCTGAATAGCAAGAAAACCCTTTTTCAGAGTTTTTAACCTTTTAGTGCTCTCTGGTTTTAAGGAACAAAAATGGCTTTACATGCCTCCTCAATAAACCCTTTGCTTCTTAAAGTTTCCAATCAAACGTGACATAATAATAAATCTAAAGAATTTGTACAATTCAATTTAAACATTACAGATTTTTTGGATTTGATGAAATAGCTTACTGATGTTGACAGTGTTCAAATATGAATCCACCAACACATGTGGCTTTGTCTGGAAAAAGGTGGTGAACAACTGTTGGAGGTAAGAAATGAAGTTCAGACACCTCACATGCTCGCTTGTCCAGGAGGCTCTAATGTTCACATAAAGTTCTAGTCCTGGAGGAAGGTGGCAGCTTTCAGCTTTTGACCTAATTCCAGTGAACATGGCTGCCTCTGGATATGACTCTGTGTCTGTCTGTCTGTCAGTCAGAAACAGCAGCACATGCACTTCCCTCTAGCTTTTATATTTCTCTGTCTGTAAGCATAAACATAACAACAATAAGCAGTGGGCAAAACGATATGACAGAAAAAAAATGGACCACACTTGAGATGTCCACAGCAGCTCGAGTCTTGTCTTTCTTTTCTTATTCAGGATTTTGTCAGAGTATTACAGCAACAACTGGTTTAACTATCAGGACTTTAAGAGATGGTGGAAACAGTCGACATTGGTAATGTGTCTTTACACGCCCACAGCCAATCCCACGCAGGCACACAGTTGTAGAATCATAGATGAGTCAGAGTGAATGTGGGGAACATTGGTCGATAAACTGTGAAATAATCAGTCTCTCTTACAGTGTTCTCTTTACACCAGTACAAGCTTTATATGAGTACTTACAAAAGAGATAATGCCGCAATGCTCACAGTTCTCAGCAAATTCTTTGATGATAGAAAGCAGCAGATTTCCAGCATTTTTACAGTCTGGGAGGGAACATTTCGTAGACGCCAAACTGAACAGCCTAAGCTGTCAAATATTCATAAAAGAACCTTTTCCCTGTAATTACAGGAAGGGTAGGAGATGTTTTCTTGGAACATGTTTTACTATATTGCTTCCCACTCCAACAGCAGCTAATTAATAAAATGGTCCCACACATAAATGAAAATATTTCGTCAACCATGGAATGTGCAGAACTGAAAACAAACAATCTGATCATGTTATCCGGCCCATTCTAAATGATTGGATTGTGATATATCTATCAATCTCAACTACCATTTGTCCCTCCCCCGTCACCTCCCAGAACAAACATTACACATTTCTGTGCTTTGGAGGCATGGCTTCAGGGCGAAGTCTGAAGAAAGGAGTTTTAACTTTTAATTATTTTTTTTTTTCTTTCATTGTAGCTTGTTTGAACTGCTTTCCCAGGACCTCATGTCCTACCTTTAATATCAGCTGTTTGTAGTAACCTTCACTGCATCTGTGTCCGTCTCTATGAAACATGCACGAGCAGTTTGTTTCTTTCCAACACCTACACTAGCCTATGAAGGATAGTGCACCTGATACATGGCTGAAATTCAGAACATGCTCTCGGAAGAATTTAAATAAAAATGTAAAAGCGTTTTCTCTGTGCAGAAATTGAGGTTTTTCTGCTGTATTTTTTCCAGCGGCCTGTTGACTCCGGAGTAAACAAAGTCTGCGTGATTAGTGCTTCTGCATTTTTCTGTACTTGTGTTGGGTGTGATATTCTTTTTGTAGTTTTGTTTTGAACAGTCTGCCAGCTTGACTAGTGTATTACCCAGTGACGCCCAAGTGGGAAACATAGTTGGAAATAATGTAACAAATCCAAGACACTTTATTCAAGCAGCGTTTCTGAAATAATAATTACACCAAAGGAAAGTACAGTGGAAATGTGCCAAATGAAGCTGAACGTGAACCACGTTGCCTGCAAATAAAAGATCATGTTCATATTTTACATCTACTTTTTTTTTTCTTTCTTAATGATATGACCCACCTAATGGGGTTTTCAAACCATTTGTCTTGACATATTTGTTAAATCAGCATTAAACTGATTAAATGGTACTATAAAGGGAGATGTTTTGCTTTTAATGCTTATTATATATATATATATATATATATATATATATATATATATATATATATATATATATATATATATATATATATATATATAGAGCTTCTTTCAGTTTGTATTGAAAGTGATTAACAGATAAACTCTGATTATCTGGCTGAGTGAAAAACTATTCTGTGTTCATGTAAAAGGTTTGGTTTATTTCCAAATCGAATAAGGCAATCATAATCATCATGCTGGGCTATTAAGTTGACAAGTCATTAGTTATTATTAAAAGAGCATTTTTGAATGAGGTACTTATTGGATATAAAATGAATCTGCTGTTGTTGCATTTAGGCCAAATTAGTTTTTTTCAGGCTGGACAAAATATAACGGATTAAAAATCCTCTACATTTATGAATGTACTGTCTGAAGACAAACTAGGCTCACTGTTCCTATTCAGACTTCTGTCAGAGGTCCTTACAAAATTGTATTAAATCTGATTTAAAACTGAACGCTGCACTTAACTAATCCAAAAGATTGAAGAGTTTAAGTAACCATTAAAGTAGACCGTCTCAGTAAGTCAGTATCTACTTGACAAAAAAGATATGCACAATAGTCTCAGTGGGTTTTGAAATCAGGATGTGTCTTATTTCCTTTCCTAAGTTCCTTTGAGATATTTCAGATGTTTAACACTGACGTTTATTTAAGCAGACAGTTTCACCACGCACACAAAAGTTCCTGCTTCTAGCTTATAGTCTGGCCTGGTGAACGACTAGCTGTCCGTGTCTCCTCTGATAAATAAAAAGCCCTCTGCCGTTCTTTTCCATCTGTCGTGGAACAGCTCCATCAGTAGAGTGTTACACATCAGGACTTTTGTTCCTGGAATGAAAAACAGCCTAGATCGCCATGTCAGCTGAGAGTACCTTCCCAAACAAGTAATGATCCGAGCTGTGGCATCACTTGGCACTGTTTTATTTTGCAATCACTTGCAAACCTCCAAATTCTTGCATTGCACAAAACAAGATAATTGGCTTTCTTTCTTGTAAAAAAAAAAAAACTCGTTTATCTCTGAAAATCCGACTTAATTTTCATCTCTTGTCTTCTCTGTCTTACTGTCTCTTCCTTCTTCCTGCCTTCTATTCCTGATTAAAATGCACAATCTGACCTCTATGCCTCACCCGCTTCTTCCTTGTTCCTAATCCATCCTTTCCCTTCCTCTTTCTCCTTACGTCTCCCTCCCACCTCTTCTCCTCCTTCCTCTGAATTCATTTTCTCGCAGTGTCCTGAGGGGCTGAGGCCAATGAAGGATGGCTCAGGTTGCTATGACTACTCCAAAGGCATTGACTGCACGGATGGCTTCAATGGAGGCTGTGAACAGCTCTGTCTCCAGCAGCTTGTGCCACTTGAAGATGACCCAAGTTCCAGCAATGTACTCATGTTTTGCGGGTGAGAAAATGTCATCAGTAGAAAAAATAAATAAATAAAAATATAAATGTATATTTACTGCCTGCGTAGTTTCAGGAAGAGATGCAGAAATAAGGTTCTAGTTCTACAACAGAAATAACACAGGATGGGTCTTTCACATGGATGTTTAACTGTAAAGCTCTGAAAGTTGCTTCTCTGCATAAGTCAAAGGTCATTTTTTAACTACTGCTGAAGTTTATTGTTAAGTTTCCACTTAATATGTGTTGTGTCTCAAATAGCAGCTGCTGTACAGCGCAGATCATTCAGTGAGCCACTCTCCTCTAAAGATAGTTTGTGATGGACATGGTCTGTTACGACTGGCTCTGTTTAAATAATCCATGCACAGTAACTGTGTTGTCACGGGACTTGGTACTACAGTACGACACCGGCATTATGGCTGGTAGGCCTACCTGTATTTTCACATACTGGAGTTACTGGAAGGTGTTCATCTGCCAGTTGCACCAGCTATTATGTATGTTGAAATAACTAAATCACTTAAACAACATATGATAGCTTGTCATGAAGTCAGGATCATCGCTGAATAATTTTCCATAAACTATTGAAATGGCAAAAAAAAAACATGCTGGACAGAAAAAAAACAAAAAAAACATATACATACATATATATATATATATATATATATATATATATATATATATATATATATATATATATATATATATATATATATGTATATATTTTTTTTTTCTTTTTTTCTTTTTTTTTTTTTTTTCTTTTTTTTTCGTAGTTCAGGGTAGAGGTAGGATGTGAGATAAATGCTGGACCATCTGACAATAGGTGTTGTGTCGCTTAGAAAATTGCACAAGCTCCATAATATGTTAGCAATGTCTCACTGAAAGTACAGAGGTTTTCCTGGCAGATCTTAATGCATGGCCCATTGCTGTATCTGTAACTAAGAAACAGTAAATGTGTGTCTGGTTGCAACTTCTGACATCCAATTTATTTTCTTTCTGTTTTCAATAGAAATAACAACACCAGTAACACCAACAGGAAAGAAGATTTTCTTCTTCTTGTTGATTACATTCATTTCCCTTTTCTGTAATTGTGCATTTTATATGGCTTGAAAATAAGCAGCTAAGCAATTCTTGATGCTGCATGTATGAAATGTCTCCTTTTAGAGAATGAAATGAATGAAGTCAGTTGAACGGCATTACTTTTGTTCTGTAATTAGCCCAACTAGTGGGTTACAGACATGGGGGCACGTCTGCCTCCATGCAGCTCGACCAGATCTGAGAGTTGCCAACAAAGATAGAGCGTCCCTTCCCACTGATGGGATCTGAACAACTGCATGAGAACAAAACCCCAGCTGTGGCTAACAGCAGCGGATACTCAGCTTTGTCTCTTTGGGGGATTGTGCAGAAAAATGGTGACAATACGATAATTGAGACTGTCTACAGACTGATGAATGCACAGCCATTAGAATTTGCTTTAAAACTGTTCTCACTGTGTGCTTGTGTACACACTCTGCTGGTATAATTGGATGGTCAGGACAAAAGCAGAATGTTGTAACTGTAAAAGGAAGCTTTATTTTTCTATGATAAAAACTATTCAGGATAAGTATCTTTGATAGCATCACATGGCAACATATCATTTTGTTTCGTCAGCAATCAGCACTGTTTTCTCGCGATGCATACACACTTCATCCTACATGATGAGCTTCAGATGTCATGCTTTGTGTTGACAGCTTGTCAACTGTCTTCAGGTGTGTACAGGAGTACAAACTGGCAGAGGACGGGCGCTCCTGCCTCCTACAGTCTGAGAACTGCGAGGGACCGAAATGCCCAAGGCAGGATGTCCACTTCAATGACACCCTGTTCGGGGAGATGTTGCATGGATACAACAACAAAACGCAGCAAGTCAACTTGGGACAGATATTCCAGATGACCTTCCGGTAACTCTTATACAAGTACACACATGACACCAACATAAATACTTCCTCTCTGATATTTTTTTCCCAACTGTATGTCTCTAATGTCACTGCCTTGTTTTTTTTTTTTTTTTTTTTTTTTTTGTTCTTGTTTTTTTTTTTTTTTAATAACATATTTTTTTATTATTTCCATCCACTATCCTCTCGAACTCTTCCCTCAAGACTTGTTTTTTTTTCACATCTTAAATGTTGTTTTTTTCTCTCTCTCTACATCTCACAACACACATTATGTGAACTAAAGGGACGTTATCTATCTAGAAACCTCAGATGAGCAGCTCTGGGAATCAGGGGTTGGAGACACTGCTGGGTTGCTGCATCTGTGTTTGCGCTCATGTGCATGCATGAGAGTGTATACATGGAGCATAGACAGTGTGAAGAATGAGACTTATCCCTTGGCAGTTCTCCGTAAACCAGCAACCCCTTGGAAACCTGCCTCACTCTGATAAGTCACATGGCGTCTGCGATGAAAGGCACGGTGCAGAAAGATGAGAAGGGTCTATCTATGCACAAATATAATGCACATAGAAGAAAATTACTTAACCCACATCTCATTATAATGGCAGATGATATTTCACTCATTCAGCTCTTAGGTACACTTTTTATTTAGTTGCTGTCATTTGTTGAGGTCATTACACCAGCACAGATTCAGTGTTTCTGCCATGCAATGCTTTTCATCACGTCCACCTTCTGGGTCACAGAGGTTAAGCTAAGCTGATTGTTGGGTATTAACAGTTTATATGTTTGCAGTTTTTCCTGAATTATTATGAAATCATTGGAAATCCAGATAGATTTTTTCTGAGTAATTATTTCTTTACCCAATACTTAACTAAATACTATTGTACTTTGGCTGCAGAAAGAGTTCTGTTTTGTTTTTTGTTTTTTTTCTTCTTCTTCTTCTTAATTGTAAATTGCAACTAAAGACAACCACACTATGAAGGAACCTACTTGGAATTATGTAGTACAAAGAACAACAAAGAAGTTGTAAAGGAACCAGAATCTCTCTCTCTCTCTCTCTCTCTCTCTCTCTCTCTCTCTCTCTCTCTCTCTCTCTCTCTCTATCTATCTATCTATCTATCTATCTATCTATCTATCTATCTATCTATCTATCTATCTATCTATCTATCTATCCATCCATCCATCCATCCATCCATCCATCCATCCATCCATCCATCCATCCATCCATCCATCCATCCATCCATCCATCCATCCATCCATCCATCTTTTTATTATTATTATTTATTTAAATTTGACCAGAGCAAATTTATTGTCAGATAAAATTAAAATGGTGTTAAGCTCAGAACTTTTAGGTATAGTTTGTCTGAAGTCTTTTGCACTGAAATACTCAATTACTATGTACTTATTATGTAATTTCACATTAAATACTAATTGTAGTCAGAACTTTAAAACAAAATCCACAGAAAAATGCAATAAATAAGATCTTCATTTTTATACAGTCTTTCTCTCTTAATATATCAAATTAACAGCTTTCACATGAAGCCAATCTAAAGGGCTTGAAGTTGAATTATTTCCTTTTTAATAGAGTACATGGCTGCGTCAGCAGGTTAGGAACCATTAACGGCCAACTATTAAGCTATAGGGCTGCAGCATGTATTGATCAGAGCAAGTTATATTATGTATAAATTACATTAATAAAGAAGTTTTGTCAGAATTACTTTGACCCATGAATGCAATGAATGAAAATGAATCTTATGGGCATTTGATCAAAGTGCACAAAAACACTTTCATGTTGTACTAAAGCAAATACAGATGCACAATATGACTGCTTGGCTTTAAATATGTCCCTCAGCAACATAGAAAACCATGAACCAGTTTGGTTTTTGGACATGCAGCACATCAGTTTCCCTTTAAAGTAATAGAATGAAACCTACTGGGGAAAGAAAACCATAGATGACACAGGAAATGCAGCCTTTTTCAAGCAATGATCCAATGTCAGAATGTGTGAGGCGTTAATAAAAAATATGTACTTGCATGTCTAAGGAAAAAAATCATAGAAAGAAAGCACAGATGGTAAACCTCCCCACAAAACACATGAGTTATGAATACGGACCTTTCCAAAAACACCAAAGTTATTCTGACCTAAATCCTGTTTACTGTCTGAAACTTGAGTAATAGTGTAAAATTGATGCCTGTATATTAGCTAATGGATGCACCACTGCATGCAACCCATGAAGCTTAAAACACCGACCTGAACCAAAAGCAAAGTTTTGAAGTAAAGTTACTTTAAAAACAGTCTGGCACCACCAAACACTTGTAATCCTGAAAGCAAGGACTTTAAATTTAAGTCTTGGCAAAATGTCCCATTAATTTTACAAAATGCCTTAAGACTGTATTCTTGAGTGCAATTATTTTCATGTCCAGTTGCACAAAAGAACATGATTAGTTTTTTGTGCCAGTTTTACATTTTCCCAAGAGACAGCTTTGAAATATTAGTTGAAGCTGTCAATAATTGTGTTGCCATTTTGAGTTTGTATTCAATTTTCTTTTTTTTTTGGTTCAGTAACCTTGAACCCTATTAAAACATTGTGATTATGCAGTGTATTGTTCATTTTTGCATTTCTAAAATATAATGTTTTGTCTAATTAAAATTCATGAGTGCCAGTAAATCTGACCACAGCTGAAGGACATGGTCATGAAGTAAAATGCGGTTTGAATAAGAATACAACAGTGGTACAAATAAGCATCTCCATGCATTAGAAAACATATTTTAAGCATTGAACAGAACACACAGAAGAGACTGACTGAGCTGGTTTTGTTTTAGTTATCTATGTTGTTTTTGCATCATTTGTGAAGGACAACTTTGGGTTTGGGGTTAGAAAGTAAACAGAAAAAAAAAACGTTTTTGGTATAATTTAGATCTGAAAAAAGTTTGTGGTATCACTGTTAAGGGGGCTGAAGCTTCAGTGAGAATGATCCAATTCAGCAATGAGGCTGATTTATGCGCTAAAAATGCCTCAACAGACATGAGTCCTAGTGGTTCAGGCATTAGCAGAATCAATACACATCACAGAAACCATCAGAATGAATGCAGACGTGTCAGATCAAAGCCAATCAGATAAATCAGGTGTTTACATGATGCATTTTATTCTGATTAACCGTGTGATCTGATCAGAAGTGCTCCATGCAAATGCAAGTAAAGCCTTCCTGCCTAGATCTCGTGCCCTTCCTTCATGGAGGCCACTGAAAATTTGTGACACTTGAGAGGATTGATAAGAACAAAGCTGCAGAAGGAATTGTTACCTGTAATTACCTCAACAGGAACAAGAACTAGAAGCCTAATATTTCCCAGTGGTTCACAAAGCTCAACCAGTTGGAAACTGCTTTTGATACATTGACAGTGTGCAGTTTGACAGATAAAACAAAGGCACAGTTTAGGGATTCTAAACCAAGGAGAGACTCCGTCTTGATTCATTTACCCTCCAGCAGTAGGGAGCACAGAGGGTCCTCTGCCTCCACACTCAAGTTTTGTACACGGTGTTAAATCAAAGAGATTTGCAGTGAAGCCAGGACTCTAGTGGGGTTATACAAATCTCAGGTTTGAACTGGCCAAACACTCTGGCAACCCTAAATCACTCTAGAGAAGCAATAAAAGATAGTCGATGAGTTTTATTTGTATTTATTTGGTAAAACCTTAAGGAAACCCTCTACAATATTCACTTAAAGAAAGGGTTCATTTTACTACCAATTATTTTCACCAGCCACCTGTGGCCACACCTCCTGTCATGCTGAAGTTAAAACCCTTAAAAACCTGGAATATTCTCACAAAAAGTTACAAGGTAGAAACAACGTGCATTAACCGCTATATTTCCAGAGTGCACACACAATAACAAACAGTGTTGAATACAATCCACAAGCTGATCATTTTGTGTGCTTTATAACAAGAAAGGATGTGAAAATGTTGTAAAACAGCCAACAAAATATTCATCGTGGAGCTATTTTGCCAAACATTTACCAGAAGCTGAGAAAATGTGTTTGTTCACCTCTCATAACTCTTTAATGGATCTAATAATATTCACAGAAAGATGTGTGGGGAAAAAAATGGAGTCCCTTTTACAATCTCAAGGTAACTGCAGTTAAATGTATTCTATGAATATCTTATCAAAGGACACCATTTCCTCTCAATGAACATCAAATCAAATGACCACTCAGCAACAGCTCTCCATCCACCCTTTCCCTGGCTTCAGGAATTGGACATGTGATGTGATTACTCATTTTTCTAGAAGGCAGATCTGTCTGCCAAGAGACTTTTGCAAATTACAGAAAACCACATGTTCTCCCGCTCATCTACCTTCCGTCCACTACACCTTCGCAGTCCACACCTGTGCCTGGAAGCTATACAAATTTCCATGCTAATTGTAAGATGCAGCCTCACCCGCACTTGCTTATTCCCCGCAGTTAGAGGCGCACATGGCTGATTAAGTGCAGCTGACAGACAAAGCACACTTCCAAGCTGATTCGTTGGTTGAGATAAATAACGCACATGTGCCTCGGTGCAAAGTAC
Organism: Telmatherina bonti; assembly: GCF_933228915.1. NCBI lineage: Eukaryota > Metazoa > Chordata > Actinopteri > Atheriniformes > Telmatherinidae > Telmatherina > Telmatherina bonti. Next base: position 17,897,663 of record NC_136615.1, read on the forward strand.
ACCGGGGACCAAGTGCAAGAAAGGTTTTAGAACCGGCTAATCTGCTGCGGAGTTCGGTCGTTTGTACAGCATGGAAGAAGAGGGAAGAAGAAAGAAAAAACTTCTTCTTTGAAAGCATGATTTGATTTGACATCAAACCAAGGGGAAAGTAATTGTTTTTGTCTAAACCGGGAGATATTTGTTTTTAAAACTCCTTTTTTTTTTTTTTTAATTTAGTCGGCTTCATCAGATTCACTCTTTTTTTTTTTTTTCTTTCATCAGTCTTAGTTTAACCAGACGGGGCTAAGCACACAGGGAGTATAATACTTGACTCCCAGCGCTGCTAATTAAACATGTGTATTACGGCATGTCATCTCACTTAAGTACTTATTCAGCTTATCAAATCCACTGTGTCATTTGTCAGAAGAACAAAAGCATTGCCTTCCGAAATACTCGCTCCCATAAGATTCACTGTCTGGGTATTTATAGCAGCATTTTAAAGTTTTCATCCCCATCATTTTCTACACTTTCTTCCACACCACCTTTGATATGCAGATGCAAGTCTTCGTTCACAGCCCCCTCTTTTTCTCGCTCACCTCCACGCTGTAAAGCCCCCCCCCCCCCCCCCCCCCCCCCTCCTCCACTCAACACCAGCAGCTCAAAGGGAGATTTTAGATAATTGAGATAATTATATGATTTGAGTCACAACCTCGCAGGTACTGTTTTAATCTGATGATTTATCCCTGTTTTGCATGCACTTAGTTTTAAATTGATATTACTTTGCCTTGCCTCTTAAAATGGCCAGGGGGAAGTTGGAATATTGCTTTTATGAAATTACAGAGAAATACGTCGTGCAATCACGCATGCATTTGTGTGATGAAGTTTACATATGTTAATGTGGATGTGACGACTCAGAAAATACTCACCCCAATGCGATCAGAGACACAGCTGGCACGAAAACATCAGAAACAATGGGGTAGAAAAATTCCTCTGTAGTTATCTGTCATTTTAAAAATTCTCTTCCAGCGAACTCATATTAAATGCATACCAGCCTATCCATCCGACTGTCAAATTAGAAGAATCCTGTTTTACATATCCATTCCTTTTGTCTACAGGCCTACAGTATGTTCAGTTTAGTCCTGTGTGCCCTTATGTGCAGTAATAACATCTTGCCACTCATGGAAACAGGAAGCAATAAGTTGGAGAGAAGTAAATATATGTAAATGCTGAGGAGGTTGGTGCAGAGTGGCAGGTTGTCCATCAGTCTTTAGGAGAACATTTCAGTTGCAGTCAAATGAATCACTGCACCTCTCCAAAGTGCACACATATCCAATATGGCATGCAGTGTATGGGAATGTTAATTTAGTACTGGTAAAATTTGCTGACAGGCACTCACTGGATAGCTTGACCTTACACATCCATATATTTATATACATTGATGCCATTGCACTGAACAGCAATCAACAATTTCAAGCATGGACTGAATGAGAAAATAAAATTGGATAGTAGTTTTACTTTTCTTTTTTTGGGGGGAAATTATCCATAATAAACATCAGGAAAGATGGCCCAATGTGCTCAAAGCAGCAAAATGCACTGCCACCTAACTGCACTGCTCGTCATCGTTTCATTTTATGTCACAAGTCACACTCTCCTTGTCTGAGCCCAAAAACACTGTTTTGCAATCACTGTGTAATTACAGATGATAGTGAGTACTTTTTTAGATGCACTTGAGTAATCAACATATTAGCATACAGTATGTGATCTGGGTCCAGAATCCTTTGTAGACATGGCAAATGTTTTGGGTACCACTGGTCAAATTTACCAATGAGTGCTTGCATCAGTAAATGATTGCCTCAAAAAACATTGCTGTGTTGAGAAATGTTCTTCGTGCCACCGGCTGGAGCACAAGGCCAAAGCAAGACTGATGCACTCCTGTCGTTGCCATATGTGGAGGTCTGCTTTGTCTGCAAAAGTGTATATCTTTTTCTTTTTTTTCTTCCAAACACACTTTTGCAGCCTAAAAGTTCTACTTTCACATAATGAACCTACAGGATGTGTGTCTGATACAACAGGCTGTTTTTAGCTGTTCATTTACAAACCTCAGAAACAGGATGTGTGTGGAATAATGTAACACTATTTTTATTCTGATAACTCCTCTGTGGAGGTTATATCTGTGAAGACGTTGCTGCAAAATACAACCAACCACTGTTAAATCTCTTTTTGCAGTAAAAGAACCGACAAAGATTTGTCTTTTAACCTTGCCAGGCCTTGGTTCTTCATGCAAATAACCACTTCTTAACCAAGGCAACGCCTAAAAGCAAATGACTTGCTATTCTAGCATAGTCCTGCTCTGTGGACATTACTCATTTCAAATGCTGTGTGTTTGGTCACTCGGAGAACTCGTGACTGCTGTTTGAGATGAAAGAGCGCACAAAGTGCCTGAATTTTTTTTTATCACCTTTTTTTTTTTTTTTTTTAAACAAGCAATAGCCCTTACAAGTTACTTAAGGTCTGCAAGTACTGATAAAGTGTATGTAAATCCTTTGTTAATATGTCACCTTTTGCATGATGCTTATTTTTTCAACCTCCATACAAGCACACAAGTTATTATTTTTATTTGTACAAAACTTTCTGATTTGTATTTATAATTTGCTTCGCTGGTACAGGGACTTTCATTGTGTACCTTCCTGGATGTCGTTGCTCACCAGTTTTCTTAGGTTGAGAAATGCACTTAACAATTTTTGCTTCCGCGACAATCGGTGTGTTTCCATTACACCTTGCGCAAAAACAAAGTATTGCAATAAAAAAATAAATTAAAAAAACGCGATTGGAAACACCTACATTTTGAAAAAAGTCTCAAATATAGCTAAAAAGTTTTTACACTCTCATGAGGAGGTTTATCAGAAACACGTGACCCCGGACGTGATGTCAGGGGTCATGACCAGTTTATTTTTTTACAGCAAATTTTAGAATTTTTAAAAAGAAAATGAGGGATAAGAGTTTCAAAAAGTCAAAGCAAATTCTCTGCAGCAAACAGAAAAGCCCAAAATAACGCTGCATGGCTGCTTTGGACAAGCTGCAAAAAAATCTTGTGAGAGGAACGAGATTTTATGAGACTTGAGGATTATGCCCTAAACACTGCTCAATGGAAACACCGTCGCAATTGTTGTTTTTGGAAACTTAAAAAAATTTTTATTTTGCAAAAAAAAAAAAATGTAATGAAAACACAGCTTCTGTCGACGCTTCTTACAGTGTAGTTGCACGTGACACGGCAGATACTTTATTTCAGTGCAAAATCCATATTGAACGTGTCCCATAGCTGATTAAGCAAAGAAATGCACGAAGCCATTTTTGAGGAACATGTTTGTAGCCAGCATCAGACTGACATTAAAGGGGCTCTATTGTGCTAATTCTAGTTTTACAGTGTTATAGTGTTGAATGCTCATCAGACATATGACCATTTATCTCCTAAACGCTTGTTTAAGTTTCCCAGCACTCTCTACGTTCGGTTTCTATGGCGAGGGAAGCAATTATTTTTTTAGTTTTTTCTACTTCAAAATTTTAGTGACGTTCTGTGGGAAGGTCTCAGTGATTGTTCATCTTCTGTAGATTGTGCGTGTTCTCTAGAAGAAAGCCAAACCTACCTTCACTGCTCAGTATAAGTACTCCTAGCAGTTGACCAATCAGAAGCAGCCCACAGGCAGGGCATAGGGCGGGGCTTCCTCTCTTCGCTTGTTTCTGGCAGAGGCTGATCTGAGAGGAAAATGAATGAAGGGTTTTGTGAGAAATGCTTGATTCTTTCTTTCCCTTCAGGATTTGCATATTAAAATAAATTAGACTGAAATGAGCATAACAGAACCACTTTAAGTGACTGGAAAGAGCAAGTGGGATGCTGAATTAACCATTGCGAAGTGGCATCTCACTGAGGAAATCTGCTGAGATTCAGTTGTGCTTCTTCTAGCAGAAATTCCTATGTTCCCCTTAATTTTATCACAGGTAATTAGATACTAATTCAAGGACAGCCATTATTGAAAGACATGCCAGTTGGATATTTAAGACTAGATGATTACAATTTCATAACACAACAATCAAAGATCTGGCATTTCTATATCAAGCATATGTGCACATCTTTTGATAGATATGTCACTTTAACCCCCCCCCCCCCCCCCCCCCCCCCACACACACACACACACACACACACACACACACAGAAACATCTGCCCAGCAGAAGCACTCCAGGTATCAAATGAGAAGTGGTGGCTGTGAAGGAAAAGCTTCATGGCTGGGTAGCTGCCACCCTTGTCACTCTACCTATGCTTTTTCCTTTTACTGAAAGCAGAAGATACAGTGAGACAGAGAGAGAGAGTGAGAGAGAGAGAGAGAGAATAAGAGACTAGACAGCCTTTGTCAGGCCTTCTGTATAAACTCCTCTTCACCGCTTACCTCCCAAATGAAGATGACACCACAACATGAATAATTTGTGGATCTGGCAGCCCACAAGGCTCGCAGGCATGCAGTGAACACAGCTACATTTCCATCTTCCTCTGTAATTTTCTCTAATTATCATCTCATTGGTGCACACATGGTGGCTCCTACTGGGAAGTTGAGACAACAAAGATCATAAGGTTGTTTCTTCTATCATAATGAGTAGCCATGAGACAGTAAGGCAGACTGCGGAGGTGAAGGGTTAAGTTGCACAGGGTTGATGAGAAGCCTCTAGTTGCCCCTTCTAAAATAAATGGCGAGCAAGCTGCTTTAAGTCCGCATTAATGACAGTTGTTTATTTCCTATCTTTAATCCTTTTGTCTTTGCAGATCGGGTTTATTTATTTATGGGCATTGATGCATCAGTAGTTATATGTACATCAACCACAACCTGATAATCTCACAAGATATGAGGAGAAATAAGAAACCCATTCTTCAAACCCACAAAAGTTTGATTTATAGTGAACATCTGTCTGACAAGTGTTTCAAGTTGCTGAAAATGTCAAACAAAAAGTAAAAGTTCTACATGATGTTAGCACCACACCAATCACCTCTTCAGCACAAAGAAGACTTCTCTATGGGATCAGAGGGACTTCAGAGCAATCCTCATCTGAGCTGTTTTTCAGCTGTCTCTGAGCTGGCAAGGCTTTCATTGGCATGGCAACACTCTTGTCTTTGGTTCCCTCCAGTGGCTGTACCACTCCAAAATCCAGATGCTGCTCTTTGAAAACAAGTTTTTTGGGTTTTTTTTTACCACTTTGGTTGTGTGTTCAGCATCATTGTCTTGTTGGAAGATCCAATGCTGACCAAGGCCAATTGTTTTGTAGAATTTCAATGTAGCCTTTTTTTTTTTTTTTCTAACAGCATGTCTTCTTTGACAAGGTCGCCAAGCTCCCCAAAAGAAAGTCTGATCCTGTCTCAAAACAACTACGTATTCATCTCACCCAGCCTCAGCATATATGACCAAAAGCTGTCCTTTTTCTCAGGGTGATGTTTTATAAAGGTTAGGTAAGCTTTTTTTTTTTTTTTTTTTGTGAAAAGGTCATCGTATATAAAGAACAACCTTGTGCACAATTTTGCTTTGAGATATTGTTATGAGAACTGCTCAGATTCTACAAGAGGTCTTCAGCCACTGAAACTTTGATCACCACTGGACAAAAAAAACAAAAAAACAGAAAGCAATATTTAGATAACAAACAAGGTCAGCGAAGAAAAAAAAAAAAAAAAAAAAAAAAAGGAAAAAAGAAACTCTCAGCCTTCTAACTAGATAATTATCAACAACGCTTTTTCACAGCCCTACAGATAGATCCAGATTCCAGACCAGAAATTCATCAAGAATGTTCTTTAGATGGAACTAAAGATGAGACTGGTGGCAAAGATGCCTTCCTTTCCCAAAGTCCTGGAAGCCACTTTTCATGCCACAGCCAGCAAAAAGTGCTTTACATGATTAACAGTTTGTGCATATTTAAATAAAACAAGCCTTCACACATCAAAATAGATTCAGACGCACTCACGCACACACATTAATACACACACAGTATGATTTGCTTCTTTTATAGATTTGGTGAAAATAGATTTGACACATGAGGGTTGGTTTAACAAAATCTCTTAGCTTTTAATACAGCTAGCATATGTATTTAGGCATAGAGTTCTTTTTTTTTTTTTTTAAATTTTCATTCATTTATTTCAAGCTGCAGCATTTGAAGATGTAGGTGTCTGCAACGTGGGAACAGCGCGTTGAAAGATACCACTGCAGTGACTTATCAGAAGTGTAGAGCAATATTGTTTTAGACTGTTAGATTTGCTAAAACCCTCTTTACACCCATGTGCTTTGTGTGACTGGATGAGGAAAAACAACACACTGACACAGCTGTGATGGGACCCAGTATGTGCTACACTGGGAACTCAAATGAGTGTGATGCCCAGAGATGGTTGGAGTACACCCAGGTGTGAATGGAATCTGTATCTCTGGTCATATTCTAGATAGCGTCTAAAAACTGCAGCCTGAAAACATAAACCTAACAAAAAAATAAGCTCAAAAAACATTAAAATGGGGAAAGGAGTTGCGTGGAAGCAGAGTTTTACTTTCTCTGGTCTTTCCTTAGTCATTCTGACTCCACAGTGAGCGTGCAAGGGATTTACTGGGATGCTTGGATATTTGTGTGGCTTTATGTTTATCTTTGTGAAAGAATTTTTGCCTGTGTGTGTCGGTGCAGAAGCGTATATGGGAGTGTGATCATTCTCCAGGCACTCGCTCTCTGCTCTGTAACTCACATGTCAAGGCAGGACCTAATAGACCCTGTGGCCTAATATCAGCTAATGTCAGAGAGGCTTACAGCCAGGTACCTGCTGTTTGACTGGAGAAGGCAGGGGAGAGGGAGGGGGCTGGATTGTAGAGGTGGTGATAAGGGCTGAGAAGGAAAAATGAACAAGAAAATAAATGAAACGAGAGAAGGCTAAATCAAAAGAGCCAAGCAGAAGCTGAGCCAAAGTTAGAGTGTGAGTCACTGGGAGGGAGTAATTGTGAGAGAAATGCAAAGACCTTAAAACAAATTGCAGCTGTACAGCAAATGAGGTTTGTTAACCAAGCAGGACTGTGGAAAAGGAGTCAGATGTAGCTGCAAGGTTATTCGGCGGGGGGGGGGCAATATTCCTTGTTAGCAAAATGACCAAAATGCAATCCATGCTGTGGTGCGCATGCCTGTCTGTGGATTACATGAAAAAGATCCAGAGAAAAGATGACAGATGTTCCTGCTTACACACAAGATACCTTCATTGTGAGATAATTAGCAGGGAAATTAAAAATCTTTCAGTGCAGATGGCAGCTACTGGAATAATCCTGGAAAACAAATATAGGTTGTATTCTGTTAGCGGTGAAACCAGATGTGTTTCCTCAAGTAGGTATTAAACTGTTTCGGTTCCTTTTCAGCAGGTTCGTCTCATTTTCCAGTGTTTTCTACATCGTATCCCCCAGTCTCAGTCTGAAACTGTTGTGGCAAGTGTTTGACTATGCAGAGGGAGTTGGATTTATGCCAGGATGCATTAAATGTATTGAAGATTTCCTGTCTTGGTTTTCAGTCATTGACACTAGTAGTAAGTCATCTGTTCAGAAAACCTAAACCAGACAAGCTGAAGGGAGAAAGAGGTTTGCTTTCCCCACACAATTGTACTTTATTTTTATCGCTTTTAAAAGCACACTTTACTCAGTTCACACTGTTGGTGAGGGTGTCATGCCTGTGTTGGGTGTGGTCAAGAAGAGTGCTACTACATCTATGATTTTAGGTTAAAATATTGTTTGTTTGTTTTTTTGTTTTTACTTGTATTTTTTGCTCCTAATTAATTCTAGCAACAATACAAGTCAATAGTTTAGATAATATTTGACGGTTGAGTTTTTTTTTTTTTTTTTTTATAGCTCATAACTTTAGAAGATTAAAACTCAAAAATTCTGCCCAATTCTGCGTGTCCTTTTGACTAGGTATCCAATGTCAGGCGGCATGAAGACAGTGTTAGTCGGCTAGCAGTGTGCCGTAGCCCACTTACCTTCATTAGCTGGTTAGCTTCTGTTAGCTCCTGTTAGCTCTGTTAGCTTGGTTCCACCCCCACAATCACCACTGCCTTTTCAGCTCCACATCTTTGTCTATTTTTACCCACCGACAAACCTCTTTGCCCTATAAGATAAGCAGTTATCTTATAACTTGCTGTATGTTAAATACATTTATGTCAATTACTCTAATATAAATATATCGTGGAAAATACTGATTTAGCCCAAACATATGGATGCTTTAAATGGAAGAGTGGAAAAACTCGTGCAAGAACTGGGAAAAGAGTAAATTGGTAACATTTAAGAAGAGAAATTCATTACACATTTGAGGGTCTTGTTTAATTAAAAGGCTAATTCATTATCAGAATAATGCACTGCATATTCCCAAGTGCAGGATTTTTCTAAAACCACTTTTAATACTGTTTAAAACTTTGACCTTGAGACTTTGAAAAATGTACTTTTCACTTTTTTTTTTTTTTTTGTATTCCGTTTGCTTAGCTGGTGATGCTGTTGTGCACGTGTGAACGATTGATGAAATCCCTTGCACGTTTTGCAGACAGTGAATCAATACTTTCCAGAGAAAAACGAGCATGTAAAGCATCAAATCTTCAAAACCTGATGGATTTTCTCAAAGCAAAGACCAAACAATTCAAGTCTCCTAAAGTGATTTGGGTGCCTAACACCTTCACTGATAGAAACCAGACTTAAATGTGGAATTAGTGGAAAGATATTTTTAGTATTGATTAATGAACAGCTGCTGCAGCATTGAACTGCAGGTTGGCAGCATTTGGAACTTTGTATTCCCTCTGGACAACTATCTGTCTTCACTCCTCTGCTTCCCCATCCCTCTGTCCCCATCACTCTGCCCTGCTTTCCATTTTCACCTTGTGCTGTAAATTTTCTAGTCATTCATTATTCATGAGTATTAATTCATAAATAGATGCCAGTTCCAAGCCATTTCTCTGTTTTATCCGACTATTTCAAACTTGCTACATTAGTATCCACCCACACCCACTTATACAAGGCCATACAATACAGGGATTAATTACTCCTCCTTTAATATGATTTCCATAGCTTGCCTTTAGAAATTATTAAATAAAAAAATAAAACTGCTTCACTTAGTCATGTCACACTCAAAATATGAGATAACAATGTGATTCAATCATGCCCTCATATCGTTCATATTACCTTGAAATAATAATGCAAAATAAAATAATAGAAAGAGCACTTACTGTTGACCTATTACAACTAATCAAATACAGGGTTAGAGTACCATGGAAAAATGTGATGAGACTCCAAAAAGCCTATTATGTATCTTTTTTGTGTGTTGGGATAGCACATAGAAGAGCAGACCTTGATGAAAGGGAGTGCTTGCACACATCTTGTATGCAGAGATGCTCTTATACACACTTGCTTAAGTAACTTTGGTACACATGCATTCATTTCAATGAATGCATGTCTAGCAAGGTCTTCTATCAGAGTCACAGAGGTTTTTATCTTTAAGTCTTTACTGAGCGAATACTTCCTCTTGTGGGCTTCTCAGACCTTCATCATTCAAGCAGCATAGAATTTGAAGGACAATTAAGAGGAGAAAAGAACTCCGTAGTGTTGTTTTGCCTGTTTTAGCTTTTGTTAAAACAAAACCAAGGGGAAAGTTGAGTTATTCTGTCCCGTCATTGTCATGCCAGCTAAGTAAAGATGCCCTCCTGGTACATTCTGTCGTCCTCTAATCAAATCCTTAGATGTGTCGCTCTGCTTTCAGAATGTTGACATGAGAGTCTTTAAAGAGTTAGGCTTTTCTGTTGAACTGTGTTTGATGGTATCACAGAGACAAAGGGGAACACCAAAAGAAAGGGGGAATTGGAGAGGCACTATAGTCTGTTTGGATTAGCAAACACACAAGCGAAGGAGCTTTTTTTTTTTTTTTTTTTTTTCCTCTTAAAATGCAGGTAAGTGGTTAAAGAAAGTAAAATGTCTCTAATCTCTTCCACATCAGGCTGGCCTTCTTGCTCCTTTGCTTCGCATTACCACTGGTCATCTTCAAGGTAAATCTGCTTCGACTCCAGAGGTTTTTTTCCACAATTTCCCAAGGCAAACAGAGATATCAAGGCGCAACAAAACGTCTGAACACACTCACAATGTCGTTCCAACGTATATACGACCCAGGGGAACGGACGTGAGGTTGAGTGCTAATGCGTGTGTGAGAGAGAGAGAGAGAGAGAGAGAGAGAGAGAGGGCGAGTTAAGATGAGAGAGACTGACAAAAACACTGAATAATGCAATACGATATAACAAGAAACACTGGTAACACTTTTCCCTGTCGTCTTACTCAACATGTCTCTGTATATGTGTAATTACCTACCATGGTTCCACATGCACACAGTCACTCAAAACAAACTCCACAGCTCCATTAGTGGCTGTTTCATTCACAGCATCAGCTCCCAAGCTCTAATCAATACTGGCCATGACAAGTCACCAGATCTGCTCCTCTCAGTGGAATCATTTGTCAACTGGGCCATGGCTGCAGCTGTAATAAGAGAATGTAACACAACTCTCAAGGTAAACATCTCTGATTTTTTTATTACGCTAGGAATTAGCCTTTTGGTGGATGCTGCCCTGTAATAAGTTTTTAATTCCTCCTCCGGGATTGCGCCCTGGGTGATGCTTGGTGCTTTATCTCCATTATGAGTGCTCTGACTGGCCCCACTCGCACCAAACATTTATTAAAATAAGAGATATTACAGCTGTTAAGCATATTACATGCAATTGGACTGGTTACACACAGCTCCCATAAATCTTTGATCACGCAGTTCAACAAATTGGTGGATGACTTTCAAGGGCAAGTGTGGCAGAAATTTCAAAGCAATGGTGAAGGAAATGACAGGAGGAAAGTCAATTGGATTGATTGATAGTGCGGGATGATACATTTAAAGTTTGATTCAGAAGTCGTATGTAATTGAACCATGACCATTAAGGTATAAATGTGAACACTTTCAGTTTGAAACTTGGGCCGACAGATTGGGACATCTCTGTCTATATAGATCACAACTATCAAGACTGCCTCATAAGCTGCCCTATCCATATCTGCATTTTTTTTTTTTTTATTCCTCGTTTTAAGCAGGGATCACTGATTGGATCCCTGGCATCCTCTCACTTCTTTGACACTGCCTAATAAACACTATCAAATACAATCTCCTGATAAATTGGCCTTAACAGCACCACTGAGGCTTAACTGGAACATTTTCTTTCATCAAGGCAGCACAGCCTCTTAAAAATAAAATCTTCAGGATTATGAATTGCAAAGCCGGGTGACCAGCTTAGTAGCTGATCAACGCTACAAACACAGCTTTTTATATATTTATTTACTTGGTTGTTTTACACGCTGACAAGTACAATTTCCTGCAGCAGCAGGCCACTTGTCACGTCTTCTGAAATTATTGAACATGGCAGTGGCTAACAAAGGTCACTAGATAGCCATTTACTGCTTCATCTGCTGGTTTCCCTGCAATTGATGAGATAACCAGTGCAGGAGTCCAGCCCTTGGTATCAGCATATATTCAGTTTAAAGGAGGCAACTTTCCATCCATCCAGCCATCCATTGTAGGTAAAATGAAACCTTGAGTACTCGCAACCCTTCCCAGTACCTTTCCTTTGCTATTGATGCAGCACAATCTTATCCATCAGGAGTCCCTTTCCTTTATTCTGTCCATAAAACTGTTCAAACATCCACCTCTGGATATTTATAGGCTCAATCTCGGTGCTTCAACTTTTGAATCTTCGGTGGTGTCTGATTTCATCCGTCATTACTTTGACCATGTCTCTTAGCACTTGACATCAGGTGGCACTTCTGTAATATGCTGACAGCGGTGTAAAATGTGATCCTGGTGGCACTAAATAATGATTTTCTGAACACGTTTGTAGTTAATTCATGTTTTTTTTTTCTTGCATCTCTTCAAAAGTTGAGGGGTTTATTTTTGTTTTTTGCTTTTTCTTCTTTAATGCAAGTAAAAGGTCATTTTGGTCCATCTTACCCAAGATGCCTTGGTAAAACAGAGTGAAGACACAATAAATCAGCAAAGGGCTACAGTATGTAATATGGCACTTCTTGATTTAAGTTGTTAATATCTTAAGTATATGCTTTCCTTATTACACAAACACATAGCAACTGATTATGAATGAACAGGTTTACAGGATTATGAATAAATCCTGTAAACCTGTATGTTAATAAGGTTTGCAGTTAATACGGTTAAATACTCATATACTTCAGAAGTAAATGCAGTATAGAACAATTAAAGTGTTGTTTTTGGAACAAGTAAAAGTCAGTGACTTAATCCTTTACTGTATGTTGTTCAGACAATACATTCATTTTGAGTTGCATGATGATGTTGCCTGTATTTTACACCACCAGTTACACTTTGAACAGTAATGGAAAACAAAAACGTTACAAAATTAAACTGTGTAGTTTCCGTTTTTTCTTTTTTTTCCCCTCTACGCTAGCTTTTTTGCATGATATATTTGTTTATATTTTCACATCAAAACAAGTGTTTTAATTCTGTTTTTTTTTTTATTTTTTTTTTTTTTTATCTGAACTGCCTTTTGTTGCCCTCTTCTCTTTCAGACACTCAGTAATTATCCCATTCAGGGATGAATCCAAACAGCATGGCAGCCTGCAGAAATTATGAACACGCTGTGTCATGTTGGAAGTCAAATTTCCCTTTGCTGCAGGTTTTCAGACTTTTGTATCCTCACCATGTCGGGGGGGAAAAGATTAGGATGAGACTGCTGATGAATGAACACCACATGAGCATAACTGATATTGCTGCTGAATAATTATCTAAATATGTGTCTTGCATTACTCATAATTCTCCACATTTATTTATATGAGATCTCACAGATGGAGGGTTTTTGCTAACATTTTAGCATGTGTTGTTTTTTTTGGGCCAATACTCTGTCAAGGTTTGTGTTTTTCCCTTCGCTGCAGTATCTTTTATTTGCTCTTACTTCCTCTCTTGTCAAAGCACAACAAAGATTTGGTCGGCTGCACGTATAGTTTGTGTTTCTTGTGTCAAACAAAAAAGACACTTTACCCCCCCCCCCCCTTTTTTTTTTTTCCCTATGCATCGGGACAAGGTGCTTCCTTCTTCCTTCCTGGTCTTCTTTCAACCCTTCTGACACCCCTTCAGCTTACCCACTTTGCTGCAGCAGTTTCTTGTCTTCACCGTCTCTAAACCTTTCTCCTTTGTGCACTGCACTGGCACCCAGTGGCTGCTCCCACGCAGTTCAAAGCCCCATTGTTAGTCGGTAGCCTGTTATGCTTTAAAGGGTATACTATCCTGTGATTGCCCTGTGGGAGATTGTTGACAGTCTCCTGATCAGCTTCTGCCTGACTGTCCCTCCCTTCTCTGTGGTAAACTTCCCGTCTCTCCTCACCACCTTGACTCTTCAACCCCTTCACAGGTTGGACTCTTCTGTCTTCTTGTATCCCCGGTAGAAAAGTAATCTTTCCTTCTCAGTCAGAGCTGAAATCACTTCCTGTTAAGACTTTCTGAAAACTGTCTCCTCTGCACTTTGGCTCTGCACCCAACTGACTCCTGAGATCCTATGTTTCTGTCCAGCGAAAACACACATACACACAAAACGCCCATTTCTTTTCTGGTGTTGTTATGGTATAATTCAATAATAACATGTGCAGCTGCTTATTGACCTGCACATAATTGCTGAGGGAGGTCGCATTCCACTTTTTATTTTCTTATTTCTTTGTCTAGCTCCCACATGTTAAAGGAAAGTCTCTTGGTGTCCGCATGTCAAGTGCAGCAACATTAACACAGCCCTTATATGACACAGAGACAGAGCAGCCTCTAGTGGTTAACTTCATGGTTGAATTTTTGATCCTTTTCCCCACCATTGTTAGGTATGTATTGATTATTACACCACAGAGTTCAGAGCATTTGATTATTTACAATTGGTTTATAATTGATTCCTCTTGTCTACTGTAAATAAGCTTAAGTGAGTAAATGTTCCTTATTAAAACTAACCGTTGTTTTCAACCATACTCCTACCTGGAACTGTCATGTAAGTCAAACGTTGTTTTGACAACACATATTAAATTGATGTAAGTGCCATAATGATCCTTTTTTTTTAGCTAATTCCATTCAGTTATTTATGATTTTTCATCCCAAATGTTTTTTCTGGTGAAATATTCCTTCACAGAGGCTCTTCCCAACACTGCTTAACAGCATGTTACAGAGAAATTTGTTTGACTGTAGAAGCCATTTGTTTGAAAGAAAAATAAGCACAAAAATGTGGTATAAAAGAGCTAAACGGGTTCCCTTCTTGTTCAGCTTTGACCTAAAAAGGTTACACATGTTCACATAGCAGTTGAGCCAGAACAGAGACTCTCGTAGCCTTTGTAAGCTTGGCACCCAGGACTTGTGTGTGTGTGTGTGTATATTCATGCGTGTTTTCTTCTGGGAATTAGGGAGTATTTGTTAGTGTTTGCTTCAGCCCACAAAGGCAGCTTCTTCGATGTGTGGAAAGAGCATATTGCATGACTTTCACTGTTGTAAAACAGATTTTCTCATCATTAAAGCTGTTTGATGCCAGGTTTAGTCACCGCACGGAATTTCCAATTATTTATGCTCCAAACAGATGAGTTTGGCAGCTTTGTCATTGTTCATAACACTTTATTTCTAAATGCCAATGCAGGCATGTATTAAGCCGAAAGTCAACATCTTTATATTTGGGATTTCTTTGCCTTTCTGTGCCTGACAGGTGCATTAACCTCCTATTTTGTAGTTGAAGATAATTGTTAAACAGTATAAAGAAATCATGATGGGAGCAAAAAGGGCCAAGTAATGGATTAGGTTTTCCACATGAAGCAGCTATTCGAAGAGAGTTAATGAATTGTTGCAGGATGTCAGTGGAGTTATAGTAGTGAGTGTGCTTCAACACTGATCTTCAGTGTTGTGATGTGCGAATGAGATTTCAACATGGTTGTTCATCCTGAAGAGCCAATTACCTTGAACAATAAGTACTTCTCAATATCACACACTTATACAGACGCATTAATCCAAACACTCACCAGGTTCACATCATACCGCTACACCAGCTCTGACCTGTCATTGAAGGTACACGAAACTTTCGGGTGTGTTCTGATGTGTCTTGCTTTAAAACTTGAGAAGTTAATCCTGTCATGGTCCTTATTCATATTACACATTCAGCCAGATTCACAGTCACACAAAGAGAGCCATAAAAAACATCCATCTGTTGACTATAGCCACTTATCCTGAGAGGGTTGCAGAGACGCATAAAAACTTTTTTTTTTTTCTAAATTGACTAGTGGATAAATCTTATCAGTGCCTATCAACAGATTGGAAGAGGAAGCAGGCTTAGCCGGAAAGGTGGAAGGACCGTGGGCTGCAGAGCAAACCAGAAAGGTTTACCGCTGGGTGCTCGACTGAGCACACAGTAAACAGTTGTCATAGTCTGTCTGCAGGGAGAAACGCTGAAATTGACACCTGACTGTGAAATACAAAAATAGACTGTTTGGAAATAAGGACTGAGTTGAAATATGCATTTATAGGCAGATGCATGTTCAAAGCCTGCATGGGAATAAAACGCACATATCACGGGAAGAAACATACGGAAAGAAACAGATATAAGGTGGAGAATTTATATTTGTAATAATTCTCCAACTGATTTATTATTATTATTATTATTATTATTATTATTATTATTATTTTCATTATATTCATATATTATTACTAAATCAAGATTCTCATTCAAATGTGATTTTTTTTTTTTTTTTTTTTTTTTTCGGAACCAGTGTCCACTGCCCTTAATGAACACACATTGGTTCTGAATTACCGGTAAACATGAGTAAATACTTTTTTTTTTTTTTTTTTTCGGAACCAGTGTCCACTGCCCTTAATGAACACACATTGGTTCTGAATTACCGGTAAACATGAGTAAATACTTTTTTTTTTTTTTTTTTTCTAGGATTTCCTCAAATTTCAACACTCACATGGAGCAATGCACATATAGTTGAATTAAGTGTTAACTTGGGAGTCGAAGTAAGCTAGGTGGCTAAAAACAACCTAATAGACTATTTTAAGTGCAGATTGAGTCCGAAGATTTTTTTCATGAAAAGACAGACATGGTTTAAAGAGATTATATTGCGTCAATGTTAGTTTCAGGTTTTATTTGTTTGATTAGCTTTAATGTTTGCTTAAAAAATGAAGTTATACGTGCTGGATATCTGAAATACTCTGTTAAGGCCCAGTGTGCTCTGACTGGTTTAAAGTGACATATAATATCACAGGCCTTTTTTTTTTTTTTTTTTTTTTTAAGTGTGCCAGACTAGTCCCCTGATGGGGGGAATTAGTCTTTGCGGTGTGGATTTCAGGCCAGATTTTGTAGCTTAAAGAAAACTACTGTGTATTTTCCACAAAGGTAATACAATTTTACTTATATACATATACATGTTTTCCTTCAAAACAGTACAAATAGATAATAGAATGATGGAAGAATCAAATTAGGCAAATTATAGACAAAAGAAAATGAGCAAACGAAACGGAATAAAACCAAATCAATAAATGCTCTCCTCTTTCATTTGTTTTGCCATGTCTTTTCCTGGTAACAAATTACTTTAGGTGTTAAAAGTCACATTCCTTTACTGTCAGGGGCATTTACAGCAGTATTCGCATGTGGATTTACTATCCCAGCTCTGTGCAAAAATAAGTGAAACTGAGATTTAATCAGCATCATTTATTACATCTGTGCTTTCCTTTGTACAGAGTGACTGCTGTGTAAACAGTGCTGTTATGTAAGCTGTTATGTTGAGTTTTATAGCAAATATTATTTTTACTGAAGTAGTTAAACACTTTAATAATGTTACAACAGAATAATTACACAATAAAATAAAATTTTCACTCTGGAATCTGACTAAAATTCTAAGTTAATACCACCTGATTAAAAACCATTTGTCCAGCACAGTTTGGGATGCCAACTCAAAAAAAAAGCCACAAAAAGATGTCAGTCTGCATCATTTCAGTGAGGATGGTTAAGTATTTCTTTTTTCCCACCTATTACAAGTCAGCTGAATAAACGGTGCCGCCCAACGCAACGCTTTTACTCACTCCAAAGGAGGGCAACTTAGCCATTCGGCTTGATATACTAAACAACCATTTGTGTAAGACGGAGATAATATTTCTTGAAAGACAAGCAGCTGACTTGTTTTGTGAGGCACATTGGTTTGTTTGGGTCAGAGCGGTGCTGATAAATGTCTCTCCTTGTAATGAGCTGTCAGCAGAATAAATGCTAGTGGCCTCTTCCATGCACACAGACACCAATCTACGGCATTAAAACCCACTTTCTCTCTGCAAATGGCAGACTGCGCATGCAGAATGTCTTTCCCTTCAAGCACAACTAGAGGAGGGTAATGAACAAGTATTCATTCCATCAGATATAGTCTCTATACATTATTTATCGTCTTAATCGAGGCACCTTTTAGTTGAGAAACGCCACACTTTTGGACTAACTTTCAACCCCCGGATGTGAAAGGGTGGTGAAAGGTGGTTAAAGGAAAAGAACTCTTTTTCAGGGTGTCAAGGACAGTCCACATCTAGGCTTGAAAACCCATAAAGCTGCACATCATTTTGGTCCGCGCGGCTCTAAAGGTTCTCTGAGCCGCAGCGTGAAGCAGGCTGATTTAGTTTGGCAATCGATATGTTTTCTGTGCGCATAAGCCACGGTAATCTTTTTACAGCACCTCTCCTCTCCCACTCTCCTCTCATCTTCTGCCCTTGAGTCAATCCTTTCACCTCTCCATTTCCAAGCAAAAGGGTGTGATTGCTTCTAGCAGGCTCTGTGGTTAGAGTAAGCAAAGAGAGAGAGACAGGAAGAAATGGGATGAAAATTTGATATGACGAAGAGTGAAACTACTCCACCCCCCCTCCGCGAGTTTCCGTGGCACAGTGACTGAGCTGTGAGACTTGCTCTCAATTAATGGGATTATGGGAAATGGGTTGCCGCTGCTTGCCATGTTTTCAGAAAGCAGGAAATGAGCTGCAGCTCCTTCCGTTCAGCCAGAATGCTCTGTCTGCTCCACAACAATGGCTTTGTCTGTGTAGCGTTTGGATGTTTTCTTTTTTGTTTGTTGTGTTTTTTGTTTTTTTTTTCTTTTCAGAGTGATATTTAATCTTTTATTTGAAGGGCATAATGGTGTTATTTTGTTATTTACTCTGGCAACAAGCATCACACCTACCTGCATGATACACTTTTACCTGTAAGATTTTGTGAATAATTCTATCTCTGATTAGTGGAAACAAATGGCAACAAATGAAACATGATATGTAGCTTACACATTTGTACGTCTGAGGATTAACAATTCCATGGTCAGGTTTAAGCAGCCAATGAGTCGAACACCGTTTTTCTGAGCCCTGTGAAACAGATGAGGTGGCGAAGAGATCACCAAAACATTATCATACGAAAACAGTGGAACCTCCAAACCCCAGCCTCTGAATGATGCAGGAGGCCAGCAGCTGGATGGGGCAGTGCAACATGTCGGGAATGCAGATGTCAACTGCTGCCGATTTGTTTTCACAGAGTTCAAATTTTGCAGCTGCTCCCCTGACTGTTAAACACAACCTTTAGATTCCTTTAGATATTGCAGATATGATACTTTCTTTCTGTCTTTCTGTCTTTCTTTCTTTCACATCAGTGACAACAACTTCATCAAGGACTTCCCTCAGCTTGCCGATGGTCTCATGGTCATCCCTTTACCAGTAGAGGAACAGTGTCGAGGGGTCTTGTCAGAGCCATTACCCAACCTGCAGCTTCTTACAGGTAAGAAAACTGTGGAAACTTGTGGAATTTTTTTGGGCTCTTACTGTTTGTGTCTCTCCTTTTGAGTGCATTTTAATTCATAGCGCTTTGTTGGCAATCAATCAAATGGATTTCTGTCATCCATTTACAGTCTTTGGCTTGATAAATAGGTGTTATTAAAAAAAAAAAAAAACAATAGGCTAATAGAGCAGCACTGTTTTACTTACAAGTACGGTCTGAAAAGTCAAGTTCATTTTAACCTTTGTCCAGATGGACAGAACTATAGTCGAGAGAAGATGTTGGTGTGTAGTTTTGGCTGTTGCATTGAGCGTCTTGGAAAATTTGCCTTCAAGATAATTGAATATGATATAATCAAATATTGCTTGATTGTTTATCAGTCTTTGGAACTTTCTGTTAAAATCTGAAAAGCATCCAGATCTGTCATGCACACCCCTGTTTTCTTATGTTTTTACAAGAAAAATCTAAATGGTTTTAACATTTAAAAAAAATGCAAACATTAATGGAAATAAGGCAAAAAATCTTATCTTATATTATATTATATTATATAAACTTGATATAACTACTGTTTTTTTCTTTTTTTTTTAACTTTAGACAAACCTTATTGAGGGTTCCCCATAAAACTACCATGCTAGAAACCACTCCATAGAAATGGTTTCTGTTGGCCTCAGCGAGCAGTTTTTGTGTAAAGTTTTTCTCTACTTTACACAGAATTAAAACAACAGAGAATTGACAGAGATTTGTCACTTATTTTGTCTTCAACTTCCATTTGCAGTTTCCTTATTGTCTTTTTTCTTTTCTTTTCTTTTCAAGCCACAAAGTGTACTATGCTGATATGTGCCAAGTTTTTAGTGAAAGACTACGGAATTCACCTTGTTGGGCCAAAAGGGAAACTTACATTTTGGCATTTTCTAAATTAAATGTGCGCAGATTGTGTGTCTTTGCAGCATAGTGGTAGGTAGAGTACATTTTAAATTAGGTTCTTTGCCAAATTGTCTGTTATGTATAGACATAAAACTGGTTCACACCCTAAAGTAGGTGCAGTTTTACCTTCGAATAACAGGTTTGTGTTAAAAGAAAAGTTTTTTTAAAGGGTGAAGTATATTTGCTGGGAAAAAAACTAATGACAAAATAAAACTTTTGGCAGATTTTCAGAAATTCTGAGGACAGTCTGTTTTACAGGAAGTAAAATACAAGGAAATGAGATGTGATTTAAGACTTTTATGTAAAACATTTCAACTAACATAAGCTCCATCCAACAGTTTGAGGAATCTAGCAGAACATATTTTAGGCTGATAAAAAATGAATTGATCTTTAAAAAGTATAAAAGTAAGGATGAAATTTCTTAATTTTTCAGCCTAAGCCATATAATTTTTGCTGCTGATTTATGTATGACTTCAGCATGAAACATAAAAAAGACGTTCAGAAAGGAAATGTTTTGGCTTCCAGTCTGGCTAGAAATGTCCTGTATGCCTTCTTCCATTGTTTGAACAGGTTTCAAAATCAAATGTAGCAGAAACAGCTTAGAGATGTTACTCTCATCTACCGGACTGCTCATGAATAAAGCTTTTTCCACATCAGGTCCAACTTCCACAGCAGCTCATTTTCTGGAGGCACACCAGCGCCAGTGTTTTGGGAGCGATGCTGGTCTTTTCCAGTAAATCACATGAAACTGGAGTAACATTGCTGGCTCCACGTTATTTCCACAAGGTCATGTTGACGTGTGTGTGTGCGTGTGTGTGTGTGTGTGTGTGTGTGTGTGTGTGTGTGTTGAACACCACAATTTCAATAGAACATGAATTAGTATATTTAGTCTCTTTCATTTATTGGTCTAATATTGCATTTCACCATAACTCTAAACTCAGACACAGATATTTTATTCACACACACACACACACACACACATATATAAAACATATCAAATGTTGAAAAATGCTCAGATTCATTTTCAAGGCATCGAAAAAAAATTCTCAGTTTCATCATTTCACATTATTTTCTGTGTTCTATTGCAACCTAAATATTAGGTAAAGATTATTGTGAATCAGTGCACTCTGGTTTTATTTTTTTCTTTATTGGGGTTGCATCTTATTTTTCTTTAAGCTTGCCACAAAAAGCACTTTGAATCATGTTTGAGCATAAACTTCACCGCAGTAATCTTGTCATGACTATGCAGGGATGCAGCATCACACATTACCAAACAGGAGGAAGGGCTGAGTTTGAATGGCTGCATTTACAAGCAGTCACAAAGTACAAAGTTTGCCTTCAAGGCATTTGTTGTTGATAACTTTACAGTTATCATGAGAAAAATCCAGGTGGGGTAAATTTCACTGATTTAGAAAGGGTGGAAATTTCTTCCCACAGGCTTCTTAATGCAGCTGCTTTTACTCTCTTTTGAATGAAATTAATTGATGACTGCAATGCAAAGCAAGAGCAGAAGAAACTTCAAAGTATTTTCAAGCAGCCATTTCCTTCTTGCGGTTGGGAATAGCAGGCTGGCCGAAATAGCAGAAGTCAAGTTGGGATCAGAAAGACCAAGAAAACTCTGAGAAATTAGCGAGTGGGATCACTGGAAAGGAAAATCTATATATTTGACCGTAACAGGCTTTTAGAAGATGACAACTCAGGTTATTACAGGAACAGAAATTATACCTGGAGTGGCCATGCTTTTGCCAGTCGCTGCAGAATTTCTATTATTCTTCCTACTTCATTGCATGCTTTTTTTTTTTTTTTTTTTACTGTTCCACCTCATCCTGTGGAGGACAGAGCCAGTTAGACATTTGGCTCCACCTCAGCTCCCTAATCCCTCCATTAGCTAAATTGGCATTTGGTCCACACTGACCCCTGAGATATTTAACTTGGGATTCAGTTTCACTACAGTTGAACACACACACACACATGCACAGACTAAATTGCCCTTTTTTTCTTTCTTTTTTTTTTTTTTTTTTCCTGTGCATGAATGTCTCGGGTGTAAAACCTTTTCCAGAGGCACAGGATCAAGGTTTCCGTAAGCAATTTATTTATTTATTTACTTATATTTTTCCTTGCTCTTCACTTTTGTGGCTTTAGTTCTAAACTGGTGTGAAAGTTTTGTAATTGAATTGCACAGAAAGCCAAGATTGCTCGCACTTCTAATGTCAGCAATCCAATTGGAGTTCAAACTGCACTATATATCAGCATTGATCCAGGAGCAGCTGCGATACGGACTGTGACCATAAATGACATTAAGGCAATAATGGAAAACAGTGGATGAGTAATAAATGGCACAAATGAAATGGATTTTATTTATCTTTTATTTAATCTGTATTTCACTTTCTCTTGCGGAGTCTGACCTTGTAATATGTTTAAATTCTGCTAATCCCTCTCGCATTCAATGTGTTCCCTTGTCTCTTTGTTTTTTCTTATTTCAAGGGGATGCCCAGTTCAGTGAGGCGGTTGGCTACCCCATGGTTCAACAGTGGCGAGTGCGCAGCAATTTGTACAAAGTTAAACTCAGCTCCATTACTTTATCTACAGGTCAGTGTCTGAATATTATGAACATGACTTCATAACTTTTCATATCTTAGAAATCAATCAGTACCCAAGAGAAATTAGTTGCCTCTGCTTATGTCCACATTGGTATGAGTTATTGTTTATTCAATGCAAGCTAACACACATCCATATTGCCAAACTGTTTGATATTGTGCTCTTGATAGAACTTTGTTTTTATTTGCTCGCAGATTAACCACAACGGCACCACAAACCTGCCCACTAACTTCCCTCATTTTCCTTTTTGACATGAAGCTACCTTTGTTCTACTCAGGCTTTTCTAAGGTGATGAAGACACTGTCATCAGAGAGCACACGTGAGGAGCTTCTGGCTTTTCTCCAGCAATATGGCAGCCATTATGTGTCTGAAGCTCTGTATGGTTCGGAGCTCAGCTGCACCATTTACTTCCCCAGTAAGAAGGCGCAGCAGCAGCTCTGGCTGCAGTATCAGAAAGGTGAGTGACAGATGCAAAAATGAAAGAATCTTCATGTTTTAGTGAGAGCCAAGTTAACTGGTCCATTAATGTTGTGACTGCCAGAGCATCGTTGGTAAGAATGCACGTAGGAGATGATTCAGATGTCTTCTTTGTTATTAAACTTTAGCTTACAATGGTTGTCCTGGTGTACAATATGGTTCTGTAACACAGATAAGCAACATATCTGAATTGTAATGTAATAAATACCAACTAATCAAGAATGAGAGGACAAACGGAATAGCTCATAATACTAATTAGCAAGGAGCTACCACAAGGCTGTGAGCATCAGTGTACTTAACATATTAGCAGGCTCACAATTAATATAAAATATTATTATCACACCTTTTCGCATGTACAAACTATACAACTAACAGATATAGGAACATGTTCACGTTTCAGATCATTACTCACTCTTTTTCAATTGATGCACACGGGCACAACCATGTGCTCGGCTCCACACATGAAAGTGAACACTTAACAATGTTGCGATCTCAACCAAACTTAAAACAGAACTTGTGATTGGCTACTTTAGCTGTCCATCTAAAAGTGTTCAAACACAGACATTTGGTTCTTCGTCACACATCATGCGATTTTTTTTTTTTCTAAGGAGCTGTTTTATATCGTCTTTTGATGGTGAAGGAATGGGATCATTACTGTTTCTTTGTTAGTTAGTGTTCAGATAAGGAATATGAGGTATGGAAATTTGGTGGAGGGTTGGACTGGGCAACCACAGGATGACTCATCTTGGCAAAAAAAGAAAGTTCTCTTTGAACAAACTTTCTGGTTGGAAAGTTCAATAAGAGAGCAGTTATCACAGGTTTTCTATACAACTGAACAAGGATGCTGTAGTATTTTCTATGTAATTGACCCAGCAAGAAAAACCCAATTGGGCGAACTGCGCGCTAAATTTTATCAGAAAGGATGAGACAAATCAAAGTTAAATTAGCTTCATATTTATTCATTTCTTCTAGTCCCATTTATTATCTAATGGCTCCTGAATTTGTAGTTTCCTTGTAAGAAGAAGCAGATAACTGTGAAAAGATTCACAAGTCAGAAACATTAACTTACAAATCCTCTTATGATGAACATTGGTGTTGGAGGAATGAGTGTGAAAATGAGAAGCAAGTGCCATTTGCATTTTCCCATCACTGCAGTCAACTTTATTATGCAGTTTATTGCTTCACTTAACAGGCAGTCAGAGTGAGCTCCTACTGACAGACATTGGAGTCCAGCAGTGGTGACATGCACACACACTCCAGACAAAAGAGACACAGATGTTCTTCAACACTCCAGACATGTTGGCTTGGTGTGTAAGAGCTCCAGAAGCGACCCTAAAAAGCCCAGTCTGCTGTGTTTGAACTCGTCTCGTTGAACAAGGCAGCAACTGGTTTTTTCTATGAAGGGTACCAGAAAGCCACTTGGCAGACATGGTGTGTGTTGCATGGTTATGTACATACGAAAGGAAAGACAAAGTCCAGAAATAAAGATGTTTTTCAGTTTCAGTTCATCCGCTGCAGTCGACCTCAAATTTATTAATACCCTTTCAATAAAGAAAAGGCTGAATTTACATGTGACTCAAATAACTGGAGCCTAAAAAGGAACAGTAACTAAAAAAAAAAAAAAAAAAAAAAAAAAAAAAAAAAAAAAAAAGAACAAAGTTTAGTAACACCGTTTTTTTCATTTAGTTGAGTTGAAGGAAAAAAAAAACAAAAAAACAAATTGGTCCTAGACATATGAGAGCTCTTTTCTGATGTAAGTGCAGGACAAAATACCTATCAACAGGTGCAGAAGTCTGACTGAGAGGAACAGAAAACACCTGACTGTAGTGCAGATATCAAAGGATTGTTCCACAGAATATTAGTTTGGGACATGTATTAATTAATCTTATTTTTGGCTTTTTAAAAAATATATATTTCTATTGATCCAGAATTAGAAAAAAAATGTATTGATTTTAATTAAAGTTTTGTTCATTATTACTTTCGTCAATTTCAGTTTATTTCACAGGCAGCTGTTTTGTTTTTTTTTCCTTATTTAATGGGAGTGTATGAATAAATTTGAGGACAGCTATTTTCTGACCCAATCTCAGTCAATTCCAGTCCTCTCCATAAACTCCCAATGCATACTCCCACAATGTGACATTTTTTCTCCCACAAGAAAAAATAAGTATTCATACTTTTAACCCTTTTGTACATGAATTATTAATAAACCACTGCATGCCTTTTTTTCCTTATCACATTTTACTGAATAATTTACTTTAATTTCTTCAAAAATACTTAAACAATAATGTCTTTGTTTTTCTATAACATGAATATTTATAAGGAATATGTCTATATGTTTTGTTTCACTGTTTATTAAGGCAAGTATGTTGATTTCAATGGATGCATGATCTATTAATGTATTCTACAGTGAGTGGCAGATTAGGACTCACCGATGTGCAATAATGTGGTAAATGTACCATCTCCACAATGAATACACAAGAAAACAGCTGGCAAATAGATGTCCTCTGTGGAAGACAAAAGGCATGAAAGGGTTAAAGTACAAAATACTTCTACCACTGACTTCACTGTTATTTAGTGTAATCACACAGCTACATAAAGCATACACTACCAGTCAAAAGTTTCCCATTGGATGTAATATGTCCAAAATAAATCAACAGCGTTTTAATTGCATGAATTAAAACACATAATAAAGTGTTTTGGTTCATTTATGTTTATTGCACTCAGATTATCAACAATACAAACATGAATTTGAGTACACAAAGATGTCTTATGTGTTCAACACATTGCAAAATTCAGTTTCCAAAGAACATAACCTAAAAGACACAAGAGTTTGGTTTATTCAAAAACAAACAAAAGAATGAAAATAAACTCTATAATATGAATGAACTATGCGGGTAATCTTAAGTGGGATACAATAAAAAATAATCCACGTGAGACACTTGAATGTTCACCACACTGACACAAGGACACTTGATTTTTCTAGCATTTTCTGCATTTTTCAGTAACGGTTAAATGTTTTGAATATTCCTTTGCAGGGACTATTTCTAGCGATAAACTAAAAAGCTATTTTTGTGGAAAGGATGACATGACGTAGAGACAGTACTCAGTCAAGGGGTAATTTAGTGCTGGGATTTTGCATGGCCTAACAATGAAAACAAACAAAAATCTATCACCAAAGCCATTAAAAAAAAAAAACACACACACACACACAGACATGCCTAGGACAGACGTGCCCTGATACAGAAGTTTAGCTCCCATTTTACTTTAATCTCTTTGAACACATTTACAGTATGACTCTGAGATATATGCTTTTTTTTTTTTTTTTCCTTTCTTCTCTCTTCCAGTAAATAAAGCTCCAGATGCAAAGTTAAGGGCAGCTTTGTGAAATTATTCATTTTAAGGCTGAATCAGTGTTTAACATGCTCTTAAGAGCAAACCCAGACTAAACTGGAAGACAGAGATTTACTGCTATGGGCATAGAATATGTTGCAAACAATGTTGAAATACAACTTCCAATGTTAAACTTTGGGGGGTTTTTTCCACTTTAATTGTGTTATAGTATTTTTCATGCCTCACTGAGACAAGAAAACAAACAGAGAAGACAAAAACAACAAAAATACATGCTGATAGAAATTTATATTAACTTTATCGAGATGATCTGGTTGCTGATTCAGCGCAACATGTGAAAACGGGCTGACGGTACAGAATAAAATCCTGAGGGAGACACATTTCTACATTATGGTAACAAACTGGTTTGGTACAACAGAAGTTTGTGGTGCAATGCTGGACTTTTAACTTATCATTGCTGTTAACGCTTCACACTCCTGCAAGCTGCGATCTAACAATCTAACAATTCAGCAGGCATAAGGACACAGCATGAAATGGCATGGAACTCCTAGTCTGGAATAAAGTTTGTAAACATTAGTTGGGTTGTAGAGGCCTGTACAGCAAAACAAGTTTATCAAATGCAGGGTAACTTTTGGTTAATCTGGCTTCGACCCAAACAGGACACTTGATATCAGGATGTGGGTACGTTATTGTAACAGGAGGCAGTGTTGACACCACATGACATGGATCTTAAGTGGCATATTTCTAACAGGAGTAAGTTAAAAATAAATCAAACATATTTAAAGACTTTAAATATTGTAAGTTTATTTGAACCAGATACAAACAAAAGTAAAATTAAATTAAAAAAAAAAAAAAAAGAATGGTAATAAAAAAAAAAAATAATAAAAAAAAAAAAGTAAAACATTTTAGTCATATTCTTTCCAGAAAAAGCTTTTTTTTTTCTTCTTGGCATTAACATTGTGTTCATCAACATGCAACCTTGTCAGTGTAAACAAAACAAACAAAAAAAGAAGATCTTTTATCTTGGAGTGAAGTTTTCCAGCACAGGTTGCCATAGCAATCAGGATGTAAGGAAGAAAAACCACTTCTGTTGCACTGAAAACCCAATGTTGGACCTGAAGTAACCTCGCTGAAGCACTTGTGCAGTTTCATTCTGCATGTCTCTGCTGTACTGTAGTGCTTCATGCCATTTGTGTGCTGGAAGTACTGTGTTGCCTCTGCTGGGGACCAGGAATAGCCAGTCCTTAAACATTTAAAGATCTGGGGAGTAATAAAGTTTAGCTGGGATCTTAGAACATCTTTAGGTTATACTAGGTATTAACTGCTCCTCATGAATGTCAGGCATGTAGGTGAACCAAAAATTAAACTAAAACTTATATTTTAAAAAAAAAAAAAAACAAGGTCTAAAAGTGAGATGATTCAGGTTAAAATTACAATGTGGAGCAAATGCTGCATTTTATGTATGAAACTGAACATGTAGACTTGCAGGGTCGTGTTGATATGTCGAAAATAAACTAAACAGAAATCATCTAACCCAATTTGTGATTGTATGTACTCAGCCATCCTGAAATAAACTTGATAGAAATAAAGCATCTCACCTTTCTCTCACTACAGAGCTATATAAACGATGGCTGCATTGCTAGTACAAAAACGTTTAAATCCATGGAACTTCGTTTAAGAGCCGTATCTACGTTGCACCATATTTACTTCAGTTTTAGCCATTTAACACACTCATCTGTAGATAACTTAATATTCTGCATGTAATGTTCCCTGATTGTTTACCAACTGTGAATCAACAAATGCTGGTTCTTGGTTACTTTTTGCCATTAGCTAAAACTTAAGTTCACTTTAGCGTTGCCAGCTGCATTTAGCATTATTAATGTTACCGTGTGCTACTGACATCTAATGCTACGACACAGTGAAGTGTCAATAATAAAGTGCTTTGCAGGCCAAAAGCCTTGGTATATATATATTTTTTAAACATCAATACGAGTTCATTTCCAGTTTTCCTTCCTTTATTTTGTGCACAGTTGAGCCAAATTTGTGAAAGTCATGCATCACGCACACCCAGATCGAAAGGTGGCTACAGCAGCCAGTAACAGATGAAGCAACATCATCGTTAATCCATGCCTCAAAGTTTTCAAATCACTGGCTTCTTCTACTAAGTGTTGTGGGACAAGTTGCCAATATTTTGGATCTAAAAATGTGACATGGTCTGTTGTGATCCAGTTAAATAAGCAGATTAAATTTGAAGTACTAAATTAAACTCCGGCAGGTTTTAAACTGAACCCGATTGACCTAAAGCATTCATATGATAATCCAATAAAAGCTAGTCAGACTTGCCTACACTGTCTCTAAACTAAAGTGCCAACAGTATTTATATATTTCTTTCCAAAACACCCATACAGGCCTCCTAAAGCACCAAACAAACCCCTTAAGGTAACAGATGAGATCAGACAGTTCCCCTAGGAAGTGGAGGAATGCCTCTTTTGAATGTATGTATAGACTTTGACACAGTGGTCCCAACAATCAAGCACCAGCAACTGTCCTTTTTGGGTGGTGGCCACTCCAACAGGGCAGGTCAGCCCCTCTTGAATTAGAATATTAAATCCACCTTCTTTGGGAAACTGGAGAATTTCTTTCCTACCACTGTCTGTAACCAGCAAATCCCCATTGGCATCCACACACATGCCAGTAATGCAGCGGAAGTCCTCCGTCTCTGAAAAGAAATGACTGAGCTGCTTGCCAAGCTGACCATCAGTGCCCACCGAACCAATGGAGAAGCCACCCTCCAGGTGGGGCTCATTCTGGCGCTTCTCAAAGTTCAGGGCCAGGCCCTGAGTGAAATAGACCGTTCCAGCTGCATCACATGTCACAAACTTTGGCCGGACTGCAGAGCACAACCGGTTGTAGCTGACCACACCTACATTACGGTCCACTGCAAGACACCACAGCTTGCCCCCTTCAACATCTGTCACCACAAACTGTCCTGATGGCATGGCTGTAATGCCCCAAGGTTTAATCAGCTGATTCTTGTGGCAAGCCACACAGTGTCCATCCATGGTATAGACTTTAACTGAGTTATCATAGTTGTCTGTGACACCAATCAGGCCTTGTGGAGTCACAGCAATGGATAAGGGGATTAGGTTAGGCAAGTCAGCCCCAAGGAAGCTCAAGACGAAATTGTCAATGCTGCTGGCATTACGTCGGATTTCACGCTGAAAACCTTTGCGATTAAAGATCTGGATGCGGTAATTGCCGCGATCAGCCACCAGTACCTCGCCCTGCGCTGTTATGCAGATGCTGACTGGTAAATTAAACATGCCAGGTAAAGTTCCCTTACAGCCCATCTTCTTCACAAACTGGCAGACTGGGGGCCCTGAACTTGCCCCAGCAGGTGATCCCCCTCCTGCATCCATGGACTTTGATTTAAAGTTACCTGGTGATCCACATACTGCCTCTTCTACAGCCGAAACCATGTCAATATCTCGGTAAAGATCCACCGGTACCCCCGCAGCACCACTTGTACCCCCCACTGCACCAGCTGCACAGTCTACATCACCCTCAAGTCCAATCTGTAACCCTTCCTCCTCATCATCTGTATTGACCATGTATGGGTTTGTGGTCAAATGGCCCACTTCTACAGGTTTAGAGTGATCCCTTCTGATCAGTGCTGGTTCTTGCAGCTGGAATTGCGTGGGTAAACTGCTCCTCAGATCCAGCTCCTCGTCATCACTGCCTGCGCCATCGTCTTTAAGCAAAGCAATATCACTCTGCCTGACTCGCATAGTCAGATAATCGCAGCGTGACACCACTTTTACCTCTGCAATATTCAGAAGGTATGTCTGCTCCTCCAGGACCTGTGCATTTAGCTTTTCCACTTCTCCCATAGAGGCTGCAAATGTCCTTCGAGATCTGCTGAGCTCCTCTTGAAAACGTAGCTCAGCTGTGGTATATTCCTGCTGAACTGCCCTGTATTTCTGCCTCAAGGACTTGGAAATGTTTTCAATTGCTGTCTTTTTCTTCTGAATTTCTCCCATAACATCCCGGAGAGCTGCAAGCTTACCACCCAGTTCTTTACGCCGCTGCTCAGCAGCCACCCTTATTGGCTGGACGGTATGGCCTTGATGCAGGTGTCCCTCACATTTGCAGAGCTCACAAAGTACTGTGGCGCAGTCGTGGCAGAACTGTCTAGGAAGGCGGTTGCAGCAGGACTTGCACATTAGCGCAGCAGCAGCAGCACTGCAGGACATGGTGCAATCTATAATCTTGAGCACAGTGAGATTATCTGCCAGTTGGGAGATGCTGCTCATCCGGGACACCTTACTGCAAAATGGGCAGCGGACTCCATTGATGGTATTAGCCAACAGTTTCTCTAGACATAGCCGACATACTGTGTGGCCACACTGCAGGAGTTTGGGTCGCAGTTGTTCTTGATTATAGGTCTCTAGACAGATGGGGCATTCAAGAACCTCCCTCATTAGATCCGGGTCCAGTGGGGAATATGCTGCCGCCATTATGGTCTTTTCCTTGAGTGACAAATAGAAATAGAGAGAGAGAGAAAAAGAAAAAGAGAGAGAATTACCATTTTTTACCACAACATGAGTTATTGACAGTACAAGTTTCATTATCATCATTTGTTCCAAGTTAATTATTTTTTCAATCTCTGTTTTAATTTTACATTGTCATTCCTAACAATGTCTTAAGCAAATGGTGTAATAAATACTAACACTGGGAAATTACTGCACTGACACTTGTTATACACATTTTACATCAATGAAAATATAAACTTAATGTCTTACAAGCTAAAATACTTAATATAGAGGAATGTCGACTGATTACTTTTAAACAAAAACTTATAATTAAAATAAACTCATGAGATTACTGTAGCACTTTGGTAAGAAAGCAATCTTTATGAATAAATATTCATCTTATTTTACAAGCCAATTAATGGCTTATGGAAACACCTTTTGATACATTTTGCCAGATTTTATGTGATACTTAATAAAATAATTAACCATTATGTGTCAATTGACAGAATATTCAAGATATTTGTTTAGTGTACACTATTGCTAATATGCTTAAATCTCCATATTTTAAGCTTCTTAAACTGTCAGATAAAGTGTAGTAAATTGTTTTTTTTTTAAAAGACTTAATTTACTTTTAAATGTAACTTTAATAAAAATTACAATTACAACTAGTCAAACTGAGTTTTCAGTCTCTTGATGAACCTTATAGCTAGAAAGCTGTAACTAGCATAGATAGCTAACGCTCCTGTGTTTAAGTGTGAGTGTATACGTGACAAAATATATGGAAATTATTAACAGAGAATAAAAGACCTCTTCGGGTGACTATATATATGATTAAAACGGACTTCACCATCTTGTTAGCAGGTAAATATTCTAATACAGTGAAGCTAATTGCTGTTTGATTTTGCCAATGTGTCTTTGAGCTAACAGACACAGCGATGTCATGCAATCTTAATTATGAGAAGTCAAAGACAAGCGTATTAGGTTTTATCATGTTCTATTGTTGCCTCCACACTGTTTGACATTGCTTTGCTGGCTTACAAACGATGAGTGTGTCGAAGGCCTCTACACATAACAAACAACGCGTTTAAAATACATGCGATAGTCCTATTAAACAGTACCAGATGGCAATTTGAAAAAGGCGTCCGCCCATAAATATATATATATATAAGGCTCAGACTTATGTTTTTGTTTCTTTTAGTATCCTGTTTCAATATAATATTACCTTTTCTCCAGTGTTTGCTAGTTGAAAGTACAGTGGGCGTGCAGCCTTTCTGCTACTGCAGCTGCCTGCTAGTGGGACACTGCAGTGTTGACGAATTCCAACGCGCAGTCGCTGATTACGTAATACGCACGACGCTGAATCCAACGCTGGTTATGATTGGCTGTTACGTACGCTTGTATGCCATGCCACGTTCGTTATATGAATGCTTATGCAGGCCATTTGTCGTCAAAATAATTTAATATAAACTGTAAGCGCACTATGTATAAATTCAACCATGTCACTGTGTTTCCTTTGCTTAAAGCAACCCTCTATGTAAACAGCTAGAGGGAATGCCAAAGGATTTGCACTGCACCAGTTCTGCAAATAAGAGTTGTAACTGTCATTTGAGTACATACAAAGAATTAAATAAAATAGTTTTTTTAAGAACATAGTGAATGCAAAGCCCGCAAGCAACAAAAGCATTTAGAGATCCAGATGTTGAGAAAACGTTCATTACAGTGAGGTAATGATAATAAAGAGAGGCCACTAGATGTCAGCACAAATCTACTAAAGGATATTAGTCCACTTCCTCAATACAGCGCGAATAGACTTCCAGTAACATGGAGAACTGTAAGAAAATGTCTTTTATTTTCTGCAAAAATAGTATTACCATGCCATAACAAAACATTTTGTATTTGCTGCCAGTCAGATGTTCTTGCTGTAGAAATGGATTGTTTTAAGGTAAAAACACAACATAATCCCTTACAATATAAGCTGTGATTTAAAAAAAGTGTGGTGATATCACATTATAAGAATAACTACAGTCAAGTTCCATGCAAGATTCTTTACCTGAGAGCACCTGAGTTGTGCAGACAATACAACCCCCCATCTAATGACATGCGTCCTTAAGGAGTTATCGTGCCGCACCCATCCATAAAGGCCCATCCTTTTAGCCTCTTTACATAGCCTTGTGTTTGACCCTTTTAACTGTAAGTGACAGACAAACACACTAAGGGAGTAACCCACAAAGGCATACATAAATACAATCACTTCTCTTAATAACACAAACTCAAATAAAAGGTCACAGCTACAACTAAAGACATAAATTTTAAGGGATATTAGGGTCCTTTCCTGATTGCTGGGAAGGAGTCAAACCTTCCTGTGACCCTTAATTGGACTAGGCGATGTAGAAAATGAACAAATGAATGCCCATTCCTTATTGATTTTTCTTTTAGGTTTTTTGTCTTTTTTTTTTTTTTTAGCAACACTACACATTTAAATATTTGTATGACCATCAGGAACATAGTTTTACAGTCACTTATAATCATTTTAGGAGCGTCATTGTTGAAACTTCTCCATTTTTATTGTAAATGATTACTGACTTAAAAACAAATTTACTTTCAAAATCCATATTTATAATAAACATGTTTTCTATTTTTTTATGCCTTGTTTGTTATCTTTTTCCTTAGAAGTAATTTAGCTGAATTTAGTTAGATTTCATGACAGCTGGTTTCAGGAAAGGGTTCAAAATGTTAACTTCTGGCCATAAATGCTTGTTTAGTCAATTTCTCTCTATTTATCAACTTATGCCTGCATAAACTAGCGCTGCTATCAGCAACGCCATGTATTTATGTTCAAGTTTATTATTTTTGACTAATACATTCCTGCCTCCACACTTTGAATCACAGACAGATAAGGCATCACATAGTCCTGCAACATGAGCCAAACTTGAATGCACTTCTTTTTGTTAGAAAGAATTTCACTCATTTTGATGGATAACATTTGTATATTCTGTTCTTTTTAAAGTAAATGTGCCACATCATCACAAATAGAAGATCTGATCTTGTTAATTATGTGGCTTTATGATTTAAAAACCCTTATTAGCAGTCTCTTCCACTCTTAAACTTCTCCTGCTTCTGCTAATGCTTTATGTGTCTTGCTTAAAAATGAAATGGTTGGAGTAAAAGCAAGGACAGTGAGAAGTACAGTTTTAAAATTACTTTATCAATGAATTAGATCTGCTTACTTTATTTCCCCCAACTGCGAGTAAATCCCAGAGTCTGGGATGCTTTATATATCTTTACTACTCTACATAAAGATCTCTCACCATCATCATTTATTCCTTCATAAACTCATGAAATTGTTGTTAATTTTTTGTCTTTATCTTCATCTCCTCCTGATCATTTCTGCATACTTTATCTTCCACTATCTACTCTGCCAGAGGCAACAGACCAGGGTGTTGGAGTTGGAGGGCGACGTGAGCTTAAGTCAGTTCCTTTCATCAACTACGTGTCGGCTCTGCAGAAGAGCCAGTTGTTGTCTGATGACTTGGTGAATGGCGTAGAGATCCGCTGCGAGGAGAAGGGCAGCTGTCCAGCTGGCTGCCACCTGTGCCATCACCAGGCCATGATGGGAGGAGTGTCGGGGAGAGGCCGCAGTGCTAACAGCAGGAGTGGAGAGCAGCCTTCACCCATCCCTGTCCTGCTGGAAGTCAGCCGTGTTGTGCCCCTTTACAGCCTGGTCCAAGACAACATCACCAAAGAGGTGAGAACAAAGAGTGGGAGTAGGAAACTATTTCTGTGCTTTCTGCAGGTGTGCAAATATGTGTGTGTGTGTGTGTGTGTGTGTGTCAAGAGAGAGGGACAGACAAAGATTAGAGCCAAAGAATTCCTATAGATGTGAAGGATCAACATCCTCTGTGGAACTATTGTCAATTTTTCTAATTCAGTGCTGCAATTTTCTCTTTAAATCGGACATTTCAAAAATGCATAAATGAAACCTTGAACGTCTCATTTAATGTGCCCTTTCATGCCATCAGACGGTGGCGTAATCCTTTCTGACTGTACATGTTTTTGTTGCTCCAAAGCGCTGAACTGCTGCAGTCACAACGTTCGCCCTCTAGATGGCATTAGTTGGTTAACTTTGACCACTGGAAACCAGTACTGTATTACAGAGGGCATAAAAAAGATGACATCATGGTTTTCTCTTGTGGGGAAGTCGGTGTGTATACATGTGAAGTATATATATATTTATATATATATATATATATATATATATATATATATATATATATATATATATATATATATATATATATATATGTGTGTGTGTGTGTGTGTGTGTGTCTGTGTGCGTGTGTGTGTGTCTGTGTGCGTGTGTGTGTGTGTGTGTGTCTGTGTCTAAACAAGCATGCACAGCTGAATGTAATATCAGTTTAATGACCACATGCTGTGTTTCTGATTCATCCTGTATGAAAAGTCTTTCGATCTTTTTACAGTGAAAGTTAATCATATCAGATTTGTTTTCCAGAAGCTAATTTAGGAGGAGGCTCTTGCTTCACTTGACATTTAGTTGACCACATTTTGCCCTGTTTGTGCTCCATTTTTGCATTCGTCTTCTGACCTCACATCTGGTGTTTTTTGCTGCTGTGTATGCAAAAGCAGGTGACTCACACTCAACAAACAGCAGAGTGGCTCATTATCCCGATAACCAATCATCTCATTTCAATGCCTTAATAAATATATATTTCTACATAGGCGGATTCACTCCAGATAACGACGCGCGCAGCATTACTCTTTGTACGTGCTGCCCATTACAAGCACCAGAGTTCCAAAGAAAAAGAATTTGCAATCAATACCAGACGGCCCATAATGGTCTTCGTCGATACCTAAACGTGAGGAAGAGCAAAATGTCTCTTTCCCCGCAGTTCCAAACACCTCACTACCCGTCCTTCTCTCTCCCGCAACTCTCCTGTGGTCTTTTGGGGACTTGGAGAGTGAGATGTATGAGGAGGAGGAGAGGCTAGACTGCAGTGGATCGCTCTGGCAAGCCCTTCTGAGGTAGCTTGAGGCAGGATTATTAGCTCCTTATTGATGTCATCGACCTCTGGGGAGGGAGGGGAGTCCATCACTCTGCTCCTCTTTTTCTCGCTTTCTCCTCTCTTCTTGGCCACAGCTGCTGCTAGTCAGAATGGCACATACATATATTGCATTAGAGGCGAGCGGCAACCTGCCCATCCACACACACAGCCACTCTTTATCTCTCTGTCTTTGTGTGTGTGTATGTGTGTCTCTCACACGCACACAATTTTGCTTGAGACTATCTTTCTACTTGGCTGGGTCTATCAGGAAAGACAGCTGCCATGTTACTAAAGCTTTTTCAGAAATGAGGTTCTTTTTTCTTTCACCCTAAATCCATGGAAGCAATCAGAATAGAAGCTTAGTAGTTGAGCTTATGATTAGGTGGTCTAAGATTGCATCTATATGTATGTTACCTATTTGGATGCATGTGTCTGTAAATGCCTACTGTCTGGCTTCAATTGATCTGTCACTCTTTCTTTTACCCCCTTCCTCCCTCTTTTCTCAGCTGCTGGCATCTTTTAGTGACCTCACCCAGGCGGCATGACTGTTTGACAGGATATGTCATGTCCCTTTCATATTGATCGCATAATAAGCCAGAGGGATATATTGCCAGAGGGATATATTGCCCTTTCTCTGTAAAGACCACGAAAAAAAAAAAGAAAAAGAAAAAAAAGAAACTGATTTAAGTAGAAGAAATACTAGACCTGATATTTTGTTCTTAGCTTTTTTTGTGTCTTTTTGTGTGTATCCTTGGGGCTTATATTATTACCAAGGGCTGGTTAAGAAAAAGGAGATACTGATATCTATAGGACTGATTGTATCAGTTAATACCTTAACATGTTGATTTGATATTTCCAAACAGAGGAGGGGAAAAAAACACACCGTCTGACCTGTCTCCTATCTGCCTGAGCAGTGACATTAGGTTGAAATTGTCCAGATTTTACGATAAAAAAAGTATATCCATTTAAGCTGTTTCCTTCAACTCAGATAGTGTTAAGGTTTAAGAAAAAAAAATGTCTGTGTTTACAGTGTTGAAAAGTCATATATAAAACATTCAAAAGGCTTATCACGCTGCGTTTCATAGCCATTCATCTCCATGGTATTTTTTTGTTCTCTTAACGGGCCCATTAAAATGTCATGGAAAAACACAGATTTTTTTTAAATGCCTTATTTATTTGTTTTCTTTATTTTATTTATGATACACAAAGAGATAAAGGTGTACTTTTCCTTGTAACTCTGCAAATGTTTTAATCCTTGATTGTCTTCAGTCAATGTCTTTACTTATCTTTGATAATTATATTTTGCATTTGGTAGTTTAGACTTGAGTTTTACTCCATATTTGTCTTGGAAGCAAACACTTCTTCTGTTCTCTGACTTTATTTGATTTAAACTTGGTCCTGACTTGAATTTGACTGGAACCCGTTGCGAAGTTGGATTGGACATGACCGAGGTGGACCTGATGCGTCCATGCAAGTACACACGCACGCACAATGACTCCCGCAGACTGTTTCAGTGCCAGGGAAAAAATACATCAGTCCATAAATAAATAAGCTTACGCCTGTGGTGCTTGCCAGTAGTTCTGTGTCTTATGTTGCTTTGACTGAATTATGGCAAACCTTTTGAACAAATTGGTTGTGAGTCTAATGGGACAGAATGCTCTATACTGTGCAGATTGCTCGCTGCCTTGCTCCCACTGGTACTGCAGCCCAACAAAAGCACCGTCTCAAACATTTTGAGTGGAGCAGATCGAAGGTGGCAGCAGGGTTTAGCAGAAGAGGAGCGTAGTTATAGGAAGCAAGTTGCATGCAGTTAAGGCATGTGAGAGACTTGTCCCTTTTTTATGCTAAAGCTTTAGCATTAGCTAAATCTAAAATCTAGACAGATATACATCAAGCAGTACAGAATCATCACATTTGATGTTTTATCTAAATACATTTTATAAAGTGACCTCCTCAAGTCTTTGAAAGAAAAACATCATCAGACATTTTCAGTCAGCAGTCAGTTGATGTCATTGGCCTTAATTTCAGCTACTTTTGGTTTTTGTTTGCTGTGAGTCTTTGGGTCTTTAACCTGGTCTTGTGCAAATGAACAACAGCTCAGCGCAGTTATATTGAGATCAAACACCCAAAGGGCTGTGGGATTGCTGTCCTGCTGAATGGTGAAATGTCATCCAAGGAGATTTGATGTACTAGCATAAATCTGAGGACACAGATTGCCTTAATCCATCTTTGCACACATCCTATTATTTGCTTCAAGGGTAAATTCATCTATGAATGTTTAAAAAATAAAGAAAAAATGTCAGTTTACTTTGCAGAATAGATGCCTAAACTACAACTGAATGATCTACTGATGAATTAATCAGGAACCTTAAGGTTTTTATGCTCCATACTTTTCTGTTTCTGTTACAACTGTTCACATTTTTTCTTCTATTTTTTTGTTTGTTTGCTTGTTTTGTTCTTTCAGGCCATAGTACAGACTGGTTTCTGAACTCTTGGTTCATTCTGAGTCGAGGAAGTTCTTTTATAGATGAACTTAGCCAATGAAACTCAGCTGGTCAAATAATCAGGAATCATGTCCAATTATTTATTAAATTAGGGAATTTGGAAACTGTGTCTTTAAGGTTTTATGTGTTAATATTGGTAAAAAATCAGCTTGAGCTAATATTGAGCTTGTGCACTTAAATAGCTGCTCACACAAAAAAAAAGTGTGCAGCTGTCTTTGTGTTTACAATATTGGATTTAGTTTATGGGAGAATTGGAGAGTGCCCATTTAGTTTGCTTCTATCATCATCTGAAATTTATATAAGAGCAGGATACCAGAAAAAGCAATCCACCCTGAATACTGCGGTTAACGTTCTGTAATTATCTACCACATCGCTCAGACCAGCACTTTTTGCAGTCTAACGCACACATAAACTTTTGATTCCTGGAACGTCACTGCAGCACAGAAGAGAGTGCATGCTCCTATATGCTAGATGATTAAACAGATTTATACACACTCTGTGTGGCCAGTATATACGGTGTGCTTGTCAAAACCCACAAAGCATTAATTACATCAGCAGTAATTCAGACTTTTAGTTTGTGTATTACACAAAACCAAACTGGCAACCCTGAAAAACCTTCCTCTCCTGTTACAGACACAACCCTAACAAAACTTGTGTGTTCTTGTGCTCTGTCACAAATGGTTCAAAGTAGAGTAAATACCCATTCCATTAAGAGCTTGATTTGCAGATTTTCAATTCCCTCTTAAAGCAACAGTCATATAAAAAATGTAGCTGCCTCTACTCATTGCAAAAATCAGAAAAAGCTTTTAAAAAATGAATCTAAGAAACTTTGAAGAGCGCTTGTACTGTTTCTTAGTGTGAGTTTTAATCTGAGCTGCTCTGTTCAGTGTTGTGGAAGCTGATTCGGCTGCACATGCTCGTTAGTGCATGCAAGTCCATTGTGGAGTCTGGAGCAGGCTAAATTACTCCCTTAAATAAACCATGTCTCTTGTCAGAAAAGCCCTCCCAATATCTCTTGGCTATCTCTTCCTCTGGTGGATACCTCTTCCTCTGCTCTGCTAGATGCAGCATTATCCACAAGCAGTTTAAAGGACTTGAGTTAGATTTTAGTTTAGTTTTGGTGTGTTTGGGAGTTGGATTCCTCTGTTCGGTTGCAACAATGATTTAAGAGTTACGATTCATACTGGAAGAATCTTTGAAAGACTGTTGAAGACCTGTAAATCACATTTTCTTCACACACATATGTATATATATATATATATATATATATATATATATATATATATATATATATATATATATATATATATATATATGTATATATATATGCAAAAGAAGATGCATATATATGAAGATGCATATGCAAAAGATGCATATGCAAAAGAAGATGCATATATATGCATCTTCTTTTGCTGTATTGGCTTTTTCAAACATTGTGCGTTGCCCAACCTCATACTTAAGAACTCTTAAGGAAGCAGATCATTCACTCAGTTATTTCTTGGCAACTCAAATCCTGTTGTCAGATAGAGCTGCCAATCCAAAAAAACTCACCCTAAACTGACATTTAAGGGTTTTTGTTTGTCATGGAAATCACATATCCAGCCTTTAGGTGAACTAACCCTCCAGCTGCCCCAAGTGTCCCATTTCCTGGAAGTGCTACCTCTGATAAGGTTCCTAGAAACAGCCCATTGGCTTCTTTGTTAACACCATTACCCTTGAATGATTGGAAAGGCCACATAGATTTACGGATGAGTGTGCACACAGACAAACACACACACACATACACGCACGCACAGACTTACACTCTTTACCACCACTGGTGATTATCTTATAAATCAATACTGTGGGCCAGCTGGCCAGTGTTTTTGTGTATTAGCCTCTGAATACGGACAGTAATTTGGTCAGCATAGACTAGACAAACAGATTAATACATTAAAGAGGTCACAATGGCCTCACTTGCCTCCTTGTAAGTCACGACTGACTTCTATGAAAGTGAAAGGCCCACATTGTGTTTTGGTGCCAGTGAGTCTGGAGGGTTGAAATGACGTCAAGACATGGAATTTGTGTGACGGGAATTGTTGTTGATGCTCATAGGTCTTGTTGTTCATTGCTCTTGTGTAATGTAAATGATTGCATTTCCGCTAAATACGTTCACTATCGGTAAGGTCAGTCAAGATATATTGTGGGATTTATGTGAAATGGTAGCTCTATGTATCCATTTTAAAAAATGGAGGCTCCGTCGGTCTGTGAAAGCAAATACTTCATGGATGTACATATTCGCTCCCGCACTGCCACAGTCGATGATCAGATTAACATCTTCATGTCAAAACACTTGCTATTCTAACATGAAGCATAAAATAAGTTTTGTTTCATATATCTATGTGGTCAGATCTCAATGTGAAGGGTATTGATCGGTGGTATTCTGGGAAATGCCGAATCTGTAACTAATCAATAAAGCATAGGGTAGACCTGTCTTGTCAACTGTGCTCTATCTACTTGCTGCACTAAAAACTGAATTAATAAGACCTCATCCTTTCATTGAGTTAGTTCATTTCTCGACAAGATTTTTCTAACTGACTCAAGAACATGTTGCTTTCATCACTACCAGTCGTTTGACATGTTATCACTTTATATGTAACAGTTAACTATCGCTTTTTTAATTTTTCTTCCTGTAAACTATCACTGTTTTATACCCCCCCCCCCCCCCCCCCCCCAACTCCCCACCTCATTCCCTAAACCACAATTAGATTCACTGTTTACCCAGTGGAGACTGGCTTGCATTACTCTTTAAACATAAACATGGTGGTAATCGCTTTGTCTGTTTTTCACATGTGCAACCGTGCAATCAAGCGCACAGACCCATATGGGGTTTTTCAAGGAATCTGATGGTGGTAAGCGCATGGCAGTCTTGTGGTCTTTCTCTCTTTTGCCCCTTCTATCGAAGGTCATTTCTCATATTAGTCTTTGTGCGTGCGCACACCCTAAGTCTAGTTTTGTGTGTGTGTGTTGCCTTTGTTTGTGGCCTGCTTCCCATCGACTTGGAGTGACAAAAATTCCTGCTGCTGTTGTCTTCCGGCAGCAGTTACCACATGGATTCAGGCAAGACGCGGAAAAATGGTATAACTTTGTTTTGTCGCTGTTGTTTTCCATGTGGTTATTGTATAGCTACACGTTACAGTCCATGCTTGCCCCCCTATAATGACTGCTCATTCAGCATGCTCATTTAGAGGGCCTGTTTAATGAGAAAGCCTCAAATACTCTGGGATCCCCCCCACCCGCCTCTCCATCCACTTTACTTCCAGTAAAGTGAAGGATAGCTTTGAGAGTTGGAGGTCTCCTTTTTCACACTTTTGTTTCCTTTTTCATCTTGTTGATGTTTTACTGTCCTATTTTCCATTGGCTCTACAGCGTCACCCTGTTGACACACACACACTCTTTCCTCTGC
Source organism: Telmatherina bonti (assembly GCF_933228915.1). Classification (NCBI taxonomy): domain Eukaryota; kingdom Metazoa; phylum Chordata; class Actinopteri; order Atheriniformes; family Telmatherinidae; genus Telmatherina; species Telmatherina bonti. The sequence continues at coordinate 17,939,396 of NC_136615.1, forward strand.
TGCTCATTTAGGTCACTTGCACTCTTGAGGTGCTTTTCCTTGAGTGAAAGCAAGTAGTATTGGAAAAAGTCATTCCCATGAAACTCTGTTTAGCTCCTTTTTCAGCTAACAATTCTGCGCTATAAAAATACTACCATCAGCTTCTAAGTTTACATCTGCTTTCTCACTTTTTATTATTATTATTTTTATTATTATTATTATTGGGCCAAGCTGGCTGCCTTTCATGTCAATACTATAAGCAAAATCATCTCTAAATGTCACTTCATTTAATCCACACACTGCAGGAATCTTCTTTGGCATTTCTCCAATGAAATGAAACAGCCATCTGTGGAAATCAACCATTAATTGGAGTTTGTGTGTACATACTGCACGTGTGCAGTTCTTAGAGATATATGTCATCTCATTGCATGCTTTGCTTTCTGATAAGCGAATGTCATGGTGCATCGGCATAAAGGAGGGGGCTTTCGTCTGCCGTCTGTTGGACGCCTGGTACCCGACGATAATGTTTCCGCATGATTCTTCCAACCCTTTTTTTTTTTCTTTTGCAACCATGATCAAGCACATTGCCAAAGTAGTATGCATGAGGCAGCACTGCTAACAAGTTAGAGCAAATAAATAACTGAGAGCTCCATTGATCCATCGTGTGACGGGGGGAGCCAGAGTGCTTGTGAACTCCCTTGAACTTACTCTGTATCATGCCTGAAGCTTTAGGGAAAGCCCTGACATTATACTTTATTGCTTTGACAGTTATATTGGCATTTTGCTGCCTTTTAGAGGATGACTGAGGTTCTGCCTTTGATTTTCTCTCTTTTTTTTTTTTTTTTTTTTTTTTTTGCCTTCATCCGTAAATGAAGCAGCACAAGGAGATGGTAGGAGATGATGTCACCTCTTAATGTTTCACTACCCTCCCCCTTCCTTCCCCTTTAGAGTCAGACTGGCAGCAACATTAACAGATCTCACATTCAAACGCATAGATGAGGAGTGACACAGCTCTAACATCTCCATCATAAAAGCCACATGGATATATGATATCACACTGTAAGCTTGTCAGTGCGACTGAGGTGCGTCTGCCTTCCGGTAATTGGGAAAGGTGGAAATGAAAAGGTCATGATGCATGCGGGGGAAAGGTGTACATCTGCAGCTTTACATCTATCCCTCTGAAACTGATTCTGAGTTAAAGACATTTTGAGCATCTAAAGCATCATTTTGAGCAGCTATCTTATTCAAGTGGGAATAATGTTAAAACTCTTGTTAATTTTAAGGGACATTCAAAAAGAATTGCTTATGTTCAGTGGAAAGTCATTATGGAAAGAAGACGAGCCTGTGCCTGTATGCTTGTGTGGATGTATGGAGGGGTAATGATGGAAAGAGAGAACGTAGGTGGGGTAGTAGATGGGGGTGGGGTAAGCTTAGATGGACATGTTCCAGGAGATAATTGCATTTCTCTCACCTGTTACCCTTTACAGGCCTTCAAGAGCGCCACAATGAGCTCATACTGGTGTGCTGGAAAGGGCGATGTCATTGATAACTGGTGTCGCTGTGACCTGAGTGCCTTCAACAAAGATGGCATGCCTAACTGCAGTCCCCTCAGGCAGCCAATGTAAGTGTGACGTGACACCATGACACCTAGGGATCCATAGTTTCTGGATGCATGCACTGATGCCCATGGATATACACTCACATATACACACATACCTGCCTCTACTGACTCCTGGGGCACTTAAGAAAGTTGTAGACACAAGCACAGTCCCTGAAGTTCTAATAACTGTCAATCAGCTCTTGCACTCCCCCTGGAAAGAACATGGTCTCATTCAAGGTGTCCTAATAATACTCATGAGGCTTTTGTGAGTCATCCACTGCAGCGATTGTTGCCGCGAGAACTTTTAGAAAGAAGCAGTAGGTTGGAAGGGCAAGACTTCAGAGGAGAACAGAATGAAAAAACATTTGCATATCAGGTAATTTGGTCTTTATATGATATTGTGCTATATTTTTATGGCATATTTAAATTATGTAATTACAATGATATAATTTTATGAATGTTTTTTTTTTAAATAGATCAAAATACAAGAAAAACATGTGAAGAGGAAATTATTTAGAAATAAAAAAGTGTCATTGTACATGTGTATATAAGTGAAATATATATGAAAAAAATGTGGCACTTAAAAAAAAGAAATTCATGCATAAAAGGGTTAAAATGCCACAAGGTCGATGCTATGTTGTGATGGTTAGGGTAAAGTAATTTAATGGCAAAGATGTTTACAAAGTTAGCCATCATTTATAGTTGCATATGCCAGCACCATTAAACAAACAAAATCAAGGCATTAAACCTAAACTGACTGAGTGATTTCTTGCCAGGTTGAACCACAATATGTCTTGGATAATTTATTGATGTGGTTTTTCCCTTTTTTCACCTTTTACTGTACCAAACTGATATACGAAAAAAAACATATTATGCTTCTGCTGTTTAACAGCTATTATGAAAGTAATGAAATGTAATAAATGGAACACGTCTTTGTGTGCATAATTTGATCTTGCAATTCAATACCACTCCTGTGAATTAGGATGTTCATGTACAGTTCATGCAGTTTCCTAGGTCAAATATGAACAATGAATTCCAGATATCCAAGAAAGAGAAGTTTTAGAAGCATCAGAACCTACTGATATAGATCATGTGATTACCTGGACCGTGTACTTACATAGTAAAATTTGTAACATTTAGACACAAGCAGCCAGAAATGCACAAACTTCATGCCTGTTTCTGCTTTGTTTTGTTTGTGAATTGTGGTTGAGAAATTGGTGCCACAACTACAGTTTGGTTTAGTTTTCTTTGGGCCAATGCCCTGGCACAAAGACAGGAGGAAAAAGGGATGGCAGCAACTGCATTTCCAAGTTGGGCCAGTATCAGGCACATTACTTTATTGTGTACTTTAGGAGGATGAACCTCAGTGGCATGTTTTATAAGGGATAACCTACCACTTTGCATGCCATTATCACAGATACAAAGCAAGCAAAATGGGAAAATTTTTCTTTGATGATTTTTTTTTTAGGATTAAATAGGAAAAACTGCACAGAGAACACAGAACTAATTTTTTAGTTTGCTCAAAATTGCTGCTTACTCGTGATGGAGTGAGCTATTAAAAGATGTTCTTCTTCAAATGTTCTTCTGCTTCATATTATCCAAGTTGTGCTTCAGAAATTTGAAATTATTTTATTTCTTTGCATTTTGTTTTTGTAAAACTTCCAATGAAAAGTGCAATTCGGAACACTAAAATCCTTCTTTATTTTGTTGAGGCAGTCAGATGGCTCTCATGTGTAAACCAGCTTTGGGCAGGTCTCCACTTCAATTTAGGACCAAACCTGTTTTTATAACTTTCCCTTTATCTTTGAGGTAGTTAATACATTGTCAATATGGTAGCTTTTGAGTGTGTTTTACAGATGTTTTGATGCCGTTTTATAATGTTGACATCTTGAGGGCCACTTTGGCTGCATCCTCCCAGAATGTTCTGTTTGTATTTGCAGTTTTAAACTGCCAAGTTTTTCTGCAAAGTTTAAGTTCCCTCTAGAGTGTTTATGTTCTCCTTAGTCAATGTCGAAGGACAGCAGACAATAAAAACGCTAACCTTTACCAACAATTAAATTTTGGTCATTAGTTTTCTGATAGAATAGAGTTTTTTTGGTCACCTCAGTCTCCATATTATAACAATACTCTTTTTTTTATGGTTAAAAATTCAAATTTGCAAGTATTTAAGTAAATGTTTGAAAAAGGTTAAGATCAATGTTCAGAATCCATGATGAATAAGGTGTACAAGAATAGGATAACAGGCCAATACCAACATCTGGAGCAGCTCAGTCCAAGTCTGATGACAGCTGAATGTTGCTGAAGAAGTGTGATTAAGAATCTCAGGGTAGACTTGTTTGTTTGTTTCCTTGATTTCTTTTGAGCACAAATAACCCATGAAAGACAGAAACTGGCAATGCAATTTAGAACAATATATAAAAAAGCAAATAACAAAAACAAGGAACATCCTTGATGCTTGAAAAGGAGAGAAGGAAGAAAACTGATTTAATCCTACACCTTATCTCATCAATAACTTAACATAATGAAGTTTTTTAGTAATCATTCCTGTTTCTCCAAATCTGAATAGTGAACAGAGAGACCTGCTACTGATCACAATAAACGTCTTCAACAGTATTCCCATACAGTCACCCGTTTATTCAAGTAATAACCACATTCCAACAATGTGAGAAAACACCAGCACCACTTACCATAAAGGACTTTTAGAGAGCTTTAAAGTTGTAGATAATTAGAGAATTGCTTGTGTTGGATGTCCAGACTGTTTCAAGGTTTCACTCTACATACAGACACACAAAAATGGTTGCTAGTGGTTGAAAATTTAGGCAATATAAAATATACACACTCACTAAAGTTATGAAAATTTCTCTGAATTCTAAACAACTTTTGTAGATTTGGTAGTAATTCACTGACGGCTTTGAATGAAATTATCAATGTGCAATACTTTACAAGATCATCAGATTTGATTAAAGAAACAGATGATGTGTGGGTTCAAGAAACGAAGCCTTCTGAATAATACAGGCTGCTCATTTGTGTAGTATGACTGATGGATTCATTTTACATCAGTAACTATTTCCCCATACGTCAACACTATGTGTGAAGTATGGTAGTACCAGAGAGTGGTATGAAGTACAGACCTCATTTACATCAAAAGTTTGGCTTTATTTATAAGGGAGAGGCTTTTTGCAGACTTGTTTTCTGTGACAAATCTGTTAGAAATTAAAAGCATAAGTTGACATCCGTCTGTTACAGGTTATGATACTGATAAGATGTAGTATGAATAATTGTGTTTTTTTTTTTTCCTTTTGGTTTGTTCATCAAGCAATGCTTAAAAGTAGCAGACTGACTGAGTTTATTTAATTCATAGTTTCTTAGTGTATATGCCCATTTATGTAAGTGCATTCAAGACAAATTGGTGTATTGAAGATCTACATAAAATCAAAATCAGGCATAGGAGTGAATGTTGTAATCTCTTAGTTGTAATTGTATGTTAAGCCATGTTTTCATTCTGTTGCACCATTAGTTTGCGTCTCGCCCCTTACTTGGAGCCCTCAAGCACAATGGTGGCGTTGGAGTGGATGGATGTGGAGCCTCTGATTGGCTGTAAAGTTTCCGACTACATCATCCAGCATAAGCGAGTAGAGGATCCTTCAGAGGCTGAAGTCTACACAGGTAGAGATGCTGACATTGATTTGATATTTATACTTTTTTTTTTTATGAGAGATTGTTTGGAACACTATTTATGTTCTTGTTGTTGTTTTATTTAAATTTTTTTTTTGTATTTTTTTTACTTTATCTCTTCCAGCCCTTAATTTCAGGACTGGCAGAGTATGTAAGATTTTCAAGATTTTCAAAATAAATTAGCTAAAAAAATAACTATAATCATAATTAGATAGTTTTTTTAAACATGTAGGTTCCAGTCATTACAAGTTTGATTAATAACAAAGACCTTTCTTGAATGTTTTCTGACCAGTAAAAAAAAGTACATTTTTTTCCACCAGTAGGGTGAGTATGAGCCCATTTATTGCAGAGCGGCTCTGAGCTACAGCTCACAAGCGATTCCTGCCCTCATTGGAGCTGGCAAGGAGAAGGGGTAAGAGGAGAGTTTTGCTCATTACTGCCAACCTGTGGTTATTTGTGGAGGTAGCAGTTTTGTGGTTTTGCTCACAACCTGTTTTTTGCTACCTAGTGGTGGAAAGAATCTATCCTCTGCCTTTAAGACTCAAATTGGCTTCTTACTCAGATAACGTCAGAGACAGGGACTCGAGCTGTTGCCTGTCTGCTGTATGTGATTTATTTCCCTAGACATAACATTGACATAATATACAGAAACAGGCACAAATGATAAAACAAGTAACAGGCCTGGCGGGCATACATGTTGCTGCCCCACCTTTCGTCATAATAACTTGAAAGTATAAAAACTTCATACAAAGGATGAGTAAAAGAGATGCAAGCTGCAAAGCCTGTGGTATTAAAATCCAGGACACTGGATCCACCTCATCCAGATTCCTTCAAAACCTCAAACACACCTGGAGAGGTTAGTCACTGTATTATGGAAACTTAATATAAGTATACTTGTTAGCAATGAACTTAGTTCCACGGCAGTATTAACATTAGCCTGTTAATACATTCATACCAAATTAATGTTAATTAAATAGTTCACTGATCACTCTAAAGAAGAATGATGCATTAATAGACACAAGACTTTACAGAAACTGATGGCTATGTCCTGTCCCAAATGGGATCCCATTAAAGTGAGGCCAATAAACCATCACACCCACTGGAACTACAACAGTTTCAGTGGGTCTGTTTATCAGAAAAATATGCTATGACTTTAGTTGTAACTTTTAGGACTTTTTTATTATATATCTTTTTTTTCTGTTTTCATTGCATAAATCATCTCAACTTTTTGTTTGTTTTTCATGTGACTATCATTTTTAGTATGTATATATGTATGTATATATGTATGTATGTTTATTTTCTTAGATATTACAATGCAGCATTCTTAGCACACCAGACAGGAGGTGTTACATGTTAGATTACTCATTCCAACTAAAACCTGTGTCCGGGTGAGTCTCACAGCTTGATTTGAGCCTCACAATTTGAAACATGACACAATCTTGGGAAAAAAAATGAATAACTACTTCAATGACTTGATCATACATGGTTTAGGTCAAAATGGTGATGAAGAGCTTAAATGGGTTTAATAAAGAGACAAAAGTTCAATAAAAACCAAATGAATGAAGAGGATTTGTAAACTTACAAGAGAATTTAGGAATACTGGAGTTATGGTTGTACTTGGAGGGAATGAAGTGGAAGTTTTGGTGTGGATACAGAACACAAACAAGACCTTATACACACAGAGAAAATGACGTAAGGCAATTTATCAGACACCATGTGGTGCTGACCATTGTGTTGGGGGGGCGTGTGAGGAAAATGGTCACTGTTGTGATGAGAGGTTGGGGTGAGTCAGAGGAAAGAGCGAGATTTAATAATATTGGAGAAATGAGGTAGCCTGGAAAAGGCTGACTTTATACATCGGGAGGTATGGACAGGCCATCCATCACCCCTGAGAGGAGTGCTGATGAAGCGTGGGCACCAATGAGCAAAGAGAGGCCGCAGACAGCCAGACACAGGCATGCTGGCAGAGGTGAGGTACGAAGGGGCAGATGGTGAGGGTGACTCACTTTGCTATGTGCCAGTCACCACCATAAATCATGTTATAACAGAGAAAGTCCAGATTCAGAGTCATTGTTTTCAACTTTTTGCCTCATCCTTTCTGAATTTCAACCCATCTTGCCCATCACTGAACTCACTTTCAGGGGCACTTTCACCTGAACAAATCAAATTAAGATTGTGATGAGAAAAAATTGCTACCCCACATGAGGAGTAGTGAGAAGTAGGGACTTGTAATTGGGATGCAATCAGAACTCTGAGTGAAAACCTCATTCAAAACAATATGGGCATTTATCTGGGTCTGGATGGGTCCCATCTTAACTGTAAATACTAAAACATGTGGTTTCTCAGAAATGTCATTGTTCTCCAAAACATGTTGTTTGAAATGTATCATAGGGGAAGATTTATTAAATAATAGCTGCGTCTTAACATGAGGAGCTCTTGTTCTCTGGAAATAAAAGAACATTTTGTTTAAAGAGTATCAGTTTCTAACACATGGACAGACTTTATTGGACATTTTTACATTTTTACCACTCAGAAACACATTCTGTGAAAGTAAATGTGGACTGAAACCAAAAACTGATAGGAACAAAATAAAGTCCACATTGGCCTTTTACCATGGCCACCTTGTTTATACAAAGTAACTAACTCCAGAGTTACATGTTCCCAAGCTCAGCCATTCTTCTGTATCCATTCCACTATGATTTTCTTCACAGCTCCTCTTGACTTTCAAAGACAGATACACATAAACAGTTCCTTCTTTGAAAGCTGCCAGCAAAACCAGTTCTTTAGCGTTAGCCCTGGAGAAGCTCCAGTGGAGCAATATGGGGATAAATACTTCGCTCGAGGGCATCTTAGTGGTTTTCTGGAAAGCAAGTGTTTCTCTCCCATTTTTCCCTGTTCATATTTTCCAAAACTGCTAGACAATTTGAACCAGTAAGATTGTAGTCAAACATTTAGGGGTGGGTACGCACTAGGGATTTATTATTCAGCGGAATTACGACAAAACAGTACTTGACAATTGCAGGGAACAAAATTGTCATCCAGAGCTAAAGTCAGTGACGAAAGCTGTCAGCATGAGGCAATGTGAAGCGCAAATTCATGTCCAAGTTTTGAAAAATGGAGTATAATGGGAAGAAGGTGGAAAAAAGTAGTGTTAAATAATGATGAGTTGCAAAGTCTCTATATGGTCAAATTGCATATTGTCAGCTGTCTGGACAAGTATCACATAATAGATTGAAAATGTCTCAGCAATACAGTTGACTACAGTAGTATATCTTAGTACACACAAAAGATTGATGAAGAAAAAAGAATAGCATGATGTAGAGATTGGATGTCAACCATCGCCATGCAGAAGATGGGATTCATTTGGTGTCTGTAACAGCAGAGGCTGAGACTGGATCCACATCCACTGAAAGTTGACACACCGCATCAGGCAGTATCTGAGAGAGAAGTAAGATAGACAGTCACACACAGACACTTATCCATGCTGAGTATGAGTCACACATGCAGAGCATACACATTCAGCCATGTGCACACTTATACAGATGGCAGACAGAGACCGAGCGTGGAGATCCAGACACTTGGATGCAGCCCTTTCTGGGCTTCCAAAGCCATGTTTCTCAAGTATAGCAGAGGAGACCATCCCGTTTTCATAAAGGATACAGCCCTTTAAACCAAGGCCTCAAATGACTGACCTATACCCTATACAAGATATTACTTCTCCAAGGGTGGTCTGATTGTGATACTGTATTTGAAAAACACTGGTATGTTGTTATCCTGGTCTTTCTTACATGTTCAAGCAATCCAGATTCAGAGTATTTAAAATCCGTGTTTTCATACTATTTGCGCACAGCATGTGGAACTGTCCATGTTTTTACACATAAAATATAGAAATACTGTCGAAGTGACATCCAAATACCAAAATTTTAGTAAAATATTTAAAAATTATTATCTGTGAGAATAAAGTGAGTCATCAGGATGAGAATCACTCATAACTCTTTACCACCTTATTTTTGAATATGCTGTATCGCTGTTATAAAACATGTATTTTTATAGCATGAAAGAAGAGTTGTTTATGTGATTTACATGCAGCTTGTCTTTTTTTTTTTTTTTCCAACAGCTTGGGTGACCTTTGATCAATTAAATAATTATTTAGATGATCTCACATGCCATCTTTTTGCTGAGGTTTTTTTTTTCATTCACAGCAACAACTTGCACAAAACGTTTATAGTGATTAATATGTTCTTTTGGGCTAGTAATCGCAGATCTATCTGATGTGAACTCCCTTACCTGGTGATATGTGGTTATTTTACATGTGTGCTTAAAGCTGATTGAATAAATGTTAGTTCATGGACTGTTTCAAGTATTCTCTTGCCCTCAGCAGTCCATAAGATTTTCTTCAGAATCTTCTGGCATGGGTGCAACTGGCACCAGGACACCACACGTCGATGAGCAGTTTTCTAAGTGTACGATCAGATCTGTGACTGTTTGTCTTGGACATTTCCGTGAAGACAAAAGCTCACCTACCAGATGGCAGGCAAGGATGTTGGACGTATAAAGGGATCCCAAATACTGAGGCTCTGTCGTTCTATTTGTTGAAATGCTCTTCCAACGGATCTTCACTTCGCTCATACAAGAGAGCCTCCACTAGATTTTGAATGGTCCTAGAACAGATATCATGTTGGAACGGGTCATTGTACCTCTTACAGCTAAAGATAGAATTGATCTTGGAGAGAACTTGTAAAGGGAGTCATTAAGCCAAACAAGGAGTCCCGAATTCTTTAGCTTCTCAAGTATACTAGAGGGTGTATACTAGAGGGTGTGTGGGATTCTGCATGTGCTTTTTATACTTGGTGAAAACATACAAATATATCTTAGTTACATTTTGTAGGAAACTAAAAAGGTAAACAGGGGAAGACTTGATGGTAATGGTTAGTCAGTCACTTTATAGCCAAACTAAAGGCTCCTTTGGATTTATGGTCATAGTTCAAACTAATTTAAAATCCATATTAGACTCCACTAGAACTGTCCTTTGTCACCAGTTTTGTTCAGAATTTATAAACAATATTTATTAAGCTAATACTTTTATCCAAAGTGACTTACAAGTGAAGAACAGCATTTAAGGTTTAATTCAGTAAGCTATATTGGCATACATGTTAATAATTTATGACAGAGAATAACTGCAACTGATTTGGGAGTCCAGAGAAAGCAAGAATTTAAAGTTTGAGACTGTTGAAACTGTAGGAAAGGGGGTGTTCTTGGTAACAATATATCTCCAAGAGATGCAAGTGTAGTCATAGACTGATAGCATTTGATAAATTGTTTCACCATCATGGAACCACAGATGGAAGAGTCAAAACTAAGACAGCTTTGCACTTAAGGATGCAAGGCAGTCTTAGTCAAATGCGGGCAAATGCTGTTTCTGCAAAGATCATGGCTGGAAGGAGATCTAAGCCTCTGCAAGCTTATTGAACCATCTGTAGATGTATTACAACTAAGCTTTATTTGCATAGCGCCATGTCATCTCAGGGCACTGTATAGACAAAATAATTTCAAGCTGATTAATTGAGATTCAATCAGTGTTCATGCAAGCCAATTTGGGAAAAAATGATAGCCTAACTAAGAAAGCCAATGGGGTGGTGGAGGACAGCGGAGAGTATGCTTTGAGCATCGCATATTGGGTGGTGGGGGACAGTGACATTACACTGTGAGCATAGTAGTTGTGGAGTCAAGAGGTTTATGCAAAGAGTTATATGTTGTACTTTACAGCTCAACAATAACATTGTAATAGTGTCGTAATATGTTGGGAATTTCATTGAAATTTTAAAGTAATTACTGTGTAATATGTAAGGGATAATGTTGCTCGCATTGGATGGTACACGCCTCCGCATAGTCCATTAATTTCTGATAATGGACACCTTGGAAGGCATTATTCCACTTCTACCATGGTCCCTCACAAAGGAAATAATATAAGGTTGTTTTTACTGTTAAAATAATGATTTTAACAAGAAGCAGTGGAGCAGACTATTTAATGTCTCTTGTTGTGTCGTTGCCAAGGTAACCGCCTTTGGCAGCACCTGCAGCTCGTTCTGCAGCAGATAATATTGTGACAATTCACCAATAATGGTGAAATATGATCGTGTTTTGGGATGTGTGTGACTGTGGTCCAGGGAGCTCAGTTTGTATGAATAAGAGAGTGAGTGTGTGTGCATGGCGCTCCATCAGGTGATCAAGCCTGAAAGATAAGAGTTTGGAAGTGTCGCCCCCGCCCTTTAACAGATTCCAAAGAAAATATGTTGATTTTCTAAAAATGCATATTTCTTCACAATATAAAAGAAATCGAAGAGGACGTGCAGTGGTTGGTTTCTGTAATAGCATAAGAAAAATTCGGCCATGGAAAAATCTAAATGCAAACAGCATGGACCTTTTTAATTCTTGAAGATCGCTGTATAGTTGGCATAATTGCTGGAGCATTAATGCAGACAAACACGCACGGTCCGCTTCACCACTGCATGGTGACGTCAGAGCCATTCTGTCCCTCTTAGAGAGATCTGGAGCTTCATCACAAACTAACTGATTAAATATTATGTAATACAGTTGAAACAATGTGATAGATATTTTATCTGCAGTGACAAATTTTAACTAACAATTTCGGTAGAACACGAACATTATACAGTAATGAGATAGGGAGGGATCAGGAGACTTTTTTCCTTTCTCTGGTTATTGTTCAACCGATGGTCTAAATTAACCTGAAAAATAAAATAACTTAAAAACTGGCCAATCAGACACCTTCATTAGTAACCATGGGCTGCTGTTTGACATCGTCCTTCTGGATATTCTTTCTGCTTTCTGTTTTGTCCGTTTGTCGCTAACATTTCTGTTGCCACGGTTACGGTTGGCGTTTGAGCCAATGCAATGATTTAGAATTATTCGGCTTTTTGACGGAACTTTTTTTTAACTGGTGTCCATTATCACCTTTTAACGGCCCCCCTGCAACCAATTAGAATCAAGTATTCACCCAGACCATGGTATAAGTAATAACAACCTTGTAATAACAAAGTAAAACCCATGTTATATCCTCATAATATCACTGGGCATATCATTAATAGCAACAGACTAGAACTCAAGATACAGGGTAATATCTGACCTGAACTACAGCAGTGACAGGGAAACTAATTTAACAATGTAATAACCAAGTTATTACAAGGTTATTATATAGTACTTACCTGATATTTCTTGTGTATTACCATCAGGTTGCTACATTATTATCATATTAATACCAAGCTGTAATAAAGTGCTACCAAGTTATGCACTGAATTTATGAAAGTCAACACCTCTACTACTTACTTGAGCACAGTGTCCTTGGTTTGAAAATAATGTATTTCATCCTTTGAGCTGGGGATGAGTTATCTCCTTACCAGTGTGTTCTTTACAAGTGGTGCAAGACTGATCAATAGGCAGATGGGTATATCATGTGACACACTGTGCTAGGTTGTTGTTGTCAAGCAACAGCCAAGAGAGAGCTTATCCAAGAAGTGAACCTGTCAGTTTGTAGACCCATAGGCTTTATCACACCTTTGGTCATGAACTATTAAAGTGATAGTAACAACAGAACCCTTATTCCAACAAAGAATATTTGCACAAATTCTCAGAGTAAGGGTATAAACTGCACCCAATCAGTTTAGTGTAGGTAGTTCTCTTATTTGATGTCCCTTTAAAATCTCCTTGGATTGTAGGTATATGTATCTGTATTTGGAATGTGTAGTACGGAACAGTGACGTACCTTGCTCCAATGCAGAAGAGTTGCACTATAGCTACAGCCAGATTGGAAGCATGCTGTCACTCTTTTCCAATGAACTGTGTTGAAAACTCAAATCACTATGGAAAGTATGAAGGTCTTTTTCTTGTCTTTACAATGTTAGAATTTCTTTTTTGTAACAATAACAAATATCAATAAATAAATAAAAGATATAAAATATTTGAAAAGTTTTTACATTGTAAACAAACTAATCTAAAAGTGTGTTCTTATTTAAACAAATGTTTAATGAACCCAACATGTCATAGCCTTGCAACTAAGCTTTATTTCTAAAAGAAAACAAACTGTGGAATAAATTAATAAAAATTAATGGCATGGGGGTTAGCACTATGGCCTCATAGCAAGAAGGTTATTGGTTTGATCCTCGGCTTGGGGGAGGCTCAAGACTCCATACTTTCTGTATGGAGTTTGCATGTTCTCTCCTGGTACTCCAGCTTCCTCCCATTGTCCAAGGACATGCATGTTACGTTAATTGGTTACCTTAAATTGCCCCTAAAAGTGAGCATGGTTGTTTGTCTTCTTGTATTGGCCCTGTAATAGACTGGCGACCTGTCGCCTAATGATTGCTGGGATAGGCTTAAGCTTTTCCAAAACCCTAAATCGGACTGATTGGCTCGGAAAATGAATGAATAAATTAATATTTGTGTGAGTCTGAGTGGGAGTGAACGTCCCTCCCTCCCTCAATATACAATACCAGTCTAAAGTTTGAACTCACTTTCCCATTGGATTTAATTGGAAAGTGTGACCAAATCTTTGACTGTTACTGTATATTGAATTTATTGGATATAATCTGAAAGTATGTCCAAATTTTTGACTGACAGTGTGTTTATGTGCAGACACTAAATAAAACAGAGGAAGGTTCTCTTAATTTATGCCATATTTTGCATGAATGAGAATATTTGACATTGGACAATTTATTGCAGGCAATTTTTTTTTTATTTTTTGGTTTTATTTTAAATGTGATTCCATTTTTATTCTGAACTATTTAATTCCTCTTGTCATGTAAACCTTAATTCTGCTCTAAGTTAATTCCGGTCGTTCTGCGCATGCTCGTTACCTTGTCCTGTCCCGATGACATGCGTTGTTTTGCCTCCCGTGTTCGGTAGTCTATCTTTCTTCTCCTTCTCAGTTGCTGCAATAAGTCAAGTAGTATGCTCGTGTTGAGCTGGAACTTCAAAATTATAATAAAAATAGCGGCAAAACTGGTACTTATTATGTAGTTTTTACAAGTTAAGACTGAAAAGATGAGAAGAAGGGAGCAAACTTGTTTATTTACGGTATACATCATACGTCACGTGCTCCCTTTGTCCAATCCGAACCCTTCCCAACCCGCAACTCAAAAGAGGAATAAAGTAAGGATGTGTTTCATGTAAGTCTCCATTTGGAATTATTATTTTCACGTAAACTCATAGGAGAATATTTTTTTTTTTCAAATGATTTAATTCTGAATTATCATTTCGGAATTAAAAAACATCATGTAACCGTACCCTATGTCAGAACATTTTAGCTTTACAAAGTTCCACTAAAGTTCTGAAAGGAGAGCAGTTGAAATTTTTGTTCTTAATACTCTACTGGCAATTCAATACCCTGATTACCATACTCCTACTGAGATGCCATTGAAACGCAGTTTGTTGTCCTTTGGGGGTTCACAAGAATTCTGCTGTCACAGCACATATGCATCTCTCTGGCTTACACACTGAGGCTGTGTGCTCACCATATTGTTGCATGTATGCATGCATACATGAAGCAAGTAAAGGAAGGAGTCATCAAGCGGTGAAGCGTGGGATTGTACTGCATCATTGGAAAGTATCATATTCATAAGCCATTATAAGACCTGGCCAGGGACAACAGATTAAAACTAACACTTCTTATAATATATGCAGTGTAGTCAGGATATCAATTGCAGTTTAAGTTTTAATGGTCACACATAATTTCAAGACAGCTGATTATTGTTGACAAATAATAATTGTTTATTTTCCTGACCTGACTGAAGAGAAATTTAACCAACACTTACTGTGACAAACATTTTATTAAAGGGAAACCCTGATCAGTAGTAGTATTGAAGTTCTGTGCCCCAAAAAATGGGCGTTTTTCTGCGTTTGTACTCTGAAAAAGCAGCAAAAACAAAAAGGAACTCAGTTGATGTCACATCAGTCTGTTGGTATCGACCAAGTGATGATTGATGAAAGATTATGTATTGCATTTGAGTAACTTTTTATAATTAAGTCGTGCATTTGCACATTGTGTCACTGAAACTGGATATATAGAAAAATCAATCAAACACATCAATAACAATACCTGACTATTTCTAATGACAATGGTTTTGTGTTCCATTTCATGTGATAAATGTATAAATGTATTTCTTGTCATTCAAAGTTGTACATGTTATTTTTCTATCTTTCAGAAAGTGATGTGTAAACTTTGAATGCTCGACAATTAGCAACTTTTCATCCGTGAAGAAGCTGCACTACAGCAATGCAATCAAAGAAAACGCTGATTGTTTCCCTAATGTTGCATTTGTTATACAAAATCTATAACTGGATACAAGACAAAAAGCCTAATGCTAATGCACAGCCTCAAGAAAAATGCCCACTTTTTCACTTATAAAACATAAACCAAAAACAGTTTCAATGTAAAAACAGCTTTAATTGATGTCCCATGTATTCCACTTGCTTGATTATTAAGCTTCTTTGGGCTGATTTTTGATAGATTATTCTGTAATAACATTTCCCACTACCATCATTAAGCAATGCAAACCTTATTGGTCATTCACAAGATAGAGATGCACTCAGTGTGCATTGGTGGCCAAAGCATGAAATCCTTTGTCATGTATCCACAGGTCAGAGTATCGTAGAAGCACAGCTATTAAAAATTATATGCATAAATAAACACTTAAACTATTAACAAGCCATTTACTGATCAGTAGTTAAACGAGAAGTTTAATTACCATCACTACAAGCTCAGTTCTCCCATACATTGCTTTGCAAATATTTGTTTATACCGTAAAGGCATGGCATATTTTGAAAGACTCTTCGCTCCTCTTGACTTCCCTTGCAGCAGTGATGGATGTGCTCAAAGTGAATGACTTCTTAGGGCTTCATGCAGGCCTCTAGATGGCACACCAAGGCAGAGGCAGTATCCACATTGAAGCCAGGATAAGTAATACTGATGTATAATTGTGGGGCTTAGCATTCCTGCAGAGGATATCAGCTCTTATATGTCATGAGAACCTTGTAGAATATATGCAAGAATTTTGGCAAAAGCATTTAAAAGTTTTAATTTATCTTAAGGTATATTTGATATTAGTAAAAGTATGAAATGTAGTGACAAATCATCAGTGAATTAAACAGTCGTGGCAGTTGTGTCATGTCTGCCACAAAATAACAAATATGATCTGTCATTATCTTTGGCCTAAGATAATGAACTGATCTGATTGGATTAAAATTGTGTTAATCTGAAGCACTATGTCCAGTTAATCCACTTTAAAACAGCTCAGGAGTTTGTTTTTGATGATGATTAACAACATTGATTGATTTAAAGGAAATTGTTAGTTCATTTGTCAAACTTCTTTTTTAGGAGACTTTTTTAAACATAAAGAGAAGAAACCAAGTCTTTCTAATAAGTAAAATAAGCAGTGCTCCTTAATGGCTCTGCTCAGGATGCTTCTGGACTTTATCAACTTGTATTTTCAGCACCTCTCTTGTCTCATCAGCAGCAAATTTGGATGACTTGTCTTTAAATTACAGTTGTGCTGAGGTAACAGTTTTTTATATATGTGTGTGAATGTGTTCATCAGCGCGCATGGTGATCCTCACAACCGCTTCAGCTGTGCATTTAAAAAGAAAATTAAAAACAAACCCACCTGATTCTGACATGTAGAACAGCTTAAGTCATTGTAGAGATCTGCTGAAAGGGTTTGCACAAATGACAAATGAGAGGGGGTTAAATGAAAATTTGGAGTAGGTATTTTAAAGCTGAAAGAAAAGAGAAACAAATAGTGCGAAGAGATACAAGAACAAGAGGAGGAAAGAGAAGACAATGTGGAGAAGAGTTGTGGGGAACCAGACATCAGCAGCACTGAGGGCTACACAGCAATGATGTCACCTCATGCTGGCACAGTTAGACTCAGAAACGGATTATCCATTTGATCTTTGCCCTTAATTTAGTTCCAGTTTCCTCCTTCCAGCTCATGCTGCCAGCTTATTGAGACACACAACATGTGTCTCACATCTTCCTCCGCTTTACCTCGTCTGCCACATACCTCAAACCTCCACATAACTCTCGTCTTTCCACATGTCTTCTGTGATCAGAATCAGTGGTATCCCCCCCACCCCACCCCTGTTTATGTAACAGCCCCATCATTGCTCGAGACCAAGAATGCACCCCACCACGTCGATAAGCCCTCATTCAAAGAGATTGAATTATATGGAGATAAACGGTGTCCTTGAGCATGGGTGCAGATAACAGATTGGAGTGACACAGCTGACTCTCTTGGTTTTGTTAATTAAAGATGACCTCATCGCTAAAAATGGACGCTGTGCACCTCCTCGTCACGAGCTTCGCCATCAGCAGATTGCAGATTGCAGGCAGGGGGCCAAGGGCTTTCTGCAGTCCCTTTTCCTTTTTGCTTCCCTTCCCATTTTGTCTCTTCACGCGCACATTGTTAGTCTCTCTCTACCATCACTACAGGTCTAGACTTCCCTGATTTATTTTTGTTCTCTCCATCTCTCAATAATTATGACAATCCCTCAGTGTCGCCAAAGGCTCACTAATGGACGTGTGCTGGAATTATGGAATTATTACTGAGACAAGATAAGGATATTGCCTCTCACTGCCTCCCTTTTCATTTGTCATTGTTTTATTATGAGATATTTTGTCCCCATCACGTAATGAAATTTGTCTGTGTTTGGCAGAGCTTCTGCGAGACTGGACTTGATCTTTGTTGATTTTGGTGCAGGCCAAAAATCAATTTAAAATGCATTTAACCATTAAATTAGGATTGATTAGTCTTATTTTGCATTTGGGGGCATTACACACTTAAACTGGGAGAAATAAATCTAAGTTCACAATGAAGTTGCTTACTTAAATATGAAGGAAGTGAACCCTGTTTAGCATCATGGAAGGTGACTTTAATAACTGACTGTATCAATTTTACCATCTGTGCCCCCCACTAGCTAATATACACACAATATAAAAAAAAAAATAAAAAGAAAAAAAACACAGAATATGTGTCAAGGTAGTGGCATTAATATTTAATCAAAATTGATTATAAATCACCATTTAGTTTTCTTTTCTCTATCCTCTTTTTCCTTTCTTCTTCTACTGTGGTTTTTCATCCGCTGAGTTAGACTACACTGAATTATCCTGAAAGAATTTTCTAATACTGTGTCCGCCCTCTGAATCCCAAATATGTCACCACAGTAGCTTGTCCTCAGCTCTAAATGTGACAAATGCGCAGTCTTTGTCAGCAATTACCACTCAACAATTACCATTAAAGGAATTCAATAACTTTCACGGTTGCCTCATCTAAAAAGATGTGTTTGCAAATGAGTTCTTATCTGCTACAGGATGCACATTGAATCTAAGGCTATCCCTGGCTTAAATAAGGATTATTCAGTATTCCTAGCATATGAAAAGCCAGTCATGATGGGTCATTCTCTGTGGTTACTTTCTATGTCAGAAATATGGCAACACCCTGCAAGTTCCAACTCCACCTGACACCCTTTATTAAATGGAACACTAGGGCCCGGATTTACTAAAGGTTTGCATATGCTAGAACATGTGCAAACTTACTGCACATGCAAACAAAAGTAGAAACTAGCGCGTCTGCATCCAGTTGGTACGTGTGCCACAATGAATATTTAAAATGGGGTGTTCCATGTGCATAATTGTGCACATGACTACAGATATTGTCTCAAGAAAGAAGCATTGAAACAAGCCAAGGAGAACGCATTTGTCACTCTTGTGTGAATATTTTTGGGATTACCAAGTTCTGGACCTAGAAATGTTTGCTAACACCAGTGCATTCACATTACATCTTCCCAGTTTCTTACCCAAAAACCAGCTGAACCTATCAGAACCCACCAGTCTACTTATACATTAGATTGAAGATGCCATTCAAGGCTCACAGCCATCTTTAATGTCAAATCCAGAACCAGCTAGTGATGGGGTCTCAGTAAAAGGAGCCAGGTGCTGTAAAAACAGACTACACATGGATCACATCAAAATAGTAGGCCCAGGGGGTCATTAGTCCTTCACATACCAACAAACCTGACCCAAATTCTCGCTGTGCTGAAAGGGCAGAGGCAGTCCAATGCCAAACACAGTGTCATTTTCAGGTTGTTAGAGCCAAAGTGTCAAGCAGTTCTAGAGGTGAACCTAGGAATGTCCAACTACAAGAATTGGACCAACATGCGCAGTGACTGACTTGTTACTACTGCTTGCATCAACAAAGAAGTAAAATATTGCTGTTAAATGCTGAAAATTATGCAATTACCTGTTTCTGATGTAGTACAATAGATAAATAAATAAATCTTGTTTTTGGGGAGCAGCTTTCAGTTTTATGTATATTATTGAGCTGTAAGTTTGTAGCAGGAAGACAGTGACATTAAACATTAAAATTTGATGTAAATCATTTCATTAATTCATCAGTTTTTGCTATTAACTGTGCTTATTCTCTTTAACTGTGATTTATAGTGAAATAATATCACATCATCATTCATATTTGATTATACCATGACCAGGGCGATCATCCAATTATTATTTGCTGGAGGGGACTTGATTCATTTCAGATAAATGAAAGGACCTGGCATAAAACTCTTTTTACCCTTTACAATTAATCTGTTGTCATGATGTTTTATCATCATATATAGTCTTTTTGCTTTTTGTTGAATAAAGCAGTAAAACCTACATCTAATAGATTTTTGTTAAGGTGTAGCGTGCATTTGCTCTGGGAAAGCTACCCTGTTTTTGTAGAAAACATGCAATAGTTATGTAATGGGCACTGGATCCAATAAAATGACACGTGGTTTCCAGTTTGTTGGAGAAATTCTAGATTCAGAGGGAACACTGCAGCTGCCAGAGTCAGAATTTATTCCCACTGGAACCACCAAAATAATGCAGATTTTGGATGTTTTCATTTTTTCAAACACAGAAGATTCTGTTAAAGTTGCAACTTGCTGTCAAATGCTGATGATGATCCAAATTGCTGCTCAGTGTAGAATTCCAAACTGGATTTCATGATATATTTAATGATCTGATGAGACCAAAAGACTTCTGTCTTTGTAATAACTAAATGATTGTGTAATGGTATGAAAGATGGCTTTTTTTTCCTAATCAGAATGAGTAAATGTTGCAATTAACACCATAAATATTTTAGAAAAAACAAGTTGATCCTTACAAAATCACAAAATGGAAGCCAGAACTGCTTTTGGACCAGTACCTAATGACAGTTAAATGGGACTATACTTAAAGGGTATCTCCACTGTCTTCACAAACTATATCAAACCTACAGGGCCATGTCCGTTTCATTTATTTATTTTATAACTTTTTTTCTTTTATAACTCTGAATAGATGAACAAATGCTTGTTCATCTTGGGTAGACAAAGCGAGAAGAGCAGCCACCAACACCACCACTAAAACACCATCTGCTATATTCCCATCATTATCTTCTGGAAACAATAAAAGCAATAATATCCATTACATACAAGGAATTGATAGCTAGAGGAAGCATGGGACTAGGAAATGCTGGCAGAGGGAGGCCCAAAGCTCACAAGTAACTCACAAATAGTCACCTCCACCTTAAAAGCGGACTGGTACATTGGTTAAACTGGAGTGCTGTCGATTTTGTAGAAACATCAGTAGCGAGAAGCCACTGTTGAGGCATATGGAGGGAAAATGCTGTACCACACAGAGTTTAAGGCAAACAGCAAGGCTGGAGAACAACAGTCCACCCAGTAAAGGTTTTGTAGAGTCTTCCTTTGTACTCCTTAAAGACTTAAAGACAGCCAAGCCCTGCACCATACCATTAAGGAAATATCAGGGACCGCTGAGCACTGCAGCCGGTGGCTGTGGATCAATCGGAAAGACCCAGTTGGGGCCCTAGAAGTTTGGGAGGCACACCCAGGTCTGATCAACCTGTGGTGGGTCTGTTTGAGCAAGAGGCCAAAGCACCTCCTGACACTGGGGTATAACTGAAGATGTGACCCTAGCTTCCACCTATAGAGGACATCTGGGGCAAATTTTGTGCAGAAGACCTTAGAAAAGGTTATTGGATATTACCGTAATGTCTTGCGCTTTGAAAAGAAAATTTGCGCAAGAATACCATTGTATATTTAAACACAAAATAGGCTCAATAACTAGGCATATCAGAATATTATGAGAGAAAATACAGCCCTGAGGACTCACATTAGCACACACAAAAGTGAAAACTTCTCTCACCTACAGTTTTACTGATCTGTCTTTTAGACACAGGGCTGTTGTAAGCTTTGCATTCACGTGGCCCAAGTTGTTAAAACTCACACTGCTGAAAGGAAGAGCAAAGCCATTTAATGGTCAGCTGTGTGGGGTAATGGACCAGCTACAAATTATGTTGTAATTCTTTTGGCACACTCAGTATAATCTTCGCTCTTTGTCCACTCATCCAGAATATATGTAAACTTTTATAAGCTAACATTAAGGTGGTGGTGTATTTATTCATCGTTAAATGGAAACTCTGAATTACCCGTGTTTGAGTGGCAAAAGAAGATACCTCCAACAAACCGAATATTCTAGTCATTATGAAACAGAATAAAAAGATACCATGAATGCTGCATGATATGCAGTTGAAGTTCTAAAAAAAAGGATAATTATGGATAGTTCATATTTTCAGACACACTAGAGTACTGAAAGTTAAAATATATTTTTTCCAGAGGTTTTGACATCTTAGTCAGATCAGATATCCAAATAGGTGCAGAAAAAGATTTTTTTTTTCACAATATGCTGCCTTCAAAGTGTTTTCAAAGTTTTGAATTAGGGCCCCCCCCCCTACTACGCCTCACAGTGTTTTGGTCCACTGTTTATCATTCCTAACCGCCCACACACACAGCTCTCAGAAGGGATCTCGCTGGAAATATGTCAGAGGTGTCTCAGCCCCAGTAAGTAGCTACTTTGCAAAGGTTAATGTAAAACAAAGGATGTGTCAGACACATCTTTACTTATACCACACATTCATGTGCTTATGGTACAATTTGTTAGCATTGCAGCAGTTTCCCCAGTATATATATATCCCTGGAAAGTGGGCAGGCATAATTCATTATAAATTGCTTTATTTATACAGTAAAATGTTAATACTGTGTCATTTATTTAAAAACAAAACCCAGGATATATTTACCATCACCACTCTATACTGATTGGAATAATCAAGTCTTTAAATAAGTGTGTGATTTGGGTCTGGTTTATAAATACATGTTGTTTCACTAATCTGTTAGATTATATCTATTTCTTAGCTATTCAAAATACTTTATCTGCTTAACATAGAACTATATGTGCATGTAAACTATTAAACTGTTAAATGATGTAAGCTTGAACCTGGAGTATGTGTGCATGAAAGAAATATGGACTACCCTTCAGTACACTAATGTGCATCATCACAAGCGCATTATTTAATTTCAAATCTACTGAAGCCTTTTATTTCACCCCTAAACTTATTTTTTTCTTCACTATTCTTGTGTCTTTTCCATTTGCATGACATTATGAGCATATCTGTGTAAAAGTCTACTTTATATATGAATTAGAGAGTTAGGGTGGAAGGTGGTGTTGGCTCTGTGTTGGGAGTGGAGGGCTGAATGTTGACAGTTTAACAGAGGAGGCCCCTTGCAGGTTTGGCAGCCAACAGGAAATATAAAGTGTGTGATTTGTTTGTTAATATAAAGCTTATGTTTTGTTTGCTTAAAAAGCGTCAACTAAGCTAACACATATCCTGATGGAAGGTCAAAAAAGAAACGGAAACACAGTCCAACAAAAGGGGCTACGCTAACTTGTTAAATTGTTGTTCTGTTCTTATGGGACATTTGATGCTGTTGCTGTGTTGAAAATTAAACCCATAAACACAAACACACACCATTGTGTGATGTATAGAATCAAAGTAGAATTAAAAGATAGAAGAACATGATGTGTGTATTGACAATACAGATGGAAATTTCCATCTGAATAGATGCGATATGTATGTATGTATGTATATGCTGTCTCAGTATTTACATCAACACACACATTTACTGCCCAAAAATCATCTGGACTGAATTGATCGAATGGTTTAAGCGAATGAACACTGTTTTACTACTCAGGCTTTTCTTCTGCTACTTTCCTTAAAGTTTCCTTTCTGAGCCAAAAACTGCATTTGTAAACCTACTGACCTTTAGGATTTACACTCTGTCACTGGGACAGACACACAGGCTTATACACACACACACACAAGCATGCACACACTGCAGCTATTGGCTTAGGCAATTACACAGTCCCTGAATTTAGTAGTGTAATGGAAATGATATGTCAGGGATAACTGTATAGCAAGGCTGCCCTGCAACATTATATAAAATGCCACACACACACACACGCAGATACACACACACACATCCATATGCATCTGCAAAAGAACATGTACTTAACAAATTTATCTACAAATTTCTATGACACATCCATCCATAGCCCATTAATATCTGCACCGTTTTGAGGGTTTATTAATTGATGCAGCCTTTTGTGTTCATTACAGCCTTGTTTTTTTCCTCCTATTGCATCACATGCTGTGCAGAAAAGAAAGATCACTTCGAATTACCGCTCCATGTCCTCTGCCACCCCCTCCTTTTTAGTGTTTTTGTTATGTGCTAAAGTTTTCAAGAGGGGTATCCCTTGTTTTTGTAGGGAATTTAGGCCAGTCTGGGTCAGGAACTGTTGCTTTTGTGGGCCAGTGCATGTCTTTAAGACATTGTATATGACATTGGTCTGTACAAATAAACAGAGCATGACTTGTTTGTGACTACATACATGATTACAAGGCCAGAGTGTGTTTGAATCCGAGCTGTTCTCTATGTACACTGTCCGTCAGTCCAGCTGGTCACATTCCCATGATTTGCTATTATTTGTTTCTCTTTCTGCTTACTAAAAAAGGTCACCTGGCATTTACCATGAGGATTTAATCGCCATGTAAGCTACAGAACACAAAATGGCTTTTACCGTAATACAATTTCAAGGACTTTAATTTTTGCCAGCTGTGAGCCGTTTTGGCTTTGGTATCGACAGAAATGTTGACGGACCACAGGCCTACCTTTGCAGGACCCCTCAGAAGGGTAGAACTATAAATGCTGCTTCTGGGTGGGTTTAAATACCGTATTCTCCTGTTAATTAATCACATTTAGATTATTATTACCTGATTGCTGTATGCAAGCACTTGGAATCCACCACTTTTTGTGGCAGTCAGAACTGAAAGTCCTCAGTGGAAGTAAGCGAACAGTCACAAACACAGCCATACGTGTGGGCCAATATGTGGCTTGTAAAAAAAAAAACACTTCCAGTTTAGCTATGGAGTTGTTTTGCATGTGAGAGCACATTCAATTCATAACTCCAGTAAATTTAACATACAAGCCACCTTTCCTGTGAAACCAAATGAAAGCACATGAACACATTTTGTCTTCTGTCTAAAACAGAAAATATTTTTTTATGGTTTTGAAAAGCAAAATTGGGCCTTTTATAAAAATATGTGATATGTGTTGAAGAAGTAAATGTACCTTTATATATTATTTATACACTGCAAGATCAATATGACATCATTTTGATGTTATCAGCTTAGCTGAACTTTTTCAGTTCAAGAGAGCTTAGAGAGGAGCAAGGTTGCAAGATAGATGCCAAGTTTGCTTTCATTAAAAGGCACCAAAATGTGAAAATACCTTCAAGTTTCAACAAGCAGATCATAAAGGCGCATTTATCAGGCAAAGTCGATTAAGGACATTAACTTGTTGAACCCCTTGCACCAATCATCTTTCGGTATACTAGTTCAAACAAAACTATTTTAGGATTTGAGTTTGATCCGACAAGTTTTTTCCCTTCTTCTGCAGAAGAAGTTATTGCTTGTAAAAATGTGTTTCCTTTGTAATCATTACATGCAGTAAAAAGTGTGTGCAGGTATGTTTATTCACTCCAGAGGTGGAAGAAATGCTTCTAGGTGTAACTCTGTGGGATCCAACCAAGTCTGCATCTGTTAGTAGTGTCATGTTGTGTTTGATGTCTTATAAATCAGTAGGAGATAAGGACAGTGTCACTGTTTGGACTAGTTTTGTTTTGTTTTATGGGTGTGTGTGTGTTTTTTTTTGTTGACATAACTATATTTACGAAGAAATCACTGTTTAAAACATAATCCATAGTTTAGAATACAAAACTAAAATTATTAAAAAAGAATACAATGGCTGCAGACTAATTTCTCTTTGATTATTTTTCCAAAACTAACATTTACATCTAAATATAGCTTAAATAAGTTACTTAACATTATGCACTTCATTGTACATTCTGTACCCTCACAAAATATAGTAGTCTCATATTCATGTAATCGTATAACAATTTGTAGCTCTCAAGTGACTCATTTCATGAAGAATTTTACCCATAAAAGTAAAGATGGAGTCTTCTCGGTAAGAATAGACGGTTTAGTACCAGATGCTGCATTTTTTGCCAAGTCCTTAATATGACAGTTATACCAGAGATCAGGAAAAAAGACAATTGTCCTTTGTTTTGTTCCCCAGATGGGCCTGCTGAGCATGTTCCTGTCATACCAGTGATATATGTGTCACTAAAATGTTATGTGTTCTCTTGGATTGAAATTAAAAAGGTATTTTTAGGTCGAACAAAATAAAAACCAATTAGATTTTTTTTTTTTAAATGGCGGTTTGTTACACAAATTGATTTTCCAAATGTCTGAAAGAATCGTGTTAATTATTAGCCCAGGAAATAAAAGTGACAGATGCAGGTCCCAAATATTTTTATGAAAATCACATTTTCAGTGAGACATGAGCACTGTACTGTGGTTGCTCCTGATGTATACGCCGGTCACTTTCTAAGTCCTAACCCTTTATTCTGATGATCAAAACATCCTCTAACATCATCATTCACCTGTGTGGCTGCATCCAAAACCATAAACCAGCAGAACAGTCTCTACCCTTTTCCCTCTATTTCTTGTTGTGTATTTAAATATTTTCTTTTCTAATTTTACTCTGTTGTCCTTGTTTTATTTAGAGCAGTTTGCTCTAAATTTAGGCATAAAATAGCAATAAGTACTAAATTAATGACTCTTCTCATAGAAATTTGCAACAAACGATAAAAATGATTTCTTTGAAAATCATCCAGTGAACACAGACTTGATCAAGTCAACAATTCAATTTTAAATTGATAACCACAATATTTTCTACCAAGCACGGGTGGATTGCTTTGTTTTCCAACTAATTTCCATTTGTGGACATAATTAATCAACTAAATACATAAATAGCAAGAGAAATGAGCACATTCATCATCTCTTCATTGCAAAGTGTAGCAGAGCAGAATGGAACTGATAAAAATAAGTGGGAAGTCATGTTTGGCAACCTAATTTTACAACAGAATGTGGAATAGTTACGATGGTATGCGTTAATCTTTGTTAATGCTTGTACATTCATATTGAACGTCAGAAAACTAGTTAGCAGCTCCAGCAGGCTAGTGATCAACTGGGACATCTTCTGAATGTCCGGTTGGTTTCAGGCTCTTGATGTGGTAATGCAAATTTGATGTGACTGCTTTATCATTTGCACTAGCCAGCTTCCTAATTTAGTACTCACTTATTATATCCCAGACTATTTGCCAGGTTAAAGAAAAAAATTTAGGGCTGGGGATATGGGTCTTTAATCTTACTGAGCTTTGTAAAATGCAAATATAAATAATAGCGATATAATATCTAAAATAAGATATCTGTAAATGCTATAACCTTGATATTGTTATGCTTAGAATGAGGAATATACATCAGCATGTGGCCTATGTGTTTCTATATTTTAAGCCAGGTGTATCATTTACCTGTCTCTCACTAGCAATAAATGCTGTTAGTTCTTACAAATTGTCATAACCTTTATAACATATGAAGTTTATTTAAGTTTTATAAACATGTAATTAATGTCTTTTAGACTCTGAATTGTTGGAAAAACATTTATTTTTGTATTGACAAGATGACTTTTTGTTGAACGTTAAGTAGTAATAACAAACGTTGATTGGTGCAACCTATATAAACAGTGTGAGGAAGTAGGCTTGAGGTTTGGAAAAGTTAAAGTTGTATAAAAGTTGTATGTAATTTGTTCATGATAAAAAAATGTTGCCCTAAAAAGCATATAATTCAGTACAATACTGGTTACAATTTCAAAGCAACATTTAATGAATGTGTCAAAATTTATTCCGTATAAAAAAGTATATCCTTTTTTAAATAAAAGTCTTTGGAGTCCAATTTTGATAACAGTATAAATGAATCCAGTTCCAAAAGAGCAAACTTGCCACAGTACTGGAATGTGTTGGGGGTAACCTCCTATGCACAGAGCTCTTTCTGTGAAAAGGTCAAATCATTCATTTGTACAGCTTTTTCCTCCTTTCTGCAACCTTTTCTTACCACCCCCTTGTGCCCCACCAGCCAGACTTACTCCCTGTGTTTATAAGTTGGCCCATGTATCATAAGCTAAAACTAAGCTGCCCTTTACCTCATGTAGAAATAGTTGGAAATCCAACCATTTGAGCAATTTTAAACTATTTTGACAAGTTCTTCTTTTTTTCCATCACCCCCATGAGCACTGGAAACTGGCGTTGTGTGTGTCCATGTCTGAATGAACAACTGTGCGACGCTTTCCTTTCCCGTAAACTGACATAAAATATTTCACAGCTTGTGAAGTACTGTTTTGTGAGACACCAGGGTGCTTAGTGAGATGTCACTGTAATAGCGCCATGTATGTGTCCGTAAAGGAACCAAATCCTGTTTTTCTTACAGTGCTATAATGTAATGTGTAGGAGTTTCTGTCTATAAAAAGTGACATTTAATTGAGCCTTAGGGTTGCTGCTGGTGAAATAGATCCCACAGGACCAGGCAGAGGTGAAGCTTACAAATCCAGAAGTAAATGGCTCAATTAATGATAATGAAAGAGCTTTTTAACAAGTGCAGAAAATCTTTTTCCTGTGCATCAATGTTATCCCACAAAATCTTGGGCACAGAATAAAATTGGTGGTTAAACACAGTTCAAAAGAACATTATCAAACTTTTTTTTTTCTCCTAAGATCACTCTTTATTTGTCTTTTTCTTTCTAATTCATTCCTTTGTCAGGTGAGGTTCTGAGCTTGATGGATGACCTGTTCTCTGGTTTGGGCTCATCCTGTGTCGTTGCTGGGAAAAGGGTTGGAGACCATCCCCATACTGCCATGTATTCAGTGGTTTTCAAGTGCCTGGAACCTGACAGCTTGTACAAGTAAGTCTGCAGATTCCCTCTCCTCTTGGTTTCTTTTGTTAACCCCAGCACATTGAGCAATGAACATGTCCACTGCTGCCACTTTAAGGAAGAGCACGGAAAACTGGTTTGAGTTTTGTAAAAAAAAAAAAATTAACTGTTTATTGCAAAGTCAAATACAAACTGTAAAGAACCTTGTGGAAAAAAAACAGCACTAGAAGCCCCTCCAACAAGACCAACCTTTATTAATGGGCATTTACTTTATATTAAGTGCACCGTTGCTATAGAAAACATAGATTTGCACGTCAATAACCAAACAATTAAGATCCTAAAACAGTCAGGGGTCATTAATGACAAACTGGCTAAGGACCAAATAGATCTGGGGACATTGCAACTTTGCATATAAATGTTTTTTTTTTTTTTTTAGCTTTATCAAAATGTCATGAAGATTAATTAAGAATAAATTAAACAAATTAGACTACTAATAAAAATTTAAAATTACAAGTCACTGCCTTTGATCCTGAAACATGAATATTATATGACAGCACTTTAAAATTTTGAAGTAAAACATCTTTGGCTGCATGTATTCAATGTTCTGCGTTACATTTTTTGCAGACAAAACAATCCCTTGACTTTTATATCCTGCTTAACCACATTTTTATTACACTGTTTTTGGTTTCAGAATGTATTTCAATCTAACTGACTCAGTACGTATTTCTGATTTTATGTATTTCCCATAGCCATTGGAAAAGCCATTCCCAAACATAATGTTGTGGCCATGTTTGCAACTCACCAAAACTACAGAAAACAGGCACTAACAATACTACTACCGTGTGTGCTTTTCTACACTTCCTTGTGCAAATGTTTTGTTTCAGAGGAGCGAGATTTGTTACCATCTCCTGACCAACAGCTGGGTTGAGTTAAGCAGAAAAGCATACTTCGACTTAACGTGGTGGATGCTTCCGTTCTTTTATGTTCTCTTTGGTTGTAGGTTTTAGTGAATACAGAAGGATCCTTGTTAAAAAAGACATATTTCTTCAACTCAAAGGCTAAATTAACCACAGGATGTAATGTCTTTATTGCAAGCAGAAATAAATTACAGTACTTTGTTAGTAATGCTAATTCTATGTGCAATATGTACAATTTAAAGTGGAAGTATGAAAATATGCATTTTAAGTCTCTTATTTCACATGATGGCTTCAGACTGCTTAAACTGTGCTCTTGTCAAAATCACAAATGAACTACTCATTGCTGTTGATTCAGGACTCCTCATCATCCTCCCCATGCTGAGTGCAGCGTTTGACATCATCCTACACAGATATTGACAGATTAGCCAACATTGGATTATCACAGGGCTGTGCAGTGGCATAGTGGTTAGAACTGTGGCAAGGATATCGCTGGTATGAGCTTGGGGGAAGTTCGAACTGTGGCCTTTCTCTGTGGAGTTTGCATGTTCTCTCTGAATACTCCGGCTTCTTCCCACCGTCCAAAGACATTCGTGTTGCGTTAATTGGTTTGATTGTGAGCGTGGATAGTTGTTTGTCTATCTGTGTTGGCACTGCGACGTACTGGTGACTTGTCCAGGGCGTACCCTGCCTTACGCTCAATGATTACTGGGATAGGCTCCAACTTCCTAGCAACCCTTAAACGGAGCAATCAGTTGAGCAAATAGGTGGATGAATGGACTTTCACTCCCCTTAGCTGTTTATATCATATGTCTAGTGCCACACTGAGGTTTTTTATAATTAACATCCAAAGCATCTACCATCTCATCTGGTGCAACTCAAGGTTCAGTGCTTGAACCTCTCTTGTTCATTATATACCTCATCCTGCTTGGCCATATTTTCCTGAAATATAGTAGTCATCTTCAGCGCGACATGGATGACAGCCAGCTCTGTCTGTCCTCCAACTACAACTCCCTGCATGGACTGCAACTGGTTCAAAACTCTGAAGCCCCTCCTTCTGTGACATTGCACCTGTCCTGTAGCAACTCCATTGGCTTCCAGTGAAATTCTTTATCATCCATAAAATCTTATTTGACATTATCAACAATCTCTCACCACTCTGTATGTCAAGCAGACTCTCAGATGTTCCTCTGCCATCAATCGCATCCTCCTTCCCACCTGCTTGCTTGTCAACCATAGGTGAGATCCTTCAGCCCCCCCAACGTTGGATTTCTCTACCACTGAAAATAAAACAGTCAACAGTCTTTGACCTCCTTCAGATCCAATCCTTTTCCTTTTTTGAAAAGTGCATTTCATTTAGTTATGAGAAAGGAAGGACACCCCCCCCCCTCCATGTCACCACTGTTCTTTATTGCATGTTTTATAAAATTTTAGTGCTTTACTTCCTTTCCTGTATTTTGATATTGTTAGTGAGTGCTTTGTTGGTGTTAAGCAGCAAGATGAGAAATAATACATCTTAAATATCTGAGAGTGTAAATGCAACTGCCGTGAAGTTGGACAGTTTCAATGTCAATACAATGTTGCAGCTTTTTTTTTGTCATCATGGTGTGAATAAGCAGCCGTAAAAAGCAATGTTTTCTCACAGCACTTGTAAGCTTAAATTCGAAATATAACATCAAAACAGACCTAGCATGTACATTGCATTAACAGTATATGCTGTTTTGTTTTTGCTTTTTTTTTTTTATCATACCTTTGACTTTCTACAGCTAGGGATCTAATACCCATTTTGCTATTAATACTGCCTCTGTGAAGGGTGACTGTTGATTAAATAGGTATCTACCTTTGCAAAGCAGGTGATGGAGGTCATGTTTTTGTCTGCCTTTATCTGCCCATGTGCGTTTATCTGTTAGCAACTTTGTGCAAAAACTAATTTAAGATTTTTTTTCTGAGAATGGGTTTTGGTCTAACTTAGACTCCATTAAGCCATTATTGGGTTCTCATTGAACTATTTGGAAATTTAAATTTTCAGCAATAGAAAAGAGTGTAATACTGCCGAAAAGTATAAAACTTTTAAAAAAATTATACTTTCATCTCAAAATTTTCTGTAATTTATGCATTTTTTCTTCATTGAAAGGCACTTACTAAGTGGGGTCTGGTATTTAGAGAGGTCAGATCAGACTTTGGGTTGAGCGTTGATCTGCATTTGCATTGAGCACTGTTTGCCTTTTCTACATTATGACTTAAAGTTGCAGGACCAACAATAGTGAGAAACAGACAGCCGCCAGATGTTGTTGTGGCTGTCACAAGACACATGAAACACACTGCCATCTGTTTTGCCTCTTCTTAGGTTTTGTACGTCATTGTCTTTCTATATGATGACCTTGGTTTGTTTTGGGAACTTCTCCAATGCTTGTCCAAAAGACAGCTGGGATTGAAATCTATGAGAAACGTGATAGATGAATTTTCCCCCAATCTACTCTTGAGCACGTGCTGTACCAGGGTAAAAAAAAAAAAAAAAATCAAACAAAACAAAAAAATTTAAAAGACAAGTAAACACCTCTTGAAAGTATATTTTAGTGCATTCCCTTTTGATGAATCAACTAAGTAATTTGCTTGAGGGGTGTGAAGTAAAGTTAATGAAGGAAGAAGGAAGCTGTATTATAGTATATGCATAGCAGGGTTTTTTTTTTTGTTGCCAACTGATTTGAGATGGCTGATCCGTTGAAGTGGGAAGGTAATGGATGGATAGCAACTCTAAGAAGATGCTTAAAACTAATTAGCAACAACACAGCTTTAACTGGATAATTATGCAGGCAGTGTACTTTTAATCTTACAGAAATATTTGACAGCAGCTGAAATAGCACCCAGACTAATACAGAGTAGTTTTTATTTTTGGACATTTCCTTTTTTTCTAACTGTTGAGAAAGACTATAAAGTAGGAGGAAGTGAATGATCAAAGGTGCAAAGCATTAATTATGATATATTTATAATTAGCAGTAAGTTATTAGTTCCAAATCTAAGATTTTAAGTTTCCACTTGTGAAAAGTTGCAGCTAGGACCTTTTTTCTGACTTTTGCATCACTGCTATCTATGTTTAGGCATTCTCAACAGTGTTGTTTTTCTCTGATAAGAGCAGAACCTGCGTCGCAATTGCGTCTAAGGAGACATCTGTTTGCAGCCAACTCCACTTATTTTACTCAAGAGCCTGATAAGGCTTCTACTGGTATCCTCTCTACATTTGGTCATTGTAGCAGTCTGCTGACCCTAATGTTCCCCTATAAACAAAAATGGTTGATAAAGTTCAAATGTCATTCAAAAGTTGAAATTTGATTTTAAAGAGAAAATAAGAGCAGTGATGACTATTGAAGTTGATGAATCACATGTTATTCTATGCTATAAGCCACTGATACCACAATATAACAAAGTGCTTAAGGCAGATTATTATTTTCTGAGGAAAACATTGATTTTTTTAGGGATAAGCAGTTTTCTTGGTAGAAAACTATGGTCCATTGAATCAGAATTCAATAAACCATAAAGAAATGTCATTTTGATGTTATTGTCATGACCAAGCAGATGGAAGATATCTAGAATCCTGAAACCCCTTATGTTTTGTGGGATTACAGGCTAAACCTCCAGTCTTTGCGCCATGCTAAATGTAGGTGTAGGAAATTGGAATACTAATGACTGGAATGATTCAGCAGTTTTCATCACTTTTAGCTTTCAGATCAACCGACACGCTTGATATGCATGAAGCTTGCTGAAATCAGGTGCTAAGTTAATGAACGTTTGCAGAAACCTTTAAATGATGTCTGCTTCAGCTCTTTTTATAAATCATTTTTCATGTCTCAGTACTAAATTTGGAAAAGTAAGCATTTAATATGCTTGAGGAAAACGAGGTCTTAAGTAATTTATTTCAGTAATAATATTATCAAAATTGGATGTATTATGCGCTTCATGTATTTTATCCTCCTTCCTGTTTTTAACCACCAATGATGTCTGACTCACTTGACAGATCTTGAATCTTTGCAGATGTGTCTTACTCCCAGCTGCCCTGCATTTCCCTGCTTTCTCCTCAGCTGCTTCTAATTGCACCAAACCATTTAAGGCAAATTCTCCAGACACCCAGTCAGTCAGACAAGACAGTTTAAGATGTCTGAACTCCTTTGACATCCATTTCATGGTTTTGGTATTTTGAACTCCTGATTTGGCTTAATTTGATGTTTTTTTCTTTGTTATGTCCTCTATTGGTGTGCCAGCAGCACCTTTATCCATCCTAAACGCCTACATTATTATCTTAAAACAGCTGGTACATGTAAACTTAGGTTAGGTAGAAGTTAACCTTGACCTGCAATGTACATACATGCTGTTACCTTTTCATGCTCTACTACATAAACATACTTTGAAAATACAAATGATATCCTTCCCCCCTTATTTCAGGTCTTCACAGAGAAATTTTCACTTTTTTCAAAACTTTAAAGTCTTCATTTCTGTCTTTACCTTTCCTTTTTTTTCCCCTTTGACATCAATTTGGTTAACATTTTGCCACCTGTTAAACTCCTTTTCCAGATCTTGATCAGTTCATTTCTAGACATGCAAATTTAGGCTTGAAAGGTGTCTCAAAATACCAGCTTGGTGACCTACATCTTTACAACTACATCTATGACAGGTACACAGATAGCCTGCTTGTAAAAACAAAGTAGGCTAGCCAATTTCATAATATGGATGTTTCCTTGAAAAAGTATCCAAATGTCATTTGCACCCCTTTTTCCCAATAATAAATAAAGCCCGGGTACACATCCTAATGCTAGTTCTCCTCATCGAATGATCCCCGTCTGTGAAATGCAATTACAATTATTATTAAAATAATGGTCCAAAATTCTCAGTTTCCAGAAATATCTGGTATTTAAAAGTGAATGAGTTTTAATGGGGTGTGGTCATGATTACTTTTGCCTGCCAAGTCTTGCCGTGAGCAAGTGAGGTCATTCAGCGCCAGGCTCCTTTTTCCAATTTACAGTTAAAGGCAAGACAGTTTTATTTAGAGCTGTTATGGCAGTGCAGTGCCACTTAGAGCAGAGAATTTCAAAGTCATGAGATACTGTAAGCTGACACAAATTCTTCAGGCAATGAGAAACAACGCTGTGCCTTTGACTGATTTGTGGACGGGTTCAACTGATGTGTGTCCAAATGCTGATGTCATGGAAAAGGCATTCCCTACTGTCCTGGCTTCTCTCGGCATGCCAAAAATACTGCACTAATTGATCTCCTCTCACTATCGCTTTCTCTCATTCTCTCTGTCTTGCACTGTGCTTTTGAGCTTTCAGTCATGTCATCTGTTGCTCAGCCATCTCTCCATTGTCTTATTACATTAAAGGACAATGGCAACTTTAATGTTAACATTGTTCATTTATGTAAACTTTAATTGGCCGTTTCTCTACTTCATTTTTTGACTGAACTTTCAAGACTGTGTATCATGGTAAAAAAACCAAAAAACAAAACAGGCATGTGCAGAATAGAAGCATACGACACTGACTTAGGGACAAGGAATAGACTGGGCTGAGCTAGAGTATATTCAACTAGTGTCAAAAAATAAAGACACAAAGAAAAGTGTATCTGTCTCTGTGTGGGTGGGTGGTCATAGTGGCAGTGAGTAGCTTGCTGGAATTTCATGATAATTTGACACTCCCATGGCAGAGTCCATGTGGTTGCATCTTTTGTTTTCACAGGCAATCCTTATCATCACTGAGTACCTGTATAAAGCTAGACACCATAATTTTCCATTCACCCTTTTTTGCTGCTGCTATTACAGCATAAAGCGGCCATAAGCGTAGCACGAAATTCTGGCCATGGTTGCGCGACTGAAATCAAAACCTTTAACACTTTTCATAGAGCTGTGTTTGTGGGAGACTTAATTTTCTCACTCCAATTTCTTCTTGTCTTTTTTTCAACATCCTTAAAAATCCATCTTCATCTTCAGCCGCTTATCTGGGGTCGGGTCGCGGGGGCAGCAACCTAAACAGGGAAGCCCAGACTTCCCTCTCCCCAGCCACATTTGCCAACTCTGCGGGGGGGATCCTGAGGCATTCCCAGGCCTGCTGAGAGATGTAATCCCTCCAGCGTGTCCTGGGTCTTCCCAGGGGTCTCCTCCCAGAAGGACGTGCCTGGAACACCTCACCAGGGAGGCGTCCAGGAGGCATCCTGACCAGATGCCCTGGCCACATCAACTGGTTCCTCTCGATGGGGAGGATCAGCGGCTCTAATCTGAGCCCCTCCCGGATGACCGAGCTCCTCACCCTATCTCTTTTTTTTTTTTAATTATTTTATTTTTCAATTTGTTTTGGATAATAGCTTGTATTACAGAGTTTATGCTGCTGGACCCGACCGGAAAGGACAGGAAAGGGGCAGAAAGAGAACAGAAAAGAGAACATAAAAAAACAAAAAAAAAACAAAAGAAAGAGATCAATGCATACATGTATATGCACATACATACCCACCTACATATATATGTATATACACTCGCACATACATTATATATATACATATATACATACATACATACATATACACATACATACACATGCATACACACACATGTACACATACATGCATACATAAAGATAGATATACATACATACATATACACATACATACACACACATATATATATATATATACATATATACACATATACATACTCACATACATATACACATACACATACACACACATACACATACACTCACACATATGCATACATATATACATATCCATACACATACATACATACATACACATACACATAAGTACACACACATACCCACCCACACACATAAATATATACACCCACACAAGCCAACTCTAGATTCGTGGAGAACAAAACCGTTGACAATCATGAGGACCAGAAACTAGCAAGTTAAGTCAAAAAGACAGAAAGAGAGGTACCTGCTGTTAGTGAATAAACTTGCTGGATGACTCAGTGACTGTGACACATGCAGAACATTCATGCAGAACATTCAGAGTGGAACGTGTTTAGAGAAGAGTGATCATGCCAATGTGACCCCGCCCGCCTACAGCTAGAGGAAGGCCAGGAGAACCCAGAGACCCGGGTAACCGACCGTCACCCCCAGGTACAGATCCCAACCCCCCCACTCCAGAGCCAGCCATGCATCTGCCCAGGAGGTGGCGAAGGAGGTGCCCAACCAGAGTCCCCCGCAGTCAGGGGGAACAGGCCCCAGCAGGCCCAGGCCGGCAAGGGCCGATCCCGCCGGGCACCGGCCACCTAGGGCAGACAGAGCGCAGGCCCCAGGGCCCCAAGAGCCCGTGAGCAGCCCCCCGCCCCCGCAGGCAGAGGGCACAGCCCACACCGACGGAGGACCAGGATCCCCAGACCGCCACCCAGCGGCAGCCAGGTCGCACCCCAGCGCACCAGCTGCGCCCCCGGGTACAGGACACCACCCCCCCACCACCAAACCACACACACATATACATGCATACCCCCCCCCCCCCCCCCCCAAACACGCACTCCCCTCTCAACCCCCATCCACACAACCCTCTGCAATCCATGCACATCATCCATCACATATACAACCCCACCCCACCTCTACTCACTCACCCATACAAAGTCACACGAACCCCAATCGCCCCCGCCCCCACACACGCTCACCCCCCCCCCCCCACACACGCTCACACCCCGCCACCCCATCCCTCTACTTCTACCCAACCACACATGCCCCACCAAACACCCCTCCGCCACCCATAGCCCCCCTCCAAACTTCACCCTCACTCACACATCCCATTCCGCATATACACCCCCCCCTACACACACACACACACACACACACACACACACACACACACCCTCACTCCTCCAACACAGGCACACCCCAATACAACCCACGCGCCAACATACCCCTCCACACACACATCTACTCATCCTCACACATCCCTATCCCCTACCCACCTATATCCCCAACCCTAATCCCCCCCCAGCCATCCCACCATCCATCTGTAACCCCATACACCCACTCCCACACATCCTCACCTCACCCCTCCATCATGTCCCATGTGAGATACCTCAGAGGGGGCAGAGGACAGGATGGCCCCGATCAGGGCCCCCATAATTACCGCCCACCACTCCCAGCGTCCCCCCCACCACCCCACAGATGCAGCCGACCCAGCACCCCCCCCAGGGCCGGCGACAACCCTCCTACAGCCAGGCCAGCCCAGACTTAGGCCTAATGGACGGCACTCTTCCCCCACCCGTACCCCCCCCCAGTAAAGCCCCGAGAGCAGGGGCATGAGAAGACCCTATCGTCCCTGCCTCCCCCCCGCTTATGACTGATTGTGAAGTATGTATTAGTTGCAATTAAAACTGAGGGAAGTGCCACGCGGTGTTGGGAGAGGGACCACCTAAGCAGCCCCGCCCACCATACACCGCATGCTCTTCCCCCTAATCATGTGAGTCGTCAGTGTTTTGGTGTTTGGTGTCTAAGTGTAATTAAAACTGGGAGGTGAGCCGAGGCTGGGTGCAGCGATCAAAACCACCTTGATGGCCTTTCTCACCACCCAGCGCCACGTGCACACCTCCCAATACCCTGCCTGTGTGTGATGGGGAGCGGGGAGGAAGAGGGGTTGAGGGATTTAAGTCTGGAGGAAAGTGAGCCGCCCGCAGCACTGGGCATGCCCCCTATTCCCAGGGCCCCCCAAGGACCAGGACAAGCCGGGGACAGCCATCCCCGTAACCAGAGCCTTCGGCGACTCTAACCAGAGTCATCACCGACCCAAGAGGGGACCAACTCACCACATGCAGAAGGGGGGCACGAGGACAAAGAGGAGGCGGGGTGGCAGAAGGGGAATCCCAGACCGATTGTCCACCGCCCCCTCACTCACAGAGGACACCCCCACCTGGGGACATGAAGTCCCCCCTTGTCCACACATCGGCACTTCACACTGTCTCAGCACACACCTACAGCCACACACACACACACTTCCGGACACATTCAGGTCCACCCAGCCACCCGTTCAGCCCACCCTTAAAACCATCCTCCTGACCCCCACGTCACATCCAAATCTCCCCCACTCCCATCCATCATATCTACACTTATCCACCAACCTACCACACACATGCACCACCCACTCCCCCATACATACACCCCTGCCCCCCCCCCCACACACACAGACAGCACGCCCCCCCTCCCCCCCCCCCCCCCCCCCCCCCACACACCCGTATACATGCACCACCGCCACTCCCCACATACACGCATCACCCCACTCCCCTACACACACGGCACTACCCCCCCCCCACAGACACCACGACACCCCCCCCACACACGCATCATCACACTTCCCCACCCACACACATCCACATACCTATGTACCGCCACCAGTCCTCAACGCACACCCCCTACACACATCCCTCCATACACACTCACATCCCATCCACACTATCAAACACCCCCCACTCAACAAGTCCCAGGGTCGCAACCAGGCACCAGAGCATGCACCTGCCCGCCGCCGCAGCGGCAGGTCCTCACCCTATCTCTAAGGGAGAGCCCGACCACCCTGCGGAGGAAACTCATTTCAGCCGCCTGGATACGAGATCTCGTTCTTTCGGTCAAGACCCCCGTCTCATGACCATAGGTGAGGGTAGGAACGCAGATTGACTGGTAAATCGAGAGCTTTACCTTCTGGCTCAGCTCCTTCTTCACCACGACAGACCGGCGCAGAGTCCGCATTACTGCAGACACCGTACCGATCTGTCTGTCGATCTCACGCTCCATCCTTCCCTCCCTTGTGAACAAGACCCCGAGATATTTAAACTTCTCCACTTGAGCTAGGACCTCACTCCCGACCTGGAGAGGGCAATCCACCCTATTCCGACTGAGGACCATGGACTCAGATTTGGAGGTGCTGATTCTCATCCCAGCCGCTTCACACTCGGCCGCGAATCGCTCAAGTGAGAGTTGGAGATCACAAGCAGATGAAGCCAACAGGACCACGTTATCTGCAAAAAGCAGGGACCCAATCCTGAGGCCACCAAACCGGAGCCCCTCAACACCTTGTCTGCACCTAGAAATTCTGTCCATATAAGTTATGAACAGAATCGGTGATAAAGGGCAGCCTTGGCGGGGTCCATCCCTCACCCGAAACAAATCCGACTTAGTGCCGGCAATGCGGACCAAGCTCTGACACCTGTCGTACAGGGACCGGAGAGCTCGCACAAGGGGGTCCAGTACCCCATACTCCCGGAGTACCCCCCACAGGAGTTCCCGGGGGACACGGTCGAACGCCTTCTCCAGGTCCACAAAAGCACATGTAGACTGGTTGGGCAAACTCCCATGCCCCCTCCAGGACCCCAAAGAGGGTATAGAGCTGGTCCACTGTTCCGCGGCCAGGACGAAAACCACACTGCTCCTCCTCAATCCGAGATTTGACTATCTGGCGTCCCTCCTCTCCAGGACCCCTGAATAGACCTTACCAGGGAGGCTGAGGAGTGTGATTCCCCTGTAATTGGAACACACCCTCCGGTCCCCCTTCTTAACAATGGGGACCACCTCCCCAGTCTGCCAATCCAGCGGCACTGTCCCCCGATGTCCACGTGATGCTGCAGAGACGTGTCAGCCAGGACACGCCCACAGCATCCAGAGCCTAAAGGATTCCGGGCGGATCTCATCCACCCCCGGGGCCTTGCCACCAAGGATCTTTTTGACCACCTCAGCAACTTCAGCCCCAGAGATAGGAGAGTCCACCCCTAAGTCCCCCAGCTCTGCTTCCTCATCGGAAGATGTGTTGATAGGATTGAGGAGGTCTTTGAAGTATTCCTTCCACCGACCCACAACGTCCTGAGTTGAGGTCAGCAGCTCCCCATTTCCACTGTACACAGTGTTGACGGAGCACTGCTTCCCCCTCCTGAGCCGCCAGATGGTGGACCAGAATCGCCTCGAAGCCGTCCAGAAGCCTTTCTCCATGCCTCGCCGAACTCCTCCCATGCTCGAGTTTTTGCTTTGGCGACAGCCGAAGCCGCATGCCGCTTAGCCTGTTTGGTACCCATCAGCTGCCTCCAGAGTCCCACAGGCCAAGAAGGCCCAATAGGACTCCTTCTTCAGTTTGACAGCATCCCTCACTGCTAGTGTCCACCAACGAGTCCTGGGATTACCACCACGACAGGCACCAATGACCTTACAGCCTCAGCTCTGGCTGACCGCCTCAGCAATAGAGGCACGGAACACAGCCCATTTGGACTCAATGTCCCCCGCCTCACTCGGGACATGTTTGAAGCTCTGCTGAAGGTGGGAGTTGAAGCTCGCTCTGACAGGGGACTCAGCCAGACGTTCCCAGCAGACCCTCACAACATGTTTGGGCCTGCCAGATCTGACCGGCTTCCTCCCCCACCATCTGAACTAACTCGCCACCAGGTGGTGATCAGTTGACAGCTCCGCCCCCCTCTTCACCCGAGTGTCCAAGGTTCTTACCTCCTTACATTTTTGTTTTTGTAATCTTTATAGATAAGGTGGGTGAGAGCATAGGATTTTTTTGTTGTTTTTTCTTTTTGTTTGTAGTTTGCTTATTTTAAGATTCTTATCACTGATTTGTTTTTGAATCAGTCGCTTTTTGTTAACCCACTTCATATTGTAGATAAATACAAGATTTTTTTTCTTTAAAGCTTGGGAGCCAGTCTGATTCAATCTGAAGGATGGCAATTTTCATGTTGCATTCAGGAACCTCTAAACGACATGTAACATTGCATATAAAATTTGCCCTGCCAATTATTATCAGAGGATTCTACCAACCGAGATTTCATAAATGCATCCATGTCCATGCACCTGATTCGCTGACAATGAGGGGAGACATTGAGACAGGTCACTGATGTCCCATTGGTTGCCACCACCCAAAGACTCTACAAACACCATCAGGCACAATGGATCAAGCGGACAAATTGCACATTAACTGCAAACTATGCAGTGTTGACCTCTAAGTCCTGGTTGATACATGTTTCACCTTCTTCCTGCCACAGAGGCACTTGAACATGTGGCTAGAGACATATACTGTACTCAACCACAGCCCAAAGACTGGCCAGCAAAATGTTCCTCTGGGTTCCGCTGCACTGCTACCAGGAGTGGAACTTCAAGGTGGAGGTGTACAGCAAAGTCTGCTGGTGGCTGAACATCAGAGTGACACCCATAACACCCTCAGAGTGATGCTTTGGTAAAATGCTTCAACAAGATCCTGGCCACCCAGGTTGTCATCCTGACAGACAACGGCAGTGGGATTGGAACCTCTACCTTCCCATTATCTTCTGGCTCTGTCAGATGGTTGTTGAGGAGTCCACCTGCTGTACCCCTGCTTTACTGATCTTTGGTCGCAAGCTGTACATTCCAGTGGAAATGGTGTTTGGATCTTCCTGAAAACTGGAGCTCACAAGAGGTTAGGATTGGATTATTTTTGCGAAATGAAAAAGGGGCTCAAGTTTGCTCAGCTGTTAAACTGGCCCAGGATGTCCTGACTGCGGCATAGTGCAAGCAGAAACAGGCTTATGCCTCTCTCTGCCATAAGCAAGAATTGCTCCTGGGGTTTCAGTGTTCTGTCACTAGGCTGGATCTAGTGTCGTTCTGCAAAGACTTTCTAAGGAGGAAGTTGCAGAAGAGGGGCTGGGTGGTGGTGCTCCATCTTGACCACCTTACCCATACCAACCAGCCGTGCCCCTGGAAGGAGGCTCAGAGACTGTTCTCCCCACCAGCAAAGACTGATTGCCCACAAGAGGTGTCCTCCACATTTCAGATTAAGCTGGGCAGGTCCCTGCAAGGGAGACTTTGTTGTGGACTTGTAAATGATGGTATGTGTGTTGTATTTTGTTTTTGGGGTTGTATTCCTTTGTCTTAGGTTGCTGGGAAAGTTATCCCTTGGGGGGATAATGTAGCAGTTTCTGTTGTTGGCCTGCTCAGGATGGGATGTTTGCAGATTTCCCCATCTTGCGTTTTAGTGTCCACTTTGTTCTTCAGTGTGAGATAAATGTATGTGTGATCCTCTGACATTACCTGTATGTGAATAATAAATTGTATGTGTTTTAATGGTAAACAGTATGTCATTCTTAATTCTGTCCAATGGATGGTATATAATACCAAATTCAAATATACAAAATAGACTAGCTCAGCTCTCGAGTTTCAAACAGATCTTAACAATTGGCTTGATAAAACTGCTCTGTCATCCTCCTGCACCCTTCCTCCTTCCCATCTCATTTTATCCATCTGCACGTTATGTGGCCACATAATTTAAACAATGTGACTCTAGCATGCTGACATTGTTTTACCGGGCAGAGGAGCCAGCGAGACCCGTGCGTCTTTTGTGAGGTTCTTGGGGAGTACCACATCCACTCTGCTGAATAACAAGACCAGACAAACTATGTGAGCAATGTACAAACAGGTCATGTTACAAGCAAAACAATCATTTGACAACACTGGAGCAGATTGCAAAGCACATTAAATGCCAATGGGTGAAGGGAAAAAAGCATCTTTTGCAAAAACAATAATGTCTTAATGTCTTTATTTTTCTGTATTTCAAAACACTTGTAGCACTGGAATGCTATATAAGTTCTTTGTTTTGTCTCACTGTGCTTTGTGGTTTCCTTTTTGTCATTCTGTTGTTTTTACAGTGGTAGCTGTGTGGAAATACTGCTGAAAGCTTACAGTTTTTCTTAACCAGTTCTAAATATTTCTCCATACTTAATTCACTTTTTCAAAACTTTGCCAGAAGAAGGAAAAAACAAGAAGTTATTCCTTAGAACTGAACCCACCATTGTTTTTCAACAGCAAATCTTTACTAACAGAAGAAAAGTAAATAAAGTCTAGTATTGTATGTGTGTGATGTTGATATACACACACACAATATATATATATATATATATATATATATATATATATATATATATATATATATATATATATATATATATATATATATATATATATATATATATATATATGTATGAGGTGAGCCATGGTGACAAATTGGGTGCAACCATTATGATGGCAGCAGGAAACCACTATGAGAGTTTGAGATTGCCAGCTACTGTCTTTCTTTCTTATTAGATTTATTTATGACCAGTTCCTCCTTTTACTTTACATAATCACAAGTAGACACATTGGCATTTTTAAAAGGACATGGAAAGGTCATTTGTTTTTCTTTCCCTGTTGTGTGGTCCAACATTACTGGAGACGATTACTGTTTTCTCTGTGTGTGTTTAATCTTGTCTTGGAATGTCTTGAACTGTTTTTTGTGATATCTTATCAAGTACCTAATGGTTCTGAAGTCTGTCATAGAACTGCAAACACTGATGTTTGGCATTTTCATAGAGAGGAACTTTGTCCTTGTGGAGTTCTTGGAGTCAAGCCAGATGCCACTTTGATCTATTTTCCTGCAATTATAGAGCCACTGTATTAAAATAAGAAATATTAAAATCAATATGTCTGTCCACCTTATGTGTGTGTGTGTGTGTGAGAGAGATAGTGAGAGACTGACAGATAGATTTGCACATTTGTAAACATCAATAAAAGGGGTTAAAATGGATCTTTACTCACAATATAACCATTTGTAGTTTAACACCTGTAACCAGACATTTTGAGACTGTGAAAGATTCCACTCCACCTCACTTCACTCTTATTGGGTTGTGCTTTTTTTTTAGGTAAATAGCTCTTAATTACCCTCAAAGTTAATTGCTGCTATATGAAAGAGAATACAGTACTCACCTTGAAAGCTCTCACTCTCACACAAAAAATTAAAGCCAGAATATAATATAACAAACTTATATAAAATATTTGTCTGACAGTTTTATTAAAAAATACTTTAAAAAAAAAAAAAAAAAATTAAAAAAAAATCTTACTTCTGGGAGAGCTCAAATACAACATAACTTGAGGTTCAATAGCTCAGCCACACCAGATTCATCACTTACACAATTGTTTTTTGTCGATAAATTTGTGGTGTAATTACTAAAATCATTTGTTTAAAAGATTTTTTGGGGTCATTTTCAGGTTTACTCTCTATGCAGTGGATAGCCGAGGCAGTCATTCTGATTCAAGCTTTGTTTCTGTGCGTACATCTTGTCCAGTGGTGGATGATAGTCGAGCTGAAGGTAATTTTGTCTCTTACTTTTTTAAAATATGTATTTATTTAATCCATATTCCATCTTCTAATTCAAACTTTCTCATATATACATACAATTCCAAATACAATACAATACAAAAAAAAAAATCTGCTCAGTGACTTATAGACAGCCCATTTAAGAAAATTATCACACAGTATAAGTTGATTGTTTACATTCATGATTCCTCTGCATGTCTCTGATGATGTCTGTCTCT
Organism: Telmatherina bonti; assembly: GCF_933228915.1. Taxonomy (NCBI): domain Eukaryota; kingdom Metazoa; phylum Chordata; class Actinopteri; order Atheriniformes; family Telmatherinidae; genus Telmatherina; species Telmatherina bonti. Next base: position 17,984,179 of record NC_136615.1, read on the forward strand.
TCACCCCTTGACAGAAATAGCAGACAGGGTGTACAACTTGTATAATGGCTACACCAGTGGCAAGGAACAGCAGATGGCTTACAACATGATGATGGAGATTCCTCCTCCTCTGCTATACAGAGTCCAGCACCACTATAACTCCCACTATGAGAAGTTTGGGGACTTTGTCTGGCGTAGTGAGGATGAACTGGGTCCCAGGTGAGAAGACACTACACCTTCCTGAATGCAGGATTGAAAACTGCTTCAGTTATAATTGTTTTCTTTGTATCTAGTTAATCTCTTGTTCAGAAAAATTAAGGTCACATTTTTACTTCCCAGTTTGCAACAATTTCACTAATTCACATTGTCGTGTCTGATTACATTGTTTTGGTTTTGATCATTACAATCACCCCGAGGTTTCTTGCATAATGACAGAAAAAACTGGCTGAACTAGCAGATCATTCTGCCATTTCTCTCAGTACCATGTGCCACCCTCCCATCACCACCCCCTTCAAGCAAGAACGTTATTGCTCAACACACATGTACACACACTTTCAAAAGTGCCTTTACTCGGAAAGGAACCGGACAAGGTCACCATTAAAACTCCGGGGTTACAGTCGCTCCTCACATCACCATGGCGATGCCAAAACAGCATTTGACAGCCAAGCCAAACAGTAAATGTGATACTCGGCTAACATTAACTCAACTTCCAACTCCATTTCCTCTTCCTTCTCATAAAAAAAAAAAAAAAAAAAAAAGTTCATCTGTAGCTACACTACACCACCCCGACATCCCCCTCACCCATGACCTTCTTTACAGGGACACCACCATTGATGGTTTGAACAGGCAGTGAGACATTACAAGACCATGAGAACAAAGAGAGGCTGACTGTCTACCAACGCTGCAAAGAGGGAAATATAAACAATCATTAAACAAAATGTTTAGAACAAAAACATTTCATGCATGTGAGCCTGAGAAGGCAGTTTCCCCAGCACTGATGATAGCAACACAAGATCTAAAGTTACAGCCCAATGTTTTGGTTTGTCCACCCCCACTGCCTGGAAGCACTCCTTTCAAGCTATAAATAATATAATAATTGAGGAATAATTTTGTCTGTAGGAAGACTGTGCTTCTTTCTGATTGGTGAAGGGGGGTGGGAGGCACAGGTTGGCTGCTGGGACTTAGAATTGGAGTAGCTGGACATTATGTTTGCGTGTGGGCAACTTCAAGTTGGTGGGAGTGGAAGGGGGCTGGGGTGGCTTTTGGATGAGTGAGTGTGGATTATTTACTGCCTGAAGTTGGCAAGGTTGAGCCTCGTTGTGGTAATTTACAAGCATGCTCTATTGGTGGTGCCTTTTAAAAGGTAACAGAATGGCCAAGAGGAACGTAAGCTCAGTCAGCACTCCTCAAGAAGCCGAAACTCCCAGTAGCCCCTGCATGTCCACTAATGTTACATTAAACACAAGCGCCTGTGTTTTAATTTGAACATGCCGTGAGACACGGTTAGTGTTGTTTTTTTCTTATAAACCCTAATGTCATGTTGGTTTTTAGTTTCCCTGTATTCACTGAAACGAGTCTTTCTGTGTGTGTGTGTGTGTGTGTGTGTGTGTGTGTTGTAATCAGTGACATATCTTACCTGCTGCATTCACAGGTTATTACAGGGAAAGATTGATTTGAAATGGTTCTTATCTGTCTTATTGTTCATGTGCTCCTAGGCTTTCCTTGATAATGTGTTTGGTATTCGGTTGTTTCAGACGTAAGAATTTAAGGGAAATGAGAAAAATGCCCCACCGCCCCCCCCTCCAACTACCACCACCTCCCCAACCCACCCGTTTCAGCAAATAAGTGAAAAGGATGTCTGTACTCGTTGCTTAACTAAAGACAGATGTTGATGCTCTGCAGACACTGCTTCTCAAAATAAATGGAATTTTGCCTTTCTCCCTGTGTGTTTTTCCCATTTCAGTGGCCACACGAGTTTAACACGCTTAAATAATCTCAGTGTTTTTGTAGTTATACATTGTGTTTGTGTGTGACTTTGCAGGGTGTCTTTTATGAATTGTGCTGAACTCACATATGTTTCCTTCATTTTGGTAAACTTTAACTTTAAACTCAAGACCAGGAGACAAAATTCTTTGTTTCAGTCCGCTACGCAGTGGTGTTGTTGGAGCGCACCATACATGAATATGGGTCATGCATGTGACGTAAACCGGCAGTCCCATTAGAATGTCTGAAGCAATGCTTTTATTATTTTGTATCATTTATAAGTTTAACAAATAGACCTCCAAAATGTAATGTAATCCTGCTTTGCTTACGTCATTTTGCAGCAACTGATGCAGCAAAACATGCTGGAAAATATATTGCATATTTGCTCTGTTTAAATCCCTGCTCTTTTGGTTTGTGGTGTCTGTTGTGAGAAATGCTTAGAAAGACATTAACTTAGAAATATGTAAGTGGAAAAGACCTTGAATAGTTTCACAATTAATGCTTTTTTTTTTTATTCTATACTATAAATGTTTGTTTTATTTTGTTGTTGTTGTTTTTTTTGTTTTTTTTTGGTCTTTTTTTAAAACAAATTACAACCATATAAACACAACAGAGTTGGAAACAGATCAGTGAAACATTAAGCTTTTTAATGAATAATTACCTTGTCATTAACTTGATGGCATCAACACATCTCAAACACTTTGGGACGTGGTCAACAAAAGGCTGGAACAGTAAGTAAAATTAAAAGGAAAAAGCAAGAAGAACACATTTTGAGTGATTAGGTTAATTGGGAAGAGCACCTTAAAGGTAAAGTCTCTTAGAAACATGAAAAAGTTTCATAAATCTTTTTAAAATAAAAAAAAAAAAAAAGAGAGAGAGAAATTTCATTATGAAGTCCCCCAATGTAAGACTGCCATGACTGAAGATTGTCAAATAATCAAATATTGCAATAATCTGGAAACAACTTTGCAAAGCAAATGTCCAAACTTCAGCATTGTATGCCTTGGAAATGAGCAGGACGTCAGACACAGACTTCGTGCAGGGGCTGCGTGTTGGGAATGTAACGATGACTGAAGTGTTTTGTTTTGGTTTTTTCCTACCTAGAAAAGCCAACTTGATTATTCGCAGGGTGGAGAAGATCAGCCTGTACTGCCGGTCGCTTCTGCGCAGCACCCACATCCAGAGTCGCACCGACACCATGGCGTATGTCTACTGCCGGAGCGAAGAGAGTCGAGCTCCCAGCAACACGTGGCACAGCTCCATACATGACAGTCGCACCTTGTGCATGGAAAAGCTCATTTCTGTACAGCGCAACACGTACAGCAACACCAAACTCCGATGAGACCGGAGTTTAACAAGAAGACGTGTCTTTTTTTTTTTTTTTACTTTTATTTATTTATTTCTTGCAAAAAGGCATCACTCGATAGTGATGAACCTCTTCAGTACACTGCAGCTCATGTGACTGGTGCAAGAAGAGGCTGGAAAAAAGAAGAAAAGAAAAAAATTCAAAGCCTACTGGAGGTTATGTTAAAGCTACCTAAAGCTTACTTTTGTGTAGCCTTTCTTTATGATAGGACAGAAGAAAATGGGGGGGAATCACTGGAGGGGACATATTTGTCAACTGCAAATTGCCAGTGATTGCACATATCAACGAGAAACTGCAGCGTGAACATGTAAAATATCATTCAGCGAAAAGAAAACTGGTTGGCTTAAATACTTTGAATGTAATAATGTAGTTCCCTTTTGGTGCTTTGATGCTTACCTGGAACACTGAAAAATATGGGGAAAAATGGACATTTTTCTTGTATAACTTCTTTGCCTTTGCTACCTTTGTTTGGAAGGAGAAACTAAGACATTTGAAAGCCATTTGAAAAATCATTAAAAAAATTTTTTTTAAGTTCATATTAATTAAATAAAAGAAAGAAAAAACTTTGCATTAAGAATTAATATTCGGTATTTAAGACATTACGTAGTTTAGTCTTGTATGACTTTTGATAGGTTCAGTTGAAGTAGCAGGCTTTTTGTATGGTAACAGATTCATAAACTGTCCTGACAATTATGCAAAGACAGAATATAGGTGCCATTCATACAGATATACTTCGAGTTTTAGTTAAGGTTTATCATCATATGCATAATTTTATCTGCATTTTAGTTCAGTATTACCCAAAAATAAACACCACTGATGATATAGTAACTCAAACAAAGGATGTTTACCCAGGTTCATTATGAACTGAACAAAGGAAAACCATCACACTTCTGCTGTTCTCAAACATGCCAAATAAAATAATCATTTTGACATAAATGCAATAGTATTGATAGTGGGTAAAAAAAAAAACGATGAGCTAGAAAATGAACCAGATGTTGCAGCTAGATATGCTTCTAATCCAATCAGGGCCAGTTTGACAGAGAAAGGAGATTTGTGACACTTTGGGACAAGTCATCATGAGACAATGAAAGTAGAAGTAATGTTAGACATAAGAATAAATTGATACTGGCTAACTTGGCTGGCTTTGAAAAGTCCTTCCTTCTCAACAGAATGTAATTGTTCGTATTTTATCTGTGCTTGTGGAAAACAAGCAGGATAATAAGATTAAAGTTTTGACTCAATCCAGCCATACACAAGAAGTACTTTACGCTGTTCTGTGAAGAGTCAGTGATTGTAGGGACGACATGGGATTCTTTTTAATCCTCTAATTTTAAAGTCTTCAAAGCCATGGATCTTGTTTTAACGAAGACAAACAATGCCTTTTTTTCCAGTATGTTTATCTCATATTATGAATTGTGATAAATTATTATATTGTAAATTTCAATTGTAAAAAAAACAAAAAACAAAAGATACCTGTATTATCATGTGGATTTGTCTTTTTTCTGAAGAATGTGAAATATTAAATATGTACAGAAAACATGAGACTTCTCTTCTTTCACCACAATGGACTGACCATTGGTAGAGGCAAAATAACTTGTATCCCTCTAGTAAATAATGCATTCCAAAAGGACTTCCTCCATCTAGCAATATCCACTTCCACTGAAAAACCTGAGCTGATACATGCAGCATTAGGGACTCGCGTCATGTCATAGCCGGCTAGATAATTGTCATTGTGTACGAATAAACAGGACATTAAGTGCTCCCACACTTCCTAGCTTAATCTTCACCACTGCTGCTGTGGTATGTTTACATCATATCAAAAGGAACCAAAGAACAGGATGTTGTTGCTCAAACTTTTAAGTGTTAACACATGTTGGAACACCCACAAGCAAAACCAATAGCATTCACGACTTGAAAATCAATGATGTGCTGCACATACTGTTTACTCGTAAGTGAACGGTTATGATCCAAAGAAATAAAGTTCATGCACTTCACAGTTCCACAGCTGATGATGTACCATATGTAAACAATTTAAAAAATTGTCCTCAGTATTTCATGAATCTCTTAGCAGCACATTGTCAGCTGCGAGGGCGCGTCTGGCTAAATAGTGAGTTTTGGCATTGTGGTGACATTTATGGTTAACTCCAAACTAACTGATTTGTTATCCACAAACTTTTGCACCTTTAAGTCCATCAAATATGAAAGCAAACTAATGGTAATCTGTAGAATTTAGAGCTTTTCAAAGGTTCATACGCAGCAGTTTTCCTACTTATATAAACATCTGTAATTGTGTTGAAAGTTTGGTTGGCAAACTGATTTAAAACAATTGCTTCAGAGGAAAAGATGCCTTTGTGATGGACTAGCGAGCTGTCTGGGATGTATCCTGCCCCTCGCTTGATGATTGCTGGGAAAAACTCTAGCTTTCCTGTGACCCTTAGTTGGAATAAGTGGTGTAGAAAATGAATGAATGAACAAAAAGATGCCATGAGGATGGAGGAGCAAATCAACTGGTACAACATATTTGTAGCACTGGAGATGAAAAAATCTGTTCAAATGGGAAAAATGGGGAAATGGTTAGCTCCACACAAGGACAATACCACCAGCCATAAAAACCCAGTTATTTACCTTCAGTATTAGTAACCCAACCACAGACCCATATTAAAGCTTGTCCAAGGGTTACTCTTGTCCTTCCTGTTTCTTGGGTAATCTTTGTTTTTCTCTGCTTGTTTACTTCTGAAAATTCAAAAGTTAGACTTTGTTTGAACAGCAGAAAGATCTGTCAATGTGTGTGGTGTGTGCTGTAAGTCTCTGCTTTTGCAGGAGAGCCATGTGCACATGGAGACGAGTTTAAATGTGTCAGTTAAAGGTTTTTTTTCCTTCTATTTATTGTTTTCATGGATGGAACAAGCATTTTAGAAGTTACCAGGACTGTAAGATAATAGCTCTGAAAACACCACTGTTTTGTTTCCATTTTTATGACCTAAACACATCTTTCATTATTTAATGATGCAGCAGTTCCACCTCTCCCTTAATCTGCAAGTACAAACCCTGCCAACAGCAGCAACAATAGTAGTTTGCAGTGTTACATTCATGTGCAGAAGCCAACAATGTGGTATGTGATTGTGGGGACAATCACAATCTGACCATTGTATGTGATTGTCATCACAGTGGACAATTTTCAATTTTCAACATAACTTTGAAGAAAAAAAAAATTAGAATACCAAGAAGCTTTCACAACCAGAAATCACTGAATTTCACCAAGTTTTTTTTCAAAGCCAACACTTTGACATCTCTGCTGCATCGGTACGTTGCTTTTAAAAGCAAATGTTAGCTCATGTAGAAGATGGTGACCATGCAATGCTATTTATCAACAATATATAACCACTATCATACTTATCTTAGTGATATTAGTAAGAGGAAATGCAACTTCAAAAAGATGCTTTTTTGCTCTTTTTTTTTTTTTTGGCAAATCTCCAGATGTACATGTTGCAAATCTCTGGTAAATAGATATTATCCTCATTGACTTGTGTCAGATTTTCGGATGACGACATTTTTCTTTCTTTTTTGTTGTTTGTTTTACCCGACTTCATTTCATTTATTTACAATAAACTTTTAAATAATTATGTGAGCCAAAGTTAGGAGTAGAACAGCCAAATAGCATTGTAATGAACACAGGATGAAATGTGGACTCGAATAAAATAATTTTTCATTTTCATCCTAATAGATTTGAATTCATCTGCCATGATATTATTCAGCCAGTATAATGCACATGACTCATGCTCCCGGGCTTGAATTGACACAGACCTCACAGGAGAGAAAGCCCTGGTGTTCCAACCGCAACAATTAAACTGCACGATAACAGAACAATAATTGGATCACAATTAATTAGCATGAGGACAAAATAAAGCACAGAGGAATATGGCTGTAAGCAATAGTAAAATGCAGTGCATGGCTTTTATTTAATATGTTTTACCAACTTTTCCGCTTGATCTTGCAGAAAAAATATTTACATTTAGACAGAAAGGAGGTTAAACCAGTCTCTGAACCAACAGACATCTATCCCATATGAATTACTTTAATTTATATCATTAACTTAGGGTGGCTATGCTTCTCCACATGTGAGCTGCTGGGAAGCATTTTCTTTTTCCACCTCCCTCAACAAACTATGCCTTTTACCTCAGATCCAATTACTTTCCAGTCATGCAACATTAACTGCACTTTAAAAATCAGTAGCTTAATGTTAATTTTCACAAATTAGACCATTAAGGTCATTGATGTGCCAGGAACAGAACTCACATTTTCATGCCAATGTATCAATGAAGGATTTTAGAACCAGCTCCTCTTTCACAGCCACCTCAGCACTTATTTTCTTTTTTCCATCCATCCATCCATCTTCTGCCGCTTATCCGGGGTCGGGTCGCGGGGGCAGCAGCCTAAGCAGGGAAGCCCAGACTTCCCTCTCCCCAGCCACATTTGCCAACTCTGCGGGGGGGATCCCGAGGCGTTCCCAGGCCAGCCGAGAGATGTAATCCCTCCAGCGTGTCCTGGGTCTTCCCCGGGGTCTCCTCCCCGAGGGACGTGCCTGGAACACCTCACCAGGGAGGCGTCCAGGAGGCATCCTGACCAGATGCCCGAGCCACCTCAACTGGTTCCTCTCGATGCGAAGGAGCAGCGGCTCTACTCTGAGCCCCTCCCGGATGACTGAGCTCCTCACCCTATCTCTAAGGGAGAGCCCGGCCACCCTGCGGAGGAAACTCATTTCAGCCGCCTGTATACGAGATCTCGTTCTTTCGGTCACGACCCACAGCTCATGACCATAGGTGAGGGTAGGAACGTAGATCGACTGATAAATCGAGAGCTTCGCCTTCTGGCTCAGCTCCTTCTTCACCACGACAGACCGGCGCAGAGCCCGCATTACTGCAGATGCCGCACCGATCCGTCTGTCGATCTCACGCTCCATCCTTCCCTCACTCGTGAACAAGACCCCGAGATATTTAAACTCCTCCACTTGAGGCAGGACCTGACTCCCGACCCGGAGAGGGCAATCCACCCTATTCCAGCTGAGGACCATGGTCTCAGATTTTGAGGTGCTGATTCTCATCCCAGCTGCTTCACACTCGGCCGCGAATCGCTCAAGCGAGAGCTGGAGATCACGACCAGATGAAGCCAACAGGACCACGTCATCCGCAAAAAGCAGGGACCCAATCCTGAGGCCACCAAGTCGGATCCCCTCAACCCCTCGGCTGCGCCTAGAAATTCTGTCCATATAAGTTATGAACAGAATCGGTGATAAAGGGCAGCCTTGGCGGAGTCCAACCCTCACCGGAAACGAATCCGACTTACTACCGGCAATGCGGACCAAGCTCTGACACCTGTCGTACAGGGACCGGACAGCTCGTACAAGGGGGTCCGGTACCCCATACTCCCGGAGTACCCCCCACAGGAGCTCCCGGGCGACACGGTCGAATGCCTTCTCCAGGTCCACAAAGCATATGTAGACTGGTTGGGCAAACTCCCATGCCCCCCCCAGGACCCCAGAGAGGGTATAGAGCTGGTCCACTGTTCCGCGACCAGGACGAAAACCACACTGCTCCTCCTCAATCCGGGATTAGACTATCCGGCGGACCCTCCTCTCCAGGACCCCTGACTCCCTTACCAGGGAGGCTGAGGAGTGTGATTCCCCTGTAATTGGAACACACCCTCCGGTCCCCCTTCTTAAAAAGGGGGACCACCACCCCAGTCTGCCAATCCAGCGGTACTGCCCCCGATGTCCACGCGATGCTGCAGAGGCGTGTCAGCCAGGACAGCCCCATAGCATCCAGAGCCTTAAGGAACTCCGGGCGGATCTCATCCACCCCCGGGGCCTTGCCGCCAAGGAGCTTTTTGACCACCTCAGCGACTTCAGCCCCAGAGATAGGAGAGTCCACCCCTGAGTCCACCAGCTCTGCTCCCTCATGGGAAGACGTGTTGATAGGATTGAGGAGGTCTTCGAAGTATTCCCTCCACCGACCCACAACGTCCCGAGTTGAGGTCAGCAGCACCCCATCTCCACTGTACACAGTATTGATGGAGCACTGCTTCCCCCCCCTGAGCCGCCAGATGGTGGACCAGAATCTCCTCGAAGCCGTCCGGAAGTCTTTCTCCATGGGCTCGCCGAACTCCTCCCATGCCCGAGTTTTTGCCTCGGCAACGGCCGAAGCCGCATGCCGCTTAGCCCGCCGGTACCCATCAGCTGCCTCCAGAGTCCCACAGGCCAAGAAGGCCCGATAGGACTCCTTCTTCAGCTTGACGGCATCCCTCACTGCTGGTGTCCACCAACGAGTCCTGGGATTACCGCCACGACAGGCACCAACGACCTTGCAGCCACAGCTCCGGCTGGCCGCCTCAGCAATAGAGGCACGGAACACAGCCCATTCGGACTCAATGTCCCCCGCCTCACCCGGGACATGTTCGAAGCTCTGCTGAAGGTGGGAGTTGAAGCTCGCTCTGACAGGGGACTCAGCCAGACGTTCCCAGCAGACCCTCACAACACGTTTGGGCCTGCCAGCTCTGACCGGCTTCCTCCCCCACCATCTGAGCCAACTCACCACCAGGTGGTGATCAGTTGACAGCTCCGCCCCCCTCTTCACCCGAGTGTCCAAGGCATGTGGCCGCAGGTCCGACGATACGACTACAAAGTCGATCATTGAACTGCGGCCCAGGGAATCCTGATGCCAGGTGTACATATGGACACTCTTATGCTGGAACATGGTGTTCGTTATAGACAATCCATGACGAGCACAGAAGTCCAATAACAAAACACCATTTGGGTTCAGAGGGGGGGGGACCATGCCTCCCAATCACTCCCCTCCAGGTCTCACTGTCATTGCCCACGTGAGCATTGAAGTCCCCCAGCAGAACAATGGAGTCCCCAGAAGGAGCACCCTCCAGCACTCCCTCCAAGGACCCCAGAAAGGGTGGGTACTCTGAACTGCTGTTCGGTGCATAAGCACAGACAACAGTCAGGACCCGTCCCCCCACCCGGAGGCGGAGGGAAACTACCCTTTCATCCACCGGGGTAAACCCCAACGTGCAGGCACCAAGCTGGGGGCTGATGAGAATGCCCACACCTGCTCGGCGCCTCTCACCATGAGCAACTCCAGAGTGGAAGAAGGTCCAGCCCCTCTCGAGGGTACTGGTTCCAGAGCTCAAGCCATGCGTCGAGGTGAGTCCAACTATATCTAGTCGGAACCGCTCAACCTCGCGCACAAGCTCAGGCTCCTTCCCCACCAGAGAGGTGACGTTCCACGTCCCTAGAGCCAGCTTCTGCAGCCGGGGATCGGACCGCCAGGGTCCCCACCCCTTGCTGCCGCCCAGCTCACATTGCACCCGACCCCTACGGCTCCTCCCGCAGATGGTGAGCCCACGGGAGGCGGGGCCCATGTAACCCTTTCGGGCTGAGCCCGACCGGGCCCCATGGGCGAAGGCCCGGCCACCAGACGCTCGCTCTCGTACCCCGCCTCCAGGCCTGGCTCCAGAGGGGGGTCCCGGTAACCCGCGTCCGGGCAAGGGAACATTCATGCCCAGGTTGGTCGTCATCATAGGGGTCTATGAGCCGTGCTTGGTCTGGTCCCTCCCCTAGACACCTGTTTGCCATGGGTGACCCTACCAGGGGCATAAAGCCCCCGACAACATAGCTGCTAGGATCTTCGGGACGCACAAACCCCTCCACCACGATAAGGTGACGGCTTTTTAAAAAAAAAAAAAAACCTCACAATGGATCTGCAGTGCCTCGGTAACTTCCACAAGAGAGATACTCTTCATAAAAATGGACTGTTTCTTGCTGTTTTGGTTATGACTGGAACTATTTGTGACTTAAAGAATTGACCACACACTCCCGGCGTATGCTCACTTTAACCAGTGTTTTATTTCTACACAATAAATGACAGCAAAATGAACATGATAATCATCTTTATGACTCTTTCTTATGAAAATATAGTACACATCCAACATGTTTTGCCATGTACCAGAGCACCAAAAAAATATATAATTGCAACTGAAAGAGAAACATCAACGGAAACATAAAAGTCCAAGGTGTTGTATATGTGCCTGAAAAAAGTGCATACTGCATTGGAACCGAAGTGAGAGGAGGCCATCGGAGGGGGAGACATGGGGGGAGGACTACTGAGTTTGATGGCTACCTTTACAGTGTTGGTGAAATTCTCAGCAAACACAAAGCTGTATTGATAAGACGATGTACAGAATGGAGCGAGGAGAAATGAAAGCTGTTGGTTGGCGCCAGTTAACTCAAGACTAATTTGAATTAACTCCTCAACGCATAACAAAGATGAGTCAAGTTTGATTGTGAGGATCAAATAAAGACCCGGAAATGACCTTCGTGATTTTAGTCAACTTGATAACAAATAAATAATATGACTGGATGGATAACTTTATGGTTTAGACAACTGACAACAGTGCTTTCACTAAGCCATTATGAACAAATAAATGCTGACAGCAAGTGGTGTGGTAAAGCATCACAGATTTTTTTTTTCTTTTTCTTTCTTGCAGGTGATACTTTGACACAATGCACAACATTTCACGGTTCTTTTTTTTTTTTTTGTATAATAGTTATGATAAAAATCAAAGAGCTACTCTCAAACAGTTAGTACATGGTTTGCAAATACAATCATCATATAATATTAATATTTACACCTTAAAATATATTTGTTGAGCAGTCGGGTACGAAACATTGCTGTAATACCACTAAATATCCACATAATATGCAAATAACTTTTGTACTTCTCATTTAGAAAAAAAAAAAGAACAATTCACTTTTTTTTTTTAATTTATTCAAAGATAAAGAAATTGACATAATAGGACCTTTCTATAACCAGAGGCCTGTGAGAGGTACTTCATGTGTTACAACACACAAAGAAAATGTCTTACAACATGATGGCACATCGTTTTTTTTTTTTTGTTTTGTTTTTTTTTCCTCCACAAAGATCTGAAGGGGAAATATTAGCGCTTCAGACACTCTTTCAATCCCCGTTGCTTTATAAGTTATGCACAAACTTTCTGCCATTTTCAGACAAGAAATGAAAAAAAAAATTCAGGTGTGAAATTAGAAACAAAGGGATGGCTGTTGGTGGCTGGCATGGAGAGGTATCGAAGCCTGTCAAATGGGTTGCTTTAACATCATATGATGTGATAAGCATGGACTAACTTCAAAAGGTTCTGTAAGCTGGGCAAACATCCTCTTTCTTTTTCACAGGGCCAGCTTGACCCTGGCCACCCCGTGCTGACAGTGACAGATGATGCAGTGTGTCGAAGAGAGAGGAGGTGGAGGTAGTGAGGTAGTGAGGGGTGGTGGGAGTCCCAGAGAGGGATGGTTGCCACCTCTGGGAGAAACTCTGACTCATTGGCCTCAGCGTGTTGCCAGTCAGGCTGGCCGCTCCTGGCCCAGGGGCAGCCTCTGTGAGTACACACTTTCACACCTGGACAAACAGCCAGACAGGCCAGGAAAAGCAGCCCACCCATTCCTACCTCTCTCACTGCCCACCTTCTACTTTTGCCCCATCCAAGAACACTCACCATCAGCTGCCATCTGACCTCCAGTCCTTTTTTTTTTCCAGTTGGTTTTTGATTCCTTTCTTTGCCACCTTCACATTTCCTCCTGCTTCAGCTGAACATATAATCCCAAAGCTTTCCACTTGCTCTCAAAATATGAATAAATATTACAGTATAGATATATGTATTTGACTATTATATACCTGGTTCTTTTTTTGAAGAACTCCTTGTATGGCTAATATGTGCATTTCTTTTGAGGGAAAAAAAAAAAAAAAGACAAACCCAACGTTTACATTCTGGTTTTAAAGAAAAATAAAAGATACAGTTAACTTAGTAATGTAGGAATATTATATGCAAGCAGGACTCATGTAACAAGTGATGAAAGAAGTTCTGTTTTGGTTGCGGGCCGAAATTGAACTGTTCATGTCTGATCAGTGCTCAGCCGCAATGATCACAACAGGCTGCGATGGCACAGACAAAACGACAATTTAGAATAAAAACTTCTAATGTGTTGGTTTATAACAATGTAAAAAATAACTTACATGGACATTAAATATAACTTAAAAAGTATAACGCTCTCAATAAATAGTTCTACTATTTACATCATTGTAATGAGACTCAAAATGTCACTAAATTACCAAAAAATATAGAAGCAGCAAACATTACAGGCATGAGGTACAGCAAGGGATCCTGTGATGACTACAGTAGAGAGGTGATGTCCTCATCCAATGCGCAATTGGTTAACTATGGCTTATGGGTACCTTCTTCAATATTAGGAACAGAATTTTTCAAGTTGACATGTCGTCACATTCTGTAGCCTTTGTTAAAAAAAGAAAAAAAGAAAAAAAAAAAAAATATATATATATATATATATATATATATATATATATATATAAAACAAAAAGATAAAACAACAACATAATAAAACAAAAATGTTTGGTATTTAGACGTGATACAAGTGATTGTTGAGGACGACAATTCTTAGTCTAACTATGACAAAATCAAAGCAGATTACATGAAACTAAGTTAATAGACTGAAGGGAAGGATCCAATAAAAGGTTTCAGATTCATCCATTTGAACGGCTGGAATGACTATCCAGTGACTTTTGTTGCAGATGAAACACAGTACTGCATATTATTGGCATAATGTAGTGACTCCAGGTCAGCCTCTCCCCATTGGTAGGAAATCTATATGAAGCACTATCTGAAGTACTAATATTACATTTAATTTGTTAACATCAACATAATAAAAGTCTTTTTTTTTTGTTTGTTTTTTTCTTTAGCAGGGCTATATGGTTTTTATATAAAGTATTAAATGTTAATTTTTGATGATGAAGCATTTAGAATGTCCTTACAAAGTTTTATATCTCATAAAAGTTGCAAAATCTCTCAAGGGCCCCTTTAATGGGGTTTCTTCATTTTTCTATCTTCAGTATCTGTCCGTTTATCTTCCAAACCATTCAACTCCTAAGCTCTTACACAAAAACAGAAAAGGAAACACAAAACACAAATAACTTTGCAGTCTAGTCAGACCATAAATATGTGACAACATATTTCGGAAAAAAACATTGATATGGAGCCAATTGTTTTGGGTTTGGGACCTGAATGTATGATGTGTGATAAATGTTTTATAGTCAATCGCAGCTCTGAGCTCTCTGAGTAGTTAGAGCCACATCGAAGTGAAAACATGAATAACAGGACAGCTAATATCAACTCAACGAGTCAAAATACCAAATATCATACAGTTTCTCAGATCATCATTTTGACAATAGCAGCTTCTAAACATTTTGAACGACACACTTTTTCTTATTACACGTCTACAAGAAAGTGCAGTAACTGAGGTCAATAATACAAATTCTGATTAAATATTACATTTTAAATGAAAACCATGACAACAAAAACTCCAACCCTCCTGTCCATCGTGAACAGAATTAGATTTTTTTTACATGTTATTTCTTTAAATTTGGTGTTCAATACTACCTTCTCACTTTCCTTATATGTTGTGGTATTTTTTTTTCTTCTGCTCTTCCCTAACATGGATGATAAAATGACATGAGATTCATCTTGCGCTGATACTTGTAATGTTTCGTTAGATTGTGTGTTTTTGAGAATGATCTGGGACGCCATGGCAGCCGATTATACATCAGGGGGACGGTGCCATCAGACCACATGAAATGAAATGTCATAATCATACCGACTGTTGCCATGTTTATGGTTGCAGCAAAACTGGAGCAGCAAACTTTGGATTAATATTCCAAGCAGCCTTCATTATCAGATGTGCATGGGGAAAAATGAGTGTGTGTCTTGAATGAAAGATAACCGTATAAAAGGTTATTTTAGCAGCCATTTAGTCTGACAAAACCAATTTGTGGGGACTGAACACCAAGGTTGACAAAACAGAAAAGTGCTTTGGAGAAGTGCACTTTGTACAGAAGAAGACAAGCAAAACACGGACTTAGGATAGGCCAGTGGTTCTCAGTTTCATGTCTGAAACATGCAGGGCAGGGGGGCCTGAGGACTGGATCTGAGAAACACTGGGCTAGGCTAAGTGGAGCATCTTAGGGAGCTTTGACCATATTGTGTTGACACATGCATCCAAGGTCATTTTCATGTACAACATTGGTACCTGTAGAAAGACGGCAGGAAGTCCAATATTACTGCAATGGGAGAGAATAAAAGTGATGTGTGAAATGGTAGTGTGCTGGGAAAGCAATGATTTGGTCTCTTTTCCTCTTTGCCTATTCTCATTCTAAGCTGCAGACTCTTTCCAGGCCTGTTTCTCCATTCCCTTGTGTAACTGTGCTGTGCAGTACTGTGTGATCAAGAAAGCCACAGACTCCTGACAAGCATCGACTACATTCTGAGCGGGACTGGGATGTTTTCCCTTTCAGTTTAAACTTTTAGAATTAGAGCTCGAGGTAATGAACCTCTGATCAAGCGCCATGAGGGAGAAGTTCAAACAGAAACGAAAATTATCCCAAACCCTAAGTGAGGTGTTAAGAATGACATTCTTTAAGTCGTGGTCAATGTATATAGTAATAGTTGGGCGCAAATGGTTGACAGCGGGGGACAGTAAGTGAAGATAGGTGCTGCATTTTCCTAAAATACCTAATACATCTCATCTGCAAGGCTGTATTTTGTAACACAATATTAAATGCAGGAATAAATGAAAGCTATAAAAAGGAACAGTGAGCAGCAAGGAAGACAAAGCTGTCCAACCCTATAATATGTCATGATGAAAAGATGGAGAAAAACAAAAGCAACACTAGAAGGACAAAAATGCATTGAGGGTTGTGTTCAACGTACAAAATTAGCTTAGGGCATTTTTTTCTGACATTTCTTATGTATTTCTGTTTCTATTTCTTTTACATGTTTGTGTTTGTGTGTATGTGTGTGGATCTGTGAAAACAATATGGCTGTCTCATTAACATCTGAACTAAATCTAGCCCCCGCAGCCTCTGACATTCCCATGAAGAAACAAGTTGCTAAACAGAATACACAAGCAGAGTATCTGGCTATGTAGTTTGAAACCATGAGTGATATAAGCATAAACTTCCAAAATGTGCTGAACATGCATTCAAAGTGTCTGAGGATCATGTTTTAACATTTGTAATCATTTCCTTTGAAGCTGCATAACACAGAGCCATCATCCACTCCATCTCCATCTTGCATGTGTTGATTTACCTTTGGTTCAGTCATGTGAAAGAAGAGTGAGGTAAGTAAAACAGACACTAAAGCCAGCACAAAACTCAACAAAATGCATGCTACCTAGGCTTTGTTACATTTTTGTTCTTTTTTTTTTGTTTGTTTGTTTTCTTTTTGTTTTGTTTCATATTCCTCCAAAAATGTCTGGTTTTTTTTCTTTTTTCATTTTTTTCTCCTTTGCTATATATATTTATATTAGGGATGATATTGCAGGGGTTGCTTTCCTTGCAGCTGAAAAGATGTTTTTCTGTGGCGTCTCATGAGTCTCATCCTCTAGATCTTCCTGTCATGTGGAGGTGGAAGCATTTCAACTCGTTGGGGTTGCAGTATAGATGGAGAGGTATGCCATTTAAGCATCATGTGCAGGAAATTTGGAGACCAAGAAGATGATGAATGGGGGGGGGTTCTGCTTCGGCTGTGTTGTGTTGGATAAAGGGTCCTGGGATGCCAAACAGAGGTCCATGCTCGATTTGATCATCCCAGGGAGTGGACATGGTCATTCTTACGGTTCTCTATAGCATTGGGATCCAGACAGGAGCACTCCTTCTGTGTGTCACAAGACATGGGGAATGGAATTACCTGAGTAGGATAAAACAAAAATAGGAAATATCAGTATGAAAGTCAAACAATATACTTTACAAATTACTAGAAATTCAATATGTACATGAAGGTATATGAATATAATCCAGAATATAGAAAAAATAAAGAATAAAAAAAAAAAAATCACATATACAACAGTTTGAACATATGCAAGCTATGGCTAAAAAAAAAATGTTGCTGGCATGAACACATAGCACTAATAAAACTAAATAATGTCATCAATTAGAAACAGGCAAAAACTGTTCAGACATAAACAAACTAAAACAGTATGTCTCGAATGCTTGGACTTGAAATTTTATATCACTCAAATTTAAAATCAAGAAATTTGTTGTATATTAAAATTTCTATCATTCAAGTGTCTGTTGAAGCAGTTTTACGGAAATATTGTTATATTTCCACTTGGGCCTTAATATAATTATATATATATATATATATATATATATATATATATATATATATATATATATATATATATACATATATATATATATATATATATATATATATATATATATATATATATATATATATATGTATATATATATATATATATATATATATATATATATGTATATATATATATATATATATATATGTATATATATATATATGCATATATGTATATATATATATATATATATATATATATATATATATATATATATATATATATATATATATATATATATATATATATATATATATATATATATATATATATATATATGTATATATATATATATTTGTTGGATTAATTTTATTTCACAAGTGTAGAGATCTTGTTCTTAAGCAATACAAAGGAGAATTAGAATACTGAAAAGTACATTTAACTTATGCAAAATAAAAAAATGGAAAAAAATTAATCTAAAGATAAAAACTATTCTTTTCACAAAATACTTTCCAAAATATTTCTGCAAGTCAAACAATTAATTAATTGCACAGTCAGTTGTAGATATCTGAATCTAAATCATAGAAGATATAATATTATAAAAGTTCCTTATGTTAAAAAAAAAACAAATTAATATTGAAATAGCTACTAACTAAAGTAATGCAGATTAAGTGAAACTATTAAAACAGTGGAAAAGGAGAATATGGTATGAATATAAAAAGTACATGTAAAGTAGTAGTAATGATAAACTATCAATTTTTCAACCAATAAATTTCTTTGGTTAAAATCAAAAGGCATTATTACTATGATCAAAATTCAGCATTGTATAATCTGAAGGATGTAAAAGAATGAAAACAGGAAACATTGTTGGCTAGTGCTTCCCAAAAATTTGATCCCTATTTCAACTTTTGCCTTTGCTTCTTATAGAACCAAACAATGTCCCAATCTGATGAAAACACAACTGATGTTAGAGATTTCCATTTCCTGAGCCTTTGGTGTCAACTTGAAATACTGCAGGTGAAAGCACAACCGGAAGATCAGTGGCCGCTGCCCCCCCGGCTTTGACGTCACCGAATAGCGTTGGCAATGCGTCACCAGCACTAGCTGCTGCCACCTTGTCTGCTCGCTTGCCTCTCAGGGGGTCGGCTTCAGCTGTTTGGGTACACAAAATGTGTCCCCCTTCTCAAGCCAAATAACAAACACGTGTGGTCCAAGTCATGAAAGGCAGACTTCGAACCAAGGGTGCATTTATATCTTGATGGCTAATATTTTGAATTTGAGGACAACGTTGACAGTTGGTGTTGTTAGTTTGTTATTAGACCTAAATGGTATTGCTCCCTCAATCTCCCACATTGGATACCACTATATATTGAAAACGTAAAAACAGTACTGGCCAGTGCAGGCAACAGAGTAGAGAGCATGCTTCATGCCAAATACAGCTACGTGTTCAATGCTATTATTGAAAACTGACTGCTGTAGGAGTTCTTCCAGGGGAGAGTCATGAAGCTATTATCTAAATATAAAGTTATGCTGGTATAATTACCAAAACTACTTTGATGATGACATCTGAAAAATTATATCATAAGCTAATGCTATCTGGAAGGCTTAGGTATAATTACTAAATGCATTAGCAAAGAATATTATTTTTTCATCCACTATAAGATGCATTCATAACAGCTCTGGCGACTGTATTGTACAGCGTCAGCATCAAAGTTTGTGACTGAAAATCTGGGATTTTGAAGCTGACTTCCTTCTTGACTCTAAACTTAAAATTTAAAATCACCTTATAATTACCTTAATATGACATATATTTGAGTTTTAAGTGGTAATAATGGTTTTTATTGCTAGAATCAGAAACAAATATTTTTTTTGCATATATTAATGTCAGAAAGGAACAATAATGAAACAAAATGCAGCAAAATGTCCATACCCTAAGTCCTGAAAAGTGTCAAACAAAGAGTCACCTGTGGCTAAGACTGAATACACATTAACCAGCTGCTCATGGATGGTACACACCCTGAATGGGTAAGCTAGGGTCAGACAGTCCTGATCATAATGTACAAAATGGAAGCTCCTCTCAGGCATCATATTAAAAAAGATAAGTAGACACGTGGCTCAATATATGAATGGGGCTCTGAAGGAAAATTGAAACACCAAAGCATCTAAGCATCTGATCCAACTATCAGCCAGTAATCTGTCTCAGCTACTGATTGACAGAGCCATTGGTAAGACTGTAAAAACAGACCTAAAAACCAGTCCAACACCTGGATGGTCTTTAAGAAAGCCTACGACTCCGTTCCTCACACATGGATACTGCAATGCTTGGACATCAGACACCAACAGCACAGATAGAGCCTTCATCAAGACCTTAAAAGAAATGTGGAAATCAGCTCTGGAGGCCAAACCAAAGCCCCATGCACAAGTCACAATCAAGTAGCATCTACCAGCGAGATTGGCTACCTCTGCTGCTGTTCAAAATAAGCCAGTGAGAATATGACAATTAGTGGCTATAGAGGCCAGTTCTGTAGTGGAGCAATAACTGACACCTCTTCTTACATGGATTACATTAATTTGCCAAGGCTGAGTAAGAGATCATCTCATTGATCAACCTTTCCAAAATATACAGAAAAGATGCTGTAATGTAATTCAGACTCGGATACGTGCAGCCAATGGTATCAAAGAAAGGCAGGATGATCACGCCTAAGAGAGCTGTGTGTGCTTAGCTGTGCCCCTACGGCACAACTGAGCTCATACACAGCTACCCTGTTGGGTGGTATCTCAGTTTTGAGACACCAGTCACCAGATCCCCAGCAGCTATAAAAGCCTTGCAAATGCAGGAGATGGAAGCCACTGATATCAAGAACAGTAAGCTTCTCACATTATATGGATGGTTTCACTGCAAGTCCAGCACTTTGAGACTGTATACTAAGCATAAGCAGGGAGGCCAGGGAGTAGTAAGCATTGGAGCCTCTGTCCAGGAGGAAACAACAAAGATTGTACTTTTAGAAAATGGCCCCCGGTGGTGAACTCCAAAGAAAATTGTTCAGCAGTTCAAACCAACATGTGGGAAGAGAAGGTGGAACCATCATGGAAAGATAAACCTCTGCATGGAATGTACCAATGACAGATTGAAGAAGTAGTTGACATTGAGATGTTTTATATGTGGCTAGGCAAAGATGGTCTCACAGACTGCACAGAGGCTCTGATCATGGCCTCAAGATCCTGGTACTCCGCAATATAGGACAGGTCTATCATACTGGACAGGATCGGTGGTGCAGGCCAGACATAGAGGCTTCTGAGACAGTCTAGCACATAGTAACAGGGTGTTAGACACACATGGGTATAAAATACGTGGGGCATTGGTGGATGAGATCATGTACAGAAACATCTATGTTATACTTATACCTATTGTACCCCACTGGTCAACTGTGTGTTGAATGAAAAATGGATGTTGGATGGTATAATTGCATTTTTAGGACTTTGACCTTCAACCTTGGAGGATAGCTCCAACAAATCTCAGGAATACCGTGAGATACTTCTATCCAGAAAAGTGCAGTCCCAGGAACAGGTAAGATTCTGCACAGAACCCTCAAGACCCTATAGAGGACCCAAGCCAGAGTATGGCATTATATTACAAGCTACATTGCATTGTTTAAGTAATACATATTTCTTTTATTTAAATTTAGACCAAATTAAATAGTTATATGTTTGAAATTAGGCTTTGAAGTGTGGATGTTGATAAATAAATATTTAAAAGGTAAAATGTCACATTTGGTAATAAATGCAACACTTAAATAGCACCATTAGTAAATTAGAATTAAGTATTGACAGACTGCAGCTAAGGACATAGGGCAGGATACTTGTCATGTAGAAGTAGTTATGCAGACTTTCCTTTAAAATGTGGGATGTAATAAGTTTGTGTGTGTGTGTGTGTGTGTGTGTGTGGGGGGGGGGGGGGGGGGGGGGGGGGGGGGTCCTATAATGTGAGGGCCAGGTGGGTAGTGCCCAGGCTCCTCTGAGAAAATGAAGCCTACGTGTGATGACTTTACAAGCCAAAGGCTGGACACACTTCAGAAACAGCTGTCAACTGCATGAGCAGTGTTACCTCTGTGGCCTTCCTCTAAGCTGAATTACTATCTATCTGTTTCACACTTTCAACTTGTTTATTTTAAATTCTCCTATCTTTAACTTGTCTTACTACTCCCTTCTCTTGCAACACACTTTCCCACATATCATCCCCAGTCTTACGCACTTCATTTCCACCCCAAAGTCACTTTTGTTCATCCATATATCTAGAGAATGATGGTGGGTGGCAAATTTGACATGGTTTCCTTTGACCTTGACCTCCAGGGTGGCTGGGCCAGCTGCCACATCTGGCCCTGACTTAGGGTTCTCTGAGGGTGGCTGGGAAATGGGACTGGCTAACCTTGTGGGCCTGGGGGCCCTCCTGCTGCCCCATGTCCCAGGGCTAGAGGAGGGCTGGGTGAGGACACTCACTAACAGCAACATGAAAGCCCTTCTGAAGAACGCAGACCTTGTCAGAGCCCCATCCTTCCATCTCAGGAACAGGTCAAAATAACACGGAGTTCCTCTCTGCATTTCTGTGTGCGCAGAATGTGCGTGTTAGCTAGTGCTTAGAGGAGAGAAGGTGGTGTAAGGGGCACAGGGCTGGGGGGAGAAGAGAACTGGCTGATCTTGAGATGCATACCACACTGTTCATTAGCAAGTAACTGAGGTTATTAGAGAGAATTATAACGTGAATATATAACAAACAATTTCTTTTTTTGCTTTTCTTATCTAATCTCTGTGTTCATGTGTTAAGACGCAAATGACACCCCTGAGCGAAAAGAAGAATGTTTATAAAAGGAACACCGGCTGAGGTGTGGTACCACCAGCACATGCTCTTAAATCCGTATGTCCCATTTCCAGCTCATGGTTTTAAAATCCATCGCATGACAGCATTGTCATGCAAAGAAATAGTTCAAATAAACCAGTTCATTTTGTCAAAAGTAACATCTTGGACTGTGCAAATAAAAATGCTGTAAATACCAAACTTGAAAGAGATACAAATGCAGGAATGTAGGCAAGATTGTAAAAGATCAGATCTGGATGGAGACAGACCAACTAAATAGTGAAAGAACACAAAGTTGGAAACAATCTGAAAGCCTTTGGCATACGCAAAAAGCCTCCCAGGATGTAACTACCTTTTCTCAGCTGGGCATAAAAACCTTCTTTCCCCTTGCACATTATACTTCCCCTCTCTCTTAAATGCATGTTAGCCATTCCACCCTGACGATAAACACATACAAATCTGGATTAAAGGAATTCATCTATTGATTTCCTTTAAAGCTTACACTGCAGAGAATTTTGATTCCCACTCTCTCCCTTTTTTTTTTATTTTTTTTTTTTTACCTTGGCCCTATTTTCCCCTTTCCTCAGTTGTAAATTATTGATTATTGTTTTTGCTAAAAACACAGGGACTTTGTGTGCTGCAAAGTAAAAGTGGCTGTATCTTAAGATGACAGGCTCAGGTTGCTATTGTAGCAGTCTGCAACATCATGAAAAGCATCTCCTCTTAAGAATATGTGTTTTGTGTTGATGTCATGATTTGTGTCTGAGAAAGACTGTATCATAAGATGTTGGTTATTGAACTTTAATGTTTTTTACTTGAGTGTGTTATGATTTTGTACACATATCCATAATTTGTGTTTATTATGTAAAGCACTTTCAGCTGCTTTTATATTTAAAGTGCTTTATGAGTAAAGTTTGAAAGCTTGATATAGCCTATCATGTTGAGCCAGGACATTAAATGCTCCAAAATGCTAAAAAAAAAAAAAAAAAAACAACAACAAAAAAAGAGCCGCCAGTGTTGCGGCTGCTACTGTTGCTACTAAACATATTTTAATACACATATTTGCATTTAGCTGTAAAAACACAGTGAACTCTGGTGACATGTGTTTTTGAAAAAGAGCAAATTGTTCTGGTCTATGTGGATCGCTAACGCAGAGGTTAGTGGTTAGAGGTGGATATCTCAGGCCATCAGCTTTGAGCCAAACATCAATCATGACACACAAGTCACGTACCAGGCGTACTCGCGCCAAACTTAGAGTTGTACACTTGGGTAAGGGCCTGAGAGGGATCACAGCTCTTACACAAGACTTGAAGTTGAGACAGAAAACCATACAGGCACATTCATAAAAAAAATGGTCTTGGAGAAGCCAAGTGCATCCAAGGAGAAAAAAATCCTTCCAACTATATGGGAGGCTACAAAAAGGGTCTTGCACAGGGAACCCTCAGTAAGGCATACTGCATACGCCTGCTTCCTCCACCCCCTCCTGCCTCTTCAAATCCAGCCAACAGCTTGCAACTATTAAGGGGAGATTCTGTGGTGACCTTACGTGCAGCCAGTCCTTGCACCTTCAAAGCTCCTGGGGTGGAACAATACACAGCAAGTCATCCAGAACTCCTTAATACACAAATCTTTATCAAAACAAAAGGCAAGAGCAGTAGTTGCTGGGAAACAGAGGGAAAATAAATGTGCAGTGTTATATTGCTGTTTGTGCTGCCATCTTTTCTCCTCTCCTGGAGTTATTTCTCTCTTACCGAACATTTGTGATGAGGAAGAAAATGAAACAGGGATAATTTGGTCCTTTTTTTTTCTTAAATGAAAATGTAATAGAATCTGCTTTGCAAAAAATGATACGGAATCACCTACATGATGAAAATTTCCATAGTTTATTATTAATTTAAACTTATTATTCAATTGGCACTTCAGTTCTGATATGAGAAGCCTGGGGTTTGATATTGTTCAACAATATTCCGATATGTAATCTCAAAACTACAGTAACCGACTAATATAAATGTCTTCAGGATGATCAAATAACTTTTCACAAATTTATTTTTGTTTAGTACTAAAAACACTGTTTTCTGGAGTATCTGAGTTCTTTTTTCACTTTCAGCTATTCAGATGTACTAAAATAATGTTAAAAGGGATAGTGAGCATGTAGTGAAGAGTCATTCTGTCCCTTTCTTCGCTTGACCTCATGGTTTACAATCACTGAACAATGTAGATGTATATATATAGAGGTGTGTTTGGTTGGTGTCACAACATACTGGGGACAACTCCATGGCTCAAGATTCTCACTGACTCATTATACTAGTGCATAGCAACGTGCAGAGATTGTGTTTTTGTGGTCTTGGTTTGTGAGTTAGAAAAAAGAGACCATAAAAGAAAGACAGAATGTGAATGACTGAAAGTTATGGTTAGTGACAAAAGGGCTCAGTGGCAAAGAAAGTATAGTAATGCTTTAGTTTTTCACAACTTTTTTTTTCTTTTTTTTACCCTTAAGTCAACTGGTCTGAGGGGATAAATGGTATATTTTGTGTTATAAAATAAGTAAATAAGTAATATATGATAAATATGACTTAACATTTAGTGTATTGATCCACATTCATTATAAAATGACACTTTTTGCATTCTAACAAAAGTGATTCTGATTTATGGCAGTGTTTTCTTTCTTTACTAATACTCCATCACTCCATCATTCTTTTTTCTTCCCTCATCCTTTTGATAGAGACGAATGGACAAACAAACAACTGCGATGACATCCATGATGCAAAGCATAAACGTACACTGTGGCCTGCAGTGATATTGCCAAAAGTCAACGTTTCTTTGTCACAGAATAACATTGAGTTTTTGAAATACTAGAAGAACTTCTCAGTGGCAAACCTCTTGCATCAGCAGTCACACAGATTTTATTTATTAATTTATTGAACATATTTATCTCCACTAAAATTCTTTCCTATACAGTGAAATTCACTGTGCATGAAGCTACTGTTCATTTTGCAGTCGCATATTTCTTGGCCCTGCAGTAGACATGGTGTGCCCAGTCTGTCTCCTAAAGACTGACAAAGTAGGTTTTAGAATTTCATGGTCTAAATCCAATGCAAGGATCAGAAATAACTTGATGCAGATATTTTTTCAGTTGACATCAGAACATCAACTGCGACACAGAAACTACAATATCTGCGTCAACAAAATATGTGTTCAGGAACAATCTGGGGAAAAGTCTTTACTTGTGGTCTGGACAAGAACATTGACTTTCCACAAAAGAGGAAAACACTGCCTGTCTTTGTCACCCAGCAAGTGTGTGTGACTCATCAGCTTAGAAGAGAGGGATTGTCGGTAATGAGTTACAGATTCCTATTGTCATATTGCGTCTTTTTCTTTCTTGCTGTTGTTTTTGTTAGGTTTGTTTTTAGAGGCTTTAAGCATCTCCATTCTAGGTTGTCTGCCATGCATATGTTAATTTTAGGGGAAAATGGGAATCAGGTGTAAACTACCCTGTTTCCAACATGACTGAGCTGATCAAACAAGTTTGTCAGTGGCGATAAGTTTTTCCCATCAGAGACAAGCAAGTAAACCCGAATTCCTATCTAAAGCAAAGTAACAATGATCGATACAGAAGGAATGCTTCTTAAATGTTATCATTTAAAAAAAAAATCAAATTAGTTTGAGTTGCCTGAAATAAAAGAAAAGCATTTACAGTATGTTGCACAAGGGGTTAGACAACATGTGTTAGCAAGCAAAAATCTGCTAACAAGAAAAACATATCAAACATCTGGTTTTGTAGCTGTTCTCATATCTTATCAGCTTAAATCCTTAGTGTTTCCTTTTTGTTGTTCACCCACGGTACCCTTTCCTTGACCCTTGCTCCTGGCAGCTGATAAATCAACTCATGGTTGGTTGTTTTGGAGTAATACACTTTATCGTCCTCAGTCATTTCCAAGACATCCACCAATGGAAAACACAAACCACTTGTTGATGTTTTTTTAGAATGCACACAACATTGTGTCTGAATGCACCATATAGACAATTAGCATGGAATTTCTTAAACTTATGGTTCCTTTACTGTTTGATGAAGCAGCAACTAATAGGAAATATCAACTTTTCAGTGGTTGGAATGGGGCCATTTGCCGTCTAACCTGTTTCTGACATGTTCAGAAAGTCAATTACGGTGTTTGAAATGATTATTTATGTCCCAAACTTTTTTCAGCATATTTGTAGCAACTATAATTTTGGCTGTGGGTCCAAGAAATTGTGTATTAATAACAAACATGTTTGACATTATCATGCATTTAGCCACTACACAACATATACTGTCAACAGCTGCCAAAAAATAGCGTACTATTTCTAGGCAATGTCTTGAGAACATCAGCATGTCAAATACTTGGTTTGAAAATGCCAAAGCACGATATGTGATCGCATCTCTATACAGGGGCTCAAACCTCAAAAACTAAATAAAAAAATCTCAATTCTGTTTTGATTTTTTGTTTTTCAAACATTTCACCATCAGAGTAAATCTATTACAGGCAATTGTCTTCCACTCTCTTTTGAATTATTAAAGAAAGAAAACAAAGTTAGAAATGCTCCTTTTCCTCTTAGCCACAGAGTTATGACCACATTTGATTAACAGCAGCTGGGAGGCTGAGCCTCAGAAGAGGAAGGAGAGTCAAAACAAACTCACTGTTGCTTTCAGGCCATGAGCAGACACGCAGGCAATGGCACTGTAAACACCCCACTAACAACTAAAGTTAATAGATGGAACAAAAATCTGGAGATTTGTTTACAAGCTAAGGTGCAAGGAAAGTTGTGCAGTTTGAAACAAGTATTTTGACAGTCACACTCTTTTGTGGCCACATGAATGATTTCCTCTCTTTCTTTTTTTCCTTTCTTTCTTTTTTTTCCCACTAAAACAAATACAGAAAAAATAAAATGGCATCTGGGAGGCTTTTCTTGTGTACTCTGACAGATGTCACACAAATCAAAATTTTAATCCATTGTGGAAAACATTGTGAACTGCAAACTGAACATCTCCCCGAACCCCAAAATCACAATGTCCACACTGCAGCATGGCAGTGTCAGTGTCATGCTGAGGGGATTTTTCTGGAGAAATCCTGTTTCAGTTTTCCAGAGCATGAAACTGAGATGGAAATGTATTTGTTTCAATGACCGTAACTCATATGGTTTAAGAGGGAACCTTTAATTGTCCTGGCTGCAGAAAATCAGTCCTTTTCTCTCACCTAGCTCAAACTCTTATTCCTGCTGTATTTTTAGGGACTCTATCTTTCCACTGAAGTCTGTTGGTAAAAGTGAATTATGCAAGCTCTGGCTGAGTCCCCTGCACTAGATTGGGGTCAGTAGATGTAGAGATGAGATTGTGTCAATCAATGGCAGCAAAACCACTTCAAGAGTGAGGTCACTTCCCAGAGGGTTGCCCCTTGATTTTCTGCTGCCATTGAACTTAGAACAAGATACCACACATTTGACGGTAAATTTATGAATAAAGTGTCAAAACAAATCATGGACCTCTGGTCCTCTTTCTAGGTTATATGTGTTCATACCCAAGTAACAGATTGCAGTGAGATATATGGAGAACAGCTGTCAGGGCTTCTCTTGCAGATAACAGGCTTGTGGTAAAAACTGTTTTGGTGAAGATGCTGCTTGTTTTGAAGAATCTTGCCCTCTCAAGAGTAAGTAAAATCACATTTTATGAGTCTTATCACAGTTTAATTTAGTTTCTCTGGTCTTTACATATATATTTTACAATGTAGGATAGAGGGTGCAAAGTAGGCTCTTAACCAAATATGCTAATTTTGTGCAAAAAGCTGAAAAACTGAATGTTAAGGAAGAAACTACATACGTGTCAAATATGATGACCTGTACTTATACTCTGTCAAATCTTTGCTTAAGGGTGATGTTTAATTTATGCTATTTGTGTTGAGTCTTGGTTGTTTTTTCCACCTTCCTGTAGGTTGGCAAAGTGATTGTGCTAACATTAATCCTTTGCCTTGCCCCACTGTCAATGTTCACAGGAAAAGGTTAAAGTTTGCTAAAAGATGACAAAAAGTCCTATCTGGCAAAAAATACTGTTAAACAGTTAAGAAACACAATATTTTCTTTTACAAGATTAAACACCAAAAATGTCCATGACAAATGATTAAAATTGGTCCAGAGCCAAACACGAGCATTTCACTGAGAAAAATGCCGACACAGACTAGATTTACTTTGTGCGTCTTCTTTTCTCCCAGAGGAAATGAAGATGCTCTCCAGTAAGACGCACTGACATTGGCAGTGAGATACACAGACTTCATCTTATCCAGCCAGGCATAGTGATGGATATGTCAGGAGTACAACCAAAGTCCCTTGCCAGATTCACAAGAACAGGACAGGCCAGAGAAGCAGATGCTGAAGTGCAGAAACTACAGAACACTTTCAATCACATCACTTGCCAGCAGCTAGCTACAATGAGCAACACAAAGAAGCTTTGAAAGAATATAACATCATCCCTCGTTTTAAAGCTACAGTTTTTACTTTGTAACCTCAAAGTTGATATCAAAATGATCCCCAAAGGTTCAGCTATACAGCTATACAAAGCACATTAGGAAATGGCATACCATAGAATAATAAATAATGATTTTAGGCACCCAAAAAAGCACAAAAATTTGCTCTGTCTTGGAACTAAGACTGAACACAATGAGAAAACAGTTCAGAGAAGTTCCGGGAGGGGAAACAACACCTGTAGACTAATCATGGTTTTTAGACTTACATTTGATTCAAATACATATAATGCCATGTCAAAATTTGAAAAGAAGCACTATTTAACCTTAAACACTTGAAAGGTAATTTCCTCCTACCAAATTGACTCCAGTCCCCTCACAAAATGCTTCCTTATGCTTATTTCACATTACAATCAAGGCAAACAGCAAATTGGTGTCTCTAAAAGTAAAGGTTGCATCTTTCAAAAGACAAATAAATAACTAAAAGTATTGCTGTGCTAACCACTGTCATTCTGGGACTCCAACCAAGTCATTTTGATTTCCATTCGACTGGGCAGTGACAAATATTTTAGCTAACGTTGTGTTTTTATGGTAACTGAATAAATCTTAGAGCTTGAATTCACATATCACATGCACTACTGTTTGTTTCAAAAGTAGCATCCATTTTAACTGCTTTTTATCAGTGTGAATGGATCCAACCTAATTTCTGTTTCCAAAGCATGGGAAGGTAAAGACATGGCTCTAACCTTCTTAGTCTTGACAGTGGATTGGCAGCAGTCTCCTCCATCATAGTTACAGAAGGCTCTGTTGTTGGCTGGATCACAGTAGTTGTCTCCCTTGAATGGCTTTGCAAGAGAAAGAGAAACAAGCAGTAAGAATCACCAATAGCCTTTTAACACGTAGAATTTGCACTTCTGGTTTTGTCTTGGCTCTTTTAGGGCCTTTAGAAGTGAAGTCTTTGAACAAATTTGCTGATGAATCTGATACATTACGTTTCCCTCATCCTTCAATGTCATTTGTTAAGTCCTTAGTCGGGCAGACCCGTAAATCAAAGTGAGGACACCATAAACTATTCAAAGCACAAAATGCTCCAGTAAGGTGATTTATTAGATTGGCCCCGCCCTCACCACTTGGGTTACCAATCAGGTTATCCAACTGGCTTCAACTGA
Organism: Telmatherina bonti; assembly: GCF_933228915.1. Lineage (NCBI taxonomy): Eukaryota > Metazoa > Chordata > Actinopteri > Atheriniformes > Telmatherinidae > Telmatherina > Telmatherina bonti. The sequence continues at coordinate 18,014,255 of NC_136615.1, forward strand.
GCGAATGACATCATTGCTTCATGAAATGAAGTAGGAATTCTCACGTTCCCTTCCTATTTAATGCATTAGTTTTTCAAAGAGACAGAATTAGAACATGTGAACACAGTGATGCTTATAGATTATTGTTGGAGTTCGTAAACAAGAGATTAGATCAGATTGCTAAATGAGTGTGTTTGATAAGAGACATCCATGTTGCAACATCCTCCTTTTACCAGCTTTAAATTCCTAAATGTCTTCTGTTAACAAACATCTGTACACCATACGGAAATATGAAAATGAAAGCAACTTCACACTTCACACAGCTGGAAGTATGATAAAACTTGGGAAGCATAATGTGACGAGATCAGTCTTCACCTATGGTCTAAGCAATTCACTTGTGCACCATCTGCCAAGTCACTGTCTGTCTACAGTCATTTAGCCAAGCACTCCTCATAAAACGTTATATTCTCCATTTGATGTATCTAAGGTCAACAAAGGTGGAAGAATTAAGTATATTAGAGCAGCATGTGATGCATGAGGCTATTAGTGTACAAGATCACAAGAATATCTTACCCAGGTCAAGCCCTTACCTCACATCCTTTGATGCAATGGAGCTGTTCAGGAGGTGGATACCATTTCAGTCCCATTGTACAGATTATACTCTGTAAAATACAACATTAGTATGTTCAGACTATTAACAAATATGGTGGATTTTAAATGATCTGTACAACAGATTTCCCTCATGTGAATATTTGAAACTCTGCAGGGATATTGCAGTGCATGTAACACCAGCTGCACACAGACCCCTAAGACAGTGAAACATAGAGGGTTATCAAAGCAGCTCATGGGCTGCTCATGGAGGATTTACTTTTAAAGTCTTCTTTGATATATGCTGAACTATTTTCACCTCAGTACAAAGCTGAATAAATTGATTTTGAAATTATATAACTTGATAGAAATATCTCTGCAGAATGTGTGGAATCCCTTCTTGTTCTCCCATTGTGCTCTGCACTGAAATGCAGCGAAAGGCATTTGCAGTCATGGGAAAAATTATACACAGAATGTGCACTTGCATGTGCGAATGCATCCACGTAGACATGGCTCTTTAGAGCTTATGCGTACAATGCATCCATACAGTGTGACTCATGTATTGATGTAGTTGCATATGAGTCCAGACAGAGGCGGGTTTTGTTTACCGTATAAGTGCATCATTACGCATAGATAGTAGCATCCATGATCAAAAGTGTCATCCACAGCAAAGGACAAGCTGACCTCAGGTGGTCCAATTTTCAGACACACTTTGCCCCAATATCTCACAAAGTTAACATGCTTTTCTTTTGTTGCTGCAAACTAAGGTATTTTTCATTTCAGTGTTGTCAGCAAATCAATGCAAAAACAGGGATCAGGGCTTGAAGGTGGAGAGAAAGAACAACATAGCATCTGAGGGCAACAGAGAGCTGTGGGAGTAAAGGTTCTCTTGCTGTGATGTAGTAGGCTACTGCAGCCATGTCTGTGCTATGTATGCCTTCGTATCCAGCAGGGAGGAACACAATAATTTGTCCCTTATGTGGTGGAAGAATAAGCACCTTTTTATATTTAAGGTGATTTTTTTTTTTTTTTTTGCAACTTATGTACTTTTATTCTCTCTTTGTTGAGCTCTGCAATGATGATGTCATCCAGAAACTCCTTCTTTTCTTCGCCTCTTCGTTTTCGCACTCTACTTCCCTTTTTTTTCCTCTCTTACAGCAAGGCCGTAAATCATGATAATCCATGATTGTGGCCTGGTCTCACCCCTAACTACGTATGGGATCCTCACCCACTGAAGCCTCCCTGGGGCACTCATACAGCATAAAAATAGATCTCTATCTCAGCGCCACCACGGACGAGGTCATGTCATATAGAAAATGACTAATTCTGCAGCAAGCCCGACAGGGTAATTTTGCTGATAAAGGGGGAGGAGGGGGTGGTGCCGGGGGCACAGAACCATCAGCAACAGAGAGACAGGAAAAGGAAGAGGAGGAGGTGGAGGTGGAGGTAAAGAAGCAGAGAGATTTCTAAATGGGTCACACTCGGAACCAAAATACAACTAGTTTAAAAGCTATAAATCAACATCACTTATTATAATGAGCGATACTAACCTCCAGCTCAGCAAAGAAGAACTGGAAGGTGCATTTGGGGATATAAACTTTCTTTTAGACACTGTGCAAATAATTCTAGGCAAACATTGTTGTAAAGTTTAATGAGCTCAATAATATCCGAGAAATACATGCTCCTGTGTGTTCAGGTTAAAACTCTTACTTGCATTTAAACTTCTCATTTCCTCTTGAATTCTATCAACCAGGAAAGTGCCATAAAAGAGCCATTAAAATGGTGCTGCATCCTCATTAGTGCACCTTTTTTGTGTGAAAGTGTCCATTCCTTGCAATTACTAGTTACTATGGTTTCTATAAAAGATAACTTTGATGCTATTTCATTTGCAATTGCAAATGTAATGTCATACAGTTGACAGTGCGTTGCTATAAGCGAGGGTTCAGCATGCTTACTGAGTTTGGGATTTTGCACAGACTTTGTGTAGCTTGTCTGGATCTGTGGAGATGGAGGTTGTGACGATATTGAGCCTGCCTGCATTACATGTATCACCGCAAGATCAATTGACAAGTTACACACAATGCGAAACATAAGAGTTATTGAAGTTCGCATTACTGAAACAAAAAAAAAAGAAGAAAAAAAACATGATCCACATTTAAAAGTCTCACCTCTCCTTCTGAAACACTCATTTTTAAGGCCGCATCACACTCTAATTTGTCTTAAGCTACACAACAGAACTGCTTCAAGTTTCAAATGACCACTGGGCATAAACAGTATCTGTTACACAAATCTATAAAGAACAGATCATTTGTGCACCCATGTGACCCGTCCCATATCTCTCTCCCAACATCTACCTTAAAAAACTGATGACTCAGTGTAGCTCTAAAACAAAAACAAAGTGTGTTGTGGGAAAAACAACTTACTGTTCCTTTACTTTGCTGTGGTTTCTCATTTCTTCTTTTCTAGTTACATAACTTGATGATATTTAGTAAGATCTTTCTCTGACATTGTTAAAAGGACGGTAAACTGACAATAAGAACATACTGCAATGACGTTGATCAAGTAAAATGGAAAGGGGACAATTAGAGAAGTAAATGGTGTGTAGTGTCTAGCTAACTAGTATCTAACATAAAACACAGTTACTATCTACTTGAGCGCAGCTCCTGCCTAATGACAAACTTCACATAAAACCTCAAATGGCACCATATATGAGTGAAAAACAGCTTGGTTGAGACAATGTGTTTAATGACCGTCCTTAACATAACCTCTGACCCCTTTGTTTTTGCCAGCTTAAGAAAAAAGTACCTTAGCAACAGAGCAGAGGCTATTAAATGGTCTTTTCTATAAAAAAAAAAAAAAAAAAAAGGTAAATTATTATTAAAATGACCTGTGACTGGTCAAAGAAAAACACAGCGCCTCGCCATTCTTCCTGTCAAAGTACTACAGGTTGCTTCAAGGGTTGCCATGCTTCGAAGACAAATATTTATATGGCACTGGGACAGTCACAAGCTGCATATTCGCATTGTAGGTAATAGAGCCAGGATGTAGGCGCTACATGTGAAATTCCTTACAGGAGAGTTGTGGATCACAGAACTTTGTGAAGCGGGTTTGTCAGAGCTGTGAGGAGGACACAAATACATGTATGAACTTACCTTGACTTTATTCGGGATCATCCAGTGCTGTTGAAGTACACTTTCCACTGTCATGTTGCTAGGCAGAATCACCACTTCACTGTTACCTTCTCTGCATGTCAGCTCACACTCCTCACCTGAGTGTGTGTATGTGAGACAGAGATCAAACAAATGAAAGTTTGCTCAAACCCTATTTGAAGATATCTTAGCATCTTCTCCTTTCCAACATCACTTTTTGCATGAAAGTGTCAATTAGAAATGCTTTTTAAACTTTCTTAACTTTAAAAAAAAGAAAAATGTAAACAATGCAACCTACAATGGAACCAGTAAGTAAGTGTGAAATAAACATAACTTATGGTATAAAATATTAATTTCAATGCCTGCACCTGAGAAAGCTGAATTGTTAAAGTATATAAAAGTATAATGAAAAGCAGAAGAAGGGTAAAAGGTGAAGTTATGTATACAGACCTATGCCATGTCCTCGTTTGCAGGAGTACTGCAGACTATAATGGAGGTTTTGAGGTAACGAACACTGGCCTTTGATGTGTGGGCATAGACGGAATGACCCTGTCCAGTTTCCATCCTTCCTACAGCGGATTATGTTGGACCCTGCCCCCTGAAAATAACACACATATCAACAGATAAACAATTATGCACACGCATTGGTACACAAACACCACCAAGCCAAGGACACCGAGGTGGCATCACATTGCATATCTAGAAATACGATCTAAATTTTATCAGGCATCCAACCCACAACGCCTGAGAGGCAGAACAGATTAAAAGGTGTATACATTTCAAAAGTCTGTGGCAGCAGAGTTATTCTGGTAATCAATAGCAATCTAATTAGCATGGCGTCAAATTGAGTAAGGCTATGGGAGACAGGGAAAAAACAGGCATACTGACGGCAGGGAGAGGAGTCTCTGATAACAGAGCATACATGGAAAAACAGACATTTTCACAGAATTTAGGCGATGTATCATGTTCTCATCGGCTAACTTAACCCTTCAAGCAACGGTTTTTCATTGAAGATTTTTCAATTTCAGCGTGAATAATTTTAAAAGGCTGTCGCATGGACGTGGTTAGAGATGAAGACAGAAAAATGTTGAACTGGAACGTAAGTGTATGATGGGAGTGAATTTCCTCATCTTTTTTTTATATTTGTCTATTTCGCATATATTTGTTGGATCTTGTTATGAAGTGGTAACAAGTTTAGCCTCTTTCATTTCAGTTACGTTGCTCGCTGCAAAAACGTCTTCAGCAATTAAGGGCTTAACACATTGTGAACAAATACAAACCACAAAAAATGGAACAGAATGAAAAACTGGCAAAAAAACAAACAAAGAAATCAAATATTTAGCTATATTTGATTTCTTTGGAATTCATTTCATTGCAGAGTTTTCTTTTCTTTTCATGCAATTCAGGCCTGCAACACATTTAGCAAAACACATTTAGCAAATTATTCATGTAAATATTTGGGATAAAAATTATAGAGTATTAGACAGAAGTTAGAATATCTTAAGGGAAAATGCAGATGATGTTATTTTTTATGCATTAAAACAAAAAAAAGGAAAGTTATATAGATACTTTTAAATATTTTCAAATGTCAAAACGTCCCTTTTTGATAGGGCTGATAGTCCTGACTGAGTTGGGTGACCCTAAACCCCCCATTTAGTTATGATGCTATAGGCTAAGACGTTTAGAGAACATCCCACAATGGTTTGAATGCTTCCCTCCAATTCTCTAACTTCTTTTCTCTATGTATAAATATTAGATGTTATTCTTGTCATTAACTCGTGCCTTTCTTTTTCTTATTTAGCAGGTATCGCTGGCTTAGAGTTATTGTGGTGTTGACCCCTCTGTCCTGTCTTCTCCACCCCCAACTGGTGGAGGCAGATGGCCAGCCTGTCTGAGTCTTGTTCTGCTGGAGAGTTTTCCTTTCAATTGAAAAGGAGTTTTTCCTGTCCACTGGATTAATGTGAAATGCATTAATAAATTTTTATTGCATTGTAATAGGACTACAATAAATTGCATTGAATTAAACTGTCTGTAAAAGTGCCTTGAAATGGTTTTGTTGTCAATTGGCACTGTGCAAAGCTGAGTTACAAAGAAATACAGACTTTTTTTTATGAATGTGCTGCAGACCTGAAATGTAAAACTAAATGTTTATTCATAAGGAAAATAAAGTTGACAAGGCAACATAAAATATATTCGGTTCTTACTGCCTGGAATGACAAAGTCTAATTAAAATGTAGTAATCACTTGTTATTTTTATAAGCATTTTCCAAACCATACTGACTTTTTGTGACTTGGGGTTGGAAGACATTAGACAAAAGTATCGTTTCCATTGATACAAATTGATACACTTTCAATCTGTTTGATAAATCAAACTCGCAAATTCGCATGAAGGGAATAATAAAGATTGTAGGAGAGAGAGAAAAAAAAAGAAGGATGTTATTTATTGCATGCAAGACAAAAAGAATATTAGTAAAGCAAGAACAGGAGGAGAGGAAAGAGATGGACAGACCTGCTTGCATGGAGCGTGCAGCAGCCTCACCGTATGGGCAGAGCCTCCTGTGGCGGTGATAGCTGTACTACCGGCAGGATCAGAGCAGTTGAGTCTGCAGACGCTGTCAAAGTGGAAGCCATCAGTGCATTGATAGGAACCATGGAAGACAGGCGGCGGAGGATCACAAGTCACCGGCTCGCACGCCCCCTCCAGCCAGGTGCCATCCTCTGTGCACTGACGTTTGAATGCACGCCTAGGAGAATGTATGAAGATGAGGTCAGCACGTAGTTTTTAGTTTCATAATAAATCAGTAACTGTCTTTCCCCACCTCTTGGGAGTTTTGCTAACATGGTAGCCCGGCTTGCATTTGTACTTGCAGAGTGTGCCAACTTTTAGACCTGTCTCATTGCAACGCTTTGTCTGTAGCACTGCATTGGGAACAGGAGGAGGGGCCGGGCAGCGGAGCTCACAAAGAGCTTCGGGGAAGGACCACAGACCGTCTTCTAAGCAGGTAAGAGTGTTGTTTGAACCTGGAGAGATGAAGAATAAAAGAATGAATACAAAAATTCCAGTAAAGCTGGATAGTAAATCAAGATCCTGTAACAATAGCTATAGATTATTCAATGCCGAATTAAACATTCATTTTAACCATATGAGCTTCTTTTGCCACTTTGTTGCCATTCAAAACTGGATTGGTTAAGATTTTAAAAGGCCTAAATGTCCAATTACCATATGTATAATTGGACCATAGACTGTATATAGAGATGGACGGAGCCTCTGTGATGTCACCCATAGGTTTCTGAAGAGCTGAATTGAAGCTCGGTGGGCGGTTCCTAGATAACAGGAAATAACCAGCTAACAGAGATAAGCGGGCTACAGTTAAGTCACGTTGTTAACTGGCTAAAAACCAAGGTTGTTCTACGTTCTTCTGACTTGAAATTGGTACCTGTCAATCAAAAGGACACGCCCCTAAATATGCCAAACTTCAAGATAAAATTACTTTTAAACGGGCGAGTTAGAAAAAAAATCACTCCCCCCACAGTTGTCACGAAGGTAAAAAACCTATTAACCGAAAATGGATTTTTGAACCAGGCTGTAAACATGTTTATTTCTGCTGTGAAGTTGGCCTTTTTAACATGAGAGTCAATGGGGTTTCGCTCTGTTTTGCAGCCAGCCCCTAGTGGATGAAGGGGGAACTGCAGTTTTATGCTCTTTGGCATAGGCTTCACTTTTAACCGCTGATGGCTCCGTCCATCTTTCTCATACGGTCTATGAATTGGACAATATGTCACATAAACCATGTTTCTTTGTTTTCCATGAATAAAAAGAAAAAAAATCATTTTAAACCCATTAAGCTGATGTGAAAATGGCCTGGCTTTGTTTGTTAATTATGTATAAATGCCTCTGAGAACAGCCTTCAAAATTTGTCCCTGCAGGAGTAACTGAGCATCTCACCTAAGAGCTGGGCAGGTTCTTTGCACTGAAAAGTGCTCCTCTTGCCGTAGGTAGTGCCTTCTGGGAAACTGAAATGAGCAGGATGAACATGGTATTTGTCTGGCAGACCACAGTCCACAGGCTCACACGACACCACCTTGTTCCATTTCCCATTTGCACATGTTATCATCACCGAAGTATCAGACTGGAAAAGAAGATGAGATATGGGGTAAAGTTAGAGGCAGACGGAGACATTTGGATGGGTTTATTTTGATGTATGATATAGCTAAATATGAACAGACATTACCACTAGCTTTCATTTGAACACTGATGTGACAGATTGTGCTACACACATCCTATGAATGTTTACCTCACACAAAAAAAAAAGGACTACAGCAATTTAGTACTCCAATCAGCATGAAACCTAACAAAGCTTGATGGTGCTTAGCTCACTTGTGTCAGTAAGCCTCGCAGGCTACTCAGCAGCTCAAGTAACTGCTGATAACGTTTGTAAGGTCAACACATGCCACACAGACAACTGATATCCAACAACTGCACAATCAGCCCTGACCCAAAACAGATTGACTTCTGAGAGCTGAACACACACACAAACACACTTACAGAATGAATCCTCCACAACTGGAGTAACAAGCTGTGTGAATTTAACCTTCATCTATAATTTACCCTTTCAGAGTTTCTGTGTAGACATGACTCATAAACGGCAGATTTATTTCTAGAAAAGCTTACATTTTCACAACGCAGAGCGTTAAAAAATAAGTAGCAATATAGTTGAGGATAAACAAAACGACTACAGGTGAGTTGAATAGAGATAAATAATTCCAGTTATTATATTAGGAACACTAGTAGTATCAATGGGCATTTGTTAAAGATCACTGAGGTACATTTGGAGAGACTATCTAAGCTTTTATCCCAGCTCTACCCCTCTGCTAGGTTTTATGCATCTTGGCCAGGTTGTTTCAGACAAATATAGTGTTTTTACCATAATGTAGGATTTTTTTTTTCTTTTTCCTTTTGTTTTTTCCCTATAGGGTGCAAACCTACAGTGTGAATCCTAAGTGACTGGTTCTTACATGCTGTTGGAACGTGGTAGGAAACTGGAGAAGCGAGAGGAAATCTACACAGAGGTAGAACATGCTAAATCCACAAGAAATGGACTCTGGCAAGGAGTCAGGTGGAGCAGTGGTAGTGCAACAGTTCTGTATGAAGTTCAACTCTTCTGCACCATATAATGATTACATTTTATAATTATGTTAAATACGAACATGATATGATAAAACTTTAAAATAACACCTTTCCCCATTATTTATGTATGTGCTGAGACACTAACACACACAATATGTATCAAGAATGATGAGAATATAATTCTGAAAACTACAGTATATCTCCTAATAAGGAGATTTCCAAAACATTACATTTATAAATCAATTTTTTTTTTCCACCAGAATAAATGTCCTAATTTTGGCTCAATTTTCTTATTAGAAATAGCTCTGGTTCCTATAAATTATTTGACTTGTTGGGTGATATTTGCATCAAACCAAAATGGGGAACCGCTGTAACATCCAAACCTCAACCGTTTTCATCCCCTTCCATTCAATTGCACCGTGTAATGCAGCAGGAATGTCCAAATTAATAGCTGGGCCAAGAAATCTCACAACAAAGCTGTTAAAGCTCAATCATTTTGACTTTTCCTTCTCAGAACTAAATAAAAAAAAAAGGAAACCTGTGATTTCACCATCAATTACATTATATGCCTGTTTGGGTAGACTTTAATTACACACATCTTTTTTTTAAAGAGAAACCAAACTTTAAGGTCGCACAAGCTGGTCTCACTTAACATTACATATCTATTGCTTCATAACCTTCTCTCTCTTCCCGTGTATAACAATCTTTCATCTTGATCCCATTATGTGATACTGAATAACAGTATCAAGTTCCCTCAAAATAAATAAGCTCCTTTCATATTTGGATATTCTACAAAGTACCATATGTATTGCATGTGAGTGCCTTCTGAAAAATAGCTGGGTGAAGAGTTGAATGAGTCAGTCAAAGTGGGAGGTTGTGAACAAAGTCTGCCTGGAAGAAATTTAAAAGCATCTATTAGGTGTTCTGATCCTGACTTTAAATGATGTGCGTATCAAAAGTACATATGTGAAACCCATGTACGTGTGGACTGAATTACACATTCAAACAAGCTTGTGCAAACTGTAGTCAAATGAATGTGCATATAACATTAATCTGCACAAGCTTAAGATTGTGCATGCACACAAGATGTGTACATCATATGGACTGCAGTCATTTATGTTCAATCACAACTTATACACAGACTTTACTTTGTACATGTTATTGTGTTGTCGCCAAAGTTTTGAAAAAGTAAGAACAATTCCATGAAAACACGTTTTTGGAAGTTTTTTTTGAAAATTTATTGGAAATCTCTTTACTGCGATCAGCTGCAGCGACTTGGCATGAATCGTTTTTAGTTGTGTTGGCAGTGTGGATATATTCAGGAGTGGCAGAATGGATTGGAGAAATAAGAAAGAGCACCAGTATGTAAATCCCAGAGTTGTCAGAAAAAGTGGATTAGGTAACATATGTCTATGTCCAGAATCTGGTTCTGGTATCCATAGTTAGAAATTGTTTGATAAGAATGCCGCGCTAACAGTGATGTTTGGGTTTGTGTTGGAAAGAGTTCTGACTTCAAGCCATTATTTTTAACTTTTAACCCAAATAATTTGCAACAGAGAGGTAAGCAGAAATGTGAACAGACTGGGACAAATCTTAAATTCGTTAAGAATTCGTAAAATCGTTAAGATGCCTAACAGTCTACGATAACCTCCATAAAAGCTTTGTGGCCAAATTAAATGTAAAACTTGATTCCCATAATTAAGCAAGACCTCAAACATGTACATCACGCAGCAGGGAAACTTAGTAAGACATTGAGTGTCAATGTCATCACACAGAAAGATCTAGAAAGCCACTGGACAATCACTTCAGCATGTGTTAAAAAGTAAAATGCGGGGAAACAAGTGACGTAACTTCGGCATTGTATAGTTCTGAGTATTTATTTTTGTTTATATTTTTGTTTATGCTTTGGATTTGGTGTTCCATAATTCAAACTGCAATCCAAGTACTAAAAGCACACAAATATGCTGCTAGACCTCTGCTTGGAAATGGATTCTTCAAAGCAATATCTACAGCTCAGTCACATTGATGACGTGGGTCTTAATGTTAAACTTGTACTTCTATAGCGCTTTTCTAGTCATGCAGACCGCTCAAAGCGCTTTACACTACTTGTCACATTCATCCATTCACACACACACTCATTCAACACACTCATACCCCGATAGGCACATCGGGGGGCAGTTTAGGGTTCAGTGTCTTGCCCAAGGACACTTCGCCATTTTAGTCAGGGGAAGCCTGGAATCGATCCCCAGTTGAAGGACGACTGCTCTTCCTCCTGAGCTACAGCCGCTGTCTTAATGGTAGCATGAAGTTTGGACATATCTTAAATGGCCAAACTGTAAACTGGGCTCTTTGGAGTTGACCAATAACACAAAAATGACTCTAACAAAGGCTCAGATGTCTTCTAGAGCGAGAGGAGAATCTGGCAGGATTCATGATTGCAACATACGATTATACTGACTCTGACTAAAGAACCGGATCTGAGTGGATGATAAATGCAGCCAAATCCAGATACCTGAAGGAAATCTGTTCTCAAGAGGATTGGAACTTAAACAGGGTCTCCAACTAAAAGTCCAGTACAGCAGTTGCTTGAAGCATAATGCAAACACAATGCTTGGGTGACACCAGGACATGATCAAGAAAATCAGTGCAGAAAATTGAAGATGACCATCCACAGATGTTTCCTGTCCAATTTGAACTTGAGAAGATGTACCATGAAGAATATGACAAAATATCAAGATCCTGGAGTACAAAACTTTCATTTTAACTTTGTTTGCTTGTTTTGAAGTTAGATTTTCTGTGTATTAGAAACAAATTCTCCTAAACCGTGCATGCAACTATTTTATTTCATTTTATTTTATAACCTTGTATAATCTTGCAGAATGTTTTGATTAACGTTCCTGATTAACATTTAGTGAAGATTGATGGATTAACAAAAATAGATGGTCGATAATGTGAAGTTAACTTTGTGAAGTATGTGAGTTATTTTATGTGACTTTGATCAATTGTTTTCCTTTAAAAAAAACATTATTTTGAGTTAATTCTTCCTCTTCCAGAAACAATTTTATCAAGATTTCACTCCTTTGTCTGAATCAAGGCAAACAGACTAACCAGTAAATTAAACAAGAGGCTGACATCCTTTATGATTTTCCCTACATTTGGATGTTGCATAGTTGATAGAAAAAGTATGATAGACTAGTTGCACACACTGACGATTAGAAGTCTAAAACAGCAATGCAAGCACATGCACAGTACAATTTATAACTGTCTAGTCCACATTTACTCTTACAAAACAGTTTCTTGGGACAAAATACTTTACTACGAAGCAAAGGTTTTATTTGGCTAACTTCCCACATAATTCTGGAAAAGAAAGTGCTCAGAACAGTAGCAAGTTACTGTGAATCTAACAGCAACCAGAGGCAGATGTGCTTCCAAGTATGCCTGCAGATTGTCTGATATCCAGGTCATCGTAATCCTAAGTGCTTAAGGAGAAGACAACTACCAAGAACTATTAAAAAAAAAAAAAAAAAAAGTTTTACTTCTTTTTCCCGCCCTTTATTTTATTCTGGATTTCAAACCATTCTGCGTGCAAAAACACACAATATGAGAATTATTGTTCTGAGAAGTGTGTGCGCAGAATATGCTGATGAAAAATGTGTACTTCTTGTAGTGGAAGAGCACACAAACTTTTCAAATTAAAGCTACAAATTAAATTTAGGTTGCACATGTTTTGAACAAGCGGACACAGTTTACTGATATGAGCTGCAGTTGTTTGATTGCTCTCCACTGAAGAGCAGCAGACTGAAACCGTATCACATATTTGTCCATGTGGTAAGAGCCCTGCATGGTACCAGACATAAAGCTGTCAAATCCCATCTCAAGATGGTGTGGGGCAGCAGCGATAAGGGGCTTAATTTGTGATTTAAAATCTAGACTTACAATTCAGTTTTCACTCTTCTTCACCTGAGTTGTACTCAGGCGTTTGGCAGCATAATGCAGCTATTTTAAACTGCATTATGCTGTGGTCAGCATACTAAGGGTACAAACTGTTACATTTAGATACATGGGTTGCATTATCGGAAAAATGGTGAGAGAAATCCAATAAATGATTTGAATAAAAGATACATCAAAAAGTTTGTATTTAGCTTATAAAGCAGCATATTTGAAGAAAATTTAGTGAAAAGAATAACATGTCTTCATGAGTCATAATGTCTACTTTCTATATCAACAATAATGTTGATTATTGTATAAACTTAAAATAGTTTAACTTGGAACTATTAGCTGTACAATTATTTAGTGCTTTAAGGGGAACTGTCAGTCGGTGCCAGGTATAGAATTGTGTTCTGGTGGGTTTATTCTAATCTAGATGGGCTGGGTGAAGATTGAGCCTGCAGCACATAAAAGGAAAAACCCTGCGTGAAAAAGAAATGACATGACCAGCATCAGCACTCAGTGTTCCTCTTACCACTTCAAAGAGCAAGACAGATAGGAGGAAACTGAGGGCAATAAAAAACACATACACAAATCAAGCATGAGAGGGGAAAAGATTTGTTCTGAAGATAACATCTGAGAAGGTGGTGTTCCCAGAACCATTTTGACATCACCAAAACAAGAATGTAATTGGCTAATGAAAGGAAACAAGATTGTGCTCCGTGCTGCACTTTCCAACCTTTGTGTGGAAGTGTGTTTGTGTCTGTTAGGACTAGTGGGACTGAAGAAAGAAAAATAAAAAATAAAGAGCTGAAAAATTCTTTCAAGCATTTTTGCCCTCAATCTTTTTCTTTTTTTTTTTTTAACCCGGTTTTTGGCTAAGAGCATATGCTTATTTCCTGAATGGGAACCCCGACTAATATGACTCGTACTACTTCGAATATTGTTCACATTTTCTTTATGATCTTCGAAACTATCTGATTACCATTGTTTTTAAAAAAAAATATGAAAATTAATATTCTTGTTTATGATTTAGTTCATGCAAACTTCCCTTCACCCATTAACCACCAACCTGAAGGAGAGATAAACTTAAAACAATTTGGTGATTTTTTTGTAATCAACATGTTTACTAATGTGGATAGTAGGCTCTTATGTTAAATCGCACTGATGATGGAATGCATTGGACTTTAGCTTTAAAAGTGCCATTTGATGACTTTTGATGTAACTTTAAGAAAGCTGAACTGATTTTAACGGAATTTTCCTTTTAATGGATCCATTGAAGAAACACGGCTGTTTTTTTTCCTGTTTTTTTTTTTTTTTTTATATATATACATATTTACACTAATAGTCAAAGGTTTGGGCACACAAAGAGGAAAGTGTGTACAAAATTTTGACTGGTAGTGTATAACAAGTAGAATTTGTTACAATTGGCAGTTGAAAAGTTGCATAATCACAACCGCAGGTTGTTAAAAAGCTTTCTGAGCTCTTTTTCTTGTCATCGTGAAAGATTTGAAGACATTCTTTCCTCTTTTGGACTAAAAGGTAAAAATCCAAGATGTATGTCATTTCTTTCATGTTGGCAATCAAATGTTTTTTTCAAAGCCTCTCAATATGGAACAAAAATCAACTTTATCAAGACTTGTTCTTACTGTTTACCAGCGTGAAATGTCTTCAAATACCTGCTTTGCCACAAAGGAAATGTAATCAAGAGCCTATATAATATATTATGAAGTCATTTGACAGATGCTTTTATCCAAAGCAACTTATTTGTGATAAGTGATCAATTAACCAGAGCAGTTAACCTAACATAAATGTGTTATGGGTGTGAGGAAGCTGGAGTACCCGGAGAGAACCCCTGCATACGCAGAAAGGCCACTGTTTGAACCTCCCCCCAGCCGAGACTCAAACCATCGACCTTCTTCCTGTGAGTCCGCAGTACTCACCACCACACCATCAGAAATGTTCATGCCCTTGATCTGTACGTTGTTCTTCATAACACTAATCATGTTGACCAACTGCAGCATGCTAATCTATACTAACGAGACTGACCACATGCTCTCTGGTTCAGTGAATGGATACAAAAAGTTATTCATAGATAATAAATCCTCTAAATACGTTTCAACCGTCAGGCATCATCTGTGGCAAATACTTGAAGTAAAAACAAAAAAAGTATTTGGCTTAGCTTTACTTCCTTTTCCACTCTTTCCCATCTTCCTTTGCTCCTGTTTTATGCGAACTTTCCTGCGTCTCCCTTTTATGAAAAGCATAATCTATGATGAAATGATCTGACGTTGATGAATAGCCGCATGTCAATTCAAATCGGATGCTATTTGAAATTGTGCAGACTCATAGAAGATCTACTTTGAGTATACCTAAAGATAACATGTTGGACTATTAATGTCTTTGAAATCAGCTTGTTGTTGTAGAAACTGGGGTCTCAGCACTGATTATGTGACCAATAGCAGAACTCATTGATGAAATAAATTTCTTTTAAAAAAAGAAGCATAGCAAAGTATGAAATGCAAATAGTCCAATCCCACTATACCGTTCCCTTGTTTTTCCCTGACTCTTCCTGATATCTTTTCCCTTACTTTACACCCTCACACAACATCTGCTATCATACAGTAAAGATATATCATTTTATATTAGGGGGTGGGGGCTTGTTTTTGTAAATGCACTATTTCTCTAAGAGTGTACTAATAGATTTTCTGCAGACACCTTTACAAAGCCTTGGAGAAGGATAAATGTTTATATGGTTTTTACAGCAGCTTGGCTTTAATCCAAAAGGTTTACAATGCGGTGTCAACTAGCCTCTTTGTTTGTGTACATGTGATGCTCACATACCTTTGTGTAAACTCTGTTTCCATCTGCGTTTAGTTGTTTGTGTTTTGCATCTATGTGGAGGCATTTAATATGGGCCATTTTGTGGTAGCAAATCTCTGCTCTTTAACAGAGACTTTGCTTTGTGAGAAGTCTCTGTGAGGATGGAGTGAGAGAGAAGGAGCAGACACTACGCTATGATGTCATCGTCCCAGTGGAGTAGCAATACAAAGTGACTGTTTGAGGTGATGGTGCAGCATGCTCAGCAAGAGACTAAATACTTTTTTTGTCTGTGCTTGTGGAGAAACGAGTGTGCATGGGCGTCTGTGCACACTCGCATGTGTCCAGTGTTTGTAAATGCGTGGCGAGCTTGCAAGAGGCGCAGCTTCTCAGTGCAGCACTGATCTACCTGGGTGCTTATGTCATTCTCCCTGGAGGCAAGTCATGCCAAGCCTAGTTTTTGCAGGTGACAAAACAGATGCAGGGATGGAGAGCAGAGTGAGACGAGGCTCGTATGCACCTTTGCTTTGTGGGCATTTCTATGCTTAAATTAGTATCAGTGCATGTTCGTGTGTGCATTCACAAATTCATGTTTGCATGCATGCTCCATCTGTTGCAGAAATACTTTCGCATTCAAGTGCTTGCATGTGTGCATTTATGCATCTTTTAGCCTCTTTGTGCACTGAACTGCATGTGTGTTGGTGTGTGTGTGTTTTCACCTGGCTTTTGACAATGTCATCATCCTGGTTGACTTGCAGGACATATCCAGAGTTGCAGGAGATGGTGCAGCGGTCTCCGTTGTAGAAGTGGCGGCCAGGGCTACTGCACTTCAGCTCTGCATTGCGGATTAGGGGTTTCTGGCAGTCAATGGCTTCGCACGAATAGTGTACACAACTATGAGAGATTGTGTGCATGTGTGGGCAGGTGGTGGGGTGAGTAAAAGAAAGCAAGAGTAGAAGGGAAGAGAGAAAAACAAAACAACACAACCTTACAACCATGTTTTAAGTCAACCGACATCAATTTTGTAAATAAAACAACACTGCAGACTTAAACAGTCACACTTTTTTTTTTCCCACAAACAGACAAACTATGCATTGAGTCAACCACATCCATCCATCAATGACTGCTTGACATATCAAATCAATTAACCACATGGAGGAAAGACTGCCATATGTGCACAAAAGGAGAGTCTGTATACACATAGTTTGTGAATCAAGAGCAGCAGGGTAGATTATGTGCAGGCTACAATGACAGAGTTTGGCCACAGGTCTATGTTAGTAGCCTGATGGAGAAGGCATTTAATGCTCTTGGAATGCTTGGATGCCCAAGGCACCTTTTTACAACAGCCCACATTCTATAGTATAGGGTTCCCTTATGAAGCCGAGGGAGAAAGAGGCAGAAAGAGAGGAAGTGGGGAAAGGTATTGGGGGGCACACAGAGAGAGAGAGAATGTAAGAAAATACATGTCTGGAGAAACATTGTTAAACTCACTCCTGCAAGAGTGGTATTTTGTCTTGTCATCCATTTGTTTTTATACTTCACTTTCTTTGCCTTTTTCTCCAGGATAAATAATGATGCAAACTATCCTTGTACCCATACTATGCCCCTAATTTGTTTCTTTCCCCTTGCATCCTTAACCTGACCACAAATCAGAACAGGTGAAGGCTGTTTTTAAAAGCATAGGAGCAGCAGTCCCTCTTTGAGGACAAACTAGTGAAGCCTAGAAGCCTCCACTGTGGACACTTTGGCTTTGAACAGAATCTCTTTGTGGTTTCCTGCTAGTCACTCTGGAATTTATGACATAAATTACAATTAACTACCTGGAAAACTATCCTCCTCGCTTACAAATGAGAATACAGCATACAGAGCAACAGAACACACTACATAAAGGAGAATTAAACAGAAAAAGAGAACAGAGCAAAAGCATTCTTATCTCCTATAAACTCACAAGGAATGTGAATAAATTGCACTTAAAGCAGAAAAAAATTATTAGTGATATAAAAGTAAAGCTGTAAATGAGGAAAACATACATGTGCACATGCTCGCAGACAAACGTGGAACATAAAACTGAGTCATGTTAATAGATCCTGTTGTTAACAACACAGGGAAAAAGGGATGTGGTGTTTAGTGGAGGCATAAGCATTACGGGAAATCTGCTTCCCAGCCCAGGAGTATGGTGGAAGCTGGAGGCACAAAAAGGGGAGTATTAAGGAGTAGGGGATTGCAGTTTAGGGGAAAGGAGGATGACGTGAAAGGAAGGGATGAGAAGACAGCAGGGGATAAAAGGTTGTATTGAAGGGGAGATGTGGAAAAGCATGGGAAGCAGATGGGAATAACCAAGACGTGTGGATAGAATGAACTAAAATTGAGAGCGTAGTCATTTGGAAAGTGGACTAAAAAGGCACATGATGGATTGGAGTTGATTGAGTAAAAGAAACAAATCAATGACATACATAAAGACATGAGGAGACCGCATGTGGATTCACTACCACACCAATGTTGTCAGGGTGTGATACAACAACAGACAGCAATACTTCTGAACATCGTTCATTCTTAAGATAAACTGGCATGCGGTCGCCATCATATACGCGGAATGGTTTCCAAAAATTCTTTGGAAATTAGATGAAGTGGAGAGACTTTGAAAGAAAGAAAAGTCAGCAAGAATGCTTTGAGAAAGCATCTTTGTATGAGTGTGCAGTAAAAATCAGTTTCCTGGCCGATACGGATAGCCAGCACTTTTAATCTATTTAGGTGCTGTTGGATGCCTCACTGGCATCCAACAAAAGCCACAAACACCTCTATCTCTCCAACCACGGGCCATCCTTTTTTTGTGCATAATGAAGTTTACTTGTGGAGAGTAGTGGGTGCATCATCCCTATGAAGCCTCCCATGCATGACTGAGGTGTGTAAATTGGTAAATTTGGACTCTGTGTATGATCGTGTGAGGTCTGGTTTAAATATGGTTTGAAGAGAAAAACTTATCTCCATTTGAGCAGCTAAAATCAAAAGCAGAAAATGATCAACTGATGACAAAAGACAAATGATAAATAAATGGTTGAATGGTTTTGTCTGCAATTCTTGACTTTGGTAACAGTTTATGGCTTTTAACAGAAAGGTAACCAGCTTCATTTTCCTCATTTCCTACAGACTCTGCTCCCATCTGTTATGAATCATTGTGTAACACACAGTAAAATGTTCAGATAGGAAACACTGCTTCGCACAAGGCATCACCTTTGATGTCTGATTGACAAGACATTTATTTAACTAACCAGCCAGAGCCCACAAGCAGGAGGAGAAATGCATTTATTTGGTTGGATTTTTCAAAGAAAAGTTATTTTCATGCAGTTTGCACTTTGGCCAAACTAAAATCATGGCTGTAAACAAGATTTACGGCTCGAGGCAGAGCACCAGGTCTGTTGTTGGAAATATGTGGAGCAGAGCAACAGGTTCAGAATAACTGTAAATTTCCTTTGACATTTTGCTTGTTACCTCCATTGCTTCACAGTTATAGCTGGAGTGTTGGGATCATTGAAAAGCTATATGGCATCATTAATTAACACTCCATATTACACGAATACATGGCAATGGTTAGATTTAGTCTACTCGGCAATTTGGAAGAGAAATATGATGGCTCTTATGTTTTACTGACAGTATATGTTGAATTTAAGGCCTCCATGAATAAACAGTTAAATAGAGATGCTTTGGTTGTTTCATTAATTGAATTTTCTATTTGTGAATCAATTTCAATTTGTTCCTCGTATGATCCTGAAATCCATATAAATAAACAATGGAATGATCAGTGGTTGATGCTATGCATAGTTTTACAGCATCATCAGCAACAGTGTTCTGATTTTCCTTGTTTTCAGCCTCACCTCTGTCCAGTGGGGTTGTAGATCTCATTACTCTGGCAACCGCTTATCGTGATGGGGTCGAAAGACTGAAAGGATCGCAGGCCTACACCAGAGATGGCCACAAGGCGAGAGGAAAACATGACCAGGATAGCCTTGGTGTGGTAAAAGGCCACTGACAGGTCGTGGCTCACGGGGATCACCAAAGGGTTAGTGCGGCAGCTCAGACGCCACTCACCTGCGGAGAAGATATTAGGGGCCCCAAGAGCCAAAGACAAAACAAAGGAGCTGAGACTAAAGCAGGAGACAGAAGCAGGTTTAATCCATCGCTGAAGTGAACTAGGGATAGAAAAAGAGTTGGAAGTGATGACTAACTAGCATGCTGGTGTTGAAGCAGTTCTAATTAAGACATTGGCAAGATGTGAGTGACACACACTAAGAGGTGCTTCATTCTGTATTATGTAAGAGTTTAACTTTCCACTAGGTCATATTTCGCAGTCTGACACCAAAAGTGAAGGAAGTGGGCTGAAGTTTGAAAGTACATAAGACATTACTCACCAAGACTATGGATACCCTCTTTGGTGTCCACCAACTGAACCGTTATATTGCACTGTGTTGCATCAAGGAAGGCTGTCCCATCAGCAGCCAGGTGAACGATTACTGCTGCTGCCACCATGGGATGAGAAAAGTGGGCCTTAACAGGAAAAAAAAAAAAATGGAAAAAGTTGCAATTATGCTGATTTTCTCTCTCAGCTGCCTCCAAACATCAGTTATAGTGTCCTAGTTTTACATGATCAGTTGAACTGCTTGGATTTTTCAGATCTATATTATGGTTTATTGACCTCTGGAACATAACATTGACAATGTATAGTCGAGAACTTTGGTTTAATAATAGTACATATTGAGGAAATTATATCAATAAGATGAGATAAGTTCTGTACTATTGCCAGTTGTTACAAATGTACGTGGGAAATTTTTTGGAATCGAGAAGTCAAACCATTTCTCAGCACTGTCTGTTTGAAAACATGTCATAAAAGATGGACTGAAAGTGGCTTCCCTGAAAGTAGACTTGAATAAAGGACCACTTTTAATTCTGGATTGTTCCAGATTAATCTTTTCCAATGCTAATTAAAGGATTTATGTAAAGAGTCTTTTGTATCATTTTAACAGGGGAAATGAAGCCTGGCAGTTGATGAATCTATGCTCAACTTAAATCAAAAAGGTTGATTTAAACATTTTTGGAAATTTCCACAGACAGTAAGTCCTCATATTTTCTTTGTTGACAGAAAGTAGGCTTCAACCACACGTTTAGTGCAGTGCAGAGCTCGGAGAAATAATAGCACAGCTGCTTGCACAGGTAATGAATGAGAAGCCTTGAAACGATGCATCTTGTTGATACATTATGGGGAAAAATGATGTTTTTGTGCCGCTTGTGCTCATCTTAACACTCAAACACAGCTGTTGAGAACTTATTTAGTTCATGATGCATCTTCTAAGATATCACCAAAGTTAAAAACTTGATGTTCTCTGGAGTGAATCTTTAAATAAACCAATTGTTGTGTTTTATTTTTATTATTGTGCCTTTAAAAGGATGTTCATTTTGGCAGTACAGTTTTTTCCTTTGATATGAAAATTTAAAACAGGAAGAAAAAAACCTACTTTTGTTTGACAAAAACCAACTTAAGTCTCAGATAACAAACTCTCTGTTTTCCAATTATGTGGAGAGAAATAAAAACTGATAAAACCCGCCCAGGTTTTCCAGTTTTTTAAAGAAAGTAAAAATATTAAAAACAAGCGCTTCTTTTTAAGGTAAAACCAAACTGCCTGAACATTAACAAAACCTTACCTAGTATAAGAAAACAACACAGTTTGTTAAATTTAACCATAATAACAACACTCGTCCCAAAAGGCACCTTTTTTTTTTCCGTAAGTACAATCTCAGCTATGTTTGATGGATGCTGGACTTACCCTCAGCCAGTAGGTAGAATATCCCCACTGTGACCGATCAGCCTCACGACAGGGGAACCAGGCATACTGGGATACTCCATCAGATAAATCAAAGATCTTGGATTGACATGTCTAGAAAAATATGACAGACAAAGAACGTTTTTTTATGCATCGCCACACCTTCATAAGGTCTCTTATATTGGATTTTTTTGTTTTACTTATGTAAAATGGTTTAATTTAATCTGGATGGTGTTTCTTAGAAAGTATTCTTCCTCTCTCATATTGTATGTCATTGCAGTAAACCTGAGCAAAATGTAGACCATAGAAGGTTGATGAGACAATATTCATGATTCCATGGAAAAACTTCAATGGGGTTGCAGTCTGGTACTTTGACAATGTTGTGATCCGTGCTTTTCCACATGTGTCAGCAGTTTAACGGCTACTTGTACAGATGCAAAGCTTCAGGACTGTTTGTCAGTGTCTTGTCAACAAAACTGCTCCATATCTTTTGTCTTTACCCCTTTTATATGTGACTCAAGCTACGTTTTATGTACTTCATGAATTTGTTTAATTTGTTTAAACTTGATTTTATATATTATAGTCAAATCTGAAATTTAGATTGCTGACATTGGGCAAGTTGTCAGATATAACTAACAGCAGTTGAGGTGATTTCGAAGACTGTAAAACAAAAGAAAAAAAACTATGCTGATGATGCAGTTATCATGTGTCCACATGCAGCCATGTAGTCTCTCAGCTCCAGTCTAATGGAGCAGGTCCCTGATATGCTGAACAATTTTATGTTGTACTACTCCTTGGAAATACATATTTTAGGTAAACCAAATTCATATTAACTCTATTTAATGCCAATGACAGCATGTAAATTTATTTTGAAATTTCATCTCGCATAAAAAGTCATGGTCATGCAACAGAAAGATTTGGCCACAGGTTAATTATCCCATTCACACACTTTATTAACTTGTGGCCACAAGTTATTAATCTTATGGCCACATATTACTAACTTGTCGCTACGCACCACTATATTGCGGCCATGCAATAATATTTTTCCACCAATATCACCAGCAGGGCTCCATACTAATTAGACTCAAACTCATACACTATATTCAACAGGATAATGTACAACATTAGGAAACCATGGGGTGTTGCACTTGAGCAGCAGCAACTCAGATGAAAACCAAAAGTAAATTGTGTAGGTCTGTTTAAACTGAGATAGCCTGGAAGAAAATCTGAAACTACTAACCCTGATCTTGTACCTCACTTTGTGAGAGAAACCAGAATGGTAAATAATTATTTACTGCTGCAATGCGGTTTAAAATATAACTTTTAGTGTAATCTTTGACTCTGAAATTGGATTAATATGTACTTCCTGATAAAATGCAAACACTATATCTAATATTGAAGCTTAAAGGCTTTCACTGAGTTGTATGTTATGCATGAAGCAGAAAGAGTCTCTTATGGAATATCTTTATCGTATATTTACAGTAAACAACTTCATTGCACCTATGAGTAATTTATGGGTACCAACATTGTCACTCTACCAGGGGAGGCTACTAGGGCTTGTCTTGCTAAACAAAAAACACAGATGCAGTGTGCAGATGTATAATTTATAAAGCTACAATGCACATTGAGTTATTATGGCCGCCTCACGATGAAACAAGGCAATATTTAATATGCTTCAAAGAAAAGCAGGCATCAAAATGTATCCTATGGTCATTTATAACCAAACCAACAATTACAAATGGCAGTACATTAGTATTAACTGGGTTACTTGATATTAATTTATCTGAGCTGAGTCTTAAAGTCTTTTCTGCATAATTTCAAGGCTCTTCATGAAGTTTTCCCTTTCTGTGAAACAGAAATAGACAAATACATTTAAATTAAATCCCACAAGTTGTCATTAAATAGGTGTTTTTAACATTTTTAAAAGAAAAGAAATTCTGCTGCAGGGGATTGGAGGGTATCACAGTGGTAGTTGCTACATCCTTCTCTTGAAGGAGCGTTTGAGTCCCATCTGACGCAGTTTATGTTCCATATAATTGTTTCAATTTTGATTGCAGTCTGTAATCGCAAAGGGTGTATGCACCTAAATCGCACGGTTAAGTGGAAGAATTAAAAGCAATTTGGTTAAAAATAGGTAACCATAAATAAACAGTAAGTTACAGGTAATAAAGAATAATTGGGTAGGATTAAAGAGTCATCACGGCTGTTCTTAAGATGATGTTTCCTTTACAAATAGAAAAATACAGGTTTTAACTCAGTCTGATTTGATTTACTTTAGAAATCAGGAATCAGTAGAAATACATGGAGGTTTGGTTTTGGTTATTTGTGCTGTCATTAACTCAGGTTGAACTTTTCTCTGATTAACGTGTTGATTCAGACTATGTGAATAAACAAAAAAGAGTACTGTGGAAAAAAAAATATTGTCGCCCCAATCAAAAGTGGCTTTTTGCAAGAAGTGTAAATGCAGTTAATTTCTGCATTTAAAAAAATAAAATAAAAAAGCTTGCCTCTGGTCTTAAAATGAGCATATATATAGGACTAAAATATATTTTTTGACAATGCAGCGATCACTATCATGGACACTCAGCTGGTTGCCTTGCTTTTGTGTAAACGCAACAAAAATATTGTCACTACCTGATTTGGGTTTTGGTAAAAACATTAACACATCTATTTTATAATATGACTTACCACCTTGTTATTAACCATTTTTACAATTTGCATAGAGGCTGTCAAAACAACTGCAGAGCTCATATTCTATAGGTTTGGTCCAGATGATGGAAAAAAAAAATTGGTCATACTTTGGAGAAAGACATGATGTGATTTAAAAAGCACTACGAAGGCACACCTTTTTCATCCTATCAGAGGAATTGAGAACATATGGATATACTTTAAAAGGAAAATGAATCAAATGAATTCAAAGCTGATATCACGTGATCATGCCAAAATCACCTCATTAGTGTGTCTTTGGTAACAAGGAGAAAATCCAGGAACATCCTGTGGGATTTGTGTTAACTCATTAGAATTGCAAACTCTGTTTGGAAAACTGTGGTGTGAAACAGAGAAAGGAGGTATGTGGAGAAAACAGGAATGTGAAGATGTCACAATTCATTACAAGTGATAATGAGGAAAAGAAGCAGAGAATATATATATATATATATATATATATATATATATATATATATATATATATATATATATATATATACATTTAAAATAGACAGTAAAAGCACAATGAGCAATACACACAGATAGAAGAGAGAGAGGGCGCACACCCAAGGACGGTGAGTTTCGCCTGTTCCCCTGAGCTAGTGAAATGAGACACCAGTAACCTGAGAGTTTTGCTAGAGATGCTACTGTAAGATCCTGCCACCGTGGAAAAATGCCCAGACCAGCTATATGTCCATATATCTGTCCCCTGAATCTGTTGATGTGACCTTTCTGCTCAAAGCTGAAGTGGCAGAAATGAGAAATGCAGGTAGCTTAACCGCCTTAGAAAAGCTGCTGTGAGATTTTTGGTGTCATTTGGGAGGCATTGTCTAGATCAACATTCAGTTTATCCCTCCAGGTTTTATGAAAGCAAAGTTTCCAAAACAGTTACCAGAAAACACATCACTTTGTTAAAAGTAAAAAGTAAGACAATAAAAAAATTTTTTAAAAAAGACAACAAAAACTTCTGGAAAGTGCATGGTTTTTCTGAATCTAACTTTGTTTTCCAGGATTATTGTAATTTACTTTGATCCCTGCATACAAAGCAATGCATTGCCTCCTAGGCCATAAGAATTTATTAGTTAATATAAGGAATTGTAATTTCCTTATAACCCGTTTTTCAAGCTCACTTTTCACTGAGAAAGCAAAAGACAAAAACCTTTCCAGGTCTAAAGATGTGATTGCTTTGTGTAATTACAGGTGGCACTTGCAAGATTTCCTTAGCACCCCTCCTCTTCATATCCTTTCCTGGCCTGGAGCAAACATCCCCCTTCTCACAAAGCCTCACACCACGGGGAGGTAATTCACGTGTGACCCACGTCTCATTACACTTCCTTTCAACTATGGCTAGAATCCCAGTAATCTAAATAAATTTGCTATTGATTTGATGCAGTCATTGAAAGTGGAGGGGGGCAGGCAACACACCCATCAAATACTCAACCAAGCATGAATACTTCACTTCCACACTGTCAAACTCTATTTGCTTATCTGGCTGTGTATTTGTTTAACTTACCATGTACCACAGGCTTCAATTAGTTGTAATTAAAGCATTGATCCTGATGTCTAAGCGTATTACAAACTAACCTTCCTTTTATCTCTAAAATCCCCAAGAAGGTTGTCTTAAAATAACTGACTGAATTTTGCAGTAAAGTGTCTTCAGACAGGATTTAGAGCACAAATGACCTCCTTGTCACTGTGCTGGGAATTGAACAAAACGGGTACATAACATTGGGTTTAAGGGAACTGCTTTAGACTAATTTGAGTCATTTTTATCTGAGTCAAGCAGTAAATGACGTTTCCTTCACCACAGAACTAGTCATGATTTCTACAGGCTTCCAGATTGGGAACAGGTGTGTTCTGTCTTAATATGCTTTCTTTAGGGAATATCATTGGGAAACGTTTTATGCTGATGACACCCATCTCTATTTATATAAGAAAGATGAGGAAAATACTCAGTAACTAAAGTTGCAGTATCATCTTGGACACAGTGAGGACTGGATAAGCTGTTATTAATAATATCTAACCTTGGCAAAACTGAAGTAATAATTTTTGGCTCTTAAAACCTCAGTGAGTCAGGATGCAGATATGTACTTGTCCTGGATGGCAACACATTGCCTTCCAGTTCTATTGAAAGAAACTGTGAAGTATAATTTTTTTCTAGTTGATCTAAAAGCATTCATAGCACTCACTTCATGAGTCTGAGTTACATAACCTGATCATTTTAAACAGAATTGGCAAATTCACAACATATCATAATAATTATCAATAGAATTTTTTTTTTTTTTTTTTTTTTTTTTTTTACTTCAACGAAGACCTAGTTTTAGGAAGTATAGCACATATAAACAACTAAAATTCAAAGTTTCTATTGTATAAGAGAGCAGAAATTTCAAAGTAAAAACTCTCCAATAAATGTTTTATATTTGAGCTACTTTACCCTCTGTTGCTTTTAAATGTGTCCTTTGTTGATTTTTATCCTACCTCAGTTGAATTATGTCAATGGAAAACAGTATCTTCCGGGTTAATTTTCTTTCAAAACATTTTTATTAAAAGCTTATTGTTCATATGAAAGGCAGTTGATTTCACTTGCAAAAGTTAGATGCAGATATGCTTGTTGCAAGGAATCAAACTGTTCCTTGAAAAACAATCACAGCAACACTGAGGATGAGTTCAGCACCCTAAGTCCAAAACACACACAAACCCACCCGCACACACATAGTAACACACATGGTCTTAATATTTACCAGCTGGCTAGTCAAACTGGCAACAGCCAACCCCGGGTCTGTAGACACAAACTGGTGTTTGTAAATCACCACTTCAGATAAAAGGGGAGCTAAATGTCTTAAGCCTAGGGGAAACCAAATGGGATATAGAGAAAGCGAGAGTTCAACTGTCAGACTCACTACCCCAAAGTTATGTCGGTACTGTAAAACCATTCACCAAGAACATAAAGCAAAACATAAACTTGAAAAGAAGGAAACGCAGAGGGGAGCTGTTAGCGAAAGCAGAGTAATGACAATAATAATAGCTCTAATAGCATAATGTAACTCAACAACAGCCTTTCCTCTCGGTGCCAAGGTGCACTTCTCCAAATACAAACAGGTACAAAACTATAATATGAACTCTAATACACGTGTTGTGCACATGCTGCTCCCACTTTGGCTTGAATACCAATGATGACACCTCTAGGTTTTCAAAATGTCCCATCTTGGATGCAAATCAATAAATCTCAACAACACACCCACAAACATAGGCCATATGTTCTTGAAAGAGTGTTAGACACTTAGGAGGCCCTGCACAGGTCCTTTATATATCTTCTGAAACAAGTGAACTACTCACAAATTTGGGGGAAGTTCTTTTCTCATCTCATAATTTTCTCCACACTCATTTCCCGCTAGTTTGGATTATAAAAAGCACAACATGGAGACGGTGAGAAATTATTTCTCTAAATGGTTAATGACTCATTTGCAGTTTTCCCAAGACTTTTATGCTGTCTTAAACACTATGAATGTATTGTGTCAACACTCAGAGAGAAATAGAAGTGACAAAAAAAGAAATATTTAATAAATAAAAAAAAAAAGCAAAGCTGATAAATAGTGAATTCTGTGTGGTAAGAGGACTTTTCTTTGTCAGTGACAGCTGACTCACTTCAACTAAACAGTTGATCCATTTTGAGTCAAGCACAGCAGGGTACAAGAACACCTGCTGAGCGCTTCAAAGCGTATTGTTTTCTCCTGAATCTGTCGTATAACTGTGAAGATGAGCACTGACATAGTTTGTTTTTTCTGCATTTGTGGAAATTTTGGACACATGCAAATTAAAGGGACAATTTAGTAAAACTACTTAACCAGTCATAGCAGCTCTTATTACTTTTAAAAAGGTGTTTGTCTTTTCCATTTCTCCTTCTTTCTTTGTTTCAGGCATGTATACAAATCTAAGGCTTGAGCTTGGTAAGCAGGAATGAGCATCTGTGAGGCATTTGTGGCAAGCAGGAGAGAAAGAGAAACAGAGAGAAACTAGTATGAGTTTCCAAGCACCATCCCATGGTTTACTGGAATGCTGGTGAGCGCCTGGTGTGTGAGGTAATGTCCTGTCACTCAGACCCACCCATACCTACTGAAGCTCACCGTCTCATTGGTCTGAGGCTAATGACAGGCAACTTGCATGGCCTGCTAAGAATGGAGCTGCAAAGGTTAGTAAGTGGGTGCAGTTATGCTGTTTGCCCATCAGAACAGAAATGAGTGGTCCTCAAGTAGGGTTTGTTGAGTGTACACTGCCAGCAAAGTTAAAAACCGATTGGTCTGCAGATCATTTAAATGTCCTTCAGTCAGTGGCCTCTTGTGTTCAATAAAACAGTGCGAAAACCCAGCATATTAACAGATATGGGCAGGGGGGGTTGGGGGTGTTAGTGCCATGAAGAAATACATGAGCTTCGATGAGGTTTCCACATTGCAGGCCCACAATAATAACTGAAAGGGGAAAAGTAAAAGAGAAAACTAAACGCTATCCCTGAGGTCTCCTTTTAACTAAACCACACGCTTATGTCAGTGGCTCTGTGCCTGACGAGGACTGTGCGGTTTGAGGGGAATGCTGGTGGGAGAGAAAGTGCCAGACAAGCTGGCTTTCCTGCACTCTTGAAAGCAAAGGCTCTGCTACTGTATGAGGTTTTGTTTTTCTGAGCTTCTCTCAGCATGTGTGAGAGAGTTTCATCATGTGTACAGGTTTCTCATGTACATTTTTTGCAAGAATATTGATAGGGAAACATGTCTAAACGTGCATGTATCCTCCGGGTTGCATGTATACAAAATGCATGTGTCTTCAACTCAAGCACATAAACACACACTTTCTGCATCTTTGGAATTGGGACAGTTGTTGTTTCCTCGTTTTACAAGTCCGGATCATTTCTTTTGCGGTGCTTCTCTTCCTCCTTCATCTTTCCCCTCAAAGCTAAACATGAAAGTAGTATTCAGTTCAGTCCTCGTGCATATATCTTTGTTTTATATCCCAAGATGGGTGGATTTTACATATAGCTGACCTCTTGCAGCATGAGAGGACTAAACTGCTATCCCTTCTGTTGCTTATGTATAATTAAAGGTTAGTGTTCTCCAAGGATGCTTAGGAGTTGCATCAGAGATTGCTTGGGCAGCAGATCTCTCTGGAGAAATCACCTGGTTTGCTGTTTTAGGTTCAGGTTTGAATGCAAATCCACACACACCTCAATTGCAAATTCACCAACTCATGTAAAGGCAAGGTGGTTGTAAACATATATTCACCACCAAATTATTTAACCCCTATTGCAAGGGGAATTCAAGAGAGTGGGGGTTGAACAATGTTGATGGTGGTCGTGCACTGTGTATGCATATACATCCTTGTACTCAGACTTTTTGGAAGTCTGCCACTGAAAGGATGCATTATGTAGCACTTTAACTATAAAGTAGGAATGAATAACCTAATTCTGACCCCAATCCCAAACAACAAATTCTTAACCTTTTAACAGTAATTTAAACTTGCAGAGTCCAGCAAACAGATCCCCTTAAAACTATAGGATCCTATGGACATATTGAACTCCAGGTTTTTTGGACCACAAGTATACAATAAAACATGCCTACACACACACACACACACACACACACACATATACAAACACACACAGGTTAGTGGCTAGAGCCAGTTCTCTACTCGAATTCCCCTGGAGCACGTTGAGCTGGCTCACCATGTTCCACAGTAAAGTAGTGGAGGAACATTATGTTCAGCTTCACCAAGACAGCAGTAATACATTTCAGTCCCATATGGACCTACCCTATAATCCTATATGGAGTCAGCACAGATGCTGTGTGTGTTTGTTCACATTTTTCTCCATAGCTATGTAACTGTGTCAACTTGATCAGGGAAACACGGAGGACCTTAAATTCTAGCAAATGTCACATCGATAGTTTTTCTGATCATTTATGTGTCTTGACTTTACAGCTTCACGTGTTCCTTGATGTCCTTATGGTAATTTGACTGCATCATGCTGCTCATTTGAGAACATTTTACCATCTGTATGGGCCATAAACATAGTTTTGGAATGATTTTCTGCTTTCACAATGATTTTATTTCACCCATCGATTTTGTTTCGATTGCAAAAAGACAGTCAGGTGACCTAATTTCCACACAACTAGACCTCTAGAATTCCATCTGTCATTTGTGATTTTACTTTCTTTAATTATTCTACATCCTTAAAACAATTGTCTATACACTATATATATAATTTCCTCTTTTTTGCTTACTTGTGCTCATTTTAGAGCTGGCTGCTTTGTTGGATTTATCGTCATTTCATTAGTTTGAGCGTCCCAAACATTTTCAAAATGCTCTTATTATTCTTTTGTTCATAGATTTATAATTGTGTTAAGGCATGATGGAATTCACATTTCATCACCCTAGAAATGACTGCGTGTCTTTCTTGCAAAGAACACATGCACATGTACATTCTGTGAGGAAGACATCAGGCCATTGACTTATTGTGTACAAGCAGGCAGTATGTATTTATGGCTTTATGCACCATTTATGCTTATGTTGCTGAACCCTCCCTCAGCAGCACTATGGCTTCCCCCCATCCTTCACCTTGGCTTCCATCCAGTATGTATAAAAAGTTTAGGGAAAATATTCATATCCTATGCACAAATGCATCCTGGAATTATCATTAACCCAAGTTTCTGATGCACACTGTTTTTTTAAAATCCACTATGATAGTCTGTAGCATGTAAATAAAAGTATATGTATATATATATATATATATATATATATATATATATATATATATATATATATATATATATATATATATATATATAATCCCTGCACACACACACAAGTATGTGCATTTGAGATTTCGTGCAGACATGATATCTTCTCCATAACTGCCTTCTAGAGCTATTGTTACTTTCTTGCATCCGTGAAGATCCCTATCACTGCTGCCCGTCTCACATTCTCCCTCAAATAGACAAACACACACACACACACACACACACACACACACACACTCAAAGAATCAACACTGTCTTTAGACATCAAACGGAACTGATACGCAAAGCCAATACAAAAGTTGTTTACTAGATCAGAAGGAGATGAGGTGCTTGCCACTTCCTCTTTTCCTGACACAATCATTCAGAAATAAAAACGTTGCTCACAGATGGACAAAGCTGACTATGCTTTACCCTTATCCAGAGCAGCTCATCTTAACCCGGCTATGTCAAAGAACCATTAATCATGATGGCTTAGGATGATCGGATGAAGTATACTTTTAGAAGACAAGACATTTTTGATTTCTTTAAAAATATTAAAATATGTATATACATATATATACACACACACATGTATATATATATATATATATATATATATATATATATATATATATATATATATATATATATATATATATATATACACACACATATATATATATATATATATATATACACACACACACATATATTATATATATATATATATTTATAATGAAGACAAGTAGCGCAGACTCTTTTGGAAATTCATTCAATTTTTTTTTCCAGATTTAAAACCTTAAAAAAAAAAAAAAAAAAATTAAGTGCCCATCCCCACCCCAATTGTTTTCAGTGTGTACTCCATAATATATGCTACCAGACGTAAACTTATTTTTGAAGTAATACATCTAATAGGCAAGGTGTATTATATTTAATAGTGTGTACTTGTCCAGAAAATAAGTCAAGAACGCCTGAAGGTACCATCACATCTCTTTGTGTAAGACCTTTCTTTGAAGGTACACCAAAGTCTCCACAAAAGTTTCTTTGGATTTCTTAGATGCTATCACATGAAATCTCAGCAGACATTCAAACTCCTTTCCACATACAAACAGTCTATGTCATCGATAAAAATTGCTAACACAACCACAAAGTAACACAACATTTTAAAAAAGACAGAACAGAAACTAAACAAATAATTCCAGATCAAGAATAAGGTCCAGATGTCTGAAGAGTGGCTTCTCTTTGGGTAAAGTAAGGGCCAGCTGCCATTTAAAATAGTCACTGAAATACCAAATAGCTGGATACTCAAAGTTTCTTTAAAATAGATAGCATTTTCAAGTAGTCAGAGACACAAGCATGCCTGGTCTTCACCTTCACAATCATTTTTCCAACCCCATCTGTGGCTTGAGCTTCCAGGAGGTTTGACATATCCATGTGTATGCAGTTACAAAATCATTTAGGAAAACTGCCTGGAAGAAGATCTCAGCTCATCTTTGTTTTTCAAAAGAACAAAAAAAGAACAAAAAGCCAACAGTTTTGCACAATGTGTGCAATGTGTGTTTCCAACTGTGTAAGTAAGCATACAGGCAAGATATACAGAATTAATGTGTGTGTGTGTGTGTGTGTGTGTGTGTGTGTGTGTGTGTGTGTGTGTGTGTGTGTGTGTACATCTGCTCAAAACTGCGGGGACAATTCTATTAGGGTTAAAGACATGGATATTTGATATGGCTTTAGTCAACATACACAAGAAATCAACATTGTGATGCCAAAAGTGCATCTTTAAAAGGTTGTTTTATGTCATAAATTTCTACAGTATTTTGAACCCCTATACAGAAACAAACTATTTGCAAGAAAAGATGCTGCATAACTATGTACTAGAGTTCTAACAGGACAAAGAAGTCGCTCTACCTTGATGTGTACTATAATCAAAGCTGTTATATTCAGTGTGATGGCTACTGGTTGGACCATGCTAGCATAAAAGTTAATCCGAGCAACTGCGATGCAGTGAGGAACTGCTGACTTCCCAGATGTTCTTTCACTGAAAAAAAACTTTGTCTTAAAGGACCAATAAGCAGAAATTTGTTATTTCTGGACTGAAGGAATAAAAAATTGCCATGTAAAGAGTTAGCCGTGCCATTTTATCTGGCGCATAGCATGACGTCACAAACTATCTCTGTCGATCTCTAGAACCGTGTTTACCAGCCGGTCCGGCCATGTTTTAATGTGCGTTCATGAATCACTGCTTTCTCTTTCCTCCCACAGCTCTCAGCCCTACCACCTTATAAAAGCCTGCAGCAAGCGAACAATGGCACTGTGTTGTTTTAAAACAAAATGGCAGAAAACGAAACGAAATGTTCGTCTGAAGACAATCAGCATCCAGCATTACCTCTTGAAACAACTACAGTTGTATTTAATAAACTGCGAAAGCTAAAGGGGCTACAGTTTGACTCAAAGCGCAATCTTCTGTATGTAACAACGCAAACATTTTAAGTTACTTTGGTATGTCTCACAAAGTGGCAAGATTGTTTTGGTCACTTTCCATGTTTTGTTTGCAGACAAGGCAAGTGGGGGAAGAGGTAGAGGTTGCTGTGGCTCATGGCACACTTTGATTTGGTCTGAAGACAGTGCACAGAAAGTTGCAGTGAAACCGTTTTCCTTTTTGTTCTTTTAAACGCATTCTGAAAGAATACGACCACACTCAGACTGATCAGGGAATCTATTAAATCTGAAGAAAGCCTTTGATAAGACCTATTGTCCATGTCTAATTTAGAAGATGAGTCTTTTGGTTGAGCTCCGTTGAAAGTTTTAACTCACAGCTGACTGGATAGATGACAGAACATATGAGAATGCCAAGGAGCACAGATTAGACAGGGAGAGATGGTGATAGCGGTGCATTTAGTTAACTTTGTGTTTGCATATTTTCCACACATGCACAAGCACTTGTGTTTCAGTGGCCTTGTAATGAGATGATCTCATCACGTTTGACCCTTGGGGAACAGTGTGTTATCTATGGTAAAAAGTGATTTTTGTATGAACAATCCGTCCTTCACAGCAGAAATCCTTTCTTTATGGTTATGTGGACGTATTCCACCAGTGTCTCACGCTCCTTACAAAATAAAACATCTGCAGTATTGTTTGTTGGAGCACACTAACATTTTTTTACTCAAACAGAAGTGGTGCCATATAAGTATCAAATGCCTTAAATGGCGTCAGTTACTCTACCACTGTTTGAAACCTGACTACAGTTGTTCAAGGGTAATAAGCTCACTGGTCTTGTAAAATGCATCATAACCAGTTGGAAGAACCTCTTCTAAAAACAACAATTTCCAACATCACATGTACCTTTAGACTAGACACCATTGTCCATGAAGTTGTACAATTTCTTATATTTTTTTACACAAAGGCCCACTTTCATATGATTGTAGGATATGTAAAATTCAACAGTGGATGTCACCCTTCAAACTAGACACTGCAGCATACTTGGTTTAACCAAGAGTTTGGTAAGTTTGGTAAGAGTTTGGACAGTATGTCAACAACATGACTTACACCACTCATAGCAGTAAAAGGGGATTAAATGGGATTGAGGCTAATGCACTTCTATGTACCAGAAGCTTGTGTGTGTCTGTAATATGTGTGCAGTTACTTCTATTACACATCTTTTGAGAACATTAAGCTGCATTCATGTGCAGCCTGCAGTCACATGATGCAAACCTGTCTTTTCAGGGCAAAAATCAAGTTTCCATAAAGCAAATCTGTCAGTGGGGACTAAGTGTAACATTGGCCTACATTTAGATTGAGGTTAATGGAAGGATAAGCGCTGGACAGGTGAGTGGACTGGGTCATACATGTAGCGTTACCAATGGGTCAAATGAAAAACGGTCTAAAACACAACTGCTGAGAAACAATATCTAGAGAGTTCTTGGACCAGATTTTAAAGATTTCATGGTCTCATACAGTAATCTTGGTAAAATAATTATAACATGAATTCAGCTCTAAATCTTGCTTGAAAGACTAACACTGTTTAGTTCAGATACTTCTATCAGTACATTTAATATGTGAAGAACTACACATTTGAACAGCAAAATCAAAAACACTGTTTCGTGACATAAAATCATAATTCCCAGCTGGATTGGACTAGAACTCAGGGTAACATAATGCACCAATATTTAGTGCATGGAATAGCAGAACCCGCCTTACTGAACTGTAAAACTGATGCTATGGTTGAAATACATAACTTAGCAATTAGTTCCAGGGTTTCCAACCTGATTTCACAGAGAGACGTGAAATAACCACAACGTCTCAACACTTATTTTAATGTTCTTGGTGAGATAATAAGAACAGCATGTCAGCTAAGAATTGCATGTCCATTGTGTGAATGCGTATTGCTAAGCAAGCAGAATATACTCATGCCATTGTAATAATTTCTGAAGTGGCATATTCGCAATCAGTGTTGTTTTTTAAAAATATTTTGGCTATACACTAACTGAGATCTGTGCTTTAGGAATATCTAGAGCTACTCCACTAAGTATAATGTTCTTAATTTGCTTTATTAGCTCATTCAAGAAGTGTAAGTGCTTTTCCGTGCATAGTTTTGACACCTTATTTAACCCTCTGGGGACCAAGGGTATTTTAGAGAAATAAACCTGACTTTTTTTTGTGTTTGTTTAAATGCTAATAAACACCACCTTTCAATGCCTTATAATGTCCGATACCTTGTTTTTTTTTATCTTTTTTTTTTTTTTTTAAATTGAAATATCATTAACTGCTATGTAAATGAGGCTTCTTTGCTTGAAATAAAGAGTATTATAATTTCGAAGCATGACTAAAGGTACTGAAGGGGACTGAAGCACTGCAGCTTTCTGAAATCACTGTCAGCTGTACACACTGTATCTGTTACCAAGTTATACATCTGTTACGACCCTGTCGTGTCGTTTATGTTGAAATAAACTACTTGAGTAATGCAAATGTTTGTTTGAGCAATTACGCATGGTATGCGTACGTAAAAGCTGTTGTTTTCATAATTTATTGGCCTTGTAAATACAGAAGTTAGCTATCTGACTGCTAATGACACAGATGCAAAGAGATTGACACTGTTTGGAGGAGTTTCCTGAGGCATCATCGGCTCTGATTGGACAAACACGTGTCATGTGCCAAAGACAAAGGCTCTGATTGGAACACCTATTTTGACACAACACTGTATCACTTATGAATGGGCTACAATGATGTCGGAACTACCGTCTGAAAGCCCGGAGTCTCCCGATTAAGAGAGGGGGGAGAGAGTAAGTTTCTATCTTTTATGGTTCAACAGCTATGCTCGATTAAACAACAACATGGTGTTGTGGTAAAATTAGCCTGTGACAAGTCTAAAAATGTAACCTGACCACACTGCTATATGTCTCAATGGTTACGGTTACGAGATGTTTTTTGTTTTTTTTTTTTGTTTTTTTTTGAATAAGTAATTCCAAATTAACAGTGTTCTCCTACAAGTTTACATGGAAATAATCATTCTGAATGGAGTTTTACATGGAAACACGTCCTTACTTATTCTGCTTTAGATCGGTGGGTTGGGAAGGGTTCTGATTGGTTGTCTACCGAAAGTGAACAATATTTGCCTCCTGCTTGTCATCTTTTTTGCTGTAATATGGAAAACTACACAATAAGATTCAATATCAATGTTATTTTGAGTATCATTTTGAAGCACCAGCTGGACACGAGCATACTACTACACTTTTTTCAGCAGCTAAAAAGGAGAAGGAAAGTAGACTACTGAACACAGGAGGCAAAACAGCGCATGGAATATGTGCATCATCGGGACAGGACAAGGTGAGGAGCATGCACAGAATGATCAGATTTAACTTAAGAGTGGAACTAAGGTTTCCACAAAGGATACTAAGTATCGAGGAATTAATCAGTTTGGATTTAAAATATGATTAAACCAGCCACTTACTTCAGAATTAAGTTTAATTCCAAATTGACTTTTGCATTCAGAATTAGGTTTTTACATTCTCATTTCTTATAAGTTTACAGCAGAATTAACTTTTATGCGGAATTAAAAAGGAATCAAAACTTCGATGTAAACGTGGCCATTAAAATGATGAAAAAAGTACTTTGGAATTATCATGTTTTGGCCGGTCAAATATTACTTAAAAAAATAACAATATAAGTAGCAATGTCGATTTTTATGGTTGACCAGACTTGTAGCCATGTTTTAATGGCTGAAGTACAAAACACACACTGATGAAGGAAAATAGACTCATTAGAATTTAGGAAACATCTTTTCAACCCTATCTCTTAGTATTTCAGCACAAGGAAGGTGATGCATTATTTGGCAATACAGAGTTCAGGCTTACCAAGATTTGCATTCCTTAGTTTATCACGCCAGTATGTAGGTTAAATTAAACTTACAGTCATGAGACTGAACACAACAATTAAAATTAAGTAAACACCATTTTAACCACACCTGTTTTTGGTGTTTCAGCACAAGGAGGTGGATGCATTATTTATAAGACACATTGTTTACAATTACATGCAGCAAACATTAATAAATGTTGGGACCTTGTGGTTATCTAATTTATTTCAGTGACATCATGCTTCCGTTTTCTGAACAAGAATTATTTAAAAAGAACCTGAACTGTTTTGCTCATGGCCAAAACTAAACAGTAAATATGTTGCCACTACCTGCTTGTGAAGGAGGTAGTTGACACTGAAATTTGTCTATTTAAATGAGAATCATATCCTTTGACAGTAACTGTTCTGCAAACCTCTGTATTATGAAAATATCTGCAACTTCTTGATCTCGTAAACACAAAATTACTATCACAATCCAAAAGACTATTTGATACTAAATACCACCCTACCAAGAAGTCTGCATATGTTAGCTAGCCAACAAACGTATGCAGTGGCATTGAAGATGTAATTGCTAAATATTGTCAATGGCCCTTCCTTCGCCTCTGTAAAGTTCAAATGGTCAAAGCTGAGAGTTAAACTGCATTTCCTAAATTCAAAATCAACCTTTTAACCACCAAATGTATACCCTGAAATAATAGTAAACTGTATGCAGTCATCCTTCAGCACACTTATCAGCAGATACAAGTACTCAAAATTAACAGACTAGGACATAAGTTTTCATATAGGACATTGTATATTCTACAATCTGTGTTTCTGTAGATGCTGGACATGTCCACTCATATTCTGAATCAGATCTGAGAAATCAATTTTTAAATTTTAGTTTAATTTTTACTCTTTTTTCAGACAAAATTTTTACTAAACATGCTGAGAGAAGCTTTACCATCGTAATACACAAAGATTCAGCAAAGGAACTAAATGTTGGGCCAATACACAAATAAAAACATAGTAGCCCTCTGTGGGCCACTTATTGAAATACATTTAAATTTTCAAGCATAGAAAATTTTGGATTTTACAAGACTTTAAAACTTTAATAGATGTTTCTAAAACTAAGTTATACAGACTGAGTGGTTGGTACTAACAGTTTCTCTCCTTTTTCATGCTAAAATGAAGTAGCTAGGATGCAGCCGGATCTTTGATGATTGGTGTGAGGAGCTCAGTGGGGTTTGCATGTCCAATGAAGTGTCCAACTATGGATTTTATCAATACAGATTTAATTAATGTTTTGGTTTTGTGAAGTGTGTATCAAATAAAATTTGTTCAGAGTATTTCCAGAAAAGATTCCTTCTAAATTTCTGGGAAAATAAGTGTAGACAAAGTAATGACGCAAAGTGATGCAAATATGACGTGAGTGTACGCATATGAATGTGTGTGTGCCTGTTCACTGCAGCCTGATGTTTTGGGTGATCTGCCCATTTCTGCTTTGCAACAGCAACGAATGAGTGGATCCACTGGGCTTTGGTGGAATCAATGGCTTCTTCTGCTGTCAATTAAGGCAATTAACATTACTTTAATGCGAGCAGCAAACTTCTGCGCCCCCCTGAGACACAATAAATTAGAGTTCTGGATCTTATTTGACAGGCAGATCAGCAAAGGGAGCTCTTTTGCAACTGTCTGCAAAAATGAGGCATATCTCAGAGTTTATAAACAGTTTCAAATAAAAGAATAACACTTCAAAATCAACAACGAATTAAAGAATATTTTGCTGATTTTTAAGCAGGAAAGACGGGCTGCTCTGCTAACTAATTGTTATCTGAAAAGAAATCTAATAATGCTTGATAATCACTGATATGCAAAACTCAAATCATGATTTTTTTTTTCTTTAGCTGTGATAGATGTAATGTATCTCAACGGGACTGTTAATGTAATAACTGACCTTGGTAACAGCGGGATACCCAGCAGCCACCTCGCCAGAGCAGTAGGGCTTTTCTTCATGGGAAACTTCGACAAAAGAAGCCCACTGGTCCAAGAAACCGCTGGGTGTGTAGAGGCCACAGTCTCTCACACCCGTCTCTCGCTCAAAGTCCTCACACACCCCGTCCCCATCGTAGTAATAGCACATGCTTGGCTCCTCTGCAATCCAGAAGAAGACAAAAAAGGTTGTAATTTGTGAAGTGCAAAGTGAAATCCAGTGTTTCTCAATTATCACCCAACTCCTTGTCCAACACTATCTCATTTGGCATCCAGATGGGTTTTAACACATCCCTACATTCACTCCCATTTTCTTATCCATTTTCATAAATATTCTTTGTCAGAGCTTTTCAACCTTTTTTTTTTTTCATTATTTTGCAAGAGCACGAGATTACCTTATAAAGAGAGGAGGGGGTTGAGGGTGTATCTGACGAATACATAGGGATGCGAGGGTATGTTAAGGTCAAAAAGAAATACACAAAAAGAAAGTATGACAGAAAGAGAGAGAGCATGATTTAATGAGAGCATGACAGACAAACAGAGACAAGAGAGAAAAGGGGAGTGGGGGGGGGGGGCAAAGTCGGGAAAGATACAGCAGTATTTTTTCCAGACATCCCACCCGGAGTTAAGGTCTGGAACTGAAAGCTCTCAGCTACAGCAGCATCAGCCGTGGGGTTCCAGTTAGGGGGGAAGTCGGCATTCTGTGCCAAATTGGCCGGGGCCTCCTCCTCGAAATTCCAGCCATCCCCAGCACAGCCAAAAGCTCTAGTCAGTTCTGTGCTCTGGCAACGGTAAAACGAGGGGCTACTGAGGGGGTATATAGAACAGGCTCCCGCCACTCACTCAGCAGGAATAGAGGCAAGCACGAAAGGGAAGAACGGAGACTAAGACAAGAGGAAGTTTAAACAGTGTCTGGTGAAAGGCGCAGGAAAAATCGGTAGAGTGTAAGCTAAAGAGAATGTAAGAAATGAAAGGATTAATGTGATTAGGAAGGGCACTGATACATCATTTGTCTTGGATATCAATAGAAAAAAATAATGTAAGAATGAGGAGATCATTGCATGAATCAGCAGAGAAGAGAGACCTGCAGTAAGAGGGAGAAAGACAATGACTGACAGGAAAAGCTTTTGTTTTGTTTCATTTTTAAGATGTATCTCTATATTTGAGACAGTGGGGAAAAATTTAAAGAGAGAATAGCTAAATCTAACCTGAAAACTCTTCTTTAGATCAGTGGTTTCCAATTTGGAGTCCCCGGACCCGCAAAAGAAACCCCAAAGAGCACCATAGGTCTTTGAGGTATTGACCTTTCAGCGCCAGAGTGATTTATATTAAGGTCATGTCAACAGAGACAAGTTGAGGTATATTTTTTCTTATCATTTGGGTTTTCCATTCAAATGGAAACAGTGTTCTGAGAACCCTACAACACTAACACTGCACCCTTTCATTAATAAGACATGCCTGAGAATGTTACAGTGCAGATGATTCGTTCTGATTTTGAAGGGGAAAAAAAGTAATTCTGTATGTTGATAATTACTCAGTCAGAATGAGTCAATTATGGTGAGAAACTAGCAAATAAAAGCATAAAACCAAGCAATGTTTTAATATGGCGGGGTGTCCACAGCTTTTTGATAGTTGCATGAAGGGGGTCCTCAGGGAAGATAGGTTGGGAACCATTGCTTTTGGTGACAGCTGAACTACATAACCATGGCTTAAGTAAATCAAATAGAATTCCGTTTATGCTACTCATACACCTGTGTTTGTCATGGCATGGAGCCTTTCTTACACTCACTAAGATTTCAACTTTCATCACCTCCAGATAGATTTCACCACAGCCACGAAAAGCTTATTCAAGCTAATCCATACTGTTGCATCTTAGATTTGGATACTCAGTGCCAATTCTTCATCCAGCTCTCTCTTTCTCTTTCCAACAACATGACATGCAGTCACTCTCTTGCACATCCAGACAGATGGACACAAGGTCCTCTCATTATAGTGTCAGATTTCTGCTCAAAACGTCAGCTATGTCAGACACACTCACAAACACACATGCAAACACTTCCAGACATCCAAGAGAGCTGCAGTTGGTGGAAAAACAGCACAGCCGATGTAGTCATCCAGCAATCTTGCAGGGATTAAGTGACCACTGCAGCAAAGCCCATGCATGCGTGTCCATGCACGTCTGTTCGACAAATGCACAAATATACGCCATGGTAAATGAGGAGGGGTAAATGAGGTGGATGGGGGTGATGGGGGGGGGGAGGGGTGTAGATTGTCAGCCAGCAAGGAGACGGGACAGGAAACCATTCATCTGTTCATGAAATGAAACAACTAACTTACAGTAGGAGAGGACGTTCACTTACTGTAACTGTTTAAAATAAGATTACGCTCAATCTTTTGAATATAATAAATTCCAGATTTTTACATGCGAGAGGTCAAAGCGATTATTACATCCTCTGGTGTTTTATTACTGTAAGAAATCCATGCCCTTGTTGAAGTACAGTGAAATGAGATGCACACACAGATGTAAAATCTGTTCAATCACAAAGGCACTTCATCAGCATCATTTTCATTATATCAACATAATGCAAAACCTTAAACACAAGGCAAAAAAGGGTTCCAACCACCACAGGATTTTGGCCTGAGTTAATGTGCTTTTTTTTTCTTTACTGTGAGGGTTCCAACCACCACAGGATTTTGGCCTGAGTTAATGTGCTTTTTTTTTCTTTACAATTATGCTAGTTTCTCACCATAATTGACACATTTCAATCATAAAAACAGGGCTGGATTGTCAATTTGAGCACATAAAGTCGTGTTTAATAAAAGAAAAAAAAAGGAAAGAAAAAAAAGTCATAAAACTGAACAGTGGCATAAATAATGCTGTCATACCACCAGGGCATGTGATTGTGCCAGATCATCAATTTGTGCTGTCGCACATTAAGAGAAAAAAATTGTACTATTTAAAAAAATTATTAAAACGTTGGTTTGAAAACTGAAAAGTAGTTTCTAAATTGAAATTGAAGAAATGGCTTTTCATTGCAAACTTTGACGTCATCAGATGGCAAAGGGTGGGTTCATGCCAGAACAAGTAACAAAAACACGCACATCATAGATGAGTAATGATGGGTGATGGACCAAAAAGTGACATGAGATAAAATAAGTAAAGTCCGCACAGCAGAAGCTGCTCCTTAGAGATTTATTTTGCTGTAATGTTTCGGCCTCCAGCCCCTCTTCAGACATGGATGGCTTGGTTCACCCAAAAGCCAGATCTAATAGTCAATAAGTTTTCCAAAGTAGGAGCAATATTGAAATGGCCATCATTTTGCTTCTGCACACCAGAGTCATTCTGCTTTGGTTCTGGTATAAATCAGTGTGAATGCAGACTAGTTTGCTGATTCAGTACCTGAACAGTGTCAGTTTAAAGGTACAAAGAGATTTAAACTAAATGTGCTGATTCAGTTTCAGAAGTAATGGTGCCCACGAGAAAACATGCCCTCTCATACTTCATTAAAATGATCTTTTCAATGCATCTGTGTCTTTGGTGAACCCAGAACCATTTTTCTAATTAAAAATAATTTATGTACATCCATGTCACACCATTTGACAGATTTCTGGACCAACAATGTTGCACGAAACTTTACCCAGTTTGTTTCTCTTCCACATTATGCTATGCTAACTTTTTCCTGCAGCCATACGGTAGAGACATGAAGATTTCAACAAACA
This sequence comes from Telmatherina bonti, assembly GCF_933228915.1. Taxonomy (NCBI): domain Eukaryota; kingdom Metazoa; phylum Chordata; class Actinopteri; order Atheriniformes; family Telmatherinidae; genus Telmatherina; species Telmatherina bonti. The sequence goes on from NC_136615.1 coordinate 18,057,162, forward strand.
TGAATGAAACTTACAAAATCTACATCATTGCATCTGAACAAGGTCATTTTTAATAGATAGATAGATAGATAGATAGATAGATAGATAGATAGATAGATAGATAGATAGATAGATAGATAGATAGATAGATAGATAGATAGATAGATAGATAGATAGATAGATAGATAGATAGATAGATAGATAGATAGATAGAATCTAATTACCAATTTTACCTCAGAAAAGTGCCTCTGTACTTGTCTGTAGAACTAAATTATCACATGCATTAAATAATTTATGCATTGGAGGGTTAAAGTAACAAAATGGGTTTTTGTTAGAAGATGCTCCAATGATAAAATCAGGATTTAATCAAATTTAGTTTCTAAAGAATCGTGTTCCAGAGGCACACACACCAACTGAGGACAGAGTATCAATAACATGAAGAAAAGTTCCCCACTTATGGCTCCTGCTTTTTTATTTTCCCTCATCTTCTTTAATTCTTTTGAACTCCACTTCCATATTTGGTCTCAAATAAATAGAGATAGTTATCAAATGTAAATAATCAAAGAATAAAAATCAGCTTTGGCGTTTATAAATAATAGCCAGTGTTTCCTTTATGCCTCAGACCATGATTTCTAAAATAATCAGATCTGATTAGAATCAGTATGACTTAACACACACGTAACAAACACTCTTATGATAGGTGCTAAACGGGATAGCACAACTGAGGACATAAGAAGTAAGTTTATCAAAAACCTTCTGTCCCTGTAGGAATGCCTTCCATAATGGTGTCACTTAGGATAACGGCTGGAGCTCATTAACTGTAAGCATAAGCACTTTACAGCTTTTCACTGTCACATCACATGAGATTCCAGCTGATCGTAGGGTTCTCAGTCCATGTCTGACTGCAAAGATGTTTTTATTTTTTTGGCCTTTTAAAATTTCACATCTACAGAGCAGAAAAGACAAAAAATCCCAAAATTGAATGTGTAATCAGTAATCTGTACGCTACATTCAGTCATTCACAGCTACTGGTGCAGCATACAGCAAACCGCCTCCCTCTGATGGAAGCAAACCAGATCCATTTCAAAAGTCAGGGGTTAAATACAGGATGTTGCTCAAAGATGGACTTGAGATAAACTAGCTCTCTGAGGTGCTTTCCGTTTTCTCCCTCACAACAAATGAGAGACACGGAGCAGTGACTGAAAATATTGCTGTTAGAAATTTGGTAACAGCTTTGTTCGTATCACTCACCAACGCAGTTGAAGAAAGGCTCTTTCCTGCACCGACTGGAGCAGCCATCTCCATTCATAGAGTTCATATCATCACATTCTTCTCCTTTGGAACTAAAATCAAAGGAGACAGTACTTAGAAAGCATACACAATGAAGCTCTGAAAAACGTACTTATACCTTATGGGAACCTGTGTGTTTGTGCCAACTACCTCTGGATGCGTCCATCCCCACAGTAGGGCGCACCGAGTTCATGTACCAGTGGTGGAGAGGGCTCACTCTCACTCCGGGTGGAAATGGTTTGAATTTGGTAGGTATAGACAACATGTGGTACCACATCCCTACATGGAAAGTAACAAAAATCAAGACAAGTTCATATTTCTGGGTAATCAAACATTAATAAAGGAGAAAAGATCCTACACTGAGAAAAAGACCAGGCCTGTGGTGAATGGATCGATGGCACCACTGCTTTCTTTGCTGCTGTGTGCATGTTGTTTATTTGACATCTCCAGCACACACATTGTCATTTCACACATCTACTCTCTGGTTGACTGTTAATATGACTGTTTATACCCACATATTGCTCATCTTTGTTTTGTTTCCTTATCAAAGTGATGTCAAGGAGCCATTGTGATGAATACACATCAGAGAGGAGAGTTGCCAGTGGACTATTCACTTTGCTGGTTTAAGTCTTCACAATGGTTTCTTGAGTCACCATACTAAGGAAGTCTGAAAAATAAAGTCAGAAAGGAAAAAAAAAAAAGAAAAAAAAAACAGAAAAAAAGGAAAATCAAAACCATACGCAAAAAGAAAAATCAATGTAGAAAATGAGAAACCAGAGTCACAAGCAAAGCAACGAATAAAAGGGACAAAACACAAGGAAACAACTAAAGTGGCAAGTCAAAGCCTGCTTTGATGACAACAACTCTGGATTTATTATGGGAAACTGTTTATTTTCTTTTCTTTGCCTTAATGTTTTACTTTTATGTTAATTAGTTCAGATTGTGGTCTAGTTTTATATGATTCCTAATAACAATCAATCTTCCTGCACATCAAATCATCTGCTTTAATTGTCCAAAACAAGTACAAGCAAAAGGCTCAGACAGGTTGGTTGTTTCTTACTGAAATCACATAAACACCCTCATGTGAACGCACATTGTTTACAGATTTCAGTATGATTGGTCTTTTAATGGTTATGGGTCTTATTTTCCTTATGTTTTGGTTGCATGTGAGTACTCATCTTGCTCCTGTTGTGGCATCATAAACTAGTCTCCATGGTCACATTGTGGGAATTTGACTTCCTTTTGGGGACAAACACAAATCCAATTTACATATATCCAGTTAAATCAAATGTGAATATTTGGTGGAAGGTATGGTAAGTTTGGGTTTAGGATGCAAAATAATGTGAGTTAGTGTCATTTCCTTTGAACTGATGGAGATGTAACTGTCTCTGTGTATGTGTGTGCAGATGCTCTCTGATAAAGTTTGCTATGATGATGTGTGTTGTGTGTTGTGAGTTAGAAACTGATTATTTCATGTGAACCATCAACTATCATTGGAATGATTTTAGGAAAACTCACAAATGTTTTCACAATAGTGACAGTCAGGAAAGACTTTTGCAGACACGAACAACAATTCTACGCTCATTTGGCAAACGCTGTTCTCTGAAGTGACTTACATATGAGAAGCCATAAAACCATAGCAATTAGCATAACACGCATGTCTTGTGGGTAGTTGTAAGCCAGAGACCCAGACATACAAAGGGAGAACATGCAAACTGCACAGTGTTCAACCCCCCCCAGCCCAGCATCAAACCACCGACCCACCTTCTTGCTGTGAGGCCACAGTGCTAACCACTACACTACTGTGCTGCTGTACATACAGCAAAAAATATAGTCTATGATAAATCTATGCATTATACCTAACCTTTCACACATACTGGGACATAATACACACATTGGTATATGAACACACATGGATGCAGACACCATTCCATCCATATCATTAAGTGTCGGCAAACACAGCAAAGTACTTGCCAAGTATGGCCCTAAACCTAAACAAAATCACACAGGCTAAAACCACAATTCCAAATACTGCCATTCAATCCCCAATGTGAATGCAATACACCACCAGGAGCAAACACACTTGCCAACTTACTCTGGCCCAACAAACCCCTGGCCAAAATCAGCAATTAAACCCAAGAAGCCTTTGAGTGATTTTCTGAAGAGCCAAAACCTTTGACAATATCTAAGTCAGCACGTTTGATTACTAATGACTGAGAAAACCAGAAACTTTTCAAACACATGTTTAACAGAAGGATGGATGTTTTGGGGTTTTTTTTTTCAAAACCATGTGCAAATACACTGCACACTTGAGACAGTCTGGAATTAGCAATATGTGTGTGAGTTTGCTTATATGCATTATATGTTCTTTTTCCTTTGATTCATTTAAAGAATTTACAGTGGAAGAGGATATTCTCCAATTTGGCCAATAGTTACTGTTCTTCTCCATTTTAATTTCTTGTTTTCTCTTATTCCCAACTCCCAAAAGTTTGCCGTGTTGTTTCCCATCTCAAAACCAATGTACCCAAAGACCAACTCACAAAAGCTATTTCTTGACTTTATCTACACTAAATGATTCTCTTACGTACAACAGTATGTCCTGTTCTGAAGATGTTGGCTCTTGCTGGTGCAACTCCAGTTACATTCAGACGTGCTCCCACTGATTGAATAAGTATAGTCCCTGAAAAAGTCAAACTTTGAGAAACTCTACGTAGAACCAACACAAAATAAATGAAGAAAAGAGTGAAACAGATGGTATTTTGAGCAGACATTGGATACATATTTAAGCATGTAAATATTTTTTATCTACCTTTTTAGTTGTGGTTGTGTGAAATAGTTATGAACAGTTATTATCTTACCTGTATAGCAGACAGGGTCAGCACACTCAGTTTGTAGAAGTGAGAATATCACTTTTCCTCCAGACAGTTATTATTTGTCGTTATTAACCTATGAAGCTGCACATCCGTACATGTATAGTGGCTAAACATTGCATACTGCTGCTGATTGGCCAGGACCCTCAGGTGTTGTATCAGGCCTTGTCCACACGAAGTCGAGTTTTTGTAAAACCAAATATCTCCCCCCCTCAGGCCAGTGAAAAAATTTAGTCCACACAACCTTGTTTTTCAAAAACAAATCCATCCACAATATCTGCATAACTGCGTTGTTAAGCACATTCATAAGAATATCAAACCATTAGGTGGCAGTAGCTTTCCTAATCCTATCTAATCAGAATAACCTTCCATCTGACGACGTCACTTCCACAAAACATGAAATGCCTCCAATGTGATGTGGTTAGGTAGTGGGAAATAATTGTTCTAAATGTAATCCTTTGCCATTGGTAGTTTATGTGGAGCGCTATTGGAGCTTTTAAAAACAAACACACGAGAGATAGCATCCCAGTTTAGAGTACGTCCATGCTGTTCTGAATGTAAAAGAGTTAATGTTTTTCAGTAAGCGGTGTGCCTTCGGTTTTATTTTGAAAAGGCCAGTTGTGTTGTTTGTGAAAGTGTGACAGTGCTGACTAATAATAAAAGACAGCGGCTGTGCCAGTTCCGCAGAACTTCTTTGTGTTCTTGTTCTATATTATATAAAAGTATAGGTGCATGAACAAGACCCTCGGTTACATAAACAAGGGTCACACATGACATGCCATGGCATTTTCTGTCACAGACGGTCTCATTTAAAACCCCAAAACCCTCCGGTTATATGTGTCCTTAAGCAGATGTGCAAACAGAGAAGTTGCAAATCTTCACTTTGTTTGGAGGTTTTTAAAACCATCGTTTTTAAGTGCATAAATCTGCGTTTTGGTGTGGATGACAAGCCAAGTCAGAGAAAAATATTTTTGTTTTGTGAGATACACTGCTACGTGTGGACAATGCCTCAGACTCATTGGATAGCTCACTTCTGTGGGTTTCTTCTATAAAGATTTTAAGAACACTATGGATGTGCTTTTTTTTTTTTTTTTTTTTTTTTTTTTTTTTTTAAGGATTTGTCTCATCACTGGTGTTTTGGAATTAAATCAACAGAATTATCAAAGCTGATCAGTGGTAAGATAAATCCCTGCACTGTTTTGCATGCAGCAATGTTCAGTATGTTATTGAAACTGTATGGATACTGGTGATTTGCTGACCAGACATCAGAGAAATGACTGCTTTACTTGCCTGTTTTCATTTTCCTGTCCTTCAAATGTCTCTCACATTTGGGAATAATGGGGTTCACCATTGATGTGCAGCCATATTAAGTCAAAAGGACTTCAGGGGGAAGTTAAGTTGAATGATTTATTACTCCTTTATGGTTTCAAGAATTAATGTTAAGGATGTATTCACCATCAAGGTTGGCTTAATGCAAATGATGTCTCTGACATTACTATATCCCACAACTTTCCACTGCAAAAAGCTATTAAAGCCTCAGATCAGTCTCGGCAGTTTTAAGTGTCCTGCCACTAAAAGTAATTTCCTCTCTTTCAGAAACATCAGCCATTTAACACGACAAAAGCAGGAAAGTATTCCATCCTCAGTTACTTCCCAAGCCAACACCGAGAAGTCATGGGCTCAGATGCAATAGTCTCATAAATCAGCTCCTGCTTAGGTCAGAGAGGCAACTTTGATGCTTTTATTGAACCTTAATGAAAAGTAAGTCTTTGTTCTAAATCTTGTAATGTACGCCACGAGAAGCAACAACTTTGTTCTTGCTCTTGAGGCCAAATGAACAAGAAAAAAAACCTGTATCGTCTGGTCCATTCATACCCTATTCATCTTCCTGCTTCATCTGCAATGAGGCAGGAATCACTGCTTTTATGTGCAATGACCCTTGTTATTTCATATTTAAGGAGGAACTTTGCCCATTGAACGGTGGGTTGTGCACGCAGCTGGGTCCGTGTGTTTAAACACCAGATGTTGTAAAAACTTTGTTGCTACCGTGATCAGCTGATTCATCAAAACAATCCCCTTTACCTGCATCAGTAAAAATGCAGAAGCAGCAACTTTCTGCTTCATGCTTTTCCATGTTAACCTACGCCCATCTCAAATGTCCAGCCAATCACACTATTCTTCTCAGAGCCCCACAAAAGAAATAGTTCTGCCACCCCAATGTGTACAGAACTGTCTTCGATCATGTTCACAAGAAAAACATGGTGTCATTTTCTTCGCTAGGCGTTGAGAACAAGAAAAAAAAAACAACTTGCTTCTCGTAGAGTATTTAGCAGGTTTAAGTCTTCTCTGGCATGTGCATCCAAACTCCAAGAGAAAACATATCCACTCCACAGCTTGTGTTTCCACTTTCTGCACCGGGCTGAACATATTTTCCACAGTTGGGTGTCACAGTGTACCTTTGGTTCTGAAGGGTCAATAGTCCTGCATCTCAAAGTGTGATAACAACTGTTTAAATTTGGCTTTCAACCTGTTCCCAATTAGGTGCATGCTTGATTCCCCCTGACCTCACTCCAACTGGTCATGTTAAGTGCTGCCATTGGCAGCAGGGAGGAATGAAACTGAGCAAGCCGTGCAGATGTAATACAAGCCTATGATCTCTCCCTCCCATCGATCTTGATGTGTAGAACAATTTAGAGAGCAGTATTGTTAATGACAGACACATTAATATGCAATACAAAGGTGAAAGGATATATGTCACGTCTGATGTGGTATCATTATTTGAAACGCATGCAATAGATAGCATTCAGAACCCATTCAACTACCAATTATAACTGAATATATAAAACTTGTTACTGATTTGATTCCAAATTTATTGTACAAAAGACCTTACTCCAGTCAGTCACAGTGTTATATGATAAGATTTCATCATTAGTGCTTCTTTGTTCATCCAGACATTCTTCTCAAAGCCCCTGTGGGGATAGAGGTTTTATCTTAGCTCAGCTCTAAGTCAGGTCCCAAAATATGCCTTTCAAATGTATTTTGATAGTGCCAGGTGATTACACATAAAGGCATTTGCAGACAAACGCGCCAGCCTCTGAGAGCACGAAAAGCATCAATGTGCTTCTGTGCTCATTTATGCATGTCTCTGCCTTTACAAGTGTATTCACCAGGCTAATGTGTAATGTGTAAATAAATTTTTTCCCCACAGTGAAAATGCTTAACCCACAAAAACTAATAGTGCTTTTAACATTTTGGAAGCTGTCATTTTTTAAAGTTAATCACTGAGTGTTGACAATGATGGCAGATGACCGTACAAGTCCCTTTATTATTGACACTTGCAACGTGCCACAGATTTCATTGCTGTCCGTCTGAAAAGGAATCCACATGGAGCAGTCATTTTTATATACCAAAAGTGGCAGTCGTTGTAGTGCAATGAATGCAAACAGAAAGATTGAAGAAGAAAATGAAACTTTACTTAGTTACTTGGTTAGTTTCTCATGTCATTAGATCCAAAACTGTGAGATACAGCCCCTCCCCCCAGTTCCGTCACCAAAACATTGTGAGGGAAGCGTGATTAAATCAATTGTTCCATCCTGCCACAATAACTTCTTTTGGAACATACTGGTTTCATTTCTAGTTACTTAGCCAGCAAAGCAAAAAAAAAAAAAAAAAGGGACTTAATTCAGATGATTTTGTTTGAAGACATGGTGTACCTAAAATGGTGTACCTGGAGTCTGATTCTGGGGTGGTGTGTGAGATACTAGTGATGTTCTGGGAGCTGTCCTCTTTTGCCTGGGAGGTCTTGCTTCATACTTTCTTGACCCCCTAATGTCTCCTTCATCACCCACTGCCACCCACCCCCATCCCCTTCCCAAGCCAAGTAATAATTTACCCCCAACTGATACAACCTCCCACCCTGTGTCTCCTCTTCAGCCTTCTTATTCTCCACCATAATTTACTCTGTCACCCTGACCTCCCAGCCGTTAGCCATTCCAAACAAACCACCACTCATGGATGGAGCCAAATGAGCCAAGATGTCAACCATTCTTCTTGTTGTTTGCCCCAGCTCAGATGAAGGCCAGTGGCCTGACAGCAAGAGGTCAATCACACCCATCCCACACCCTCTCTATCCAACCCCCTGGTAACAAACTGCAAGAAGAACTTTCTGTGTGGTCAACAAAAGCTTTTTAGCAGCTGGACCCCAGCGATCAAACAGGGCACTTTATATTGGATTTGTGGCAGACTTAAAACATCTGGGTGAATTTACATCACAGAATATAACATCTTTGAGAGATCTCTGACTAGCTTGACTTATCTTTTCGCTTAGAAAAATATTTGTTGAATAATTACATAGTAGTTCAGTGGAGTGGAGCCTGTTTTCATTTCACTTAATCGGTTTGAATGATAGCATGATACGCAAACAGTCCCCAGATTTCAGACACTGCCAGTGCCCCTGGATCAACATCATAAGATAGATATCAAAGATAATGAGAGTGACGCAAAACAATTTAAATGTCCTTTTAAGTTATTTTCTCACATTTGTTTGTTTTTACCCACTTATAATTCATTTTAGAAATTGTGTTTGCTTTGGGGGCCTTTGGAAAGGGTGACTGTGTGAGCTAAATGGTTTAAGAAAAAGTACACTTAATTTTTAAATGAATGGTTGAAAATGAAACAGTTTTTTTTGCTTTGGTTTGTTTTTTTTTACTTAAATTCTTTGACATCTAACATAGAAAAAATTGTAAATGGTCTTAGAAGAAAAAGAAATAGACAGCCACTGCCACTGACCACCACCACTGGAATGCAACCACAGCTAGTGAAATATACCACAGCAGTAAAACTACCTACAGTACATCAATAGCCACTGAAGTGTGCCAAAACCTCCAAATAAATACATCCCTACTGTAGGCACCCTTCCACAGATCCTGCCATTCAACCAGGAAGTTGTGCACAGATGCATTATGGAATTTAAAAGTCATCACTCCATCTTACATAACAAACAAACACACCTTTTCACCTCTTATCTTGCAATTTCCTTCTCATGTGAACCACACAGACAGAGAGATAGTGGGATGGTATAACATGCAGCAGTGCCATGTATAGCACAATTTCATCAAGTCAGCACATTCCATGTAAGCAAAACACTAAATTCTCACCACAGTGTGCAGATAATACCTTCAACGAGTCATCTATTTGCCCTTGCTTCATGGAACATAGGAAAAAACAAATGTGGGCAACAACTGACCTGTGACTTAGGAAACAAATGTTGGGCAACAGATTTGAAACTGTAGCAGCAGCAGTGGCTTTCTAAGGGTCCAGGGGGTATTGGAAAGGATATCTGGTATAACATGGACATATTTTTGTGGATGGTTTCCACAGATAAATAAACACAGTTTACTGGCATGTCCTAAAAACGCCAATTACCTCACGTTAAACCAGAAAGCCTAACCCTCTCAGCAGTTCTTTATTACAGGAGTAAACACACTGTTGGAAAACACTTGTCCTAGTAAACTGCATGGCTTTTACATTTTACAAGGAAAAAACTCAGATTGGTTATTTCTCAAAGGTATGTAAGGGAGAATACACTGAGTTTATGGAGCTGATTAAGTGGCTTACCTGTCTGTATATTGGCGGACAGGGTCACTTAGGACCAGGCCATGAGGTGCATGGGTGAAGGCCGGTTGCCGCAACAGGCGGTAGCGCAGTGGCTGGCAATGCCGGCAAAGCATGCAGTCTGGCTTGGAGGCCAAGAGAGTGGCGTCAATCTCCAGGTGTTGCTCCATAGTGTAAAACTGTACCCCGTACACCTCCTCTTCAACATCCAGCTTCAGAGTTAGTGGGGTGTCACAAAAAACATTACTGGGGCCCAGTGAAATGTTGCCCCCGCCAACAGTCAGTAGCAAGATGTTATGGATAGCAGGGAGCGCCGTTTCCTCGGGGCTGAAAAATGTGACCCACACGGTCAAGGAGTCAGGTACCAGCGGGTAGGGGAACTCTAGTTGAAGCATGCAGCCCTGGTCAGGACACTCCGACAGGCCAACAACACCCTGCTCAATTCCTGCATTGGGACTCCACGTGCGCACACTTGGTTCACATGCCTGCTCCACATCTGGAGGGCCTGTGGGATAAGATTACAAAACAGACAGTATGTAAACAACACACAGGCTTGAAAAAAAATCACAACCATTTGAACATCATTTCAGCCAGTTCCTACATTTGAGTCATCACCGTTGAATGACATTAAAGATGTGTGATGATTACAACAAAACATGCTGCAGTTGGATTCATTGGGAAATTGCGATTTGTTTTTTATTTATTTGTTTTATTTTACATGCAAGATGGTTTTTATGCTAAATTTCAAATGCTAATGGCATGTTTATGACCACTGGCAGATACAGAGATGTTTTCTGGTGTATCTGCAGGCCTTGCGACATCAAGGTTGAGGTGAAACTGAGGGTTCATTGTGAGTCCATCTGCAGAGGAAAGGCAGAGCTGAGGTGTGTACCTTTTGAGAGAGGCCCTGTTAAGGGTTCTCACTTCAGCCCAGTCATTACAACCTCAAACAGTCACACTCCAGCCATATTTGGAGTCCACACACAGCAAACTCGCATTATCCCAAGTGACGTACACTAACATTCATCAAGCACTTTTAGAAGCCAGCAAGCGGCAGACACTATGTTCTCCCTTGGTTTTCTTTTGTGCAATTCCAAGCTGGCAACCAACGAAGCCATTTGCTAACCTCATTTCTGGGCACCGTGCAAAATTCCAGTGTTTAATCAAGTGAGGACTGAATATGGTTTCCAAGCCACATTATCTCAACACATTTATTATTGTACTGTAAGAGTGTGTGTGGCCAGAGTGAAGGTGAATTAAAGAAAGAGAAAGGGAGTTAGGGAAAACGAGAAGAGAAGGCAAAAGCAGGAAGGCTGGAAGAGAAAGAACTAAGGTGCTCCAGGAGTTTGGCTTTGTTCGGTTTACGCAGACCTGGCTTTCTTAGTAAATTTTCATCGAGTTCGCAGGCAAAGAAGCTGTGGCCACTGAAAATATTTTGTAATGTCAGCTGTCATGATGGGCTTCATTCCTGCTCTGGCACTGTTGTTAATGTTGGAGATTTAGAAGGAGACATAGTAGGTGTGTCATCCATTGTGTAACTCAAGGCGAAATAAACTGTATTACAGCCAAGCAGGGATGTATCTATGACTGACAATTCAATTATTCTGAGTAAGGGAGTTGAATAAGTATCAAAAGCACATTGATTTGTGTGTACACTTCCTCATAGAAGAAAGACCCACCTGGGACCAGTTGTCAAAACTTACTATGAAAGGATAAAAAAGCGGGTTTTTATATCATTCGACACAAGATGTCCCAAAAATAAATCTCTTGTTTTCATATCTAACCTGTCTTGTTTATTCATTCCTTGCAGACGAAAGAAGCATCAAGGTGAGTGAACTATAAAGGCACAAGCCTTGAATATGAGCTTTTCACACTATATGTGCGGAGAGCAGAGTAATCTAGGAACTGAATAATGGGCGTCAAGCATCGACTTTATCTTAAACTTCATACCAAAGTTCATGATTTCAAACATCTCCATTTTATCGTTCTTGAAGTGTGCAATGTATTGCTTTGAGTCCAATAACAAGTAGTGGCTTTGGTGGATTTTTGTGGAGTAAAGCTTTGACAAACTTTACATTAAAACATCCATACATAGATCTGAATGTTTCAGCATTTTGCAGCTAATTGGAGGCAGTCTAAGGAATATTTATAGCATGGGCTCTTCTGAACTGTGTTAGTGCTGTTGTTGGTCCTTTAGCTTTGTTCTGTGGTGGCAAAGCCAAGTGTGTGCCTGAGTGCAACATAATGTAAATTGTCAGTGAATTAAAAAAAAAAAAAAATGACCAACTGCAGAGACTGACAGTAACATAGGTGCATATCTTTAAAAAGAATAAAATTGTGCTAATTTTTACCGATGTTCCTGAATTTTTTATTTGGATCACATCTTGAGATCGTTCTTTAGGGTGATTTTGAAATCAGCTGAGTATCGCTGCTTGTCAAAAAAAAAAAAAAATGCAAAAGGCTTCAGAGTATGAGATGAGTTGGAAGTGACAACAGGAACTTAGGACCAAAATTATGTAACAGCTGGTACAACCTAGCAATGTTTCCTACTGGTTTGGGTTTTGTTGGCAGCAGTAAACTCCAACACAGTGATGAATGTGTTTTCGTTTAAATGCCTTAACACATCACAGTGAATTGAAAAATCTAAAAGTTCATAATAGGAACAATTTATTACATTTTTTGAAGTGATCAACTAAACAGAAGAGAAAACACATTTACAAGAAAACATATGAATGCATGAATTTGTTTTTTGACTTTTTGTTTTTGAAGTTGAGCTGCATTTTTCCCAGACCTTACAAATGGATTAGTGTGTTTTCTATTTCAAGCTTTTATTTTCAGTCCTTCTCAAACATTCTCGTCATACTTTAACATTTACAAGCCTATTAAAACTAGTTAAAAATATCTGATGCAAGATAAAGGGCTTTTTGAGATATCAAAAGGACATAAAACTAAAAGATTAATTTGGTGATGTATAAGTCCCGAATAGCTGCTGGTGCCGGACCAGTACCATCCCTGTGCTCTGAAGGATCACACTAATCCAAGAAAAGTCCAGAGAGCGGGATGAATAAACAGACAGGGATATGTCCGGGCATGCACACTTTATGCTTTCTAAGAAGTGTCTGGGTCTGGCTCTCACTATCTATGACTCACTGTCACACACAGTTACACACTCCCTCACTTAGAAGGCATACATCAACCCCCTCCAATCCTTTAGCTTCGACATACACACAAACAGAGACACTTTGCAGACACACTTACGCCCTTTATAAAGCCAACAGCTCGCGAATCAATGTCACGTCACGTTAACACCCCATGAAACATTGATACCAGAGATAGAAACTCAGTTATCTTGTAAAATTACTGTTGAAATGGCAATTGGCACATGGTTCCAGTGACCAAATGCAAAGAATAAATTCCTCTGTAGTTGACCAGTATTTTTAATTTTATTAACACAACTTAAACACAAACTTGGTGGATTTCAAAGGGAGCACAACAGCAAAAAGATTTATCCATTCAAGTTGAGAAATGTTGCAGATAAATGAATATGATCCATTAATCTTGAGTTCATTTAGTCAGATTGCCAATATGTTTTAATTCCAACAGGAAGAATGAAAAAAGCCTCTTTCTTTGATCACTTTCAGCCTTTTCATTCAATAGTGCCAGTCGTGTGACAGAAATGAAAGACAGTAAATGATAAATTTAACAAAAGGAAACCATCAACGTGTCAAGGAAGACTAACAATTTCATTAACACTGCTCACTCGACTATGGCTATTTGGCAAAACCATATATTATCAGGAAGGGGAATACTGTGTTGTAGACTGTAAATACAAATTATGCTCCTTCTTGGTGTCTTAGAAAATGCGTACAAAAGGACATGGACATACCATCCTGGACCTTTCCACTTCCAGTCACACACACTGCTGGTTTTAATCAATCCAGGATCCTCCCTTGTTAATGTTGCTAACCACATGCAATTTTCTTAACTATCTTGGGCGGTTTCTACCACTCCCAATCTTTTACCCCCTCCCGAAGTCTATATCAATGTGAGTTTTTGCTCTCTTGTTTTTTTTCATTATTGTTTTTACCCCAGGCAATATTTCTCCTAGGCATAGATTTGCAAAGATTTATGAGAGGTTTGCCGGTTTAGTATTTCCCAGTCAAGTTGCGTGAAAAGATAGTTCACAATCCTAAACAGGTGCCATGAATACCAATAAAAACAAGAAGACAAAATGAAGGATGTCACAAATACATGTGGGTTCATCTTCAATATCTAATAAAAGTGCGTTCCAATACTTCATATTCCACTATTTTATTTGGTGGAATCTGCAGAGTTCATAGTTTGCCAGAATGTCCAGCAGACATAAATGCTGGACACATATGCACTATCACAGCAGGACAGCAGCTGTGGTATCCAGTGAGAAGCTGGCCCAAGCAGAGCTTACAGAGAAAGAGGAGCTGCCTCAAACAGGGACCCAGTCCAAGAGGGAAAACAGAGCACAGTTTACTCACACAGCATATTAGACAAGTCCAGGCTTGCCTCTGGTACACATATAAAAGCCACTTTATCCAGTGGAAGGCAGCTTTATTAATTTTCAAACCTATATATTTCTTTTTCACCTTTCTTTTCCAGCTTAGTTTCACGATTGACACCCCATATGCGGTTTGATTCACCGTCCACTCTGAAAGTAAGTTTTATGTAACCATAAAATTGACTCAGTACTACTAATAGCTCCTTTTAAAATTGATTTTAGGGCTAATATGTTAAAAAAAAAAAAAAAAAAAAAAACATGCTTAAGTAAAGTTTTATCAGAAGCAAACAGTGCGTCCCTGGCTGGCAGAATTTTTATGAATGTTATAACGCCACCTTTGTCACTAATTCTGGTCCTTTGCTAAAATAGTAAGGGGTATATAGCTTCTATTTTTAATGTATACTCTAAGAAAAAGCAGCCAAAAGATGAAGTTTTTATCAAATAAAGATGATTATTTAGTTACCTGTTAGTTGTTATACCATTTGAACAGTGCAACAGCTTGAATTACTTGATAAAGTATTTTAGAAACACTGTTGTTTTGGTGTTTTGGATGGGTGACATGTAATTATCAAACAGTGATGCTGTTTGTTTATTCTGAAACATTTCAGATCAGTCTGTTCTGGATCTCTCAGAGCAAAAATCTGGTTAAGAACAAGAAGAAAGTTTCTGTCCAAATAAAAACAGAAAATATTTTAATTTAAATTACACGCAAATATCAAATAAACCACATAGAAATGATGATGCATGATATCTATATGATGTATATGGGTATAGGTGTGTATGTATGTGCATATTTTGTATATGAATAGCAGCATTTTTGAGTCATTACTAATTTTTTTTTCGATTTTATTCCTCTATCTGGTTTGATGACTGGATTTGATGCTACAGACAGAAAAGTGCCACATGTGTGACACCTTTTTTTTTTTCTCTTTTTTCCTTTTACTTAAATTTAAAGTTTAATAGCAAAAGAAGAAAGCTGGCAGCAACTACAGTGATCACTTGTTACAACGAAGGTACACATGACATGTCAAACCTTGGAACAGATGGGACACAGCAGCAGAAGACCTCACTGAGTGGCCCTCCTGTCAGCTACTGACAGGAAACTGAGGCTACAGTTTAAAGTTGCCTGGTTTGGAAAGTTTTTATTTCAGCTCCAACCCTGAGACGGTAACATCAGAATTAGTCAGAAACAACATAAAAGTGTGGATCCTTCCCGTGATTCAGGTTGATGGTATAATGATCACACGGTACCAACAGAAGATTGTTTCAACACTGCAGCCTTCTTAAGTAATGTTGTCAATCATGTTCATCCCTTTATGATTACACTGTAACCATGTGCACCACGTCACGAAGCTTAAATCTTCTCAAACTGGTTCCTTAATTATGGCAATTCCAGTTCACTGTACTCCAATGGGTTCCAGTCACCAGATCTCAATCCAGTAGAGCACTTTTAGGATGTAGTGGAATGAGAGATATGAATCATGGATGTTCAAACCCCAAACAAATCTGCAGCAACTGTATGATGCTGTCATGTCAATATGGAGAAAAATCTCTGAGGAATATTCCCCACACCTAGCAGACTTTACACCATTGAAAACCATCTTCTTTTAACTGTTATAGGGCAAATAGGGCATGGGTGAGGGTGGTTGTGGGTGGGTGAAAGGGGATGTGTATGTGTGTTAGTGTTTTATCTATTTGATGTAAATTGTTTTATAATGTAAAGCACTTTGTATTGTTTTTAAGCACAAAAAGTGCTATACAAATAAAGTTTGATTTGATTTGATTTGATTTGATTTGATTTTAAAAAGGGGATTCATACCTGCTCCTAGCAGTAAAGTGACCGGTGAGTGTATGTTTATTCAGAATGTATTTCTCAGTGATCCTTTTTGGGCATAACTACAATGTATTGCATTCACATTTTGGGCTATATGTTAAAAATATTGAGGCAGGTGTTTACTGATATGCCCCCAATGTGCCTTTTATGGCAACAGAAACAGATCTACTGTATTTTTCTGTATCACCTGTGACACTTTCAAAATCATCTTTTAAAGGTTTTCGTTCCTTTTTCGCCCATATATTCAAAATGATTTAGAAAGCAAAAGATATCCTAACTTGGCTTTTAGGCATTTCTGCTAAAGTGTAAAAGCAGAATGAAGAGGATAGGTAAACAAAAGTATCACTGAGCTCCGCTGGCGGCAGACAACATCATTACTCACAATCTAAAACTCATTTGTATTTAGGTAACAAAACGAAAATGGCTATGTACTATAACTAGACAGGTGTTACCACCGTTAGAGTAGCTTGTTTATGTATGTGCATTTAACTTATGCCAGATGGTGTTTGGGAAAATGTGTGCATTCATGTGATTATGTTGCAGTGTCGGAGCTCGGCTCACAGTTGACGAGCTCAGCTCAATTCAACCTTATGATGATTTGCTGGAGAGGTGGTGCATGGCCAAAATAAAAAGCACACATTAAATGTTGGTGAGGATCTGTAAATGTTTATATAATTAAGTCACACCAGCAGCTTGTGAGCATGCGCAACATTCAGCTGCTTGGGGATCCAGGCGGCTAGAGGGTCCCTAAGGGTCTAACTCCCCCACCCCCACCTCTTCCCCCTTTAAATAACAAATTTGTTTAGACAATTTGCAAAGACAGGAATGAATAAATAAATAATTAAAATAAACAAATAAACACCAGCAAATAGCCACTGTGCTAACCATCATCGTTGTAAGATTATGCTTTTTAGTGTCATTAGTTCAGGATTTGGCCCGATTGGACAAAAATATCTTTAGTTGAGTCCAAATAACTTCTTATTTATAGAACTAGTTTTCAAAACAAACACCAGCCACTAATGATTTTACTTACATGCCTTTAGCTGGACACAACCTGCACTATGCTAACTGCTAGATCCAGCACACAGTTCAGGGAGAACATGCAGGAGTGAAATAGGTACTTTTAATAACTTCTAATAGCCTTATTTTAGATTGTATAACATATTTCACAACATTTTGTCCATTTAAAAGTGTACATTCTGGCATTAATGAATACAAGAGAGAAAGTATTTTAGGTGTTACTCTGTCCCATTCTTCCTATTCCCATTTTTGTTTTAAAATTCTCCATATTTTCTCTCAGAAGAACAAGTGAGAATTGCAGACAAGTCAGCCTGACACCTGGATCATATTTTTCTTATGCTATGCCTTTGTAATTATTGCATGGTGTGTTTTTTGTTAAGTTTTTGTTAGAAAATGTCTGGACATCTCAGGAATAAGGTGTATATGCTGCACTAAAATCTCATTGTACTTTTCTCTATTAATGCTGGAAAAACAGAAGTATAAATCAATGCAAAATGCACTGTTATAAGCCCACACCATAATAAACCCGATCTTCCAGACCAATAAAAGTTCTGGATTGTTTCTTTCATCTTTGGTCAGGAGCAAACAAATCCCATTTCTTCCAAACAATATCAGGAATACTAATTTGTCTCTCCACGGAGGAACATCTCCCTACAGGAGGCACAGGACGTAAGACACAAGGCACAAGTCAATGTGCTGCTTTTTGATTACAACACGTGGAAAATATCATACAAGGCTCTTTGTTGACGTGTGTGTGTGTTGATATCAATAACGTATGAAAGAATTGCTGTAAATAGAAGGAGGCATAATATCCAGATAAGGATTTTTGATGACTGAAATACTTATTCTCTGATGGATGCCATGTGGATGTTCCTGTTCTCTAGCTTGGATAATCAAAATTGCTCTTTTTCAACAACGTAGCTAATTGCTGTGTTTACGGCATTCAAAAATTGGGGATTTATAGCAATGAACTTTAAACTTGGTTTCAGGCCTATGCCCTCATGTGGGAATTATGGTACTGTTCACCACCTTCCACTGGGAAATGACCTCCGTGATACTTCCATATTGTCCCACGGCCCAAGTGTCATGCAACTGGTGAGTCATTTGCATTTTTTGAGGTTGAGTCAGTCACAGAAACTTGTGCATGAAGTATTGACAGAAAAAAAGCAAACCCTGGATAAACCTCAAATCAGAGGTCTGTAGATAAATCTGTAGATTACTGCAGATTAAAGAGTGTTTGTTTCTGCTTTTATGTAAGATTTGAATTAGTAGAAAAAGCTTATCATTAAAATATTACTTATATTAGGACTGTTAGTTATCAGCAAAGTACTGTTGATATTCCAACAACATCCTAATGTGAAAATCAATTCAACTCCACAATAGTAGCATGCAAAGCAATGAAACATGACATAAATCAATTTAATATGAAATACCCAGCTGTACCTTCAGCTTCTCGTGGGGACCAGTGTCCAGAAGGGGCGCATGGTCGTGGAGATGAAGAGTTGAAGGCATACTGCAGAAGAACTCGCCCCTCAGTACATTTATCACACACTGATCCCACTTCTCTAGGAAACCAACAGGCAGGAACAGCAACCAACTTAGATACAGGCCAAACACAGCTAACTTATATGCTATAAAAGGATATAGTAAGGATGGCAACAGCGCAGCAAAAGAAATTAGTTTGTAGATGCTTATTTTTGGACATATAAAATCTCGTTTCAAATAAAATTATGTTCCCATCACGTTAAATCAAATCAGCATTAAATCCCTCTCTGTTTCACAGTTGGCAATATCTACAGTAGTTCATTTCACCTGTTGTAAAAGTGTCCAGAAATTGGTGGAAACCATTCCACGGTGATGGAATTATGATGCTGCTCTACTACTTGGGGTGCCATTGGTACTGGGGGAGGTTTGGAGTCCGGTTGCCATGTCTGGTAAATCAGATCCAGGTAGCAGTGCATCCTTGCAACCTGGTTTAGTGTGAATGAGTCTGTACAAGCATCATCTGTGGAAAATAAGAAAAAATAAGTTGGTTAATAGGATTTTAGATGAATTATCATTCATACAATCTGTTGATTTAAAAGAAAAAGAAGAAGGAAAAAAGGTAAGTGTCACCATTAAACATTTTTTAAACAAAGTTGCATGGAAATGCTTGCATTTTACAGGTCCAGGGAACTGGAATAAAAAAGCAACCTGCTTATATTTAGTTGGATTTTTTTTTTCTATTCAACTGAGACCAGAGAAAAAATCACCAGCATAAATCAAGAGCCATAAAAAGAAGTGCCTCCCGCTGTGTTTTTCCAATGCTTTTTTCCCAGCAAATTCCACACAACTCATGTGCACATGTACTCAACAAACTCCTCTGTTGTAATCTCTGCATATGACAGGCAAAGCTTTAAATTCCGCACAGGTGAGTAGTAAAAGCCATGTAGAGAACCCGGTCTTACCTGCATAACTCATGTAGTTGTTAAATGGCGTGTGTGTGAACTGACGACAGCCACAGGTTTCATTGCCCGGGTTGGGGTCATTGCAGCCTTTGTATTTGGGTGTGGGGTTGGTGTCTGCACACAAGTCTCCAGTCTCCATTGAGGGCTCAGTTTCCAAACATGCATCATTACATGATTCAATTTCAGATATGCCTCGAAACACATGGTATAAGCCGAGGCTATGGCCAATCTCATGGACCATTGTGTCAGTGTGACCAAACGTCCCGTAGAAGGAAGGATTCAACACAATCCCACCTGAAAAAGTACAGACAAGGCTGTCAGTGCATGCATATTGAACACAAAACACAACTTCCTTTTACAGATGTAGCTGCGACACTAGAGTTAGATTCAGCCAATCCATTATTAATGAGCCTCCTCATCTTCATTAACAACTACTTCTCTGTGATGGAGATAGAGAGCTTTAGGTTTAAACTGTAGTTACTCAAGCTCAACAATCTAGTGGTGCTAAAGACGGGATGTGTGTTTACAGTATGTTGTGTATGTCAGCCCGCATGCATGAATGAATGTGTGTCTGTGTTTTTGTTTGTTTTTCTACCCAAATGCGTGAGGGCCTCTTTGTCCCACGGCCAAGTGGCAACCCCTGCCAGATCTTCATCAGAAGAATTGGCAAAGAAGACATTCAGGTGAGTCGAACCGTCCAATTGTAGAATCTCTTTCAGCTCTTTCACATCCAAATAGGCTCTAGAAAGTTTTAGATAAAGAAGAGAGAAAAGAATATATCACACAAAGTTGCTTGCTGTAAAAGGAGAAGGAACTCATCCTGAGCGAACATAGATTTTAACAAGACAAGATTTAAAAAAATAATAGTCCCAGCTAAAGGAGTGCACAAAGGTCATATCTTTAGGGAAACAAAAGACCTCATAGTTGGGTCTCTGCTTTAATGAAGTTTCAGGAGCACTGGCAGTTCCGGTGGTCCTCAAACCATAAGAATGTATGACCAAGACATGTTAAAACCAGTTGTGTTTTAACAAACTGGTGTTTTAACAAGTATGTCCAACGAATAAACACTTTAAATAAAACGTATTCTCCTTCTCAGTGTCTGGAGTGTGTTTCCTTTGTGACCAGAATAAAAGCTAAATCTGTCTGTCTGACAACCCCAACAAACCCTGTACATAGACCCCAGTTTTTTGTGACATTATTCAAATGTTTAACCTGTTTCTTTTAGTAAATTTTTAACCCTAACTATGTGGTTTTAACATATAATGCTGATTTTTTTTTTACTCCTAATATGGACACTTTGCAGCTGTGAGCAAAGCAGAAAAGTAAAGAACTGCAGACAGAGAAACAGAAGACTGCAAGGACCTTGGAAAACTGCGGCGTGATATTTTATTTTGAAGGAGCAGAAGTGTCTAAACATTTGACTGTTACAGTATATAGGACAAAGTGATGGTCTGGGACAGTATATCAGTGTAACGAGATATTCTTTTAGATGACTGCTCACCCCCACAGAGTAGGGTTTCTCAGAGACTACCTCCAGAATTTGGGAATGAAGAGGAATAACGGGATGCCTTGCATGTTTTTTCCTCATCCGTCGTGCACATTTTTAAGATCAGCTTCGGTGTGCCAAACTGACGTGCAACTGTTGAAGATTGGGATGCCATCCCATAGCAGTGTGTGACCAAGATGGAGATCAGGATGGGGAGGAGGAGTCAGCCTGTGGTGACTGCTTTTGTTCTGTCACATGTTCCTAAAGCCCCCTGTTTGTTAAACTGCTAAATTGCCTATATATCTTGTTTGTTTTTTGGGGGGTTTTTTTGGACTTCAATCACCCAATCCAATACAATGATGTCAAAGAAGAATCAACTGCAAAATTTAGAATTTGCAGAGCTGCGATGGACTGGCGAGCTGTCCAGGGTGTACTCTGCCTTTTGCCCAAACTGCTGGGATAGACTCCAGCTTCCCCAGGACCCTTCATCTGACAAAGCGCTTAGGATAATGAATGAATGAATGAATGAATGAATGAATTTTCCAAGACAGTTTGCTGAGAAAACAGTACTCACTTCTGCTGCTCATCCCACAAATGCATTGTTCTTACAAATGGACAAATATGGCTCCATTTCAAAGAGAATTAAACAGGCTTTCCAACAGGACTGATTTCCAAGAAGCATTGATGAAAAAAAAAAAAGAATTAATCCAACAAACACCAAGTTTTTGTGCTTAACTTAGAGAACTTAGGGATGATAAAGAACTAAAATAACAGACTGGAAAACCAAAGAAACAATGTTTGTTACCATCCAGATCTGTACTGTTCTAATTTTATTCTGTTTTGATTTTTATATTCATGTTCATTGTTTCTTTAGTTGTTTTTTTCTATTTTAACCGTTTGGATAGGTGATGTCATTTAAGCAGGAGATGTAGTTCAGGCAAAAAAAAAATCTGCCTAAAACGAGAAAACCTTCATTTATAAATGTTTTATACTGTTCACATTTTTGTTTTATAAATCGGAGGACCAAGTTCAACAACCATTAATGCAAGAAAATACATTTTTAAAAAAACAACAACAATAAAAAGCTAACACTTATCGATTAAAATGTTGTAATATTACAAGAGTGTGTGAAAAGGAAGCTCAAAGGCATTCTCCCATATTTGGTGCACTTACGCAGGAGGATTAATTCAGGAGGATCGCTTTTATATATGATACAAGGCTGCTGTTAAAAGCATTAAAGTAAATAAAAACCAATGCATGTTACAATTCATGGTCAGAAATGGACTTTTAAAAAACCTGTTATAAGAAGAATAATTTACTGGTACAAAACTTTGGCTGACTGGATCAGAAGTTTAAAGAGAAGGCAGCTGCTTCTCAATAAATAAACATTATCATAATCCAAAACAGACAAGATGACCTCACTTATCCTCCATCCTCCCTAAGTGAATATACATGCTTGATAGTTTTGTTTATCTTCAGGGCTTAATCAAACAAAATAATGTTGGCTTTACTATAGAATAATCGTGACTAATGAATCACTTGAGAAATACAACACTGTTCCAGTCACATAACTAGAAGCTATCAGAGTGTGTAGACCTGCACCAAGATAAAGTGTCACTCACCTGAGAGGATCCCCAAATGGCGCAACAGCCCACCCAGTTATCAGTCTCATGCCAATACTTTTTGTATACTTTAAGCTAATATCACAATCAGTTTCCATGATCAGGATAGATGTGACATGTTATTTAGAATCTTTGACCTTGGAAACATTTCTTAGACAATCAGAACAAAGTAAATGATTACAATAGTCCTGAAGTTATTGAAGAAATTCAAATTTTCTCTAATGGCTGCAATGTTAGCCTATTTAATATATAAAAATGATGTCACCTCTTTTTATTGTTTTTTGTTGTTGTTGTTTTGTTTGGGGGTTTTTTTGGGCCAATGATTGCCAATAGTAAAGAATCCTTTTTAAAAAATTCCTGGATCCAGGTTGTGAATTGAAATACCCCCTAAAAACTAAATTGCTTGTTCCTTATTCCATATCTGACATTTCCTGACAATGTTATCAAAATCCTTTCATAACTTTTCGAGCTATGTTGCTGCAGACAGACCAACCATCACTGAAAACATAACCTGAGCTTTGGCTGAGCTAATTATACACATTAAAATGTGTTTTAGAGGAGCTGATGCTACTGATGTAAATGAGACTGGATCTGATAACACTGAACCTGCCTGTTCCGTATGAAAAAACTGTTTCCTGAAGTCATCGCAGTTGCATTATCTTAATTCATTCTGTCTGATGTGTGATGTGTGAGTGATACTTTAGAAACTATGTCTACAATCTCAAACAGATACATGGAGGTATTTCTGGGTTAACTGATGTACACAGGAATATGAAGGAAAAGAAAGTTGATCTATTGTTAAACTCGAGTTGACTATTTTGATATATAACATTTTGCTGTTTTTTTAAAGCAACACTTTATAAGTTTCCAAAAGTAAAATTTGTTGCATTTGATTTGTTTGGACAGAATAGAGACCTTAGGCAATGTTCCCATCATCACAATAAAGCTGCATTTATCTTTAGGTTCCATATCTCAAGCTAGCAACTGGATATCAACACAGTGGTCATTTTGATCGTGCACTATGTCTGATTCAGCAAAGAAACACAAGAGGGCATTATTGGGGGGAAAAGACAGAAGGTAATGGAATAAGCCATCATGCATAGATCTGCCAAAATTCAGAAATGTTGCTTTAGTCTAAAATGCAAGCAAAAACATTTTTGTAAGCATGATTTACTTGTGGTTACATTTATTTTCTGATTTTGTTTCAATATGAAAAATACTCGGTTGGGTTTTGGATGTCATGTTTTGGGTTTACAAAGGAAATGTTATAGGTTTTGGTAACCTCTAACGTTTTATTTTCAGTGACAACAGCCACCATCTACATATTTAGTAGATGTTTTGTTATGTGAGTGAGCAGCTTTGCATGAATTAAACATGTATTGATGGTAGAAAACTATCTTCACAATTGACAGAAAAATATTCAAACATAACTAGATGTTTTTATTCTGATCTAACAATCTGTAAAATATGCTTACACAGACTATGGAGTGTGGGAAAACAGCAAATAGCTTGCATTTTTCTGTATTAAACACACATTATTATAAATGGAGTGAAATACTGGATAATGCTTTATACATATGAGTCCCTGAAGCATAACTTTTATCATTACTTGAATCTGCTTCTAATTATATCTGGCATTTATATTCCAAAAGCATCTCAGAGCATCTTCATTCAAGTCAGTCGGAGACTTTAATTAATTGTTCAGGTAGTCTGTCTCCCTGTGTATGACATACTGTTTTGTCTGAGGCCTTTGGAGTAGTGACGGCAGCACTAATGATTGCAATCACTCAACATAACAAGTTATCTTCCCAGCAGTGAAACTGTCATTCATTTTATTTACGCAAGCCCAGCTGGTGGTCCTGGCAAGCACAATCCACAAATCAATCTTCATGAGAGAATCAGTTATATGCTGCATATCGTTAGACTATCTTTGCTTAGAAAAACCTTCAAATATGACTGAGATCATTATGCTGTTAGCCTAACAATGTGCTGAGAGGAACGTTTATTGCTTCAGTTTCTTTGGCTTTTAAAAAGCTTTGGAAATATACACTCAGAGAAAACAAAAACACGAGTTTATGAGAAACAAAACATGACATTATTGGTCCCAAGATTCCAAATGAGATCTTCTCGATTTGTTTGTTCATTTTACCTAGTTTGTGTGACCCACTTGCCTTCCATATACGTATCTTGTACGCCTAAGATTAACTGCACTGAAACAAAACTCTTGTTTCCTCCAATAAAACAGCCCAGCAAGTCAATTCATTCACTTCTCTTTTTCTTTCTTGGACAAATGTGTTCTTCCTGGTGTAACACTATACTATAATCTGTAACTGGAACAAATAAAACTTAATTCCTTTGGCACACTTTGTTGAATCACAGCTTATTTTACCATCACACATTCTTAAGTCAGTGGTTATTGGTGGAATAATAATAAGTGGAGTTTTGTTTCCAGTGTGTTGGCATAAACAATTGAATGCCCTTAAATTGCATGAGCACATGTTTCTTTCTTTTTTTTTAAATTAGGTTCATATTTGCATTCATAAAATGATAGCTAAAGTTTGAAAAGATGTGCCAACATTGCAATATATGTATAAACACAAATGGTCATGAAATTTGTTTAGTTGAACCATCTTGCAAGTCATTATTCAAATGTGTACATTTCTTGTTAGAATAAAACCTTTTTTTCCTTTCTTTTTGTAGTTATTGTCTGAGTCCACATAGCATATGTTCCACTGACATAATCTAAAGCAAATATAAAGATAAAAGGGAAGATTTTCAAAGACGCATACCTTTGTGAAAGATGTAATCTTGGCAAGTGCTATTTATATTTACAGTACACTTACACTTAATGGCTTACTGAAAACTAGATGTGTTTACAAATGTTTTGAGTAGCTGTGATGTTGTAAGGTGTTGTAGATTTCCTACGAGCTTAGGGATAGGCTCATCACTGAACAGACAGGAAATATTTCACCACTGTGCTTATCAGCTATTTTCTGATCAATAAAAATACACAAAGGATGATTTGATGTGCAACACTAGCGATAATGCAAAAGTGTGTGTGTGTGTGTGTGTGTGTGTGTGTGTGTGTGTGTGTGTGTGTTTGTGTGTGTGTGTGTGTGTGTGTAGTTGGTAGGGCAGGGGCGGGCTACATTTTATGGTTTAATCTATTGTGGAACAGCAAGCAGTTGAGTATTTCAGACTACTTTCATATGTCCTAAGATATTAATTGTTTCTGCTGTTTCTGTTATTACAGTGTTAGTTTCTACCATTTTGGATATCATCATAAACGTACAAAAGCAAATAAAAAGACTAAATATTTTTTTAATACAGCATACCAGATGATGTGTAAAACTTGGTCTCACAAACATGATAATATGTGTTAACAGCTGACATATAACAACATGGTCTTAAATTTTTTATGTTTTATACAGACACTTGCTTTCCAAACCCAACACCAAAAACGTTATTTCATATGTCACAGCTAACAGGTCAAATCTGCTATTTGTTCGCATCATTAAACTGGTGTTTCCTAATTCCAGCCTTCAGGAGCCCCTGGCCTACATGTTTTATAGGTAACCCTACTTAAACATGCCTGAATGAAACAAAGTTCTCATTGACAGGCTGCAAAGAACTTGATGGGGAAGTTCAATAATCAGACTGAGGTGCTTTGGAGGAGGAACATATCTAAAATATGCAGGGCAAGGAGTCCTGAGGGCTGGAATTGAGAAATACGTTCTTAAACACAAGTGATGACATCACCCTGTAAAATACCACCCTCACAAGTGGATTGAGAAATAAATCTTATATAGACTAAACCTTCCCTTATCAGAGCTGATATTATAGTTAAATCAATTCTTAAAGCAACACTACATAAATGTCTGATCTTAAAACTCTGTGCTTCTCACTAATTTTGGTGGCACACTGTAATTTATTATGTGCATCCACCACTGTCCTGCACACTTGTTGTTTTTTGACAAACACTAATACTCATTTAGCAGAGAAATGCAAGGGGACAATTTCAGAGGAAATGAGGAAAAGACAGTAAAAATGGCAGGGCAAGAGTCAACTGACTTTTACTGTCTGGAAAGAGGTCAGAGAAAAGACAGGAAGCAAGATGGATGTTGAATAAGCCCTCACTGGAGGATGCCAAAGTGCAGAAAAAAAAAAACAAAAAAAAAAAACGCTTCTGTCACTTTTCAAGGTGTTTTCATTCCAAAAACACATCTTGAGTAGAACATCACAATAAAATTATAATTTCCTGGTGTATTTAAGCTGTAAAATTATTTTTCTTCCAGCAAAACTATTGCTCTCATTGTCATGGAGGCTCTTTCCACCTTTTACATGTAATTGTTCCTACAACGCCCTGCGATGGACTGGCGAGCTGTCCAGCGTGTACCCTGCCTGTCGCCCAAAGCCAGCTGGGATAGGCTCCAGCTTCCCCGCGACCCTGAATTGGAATAAGCGGTTCGGAAAATGAATGAATGAATGAATGTTCCTACAACCTCCAGCTCACATATTCCCAAAATCTAATCACTGTCCACATCTACATGCACCCACATGCATCGCATCATTTTATGAGTACAGTGGAATCAGGATTCTATCAGAATCACTAGAAAAGCTGCCAAACAGATGTTGACTGCATATGATTTCTTATCTCAGGAACGCCCTGATGTATGTAACAGTTTTTAGGCTTGGACTTACTGTGTTTTAGCATAACTAAAAATGGTATGCTTGAATGCAGGGTACAGCAGAATAACAAAAGTTTTTATCTAAAAACTGTTTATGTAAATACATTAAATGAAATTAACTTAAAAAAAAAAGCATCAGACACAAAGTCAGACCATGTTTAACCAATGTAACAAACACATGTTCAATATATGGACCAAGCTTCATTTATCAAAACATGCTAGTTTGTCCAATCGGAATGGTGCAGGAAGCAAAAACATGTTTTTTCCATTCACTACTTACAGCCAGGCATTTAATCTGATCAAGCAACCATGGTGACCCGTTACTGCCGTTGACTGACTTGAAAGTTTGTTTTTTAATAATAATAATAATAGTAATAATAATAATAATAATAATAATAATAATAATAATAATAATAATAATAATAATAATAATAAACAATAATAATAATATCATCATAATTACCTGTTAATTCTTCTCTTGCATTTTAGAACATATTAAATCAGCTCTTAAGGCCAGCTGCAGAGGGGTATTTGTTGGGCTTTGGTTAATAGTTTGGTTAATAGTTTTTTTGGTGTTGCATTTGGAAAAGCAAGTGCCTGCATAAAGTATTCAAATTCGAGAGTGAGACCATGTTGTCTCATAGTCCATGTTCAATGTAGCCTGAAGGAAACAATTTAAGTCAGTAACACTCAGTTTTGGCAGCATTATGGAAGAATTCTGACCACCAGATTATTTTCCCACAACAACTCCACTTAGGTTCCCAACAACCATTTTTTCCAAAGTTTTTACTAGAAGAACCCTTTGCCTAAAGTCATAAATGAGAGGCACTGCTTTGTGAAGATCCAGCATTCTTTAATTTAAATGAGGGGTCCATTCTAGTTGCATGTTCGTCTCAAGCAACATCAACTGAGGAGATTCACTGAGGCAAGGTTCAAACGCGCAGAGAAAGAATGAGAGACTGAGAGAGAGCACATGATATAAGGTCCCTCTTCGTAATAATTTCAGGAATTTCATTATTTCCTTTGAAAATATTTGTCCAGAGGTTTTGGACATGCGTGAGGAGGGGGATGGGGTCACAGGGGTTTGATGCTGAAATGATTGAGTCAGCAATGAGTGAGGGTAGCATTTCAGCTGGGGTCAAAATTTATCTAATCCTTTTAATTTTATTGACACTCTTGGCTCTGAAACATGCAAGAGGGAAAAGGGTATATTTAAGACTTTAATTAACATGGGGGGGAAGATTATTTTTGTTGGACATTTGTTTCTGATTTTTAACAGTGGCTGGTAAGATGTTGGTAAACATGTGGTAGACATTATGGTAAGCTGCCACTGCAGCAGATCAATACCCAGTGACTTCATCATGAGGCCGTTTTGCTATCAGAAGACTTTGGATTGTTTAAAGAATCTGTCTTTCAATTTGTCTTTTCATATTTTACTCAAACCTCTTTGCCAATAACCCTTCACCCTGCCCCTGATGTTTTCTCTTCCTCTCACACCCCTCAATGATTTCCCCCCTCCCCATTTTTGTCTAGCATCATGCCATGTTTTTCTTTTTCCCTTCTTTTTTTTAACTTTAGATGAGCCACTTGGGAAGGCCAGGATTTTCCATGCATTTAAATACTCCACTTTTAATACATATCCTGGGAAAACATTTTTTAAAGATTTACAAAAAAAGTGGGAACAGGATGAGGAAGATGTGAAAGAGGAAGTTAAAGAGATAAGGTGAGTGCAGATAACAGTGTGTCACCGCAATAAAGCATAGCTGCAGGGAAACCCAGTGGTGCACAAAGTAGCTCAAACTGTCCTATTAATGCTTTTATATCTGATACATATTAAATAAGCAATTACAACGTCATCCATTTACATCCCCATATAATTCATATAAGCCAATAAATTAGCCTCGTACACATAAGTCTGGGGAGGCAGTGTGGAAGCTGGGGTCAGCTGGCATGGCAATGACAGTCTCACAGTTAAGTCCGCTTCTGAAATTGGAGGGGGGCCCTCAGCTCCCCTTTCATTAAATCGACCAACACCACAGCCCCTAAACCCCCTCTTTTACCTTCAAGCTTAGTCATTTAATTGCTCCTCCCCTTCCTAAGGACGATACAAGCACAAGAAGTGTGATTAAGTTTAAAAAAAAACAAAAAAACAACATGATTTAGAGACATGTGCAACTGATGAACAGATAGGCCAAATGGTTTTTTCCTCTCCCAAATGTGAGGTAGATGCTTCTTATGGAGTACAGCGCTGAGCTCTCTCAGTTTTGGACCCCTTCATCAGCACCCTCCCTGACTTCTGAACCACAATTGCTTCAACATTGGCTTATCAGATCAACTCCCTGGTGTGTCATATTTTCAAAAAGACCACCAACACTATCTGGCTACATTGTATGCTGTCATAGCCAGATGTAACTCCCCTGCATTCCAACAATGGTCTGAGTAAAGCCCCCCCTCCCTCCACATACCCATCAGTTTCCTGGTTGTGTAAAACGCTTACATCAGACTTCTACGAGCCCACATGTGAGCACAGGTGAAACTTTGACAACAGGTGTTTTTATAAGGCTTTAAAGAGGAAGTGCAAACTCCTGGTATTTATGCCCAAGCACTCCATTATGTTTTATGAGATGGGGGCTTAAGGTTTAGACGACCAACTGTAAAACACCCAACTTGATGGTCCTGAAGATTAGCTCCCCAAGCTCAGCTAGACTACAGCAGGGGGAGGGAGTGAATGAAATACTTAAGGTGGTCCATCCATTAAGCTGCCGCTGTGAGGGGTATTGACTCAGGTGGGGGACAGAGAGACGGAGGCTGAAGAGAAAACAGATGACCTATTAGCCATTGACAATGCCTGGTCAGAACTCCATTTCCCAAAACTGTATTAAGGTTGAATTAGTTCCAATATCTTTCTCGCAAAGTTTGTGTATCTATCTTGGTGTAGTTTGGGAGTAAGTTTCCAAAGCATTTTTAATTTAAGATTCTCGCAAAAACTTCCTGAAGGATTGAGTTTCTATATTATGGGATTGATCTTATCTCAAGCAGCGTAATCATAACATTAATCAAACAACATATTCAGAAAACTGTTTATTTTCTGCCTCTCAACACAAAGAATAAGTACATTTTCACTTTTTCAAACTCTAGAAATAACTTTTTTCATTTCCTGAGCTTAAGGCATATAAAATCCTTAAAATAAATTTGATATCATCAAGTAACATCAAAACCACAAGATGTGAAAATAAGGACAGGGAAAAAAAAAGTGCTTTTTTTAACTATATGTGGATGGAGGGCAGAACAAGGGTGGGTGCTGATTATCTATGGTTGTTTTCAGAACAGAGGCTGCTGCAGGACCACAGAGCTGCCTGTGTCTTACCTTAGCCAGATTTTTTGAAGACATTATACGTAAATGGTAACAGTCACAAATGCCGCAAAAATAAATGCAGAACCTCACAGCCATCGTATGGCTACATACGTGGTACATTGTTCATCTGGAATTCCATAATTAAAGAGGAATGTCAAAGTGTTTGTAGTGTAGCTCCCTGCAAGTCTATCCAGACATACCATAATCAAAGCAAAATAAGCAACCACTTGAGGAGATTATATCTTTTTTTTTTTGTTGTTATTATTATTGAACAGGATCCTTTTCCTATTTTCTGTTTCATTCTCATTTTCACTGTTATCCTTCTTTAACAGTGCATCTTTCAAATGCCTGCAGAGAGAGTCAAACATTGCAGCAGCAAGAATTTGGCTGATGGATGATGCTTAAACAGCTTAGCCATCACTAAGTGAATGAGCCAGTGATGATGTGATGTGTGAAAAGAATCTGGTCAGAAAAGAGACATGGAGGCATTGTTAAACCTGCCTACTTTTACTTCTTAATTAGATGTCATTTTTTAGCTATTTTTCAGTCATTTTACCCAACAGGATAGTTGCCAAAAAGACAGTGTTTGAGCCCAAATGAGATTGAAAACTTTGCCCATTTGATTTATGCAACCTGAAAGACCCAAACAATCCCACACACTCGGACTACTCATTTTTCTCTTGTCTTCACATGACAGTGCAAGAAACACTGGCAAACATGTGTGATAGTTGCTTCTTTAGTTTTTTTTTTTTTTTTTAAGGCCTACTCATAAAGACCCCCCGTGCTGTCCACAAAAATGTCTCACTTTATTGTGTTGAGTTTCATTGTACCAAGAAATGAACAGTATTGCTATCGGAGGTCTGACACGAATCTTATTACAGCGAATACCAGAGATTTAGTCAGCTTTACCTCATCGTCTACAAACCTCAAATGTAGTTACCACAACAACAAAAATCTCCATACTTCCATACTGTGAAATATTCACTATAGTGTTGAAATAAATTTCTTCCTGTTTAGGTGACTTTAATATTTCCATTAAGCTTTAACACTGGTTCACTTGCATTCACTCCCCAAGTGAACTAGATAAAATGTTTTTCTACAAATAATCTGACAACTACCTTCAGTTTGTTTAGAGACTGAAAAGTGCCTTCCCAAAACACTGCAAGTGAGAGTGTCTGAAATTTTCTCTTTGCTACTGTACAGGGCAGCCATACTGGTTTCAGTTTTTTAAGCTCTCGCCCCCCGTTTCCACCAAACGTAAAAGCGCCACAGAGGGCTGCACTATGCTTTCGCAGATTATTCCAAAGCATCTCAGAAGCAATGTCACTCTTTGCTTTGTTAAAATATGCGGCTGCTCTATCTTTGCCGCTTGTTGGTTTGAAACCATGTCGACTAAGCAGAGTGGAATCCTTCAGGCGGAAATGCTGTTTGTACAATGTAGACAGGTAGCATTATTTAGAGGTTTTCTGCTTGCAAAAGAGCGTAAAAACTCTTTCGTAGGTTTTGCACAGTTCTATGGGTAAAGGAAACGCAGCTAGTGTAAAACATCAGGTCAATTTCAAAATAAAGTTCCCCATGCAGGTTCACATTGGCGATATTAGGTCTTTACCATTAATATCAGGTTAGAAGTCAGTCGTCAGGCTTTTTTTTTTTTTTTTCTCATCACGGACAAGGAGATGTTTATCATGGATATGGAGAATCACAAAAATTTTTTCAACACCACAGATCACTTTTCCCATTACACCAGCAGAAAGGAAAAGGCATGGGTCCAGATATTAGCAGTCTTGGAAATGGATGGTGAGTTTACTTATTACCATATAAACACATTTTTTTCCAATGGATACAACCCATTCAGTCAGGTAAGTTGTCTGTAAAGAGCTATTAAGTGATATACCTATTAAATTAACGTGTTATTTCATAATCTAGCAGATGCAGTGATGCAGACTTGACATGCTGTGCTTTGCATGGGATGCTCCTGGTGTGAATTGGTATGCCACAGAGGTAAGGACAAAACCACGGCATGGCCGGACCCAGTGGAAATTGGAGGGTATACTTGTCAATTCATCCACACTAACTTTGTCTTCCAATCAAGCTAGCTTAATCAAGATCCCTGGACTGAGGACGCACATACACAACATAAAAGCAAGCAGCCTGGCCTCCACAGTTACTACCAATAAAGTTATTTTCTTGCATTTCTTTTGCCTGGCTTCATTGTAGAATCCTGATGGTGTGTTCAGACCAAACGCTGAACGCTCGACGCTGGCCACTAAACTGTCACTTTTGTGTCCGACCTCAAAACGCTCCTGATGCGTTTGCCGCTTGTCTGGAGCGAGCGGCAAACCCGGCGGAAAAGAGAGGAGGGAAAGACGGAGCTTTTCTTCCGGTCAGTCTGAACGATGGCGGTGCAGTAAAGAGATGGCATGGCTTTATTTAATAAATAACGCTAGAGAGCGCCATCGTAGGGCAGTGATAGTCACTATTAATGCACTCAGCAGAGAGACGCCCCCCCCCCCCCCAAACACAGCGTTGCCAGGCTACGTATCCAGCTACGTTGCCAAATCAGTAATATTGCACTGAGTAACAGCATTCTTATGCAACAGTATACGGTGAAAATACAATAATAAAAAAAAAAAAAAAAAAAAAAAAAAGAAAATACAATAATGCCTCATGTATATGTTTTTTTTTTCCCAATATATATATGGAGCTACCAACGTAGCAGCTCTTTGGCGGAGTTCGGTGCAGCTGAAATCAGCCAAAACTGGCAAATTTTAACAGGGTCAGTTAAGGCCGTTAGGACAGCAAAGTTCACCACAGAAATCCTCCAGGAGCTGCAAGCTGATCGCTCTGATTGGTTGACGCCCCGCGTCAAGCGGCCAAAGTTCAGATTTTCCATCTCTGGCTTTTGACAGAAGAACTTCTTAAATTATCTGCGCGGAACGCCAACGCTCAAAATGCGTTTGGTCTGAACACACCGTGATTGAATCAGGCCAAGGCTAGATTGGACAAGCTGCCCCTAGAAGATTCACCGGGCCATGCAGGCTTGGAGTTAGGTTACATGAGAGATCAGGTCAAACAGTCCAGAGATAATGAAACTTTAAATGAAAAACTAAAAGTAAATGTTAAAGAAAATATTCAGCTACACATATAGAAGGAGTTCCTGTGATATTAGAAAAATTAGACTCCTCCACCATGTCAGCCAAAAAAATGTGTCAAATGAAACACAGAGTGTTGTTGTTAGCTGAAGTTTTTTTTATCAGTCTGATTCTCAATAATTAGAAAACTACCAAAGGAAAAAACATGGTAGCAAAACCCAAAATATGAAGAACGGTCTTACTTGTATGGTGAGGAGCGGTTGAAGCAAGTCTTGGTCACATCCGTCACATTGGGATTACAGCAATCTCCAAGATCATAGAAGAAGTTTTCCCAGTTACATTCAGGGTCACATATACCATTCCCCTGCTTGTGACTAGGGCAGCGGCTCGGATAGCCAGACATGCAGTCACCTGCATCAAAGCCTGTCAGTGGATGGTTGCACTCTGGATCACACGCATCATCACCCACTTTGCTGATATCACAGTTAGCTAGAATCAAGCGGTTGCGGAGAGAGGAATTAGTCACATTATGAATGCTGAGCTCCCAGGTAATATTGTAAGGGCTAAAGGCATCATTAAGCTGCTGGTGCTGCAGAATGATCTGGTGGTCTGATACGGTTGGCTTGGTCCTTGTATCGTCCCAAATATTTATAACGCGATATCGCACTTTCTTCTGCCGACGGAAGGTCCAACGCTGGTTGTAGTTTTTAATGACTTCAACATTGTCACATACAGTTTGGCCACAAGATGGAGGCTCTAGGGTTGTGTCCAATAATCCTTCAGCATTTCCAATTCCACCCAGAAACCCCAGTTGCCCACCACCTTTCTCAGGCTGGGGAAAATTACCATCTTTGACGGTTAGCCACTTGCGTCCAGGGTGCTCAAATGTTTCACGAATCACCAGCTGGGGTAGATCTTCAGGGTCCTCACGGCCCTGCATATCCTTGATAATATCCCTCTGTGCTCGGGCCTGCCTCCACAGACCCACCTTTTCCACAGCCCCACGATAATTGTGATTCAGTGCATTCCCCCCAATCATCAAAACTTTGCACTTTTTGGTCAAATGGCTGAAGACATCGCCTGACTGCTCTCGACTAACACCAACTTGGGCCCCATTGATGAAGAGCTTCATGTACACACCGTCATACGTGATTGCAACATGTGCCCATTGGTTGGGTACGTAGCGAGCATTAGAGTGGATGGAGGTCACTTTGTGGGCACGGTCCGTTTTAAGGGAGAAGAAGAACCGAGGGTCACGGTTTCCATATTCACTAACCGCCTGGATGCCGAGCAGCCAACCTCGATCACTGGAGGCATAGAAGCATTTGTCATACAGGCCTGGAAAGAGAGTGAAAAACAGGAAATCAATATGCATCTTAATCACCACATTTTAATGTATACATTAATAGGGCATGAATTGAAAATATTAATGTTTATTGCCTATCTAAAAAGAGAACAAGTCAGTTATGTGTCCGTTGAATAGATTTTCTTTACTGACGTTTCTATGATCTGCACAGGTTAGATTCATTGCAAGTGGACATTTAATTTCTTTATTTAAGTCTTCAACATCCAACCAAAGCTACCACTGTTACTAAATTTACAGAGTAATAGCTTTATGATGTTAGATTTTTTATATATATGTATATATCTAAGGTCACATCCTGGGAATTAGGTTGAAGTGCATGTTTAACTAAGTGAGACCCCATGGAAATCTCTCCTGTATATGCTTCTCTTGAACATTGAGCATGTTTAAAATCTTTAGTGTAAACCTCCCTTGCCAGTGTGCCAGCCAGGAATGGCTAGTTTTCTGCTAAAGCCTTGTTTTTGCACAGGCACCAAAACACCTTTTTCCTGTTTCACTTGGACTGCTTATGTTAGCATTCAGGATGGTAATGTGTTTTCACTTCTTATGGGATCTCTGAATGCTAACCGTTTGTTTATTTAGCGCATGTTAAGGTACATGTGCACAGGCACACAAGTTTATATCTGTGTGTGTTTGCTAAGCAGTGCTCATGTTGTGTGTGTATGTATCCATAAGGTCCTGTTAAGGTGTGCACAGATTCCAAAGCACCTTGGAATGCCTTACAAGGTCCACTTCAGAGTGTGTAAATCTATGTGTTCACAGGGGATACAGCTGGACTCCACTCCTGAAGCACTTCATGTGCTTTCAGGCAATTATACTTATACACAAAGAGACACTCAATCTTTGACCTGCACACCCAGTCTCTATGGATATGATGTGTCCTTTGCAAATGCTGTCTGGTCAGCACCACGTGTAAATATCCTACATATTTGTCTTTGCTACCTTTTATTAGGATGTAAAAGCTGATTATCACAGTGATGATCACATCCTTGCCTTGAGCATGTGTCTACCGAGATGTTTTGTTTTCCATTGATTAGGCCACCTGAGCCTGCAGTAAGTGTCTGGCTAATGGTTATTGCACAGACATCTTGCTAACTTTGACCTGTTTCTAATTAGATGCACACTGCAGTATGCATTCATTAACTTGGTATTTCAATGGAATATTGCTCAAAGAGTGCGGGTTGGGTTCAGCATCAAGGTCGGTCCTCTGGTGGATGACATTTTCAGGCTTTCCACTACAGTGGAAGGAAAAAGCCTTCCATCTGTCAGCCAATGCACTCAAAGCTAAAAGGTGTGCTAAAATGCTCGTAGGGCTCCTAGTGTAAACAGCTGTCATAATTCTGCCATGCTCAATTAATCTAACACACTACACTTTTCCAGACCTAACACTGCAACTGCAAGGGCTTACACTAACACACCGACACACATATGCACATACTTATAAAGACAAGCGTATATATACACGTTCATGAAGAAATATACACGCCCATGGGCTCGGATAAATTGAAACACACAGTGTTCATGCACAAACACACCAGAAGTTCATGCATGTGCACGAGTACCGCTCTTGTCAGGTTCAAAAGCAACCTTTCTTCCATTTGCCATTTGTCTCTTTCCATGAAAACACACTAAGGAAAAAAGACAGAATTAAAACACACACACACACACACACACATACACACACAAAGGAAAATGTCACATGGACTTGATAAAAAGCAGGGAGGAAGAGAACAATGGAGACTTCGTTTACATTTGGACTGTTCTGGCTCTAAGAGATCAAGACGAGCACTTTTCCTGGCCATAATGAAGTGACCAAAAGAGATTTCTGTGAGCAGGCTGGAAAATTCCATTTATTACTTTTTTTTTTTTTAATTACAAAAATAACAAAGATATTAGAAAAATACCATAAAAGCTTGCTGAGCATTGAAAGCTTCTGATCTGACAAAATACTGGATAAAATAATGAATGAATTAGCAGCACTGTGTTTTTGAATGTTTGATGTTATAAAGTAATTTATAACACCACCACCCCACCCCCACCCACCCAGTGTTATTCATTCTGTGACACTGTTGTCACTGAAAACAAAGTATTGAATCTAAAGTCATCCAGGAATATTTGGGGTAATTAATAACTGTGTGTGGGTATTTACTCAAAAAAGTAAGTACAAATAATTTGCTATTTGTGTGAATTGTAATGAGATTACCTCACCGGTTACTGCATTTCCCATCTATTGATTTATGGTGTAGATTCATGGAGCATACACTACGCAGACGCATACACACACAAAGAAATACGCCGCACTCTACAATCCACAAACTTCAGGATAAAGGAAGCTGTGATGAGGTCATGCTGTGCTGATCCATGCTAGAACTCCTTGACCTATGAAAATTAGCTAAGTCTGACATCCCCTGCGGCTCATCAACACCTCATCAACTACATATTCTCATGTAAATTAGAGCTATTTACACTTCCTTGAAAGAACAGCATCCCCCTTCAGCTTTAACTTCCAGCTCAGGTCTCTCTTGTAGGTTTTAACTGGTTGCACAAAAGTAAATTATATAAATGTTACAAAATTTAATCTTGTATACCATCAGAGTTTTCGGATCTCTGAGAGCAGAATGACTTCACTCAGCAGCTTGATCAGCTGATATAACTAAATTTTCTTGTTTTATTTTGGGAAGGTTGGAAGTGGGCTGCAGCACAAAGCTGGGGGAAAAGAATCTGACACCTGCAACATCACTCTAAATGTAGATTGTTTACACACAGGAAAACGCAGCTTTGTTACCACAAGTTTATGAAAGTAGTTTTGGTACTGATATTTTAGGTATGATTTGTTACTAATTTGATACCCAAAAGGTAAAATTATAACTGTAACCCGTAACTTCGTAATGTGCCCCCCCCCCCTCCTAAAATTCACTAAAGCACAGGAAAGCGTTTGGTACTGGCAAGAGGGCTTCAAACTTAGACATCAGGACTTCTACTCGGCCCCGAGGCCCTCCTTTAACTCAGGCCACAGGTTATTAGTTATGATCTTGAGATCATTTATCTTTCTCTTGGTATCACGGTTACATTTATAAAACAAGAACCTGATACTGTTTTTGGAAAAATGAAAAAACAAGCTGGAGCTGTATTCCACCGTGTTTTTGTGTAACATCACACTGGGCGAAAGGACCCAGATATATCTGTTATCACAGCAATTATCTGCCAACGTCTGCATATAATCATCTCCAGCAGGTCATGGAAGAGAACCTCCATTTCTTTTGTGATTTATTTTCTTTTTCCTTTGATGCAGGACAACCCAGCATGACCCGGATACGACGACTAATAGGGCACAACAGAGTTTGCACAACATTCGGACACAGAACTTGATGTACTGATGCTGTGATTGGAGGTACTATGTGGGAAATGTGCTCACGTCCTTTTAAATGAGGGTATCAATTCTGACCACATGTCTTACCCTGAAGTCAGTATATAGAGCCAATTATTTCTGTTCTCCAGTAGTGTTTTTGCTCAGGTCATTACAAACTCATTTCAGTCGTTCACTTGTTGACAGTAAAGCAGCTGCTAACGGTGGTACTTCTGAGTTTGTGAAGAATTTGGAAACTTTTGAAAAAAAAATGTAAGCCAAAATAATACCAGATTTTCACACAAGTCCTACAAGTGAATTAAGAAAGCGAAATGAAACTAATAAAACTCATTCGATTAAAAAAAAAAAAAGAAAAAAAAAGATTCCAGACATTCTTATAACATCATGGAATGGACACAGGTTTCCCCGAAACCTCAAGGAATGAGTTGTTGATGCGCATCAAGCTGACAAAGGTTACACAACAATTTCAGAAGAGTTTGAACTCTACAGATCTGACAGAGTACACATGGTTCTGCAAAGATCACTTCTGAGCAAGGAATCCAAAGTAATCTTTAGCAAGTTAACTTCTGTAAATTCAGCTTAAAATGCAAGAAAGAAACTAAATTTAAAGCCGTTCTTGAACCATTTTGAGTAAACCTGGGGTCTGTTTTCAAATATAATGCTGAATGTTCCAACAATTGAAGCTGAATGTTGGAAAATACAATGGGAACACAACCTAAAGTCCTATCCAGTCGCGCTTTAAATTTTCCTGTAACAGAAAATGAGTAATTCACTTTTTTTCTGATGATTGGAACAAATGAGGCCAAAAATCTTTGGTAACCATGGTGCCATATGTTGATTAAAAGGCTGCTATTCTTGATAGCTTCAATTTACAGTTATTGTCTTTAGTTTTGATGAATGTTACACTTGGTGCTATCCTTTCCAACATCCAGAGTCACTCACAGTATTACTGTCAAAGAGTAACTGAAGAACAAACATGGGATCTTGCAGGAGGAAAAACAAAGTTTTCAAAGGTCCAATGTAGAAACTTTGGTTTAGAGAAGGAAAAGCATTGCATTTCATTTAAAGAATCCTCTTCAATCTTTTAAACATGGTGGTATTAGTATCATAGTTTGAAGTTGTTTCCTGAATCTGACATTTTGTAATGAATGACAGAACAAGGAACCTTGAATCGAAGCAGATTCTAAAGAAAAATGCCAAAACATCTTTCTGTGAACTAAATCTAAATAGAAAGTAGGTCATGCAGAAAGACAACAACCATAAGCTCTTAATTTATTCTATGAAATAGTAGTTAAAGAAGAATCTAGCTGATGCTTTTTGAATGGCAAATTAAAGTCTGGACCTTAATCCAACAGAAATGCTGCAGAGGGACTTGAAGTGAGCAGTTCATGTGTCATGACCCATAAACAATATATAGCTATTTTATGTGTAGAAATGGGGTAAAATTCTTCATAATTAATGGGCAGGGCTGATCAACAGGCTCAACATTTGCGCTGCAGAGCATGTATAAATAAACAACCGAGTGTAATATGTGTGATTTTTATTTAGCTTCCTTTGGAAAATGTAACGATTTTCACTTCATTTGAGGCAACACCCATTTGTTTATTCATTTTCTTTACTGTTTACTCCAATTAAGGGCCATGGGGAAGATCAAACCCTATCCTAGCAACCACTGGATGAGAGGCGGAGTACTGGACACGTTGCCATCTCATCACACACTAGATTTAAGGTAACATGTATGTAAAATCATAACTGCAGCTTCATCACTTTTGTGAGTCCGAAACGTTCTTTAAGCATCTAAAAGCACCTTATAAAAATGTGCACAGATCAACTGTCCAACACAGTGTCAGAACCTATAACAGCTGGGCTTGTTTTTTGAATTTCCCTTTGGGGATTTATAAAGTATTTTTCATTTCATTTCATTTGTCCACAGTAAGAAATATTTTCACCATGATGAGTCATAAATGATAAATGTAATAGATTTTTAAGATTCCAAAAATGTAACACACCTTCATTTTTCCTTTGCAAACTGTTACATAGCTGTGTTTTATATTACACAGGGCTGTTACATATGTTGCACAACTACCAGGTTTAAAATATGCTTTGGTGAAAAGAAGGGAGGGGGGTGCAACATATTCTGCACAAAATTTTCTCTTTTTGGCAATGCTATTGACCACATTTGGTTAATGGTAAACATAATAATTACACTGGGTTTGATATGAATAAAACCATGGTTAGAAATGAATAATAAAAGGTTACATGGTTGTATGTTTGCATCGCATTGCTTTACTGTTATTATGAGGAAAGTCAATAAATACAGGAGAATGCTAACACCTCAAAATCTCTGCTGTTCTTCCCAGATGTGGACACAAACTTATCAAATATTTTGTTTGACTGGACTTGTTTGTTGTTTAGTATAACTGACCACATAAAGCCTATCACAATACCAAATAAGAGATGAAAATTGCATGGGCTTTCAATTACAAAACTATACTCGAGCTCACGGTACAGCAACATTGAAGTTACAAGTGGCACCGTAGAGCAGCATGTGACAAAAGAGGAAATTGAATTGTGGAGGAGAGAGACGGCTTTAAAGGAGGAAACAGAAAGAAAGAGGTAAACAGAGATGGGTAGTGGTCAAAAACAGCATGGCATAAAGGAGGGGGGGGGGGGGGGGGGGGGGGGGAATAAAAGCCAAACAGCTGCTGCAAATAACATGGTGCTCAGATCAAAACAAGGGGATGGAGCATTTTTTGAGGCACTGGGATTTTTGTGGTCCGAATAAGATTTAAAAGATTATGCTCTATTGAATTTGTTTGATCATATTTGTTGTCTTTAGGACCCCTCTGTACTGATGGGACTAGATCTTAAAACACATAAGATTATACATGAATATTAATCTCTTGGTCGGGAGGGGGGGGGCTGCTGGGCACAACAACAACACCTGTAGAAAATAATATGATCCCATATAATATCTTGTGTTAGGGCTGCATCAGAGAAATTTTCTTTTTTTTTCAACTTTTTGGCAAGTATCAATGTTGTCATGTGTTTATTATTGGGGTGAACCGCATCACACATCTCTCTGTTATGTGTCCATCTTGTAGAAAAATATATAAATAAAAAATAAGAAGTCGCTTTGATCACAGTAGATCCTCTCTTTTAGTGTGAGACTCGATTGACTTTGCAGAGTAGGTGTGCGCCAACACTAAACACCTAAAACTGCTGTGTCTCAGCACAGTTTTAACAGTTTTAGGTGTCTAAACACCTAAAACTGTGCTGTGTCTCAGTATACACACACACACACACACACACACACACACACACACACACACACACACACTAGAGATTATTTAAGTGAGGCGAGGGGAAAGGGGGGTGTTTTGAGAGTGTGACACAAAATAACGGTGGAAGTAAGTTTTCTTGTATTTAGTGAGTCTGCAGAAAACCATGGAGGAGACTGAGGAGAGCGGAGTTCATTTCAGTTCACTTCAGCTTTAAAGCACGAGCCCTGGAGCGCGCTATCAGTATCAACCAGAGGAAAGGGGGGTGGGGGTGTGGGGGTGGGGCTATCAAGTAACGTAATGGACAAAAGCGTCCTTGGTCAAAACAAATGATGCACCTTCACCACCTTTTTGCTGCGTCTTAAAGACAAGACTCCAGACGCGGTGGGGCGCGCGCACATGACAAGCAGGGAGCCTACTGAAGCAACTGTATCCAGCTCTGCTCAGTCAAGACATGCATTAACGCCGAGTTTGGTTCAGACAGGCGATGATGCGCACTTGTTTGCGCTTTGGAGAGGTTGTTAGCGCCGACAAGAAGCGGCGCAAACGCAAGCAGCACACGCGCAAGAAGGGGGAAACCCTGGATCTGTCGGTCCTGTCTCGTAACTCCGGTAGCCAATCCAGAAGTGTCGACGGTGGCGGTGGAGTGGGTTCGGAAGGGGGGGGCGGCTTGCGAGCTTGCAGCTCGAGCAGCGAGCTTTGAGCGCCTCCACATCCAAACCAACGTCTCCAGCTTTGTGCTTGACGTGACGTGCTCGCTCACAAACTTTTGACCATTACATCATAGCTTTAAAATAGCCAAGTCGGCCCAGAGAAATTACTTTTCTTTTTTTTTTTTACGCACAGTGACATCAGCTGCTGGTCAAAAGATGCGGTATAGCTGTACCTGCTGCCTTTACATACATCATACATTTAGATCCATCCAGATTCAGATCGATCAGAAATGTGAAAGTGAGGGGAATAGATTTTAAAATGCATTTGCATGAATATAAAAAAAAAAAAAAAAAAAAATCACCATTCCAGCGACAAACCTATCTGTACGGTGACAAACTTGAATGTGATCAAAATCTTTCGTGAATCTATACTTGCACTACCTAAAATATCCGCTGTACTTTTCAGAGCATTACATCATTGTCTAGTCTGATAGATGAACTCATTTTCAACTCGTTGAAACTGCATGTTGCTTTGTTTAATAAGGCAGACGGGGAAGAAAATACCTCACATGATCTCGTCAGTTTGGAGTGAAACTAATATAACAATATAAATAAATAATTAAATAAAAAATATTAGAACGAGTTTAGATGATAGTAGGATGGAGGATGCGATGACTGTCCTACCTGCAATCACTGTGGGCGATCGCTGACCTCCCTCCGGTTTGATCCACATCTCCAGAGTGAAATTGCCTCTGGGAATCTCCACACCGGGCTTTAGCCGCAGCTGATCTCCCATGCCGGTGAAATAAACAGCTTTCCCCCGGTCTGGAGAGTTTACCTCCGCCTGAGAGGAGCGCCGGCGCTGGCGGAGCACCCGTCGCTCCAAGCCGGGCAAAGAGCGTTTGCCCCGGGGCAGACGTGTGGCACAAGCCCCTGGGATGGTGGCTTTCGCCTCCCTAATGCGCACCAACTCCCTCTTGGATCTCCCCTTTCTCCGGACTGTCCCGCACTCTGATCCAAAACACAAGATGAGAATAACCAGGCAAGACACCCAGGGTGATGTCCAAAGTTTCATTTTTCGGGAGAGTAAATGCCCAAAAACAAAACAAAAAAAAAAAAAAACAAAAAAAAAAAAACAAAAAAAAACAAAACAAAAAAAAGAATAAGGTGAATAATAATAATAATAATAATAATAAAAGAAACAAGTGAATAACTACATTTAAAAAAATGTCCACAGTGTTCTTCTCTTTGGGATCCTCTCGAGTTTTTCCCTCCTTTCTTTTTACAGCCGTAGAATGTCAAACCGTATAAACTGTCTAAATAAACCCATAAAGCTATGCTGTTTTTCCCTCTTTATAATGCTAAGCCACGACCCC
This sequence comes from Telmatherina bonti, assembly GCF_933228915.1. Classification (NCBI taxonomy): domain Eukaryota; kingdom Metazoa; phylum Chordata; class Actinopteri; order Atheriniformes; family Telmatherinidae; genus Telmatherina; species Telmatherina bonti. Next base: position 18,101,029 of record NC_136615.1, read on the forward strand.
CTCTCTTAAGCAAAACTACTCTGGAGACATTCAGGGGACACAGGAATATTTCATTCATGTATGTGTTCCACGGTGCCTTTTCAATGGGTCCCATTTAGCCAAAGGGATGACTAATAAGTAATCAATCAAGAGGGGGGTCCGGACGAAGCCCCCCTCATCCTCTTTTGGACGGTAGGAGTTACTCACAGAAAATCCACAGTTGTCCGCCAAGCTCTTGTCACACCTTTTTGTTGTTTCCTTATCCTACCCGTAAAACAGCATAAGGAATGGCACACAGCCTATTAAATTCCAAAGAAAAGTGACAGCAAAGCGACCTCTCATATTTATTGCAGAGATCAAGAGGGAAATTGGGATAAAAAAAAAAAAAAAAAAAAAAAAAAGAATCCAAAACTTCCCCCTCAGCCCGTGTGCCTGTACAAAAGTTGAAATGCACTAGAATATGTGGAAAGGCGCAGGAGAGACAGAGGGACAGGGAGCTGCAGAAGTCCTCATTGATTGCCTGAAGCAGAGAGCCGACACTTGGAGGAGTCGGAGCTCCGCGTCCGCTTCACAGGCAGCAAAACTCTTAGAGAACAAGTCATGTTTCTGTGTTTGGAGGCTGTGTGTGTGTGTGTGTGTGTGTGTGTGTGTGTGTGTGTGTGTGTGTGTGTGTGTGGTGCGTGTTTTTGCGCGTGTGTTTTTCTTTCTTTCTTTCTCTTTCTTTCTCTTTTTTTTTTTTTCATAGTGGGAAGTCACACAGGTAGGCAACTCTCACTGACGGCAAATTCTCTGTGAGGCACGGAGTGATTGGATGGTGTTTACGGAGTTTGGAAAGCGTGTCTGCATCCCTCTAGTGGTTACAGTTTAAACAGTCCCAGAGTGCAGGATCATGACTGAGCTGTGTGAAGGCATAAAAAGAGTTATTCCAATTTAGGTCATTCTTTAAGAGAAAAATCCTCTGTGAGAGGTTGATTATGTTTGCAAATATCCATACACATTTTCATGGAGCTGCCAATTTCCTTCATCATTCACCAAAGCTTGCTCACCAGACGTTATTTACTGGTTGTAGCAAAAAAAAAAAAAAAAAAGAGAAAGACATTAAAAAAGTAATCTGTCTGATTGACTGGATCGATATGTGTATTTTTTTTAGTCCAAGAAGAAAACATACTTTTGAGCAACTTTTTGGCTGGCAAATTTAAAAACAAACAAAAAAAAACAACAACAAAAAAAAAACATGGTTGACAACAGACCAGAAAACTAAGAACATTACTTTTACACATTGATTTTAAAGGCACTGTATCATATTTTTTATCAACACAATCAAAATGCAGTGAGTTCATTTTAATTAATACTTTTCATCCTATTTTGATAATTCTTTCTGTCTCTCTCTTTTTTTTCCTCAAACGTTTAATGAAAAAGAAAACTGCAAGGGATTTATAAGTTTCAGGTTGACTCACTCAAGCTCTGTGTTTACTGACCATCACTTTTGATGAATGTAGGCTACATTTCAAAACCACACACTCAGAAGTAACTCAGAAGGAAGATTTGTTAGCCTCTGAGCCCAGCGCCAAAGTCTTCATTTGTCTGCTCAGAAAAATAACAGAAATATTTTCTATATCACAAAGCAGCAACCCTTTACCTCCAGCAGCATGTGGAGAGCTGGAATGTCTGCGTTTCCTCTGTTCTACCCCCATGTTGTTTGTTGTAAATGTGTGTTCAGACAGACAAAACTTGCCACCTACCATAAAGAGAAGAGAAAACAAACATTAAATATTTACTTTCTTCTTCATGCGGTGTTGCGACTTTTGGGCCACATATTTCCTTTTGTGTCCTTAATAGGTGGGGGAAGTGACACGGTGAAAGGTGTTTGAAAGTTGCTTCAAGCACACATTCACAGTGACCTCAAGTTCAAATCCTTTCACACAGAAGATAACTTTGTGTCCGAGCTATCACGCAGCAGATTGTTAACACACATCCTGCTGTCCGATTCGGTTTTGTTGCAACTCTTCCTTCACATTGAGTGTTTGTTTGCTTCAGACACTCCTTATTACCACCTGATCGCTTTCATCTGAGTCACACATTTGACCTATATTCTTTCATGAAGGTTATTACGATACAAATCCATTTACTAATGCTGTCATGAGGTTTAAAAAATCCTGTCCAGTCTTGTAATTACAGACTTCCCTTCTTTCCCTACAGAGTGATGAAGAAAGAGGAGAAGACCTAATGTCTTACAGTCAGCATCTCTCTGGTTGGGACACGATGCGCAGGCTGTAAGGATAGGAAGAAGTGGGGATGGAAGGGTGGGGACTGAATGACCTTTATATGTGAAACATGTTCACATCAAGGTCGTTCTCCATTATGCAAGGAGATTGAGTTGAATTGTTTTAATGCATTCTCTCACCAAACTCTATGTCTAACCACTCAGGGAAAGGACCAATCATTATGCTCAAAGTTCAAACCGTCTTTCTCCCCTGGCTCGACTATTTGCCAGTAGCAGGACGTCACAATATCTCTGTCTTTAAATACCGGCTGATTCCCAGTTATTAATGGATTTCATGATCCAGGCATCCAACATCCCATCTTAACCCAATGACCTGTGATGGTTCACGTCCACTGGGGCCCTGTGCAATTCTACAAATCCCAGTGCAGGGCTGAGTTACTCCAGCCATGATTGAGGCATGGTGTTGAGATCATTTGAGGTAAGCAGTGAATGAAACAGCTGGTTAAACATAAAGCTCTGATACTCTCCTTTCACATGGCAACATGCAGGTTAGGAATGGTAATGGAACTGTTTCTTAAAAGAAAATAAAACTTTTTACCAAGACAAAAGTGCAAAAGACTTCCAGAAACTTGAATCACCTTTGCTGTTTTGTTTCTGTTCTCTAAGTTACACACCACAGTGTTAAAACGCCAAACAGCGTCTGTGTAGGATGGATTAACCTGTGTTTACCATATTAATGATAAACTGCGTGTTTAGTGCGACATAAAGAGCTGTAGCTGTAAGTGACACTGTTAGGATTATCTGCATTCAAAATCTGAATTCATGTAAACACTTGGCTGCCCCCGCCCCTCCTGCCACTCACGTTTGCCTCTGAGAGATTCCATCTGTGCGATCTCAAAGCAACAACTTGGTAAAGATGGGTGAAAATGTCAGTGCAGCGCTAAAACAAGTGAAATTCCATTTGTAAAATCTGCGTGTTTAATGGCTTTTTAAATGGTTTTATGGCGTGCAGTCATAAGTACTGTCAAACTTCAGTGCTTCCATGGTGACATGACCACCGCTGTCTTCTGATTTCATCTCTTTGAAGAAAAGGGGTTTCAGTATACAACAATAAGCAACGGCTAGATAAGTGCAAGTCAAACAGTGGGGGGGATAATAAAACCATTGTCCTACTATAATCCATTAATGCATCCGACTTAATCTGTAACTGTGGTTGTTCTAGAGAGCAAAACCTAAATGCTTTGCCTCATTTTTTTTTTCCCTTTCATGGATGATCTTTAGATCAAACAATACAGATTTCAGTGTCACTCCCAGAAGAATAATGCAGATGTGTGTCCGTGTGTGTGTGTGTGTGTGTGTCTGTGTGGGGGGTATAAGAAGCAACAGAATTCCCTACTAGTGCGTAGAACTTTGGTGGGGACTATTTCCACAATGCCTTTACAGAATACCCATGAAAGTACTTAAGAGTATAATCCCATCTGACCAACAGAGAATGTGAGTTTTCTGGGATTCTATGGAAACTGGCACGCATGTACTTTCCAGTAAAAAGAAACGATTTCCCACTAAGAGATGTGTTGACATAGAGGTGTTGTTTCCTGCTTTAGAGCTGAACATGGCAAAGATTATATAAAATGTATATAGTCAGGCTTAAGCTCCTAATGCTGATGACAGCTGTCATTTATATGTGCTTTGTGATGAAGGGCACCCAGTTCAGAAGAATCGTGGCATGGTATATATGAACACAGGAAAGAGAAACTGACATTTTATTAAGGTTTGATACTGAAAACTTAACCAGATTGGCCGAATGGTACACAAGAGCAGAATACTTGCTTGTGTGAAAGGCTACAACTAGATCAGTGAGTTATGATACTTTAATAAAAAGGTAAATGTGAAATATTTAATTTGTATCATGTGACCTGGATGTTTATGGTTTAACAATTCATCACTATGAGTTTAATGACTTACATCACATTATTAGTCAAACCATGAGGGGAAAAGAGAACGGAATTGCATTTTTTAGTCTTCTTCCACAGATAATTTGCTTTATGAGATAAGACAAAGTGAGACAAGGCTCAATGTTTGGGCTTAGCAAAAATCATGGAAGCTCTTAATTGCCTTTAAAAGAAAGAAATAAGAAAGAATGAACATTTTTTACAGAAATAAATGAAAATAAGCTTTTTTAAAAATCAAGTTGAAAATCCTGACAAACAAAGTAAGCAGGTTTTGATATGATGGAAGAAAAAAAATGAAGCTTTGAAAAGTACTTTGGCCAGTCGGTAGCAGTTTGCTGAGGTTAGATGAGTTCCTCTGACAGTTTCTAAGCCTTTCTGTCAAAATAACAGAAAACAGGAGAGCTTTAAGAAGTTTGCGAAAGCTGGGATGCATGGCGGGGACAAAATATGCAAGAAATGTAAAAAGCTACAGGAGGACCTGGACCGATGCACCAGGCACAGCAGTTTGAAGCAAGCATGAAAACAATACAAGAAAACATGAAACAAGTTTCTATCATGATGTGCTTTTTTTGTGTCTGCTAGTGGAGGCGGTTGTTATATCTAGTTTAAAAAGTTTCACAATGAAATCTTATTCTAAGTCAAGGAAAAGCATTTCATGTGAATATGTTGGACATCTGGACAGAACAGCAACCTGAAGCCCCCAACGGGACAAAGAATGAAGAAAGAGAAGAGGTGGACTGGTTTTAAACTGGCCACCAAGAAAAAAAATGTTGATCTGAAGAAAAAAAAAACTTTGAATTTAGTTCAAACTAGCTATGGCATGATTATTAAACACTTTAGAATGCCTGAAATATTAAGCAGAAGACAAATGTGAGACTCACAATAGGAAGTTTTTCTTCACAATACGTGAATTTTTAAATGTCAAAGATTCTGCAAATAAGTTTTAGTAATAATACCTGTGACTGTGTCCTTCAATTGTGTCTGAACTTTCTCTTTTTTTTTTTTTTTTTTTTACATGGACTTCTTTAGTGATCTCCCAGTTATTTGGTGATCAGTAATCTCTTTATGTCATCCTCAAACAGATCTTTTTTTCTTCTGCAAAATACACTGTATGAAAACGTGAGCTTCAGTCACCAAATGGTGAATGAAACTGGAGATAAATGTGTTCTGCAAAGAAATAAAACAACATTTTACCAACACTGGTGACTTGTTTGGCTGGATTAGGAGGTGTGTGTGTGACAACCTTGGTCCATTTTTGCTTATTTTTTCATTTGAAAGTTGTTGCATCATCAGACTGGATCAAAACACTGTAAATGAAGCATAAGAATGGAAGGAACTGGTCTCATGTTGATAAGTGGAAGAGCACAGTCCATGCTTGCAGAGCATGAACAGAAATTGTGTATCTCAGCTTTGATATGTGGCTTCCACTCAAATAATGAGCCAAACTAATGGAATTTATTGAGTAAGATGTATAAGTTTATAGCCTAAATTGTCTTTTCAGGCCAAACTTTCAGAACTCAGGAGAGTGTGAGATGAATTTTCTTCCAACAACTAGTGCTACATAAAATGGAATCATTTATCGCGAGTCCAAATGAAAAAACCTTTTTAGTTGGGCACTTAAGGAACAACAGAATCATGGTGAGCATGACATTATTGCTTACATATGTAAATGTGTATGGGCAGCGTGTTCTTCATCATGCTCACATCCTGGATTTTAGCTGCTGTTGTGAGCTGTGCGGTAAACAATAACCCATTATGGGTCCCCAACGGCAACTGAGGCTTTCCCTTGGTTTTAGTCTACTGTTTGTGGGGAAGAGTTATATATGCAGGGTTGCAGAGTACGGCACAGTCAGCACACCATCGCTTACCACCACTACTGCCCCTCCGTCTAGACTTTAGAGCACGTCCATATGGAGATGGTTAAAAAGCTCATTAGGCTGCCTATTTGAAATACAGTTGCAGTGACGCTTGTCCATAAAAACACAAAGTAGACTGGTTTCTGCAGTACTATTAACCAGGTTGAGACATCAAACCCCCAGGACTGACAACAATTTGGAGCACCAACCGGTGGCTTAAACTCTCCAAGAAATGAATAAGGTCTGAAATTATTTCTTGGAAGCTTTCATGAACTATTTGCCTGAGCTAGCCTGATCCTGTGGGGTGAGGACGGCGAGAAAAATGTCTGCTAAGGTGAATAGGATATGGCCCATTGGAAGAAAAATAGCTTGGACTTATTAAAAGCATTTAGGGTGACCAAAGGCTCAAGGAACAAAGTGCAAAGACCAAATTTAGGCAGTGCAATTCCCTGATTCTCACAAGTGAATTTGCACATATTTGCACGTGCCAGTGCACCCACCCTTCTTTGCAAGAAAAAGAGTGTACATTGTGTAAGCACACATTGGATAGTTTAAGATTAAAGGAAACCCTTTCAACACTCACCGTGCAGTGGAGTAGTAGTTACAACAAGCCTGATTTTGGCTAATTAGAAAACCTGATACTATGGGAAAGTTGTAGGCGCCTATGAGTGAATAGAAGTTTTTTTGTTCACAAAGTGTGAACAAAAGCAATTTTCAACTTTTTTATCCCCCTACCTTTAAATGGACAGAACAGCCGTGACTTTGTCCCACATTACTTCGATATATAGAAAACTTCTTTAAAAATAGTTTTTTATTGGCTCTTTCTTCTGTTATCATCAATCTTTTGTCTTCCAACCCTCTTTCAACAAACAGTGCATAAATATTAGAGAAAAAAAACATAGATAAATAAACCCAAACAAGCCCACACTACCTGTCATGCTGCAGTCAACAGAAAGGCAAAGACCAGCTTGTAAAATTAATGGAGCATTTTAGCAGTTTGAGATGAATATTTTTCCCTCGGGACTTCTAGCACAAACAGCAGAGAGGCGAAGGAAGACTGAACAGACAAATGCAAATATGTCTCTGTGACTTCTTGATGTTGAATTGAGTCATTCAGTCAAGGAACATGATGCATAAAATGTATTCGCAGCTATTATATTAAACAATAGACTGAACAAATCATATCTAATCCACAAAAGTCCCCAGACTCACCCCAGAGAAAGGTAGTTGCATTGCTTTTGGATTCAAACAGATGTGACAAATTTTCTTGAAACAAACATTTATGACTTTGACAGTTTATATTTACACAAAATGCTTGCAGCCTCAATGACAAACTGGCATTCATTAGTCTTTTTAATTGATTTTAAGGTGGTTATGCTGTAAATGTTGCACAGAGAACAGCTATGGTACCCTTTACAGTCCTGATCTACCATTTGGTAGAGGTAAATTTGCAGTCATTTTGATGAATTTCTTTTCAAAAACTGTAGAAATAAACCTGCTGAGCGTTTCTACAAATTGCTATGGGTACATTAAACCCAAACTAAGTGTTTGTTATAACACTGCTGTTTCAAATGTCAACCATTTCCCTGTTGTTACATTTTTATTAACTTTTTCTTTTAACCATTTGCTTAAAAAAATATTCTGTTTATTCTGGTGCAAAACAAATGGAAAAATGTAGAAAAAACATTTTTTCTGATATTTGTTTTAGTGTGAAAGTTAAAGAGTTAAAAACCCAAGTCTAATATCACACCTACTTATACTTATATTGCCATGATAATATGTATAACTATGACTCAAGTGACTTAGTTTTACTAATTGCTATTTTTTCAATTTATCAAGTACAATGAAAACTGTTTTAAGACAATTATTTGATAATCTATCAAAATATCTATGTTAACACACAAAATCCTTTTCTGATCTTCTTTACATTTATCTCAGAAGTGGTTTACCCTTGAATCTTTTTGAGTATTTAGTATTAGCGGTAGTCCTGTAATTTGTCTGCTTTTTTTTTGCATACAAACACCAAAATTGGATTTCAGTATGTGCCATGAAGCTGTAGATGCCTCGATGACTTAAAGTCAATCAAAAGCAGTCAAAAGATGGATGACCCGACACAAGACTAGTCAACAAAGTCAATATTCTTATAATCAGCCTTTGTGCACTTCTCAGAGCTTCACACCTGTTAAAGTTTTCGCTTTATTGTCACAACCAAGCCTTATTGCGCAATATCTTTGAGGTTGGGCGTTTCATTGCCAGTCAAGTGGATATCAAAAGAAAATCTGTGTGCCAAACGCTCAAAGCATTTAAATCATAGAGCAGCGCCAGTGTCATAGCACCGTTGTGTGTGTATGAGTGTGCGTGCTTGACTTATATCGACAGTATGGGTTGATTCACCGTGTTAAAACCAAAGTACAGCTGCAGCTTTTAGATGACTATGTCCAATGGAAAAATGGCAAGAATGTCTACAATGCAGTTGGTAAACAACATTTTACAAAATGGAGAACATACCTTATACTCTTTGCAAGTAATCAACATGCTTTGTGGAGTACACAAACACAGTAGCACAACAAACACTGTGCTGCTGGGAAAGGAAATGTAATGCGCAATGCAATGTGTTTGGTATAATGCTACAGTCAGTAAGCAGAAAAACACATGCTGCAGCATAAGTCAACAATGCATAATAGTGCATGGAGATGAGCAAACAATAGGCACGTGCTGATTTGGAGTCAACAACGCACAACGCCGCACCTTAATGTGTCTGGGCCAAACAATGCAAAAGCCGATTATGCAAATTGGGGTTATTGAGGGCACTGCAATGTAACAATGGCGCCAAGTTGATTGGGCTGTGTGTGTGTGTGTGTGCGTATATGTGTGTGTGTGAGTATACACAACCCATCCCCTTGGGTTTCTTTTTTTTTTTTTTTTTCCTCTCTCTTCCCTCCACAAATGCCCTTCCCCAAACCCCCCAGTTCTATGGTCTCTTTTCTGAGGCCTCATTATAGAGGCTGCTGTCAATCGGAGGGTCAAGGGTCATGGCAGAGGATCAGATCGATCAATACCCCCTGGTCTGATCAATCAACTTGTCTTTCCCTTTCCACCAATGGGATACCAGCTCGCATCCAAACAAAGGAGCGTGAGGAAAAAGAACGTCAGAAAGAATTAGGATAGGCAGAATGTAAAGAAGCCTGCCTCGCTGAACAGATTCCAGAAGCCTCTTTTTTCCCCTCACTTTAGCATGACATTGCCGAGGACATTGATGAGTGGCGTGCGTCATCATGATGCACCTGTAATGCCCTTGGGTCCTTCTGTGTTTGCTCCAGATTTCAGACACTTTGTGGGAGATTTGGATCTCTGTCTGCACAGAGGCCTGTACCCTCTGGTAATAGCGCACATGCTTCAGTGAAAAGAGCCATATTTTTAGAAGGCTGCTATGCGTAGAGACGTAGTATTCCATGTAAAATCTTTATAGTGGAAAAACTGATTTTCTTTTCAAATAAAATTTCCAAAACAATTAAGCCACACAATTGTAAAAGCATACTTCCATTTAGTTATAAATCTCCTCAGTTCACATTTCCAAAGTGCGAGACACAAGCAGCCTTTTAGCATTGGCAGAGTTAAGAAAATTCAAATGAACCATTAGCCTTAATCATCAAACAGGCTTAATAAATGGGTCGTTTTTCAGTATCCTCTCAAATTAAAATTGCCCGGTGTATATTTTGCCAAGGAATTATTCTCCCCGAGGAATAATTCCAGCAGCCAAGTAGTTACAAATCATGGAAATGAGATGACGGAATATAGAAGAGAAAGGCACTCAATACTAAATCATTAAAAATGTACTTTCTTTACCTCTGCTCCAGAGCAACACTTTGCACGACATTTTCTGGCTGAGAGCCAGGTGTGAGGGGTGGGCTGTACCAGGCTACTCTGGGGTGAAGAAAAACATCTTTTGCAATGAAAGGCAGTATCCCTAAAACACGTCCATGATGTGTTGTAACAAACCTAAATTTGCATTATTTCCAATACAATTTGTAGACCAGTAAGCTAAGACATTACTTTAGAGCCGTAGCATGACTTTCAAAAGTGTTTTGCATGGAAGGGAGATAATTAGACACATTACAGGGCAATCTGCTAAAACGGTTCGAGAGGAAATGGAAGGTGAGTTCATGAACTTGATTTAAATGGACTATGTTGTAACAGTGCATGGTACATGTTTTAACTTAGTGAGCTGTCAACACAACCCTAGGGACCGTGTGCAACAACTCATTTGCAGGGAAGTTTGAAAGGTGCAGCAGAAGGTGAACTGACTGAGCAGCTGAAGACTGAACAGACGTGGGTGAGAATTACAAAACAGGGGTTTTAAAAAAAAAATCAGCAACTTATGGAATAATTTGTATGTGATACGAAAAGGAAATGCCATTTTCCCATAATCAAAACTCATTTAATGGCGTATCCAGTCAGAATGACAGAATGACATAAAACTAGCTAGATATAGACGTGTCAGTGAATGCACCTGGTTTGCGTCATTTCTGTCCTGAAGAGTGAAATGACACAAGCTTTAAGTAGTTAGTCCATTAATACAAATTAGGTTGAAATTAATTGCTGCAGCTTTTTATACAGAAAGTCTCATTGAGCAAGTACAAACACACATAAACAAAAGGCATGGAGTTCATTGCATTCATCTGTCATTTTGCCCTCATTGCCCACTTAAAGTTTTTATTGCTGCATTTCTTGACGAATAAAACAGCCTAATAGAACAATTACTTAACAGTTATGGAATTTGAGAAATCAATTAAAGCCTCCAAACATGCAGAACTTCTAAAATTATTGCTTCTGAATTTCTTTTCTGCTTTTATGTGAGAATAAAATATAATCAGGATGAGTATTATGATTGGAATGATAATAGTCTAAAACAACTAACTTATAGTGGCTGTAGATGTTTGATAACACGTCACCGGGTGATGTATTCTGCAACTTACGCTGAAGAAGAACTTTGAGAACCCCACGAGAAACCACAAAGTCAGTCTACTTAAGTCTCCTGAAAGAAAAAAAGACAAACAAAAAAACTTGGTGACTCATTGTATGATGCATGTGCATGTGTACACATGTGCATAAGCAGGTGTGCAGGGGGAAGTGAAGCCGGCAGGCGAATGGACAGGCATACCGAGTGCCTGTGAGGTTAGGGTCTAGGTGGAGTGTTAGCACTAACGACACCTGACAGCAACTGGGTGGATTTGGCCTGGCAGTTCTGTACATTCATGTCACTACAGATAAACGTCAGCATCTGCTGAGCAGGAGAAACCACAGTGCCGGTGCCACCAGGTCCTCCATACAGGACAAGAAAGAGAGGATGAGAACACTTCCTTCCGCCTGTCCTTACCTGTCCCTCCGATGCTCACTGCGCAGACAAGTGGCGACAGCTGTGATGGCCATTGGTTGGGCAGGGGTGAAGGTGCCAACCTTGTCAATGCTGGAGGTAGGAGCAAAGCTGCACGGCCTGCGTGGCACCACCTGATTTGGGCATGGAAAATAAAACCTGGATGCCTCTCCTTCAGTTGTGTAACACCCAAGGGCAAAAGGAAGTCCACAGAACTTTCTCTGTTTCTGAGGCTGTAGTTCTATGGCTACGTGTCCTGCTGGGGGAAACAAAGAAATCAACTATGTGAGCTGAATGTCTCTGATAGATTCGTGCAAAGAAGTAAGCATGAACAGTTTCCTTTTTTTTTTTTTTTTAAAGGCGTTTTTATGAGGTTAGGAGGTTGACTGTATTTCCTGAAGTCAAGGGATCGTTTCCAGGTGATTTATTCCTCCCTGCTGAAAATTCTCTAGACAGAAAACTTCTAAATGACTCTTAAAAATATTAAAAACATATTCAATCTGTCTTGTACTTGCAAGAAACGAAACCTGACCTTTCCAAGTAGTCTGAGAAATATGTTTTACGAGATAGAAATGTGAAGCCCAAAAGGTTCAACTTAGACGCAACAATACGTCTGTGTCACGCAATAATGACAAAACATGCCCTAAAAAGTGCAAACCACAAAATACCCATCCATCTTTGGGATTGGTTCCAGTTTTTCTTTGCATATTAAATACAACATTGTAAAAAACAAAGACTCCAAATCTTTTCCCTTTATATTCTTCATAGAACGTTAACATACAAATAACAATAAAAACTTAGTATTTACTGACTGGTCATTTAATAAGTTTCAGTTTTTGTGTCGTTGGCTGAGGTTGCTTTTAAAGTCTGATAAAAAAAAAAAAAGCAGCACTGCCACCTAACGTTCACACACTGTCAGAGGGAACCCCCTCTACTCTGCACCGCTACATTTTTCAGTCCTACTTCACCAACAGAGTTGATGCTTTTACAATTTGATTATCAGTAAAATATAGCTCATTTTAGTTGTGTGTGTAAAGCAGCTTCACTTACTTTTCCATATTTTATTCCCTTGGAATGAGCCGACAACTTCTGTGAAACCCAGGACAAACTGAAAGCAACTATCTGTTTGTGGCATATTCTCACACACACGCGCACACACACACTTACACTTTCTTTCCTAAATGGCTGAAAAATGGGGACCAGTTCAGCACTTCAGCAAAATCAAACTTTGCTATAACTAGAGTAACAAGCCAGGAGAAAAACATCACCTCTAGCAGCAGGGTGGAGGAATGGAGGTTGGTGGGAGTTGGGATGTGTGTGTAGTGGCCTTTAACCCAACGTAAGACAGTTTCAGGTCAGTGTGCTTTAGTTTATTATTATTACTGGTTTTATTTACTATTTATTCCGTTTTAATTCCATATTTCTTGTATGACCTGTTGTTTTACTGTGTTATTTGCATTTGAACTGTTTTATTCTGTTTTGATTTTGGCTGATTGTGTACAGCACTGTTTCAACTCTGGTTGTTTGTGAAGATGTTGATGGGGCAGGAGAGGAAGAGAAGGGGAGGCAAACTTGGATGCATGTGCTGCAAATTCGGCTTTAGCATGCAGCCCCTTCCCATTTGGAGCAATAGAGGAATAAAGGGGGGGGGGGGGGGGGGGGGGGGGTTCTGTAAGGCTGCAGACTGCTGCACGTTGGAGGCTAACTGAGCAGGGTGTGAGAAGAGGGAACAGGACTACAGGCTACGACCAACACTGACCAACGCTTGCTCTTTCCATCTTTCTGTTCCTCTGCTGCCCCATCTGTAACCCCATGGGGAACCCCTGCACGCACTTCTAAGCAGCCTCTGCATATTCACTCACCTTCCGCGGGTCCTTTCTTATATAAGGCCTCCTTCTACCTCTACATGCGTTTGAGGCCTGCCCTTCCGCCACTGTGGAAAGCTGAGCTTCATTTCTCTCTAGGTGGGAGTCCTCACTTATACTGAAAATAGCAACAAGCCTCATTTTCCAGGAATATGAAGATCCCAAGCTGTTTGACTTCTGTTTTACTTAAATGTAGGACTGGGGAGTCAAAAAAGCAGCTTAATCAAGTTTTCCACCTCTGGTAATCACTTCTTACATGCTGTCCCTCCTAAACACTCTGCAAGGACACCAGTTTGACACAGATTTGGAGTTTATTCACACGTAACATACTACAGTGGGTAATGTATTCAAGAAACATTGAACAGCGCTGTCATATGACACAGGAAAGGAAAAAAAAGAAAGACACTTATCCTTTTCTTTGCTATTATATAAAAATAGTGTTGCTACAAAAGTATAAATTATGTTTACTAATTAGACAACTCAGATCGGAATCTACACAGGAATCAGTTGCCAAAATGCAATAAAAAGACAAAAATGAACAAAATCCAACTTTTTTTTTTTTTTTTTTTGCATTTTAGCAGAGCATATAAAAAGGAAGAAATGCCTGTAAAATAGGATGAAAGCAACACCGAGTTTTTAACCTGAATTGATACAGACTAGTTAAAACAGATCTCCATGTTAGCATTCTTATACCACACTTTACAAATGAACTTTTTCATCGTCTGAATAAGTTAAAATCCTGAAACAAAATAAAACTTACAGCTGAATTCTGTTTTCTAGTAACAGTATCTAAGTTCAGTTTTCTATTATATCAAAACCTTTTGAAATGCTACGGTAGAAAAAAGAGGTATAATGTTATTGGTGCTCCCTACTTTATCTCTGACATGAAGGTGCCCCCTGGTGGCATAAAAACAGCAGTTCTCCTGTATTTACATAAAACATCCTCTGAAAATGGATGAAGTCAACCCATGAACACCAGCCAATAATCAGCATAGCTACACCCACTTTGACAGGTTAAAATTCAGTTATGTGACTCTTAATAAATGTCTTAAAGTAACATCACCTCAGAGTCAACATGAATTATTTCCTATTGATGAGAAACACTGGCTTATAATGTTATATATCAGTATTTTTTTTATTTATTTTTTATTAAAAGCATGCATATCTTAGATATACTTCTCATTTTAAATCAACAAAAAGAGCGCTATTTCTAAGAAAATTAAGTTGACTTGATGTCAACAATGGCATTGTGTCCCAGAGCATATCCTATTGAAAATACTTACTTTAAAAATAGTAAGAAAAAAACCCCTTCATCAGTTCAGCAGAGGATCACTGTTAAAATCACAAACCGATGTACAGTTTTCTGACTACTTCTTTAACAGAACCTAAATTTTCAATGAACAATCCACTTCCAATCTTTTAAATCACATCACTGCCTTCTGAGTACTGAGGTAAAACATTGGACTGGTACTTAAAAAGATTTAAATAGAATTTACAGTCATTTTAAGTTTTTTGTTTTTAACCAAAATATATATTTGAAGAAAAAAAAAACAAACACAAAAAAAAAAAACCAAATATTGTAGGGAGCCATAAGGGAGAGAATAATGCTAAATCAAAGTTTGGAGTCAAGAAAAGCTACAGTTTAGTAAAAAGTAATAAGATGTCAAATGATTTGCGATGATCTTATTTTAGTGTTCATACCATTAATGCAGCTCTGACACAAGCTGACAAAATACTTTTTTGAAGGAAAACTGGCTTTTTTTTTTTTTCTTTTTTTTTTTTTGGCTTTACACTCGTGCTCCTACTGTTAACCCAGATGCCCTTTCATTTCTTGAGCGATAAGATTCACTGATACTAAACTTCTCTGCCCTCAGTATCAAAAACACAAAGTTGCAAGTCCAACATTAATCACTGTTGAGGATTAATAGCAGCTTTATAGTCTAACAGTGTGATACTGTACCAAACAGCTGTTAGAACATTGCCTTTGTATCTGACCATGGTGCATCTGGATTTGTTTCATGTTGAACATGACTCTAAAACAGAAATACGTGTTTGTTAGATTATGTGTGTTTTCACTAAAAATGAATGCAAGAGGGCTGAAGTTGGGAAATAATCAACTAGATTTCTTCATAAAGAGATTTTGGGGTGCAAAAGCTAGTGTTAATACCTGAATATATGGAAGGTGACCCAAGGTTTAAAAAAAAAAAAAAAAAAAAACCCCACACACACACAAACGAGGAAGCTGCACCAATTTGCAACTGAGTTAAAATCACAGTATCAGTTTTGATATACATCTTTCTGTATTACACCAATCCACAAATGGAGTCTAAACACAGCTATTAAATCATTTTATCAGAAGTTTAAAGAGTTGATAACTGGGATTTAGTGTGTTAATATTCAATTTAACACTGGCCTGTTTTGTGAAGTGACAGATTATTTAAAAAAAAAAAAAAAAAAAAAAAAAAAAAAAGAAGCAAAAAGCTCAGGTGTTTCCACATTTAAAAAGTTAGGGAACACACAAATAAAGCACTTGTCAAATAACACAGTTGCCCGTGATTACAAAGTCATCATATGGACACTAGAGGACACTGTTTCCAACCATCAGCCATCAAGTCCCTGCAAGTCTTCAGGAATGGAGAAAAGCAAAAGAGCAAAACTAGGAGCTGACAGAAAAATGCTGAAAAGAAGGCCATGGAAGTCAATGCAAAGGCATGATGTTGCTTGCACTGTTGGGTTTAAGGTGAATGCACAAAATAGACTTAAGGCCCAAAAACATAGATAACAAACTAGCGCTTTACTAGTTAGTACCAAAGGCAACAAACAAATGTTAACAGTATCGTTTCTATCTTTTAGAGTCATGTACGAGGTATTAGCACGAGTCAATACGTATTGACAACGAGAATCTACTGCAAAAATAAATAAATAAAAGCTTGTTTTGTGAGTATGAATGTGGCGACTTTTGTGAATGCACTGGTAAACTAAAAAAAAAAAAAAAAAAAAAAAGATAAAGTAGTTGCAAATGGCACTAACTGTTTTTGGGGTGGAAGGTTTCACAAAAGCCATGGTTCAGTACATACCTCCGCTCTGAGGTCACAGTTTGGTTTCTTTCCGGTACAGTGAGGAAAAAGTGGCGGTGCCTGCTTGGATGTGCTCATTCCTGAGAAAATCCCATTGATTTTGCAAACATAAAACAATTTGCCGCTAATAACTAACCTTAGGAGTGTCGTGAAAACAGTCAGATAAAATTGGGAACTATTTCCTGTGATAAAGCTTATTGCCCTAAAAATGGAAATCTGTAGCTCACATGAGGAAGACAAAAATTCAGATTAGAAGGATGAAAGAGGAAGCAATAATAAAGTCATAAATTTCCTATTGAGAGGTCTTTCTTTTTAAGCTTGAAATATATACAAACACACGCACACACACACTATGTACGGCATTATGATTTTAGGTTTTGCCATCAAGCTCACCAAACTGATGGTTAATATCGTTACTGCTGTTTATCTGATGGGGAGGCAGAGATAAAATGTCTGAATCTAAAAATAAGCGCCATGATGCTTGTCATAGCTGACTGTAGGCGTCTTTGTTCAGAAAGCTGACTGAAGCAGCATTCCTGAATTGCTTGCACTGGAAACTATTGAGTTAAGCCGCTCAGATTTTATTAATAATGACGTGAGGGTATGTGTGCGTATGTATGTAATCTTGTTTGTTTTTTTTGTTTTTTTTTTAAACCAACATGAAGTTTTGTTGCACTGTAAAACATAACAAGATCAATATAAGTTTGTTGTTATCCAAAAATACTATTAGATCCTTTGTGGGTGCATTCCAGCCATGATCGGTATAGCAAAGCTGAATGAAAGCAGTCAAAACCAGGAAAAATAACCACAAATATTTTCTAATGTGATGCTTTTCTCTTTGTACACAGAATAAAAACGTCTGCAGAAGCAACTAAATCAAAAGCTAAATGTTAATAATCAGCATTTCAGCTCTACTGTGCATGTCTAGAGGTAATACATAACCAGTAGCAAACTAAAGTAGTTTGAGGAGTTTATTATTAGTTATCAAAAAGGAAAGCATCACATCATTCATTTCTAATATAAATTCAGTTACCTTTAACCCTTTTAATTGGAAAAAAAAAAAAGCATGCAGTGCATGCAGATCATCCAAAGCTACATTTTGAGGCCACTGAACCATCAAGTCATCTTCAGCCATCTCAGTCTCACATCTCCCTGTCGCCCACTGCTAAATATGTTGAAAATTGTAATAATCAGTGACTTAAGTAAATTATAAACCTAGTGCACTTATCTGTGTGAAGTGCAATGGCAGTGAAGATTAACCCCTTGATTCTTTTGTCATACACCAATAAAAAAATACCTTCCTGACATACTGCATACGCTACAGTAGTGTGCCGCTTGGTCTCCCTTTGACAACGACGATGATCTAGGTTTGGTTTTAGAGGTGTGGACAGCAGATTCAAGCAGTGAATGTGGATATTACCTGAAAATTGTTGCTAACCAGGGAGAGTAACAGCATCATAGCCTTTCAGCAATTAAAGTATGAGGCCAGAGTAATTCAGATCACTGGCTGAGACAGAATTAAACTCTTCCTGCTTACATGTGCATCCCAAACCAAGGGCAGCATACCAGTCGTTTCCTTAGAGATTCACCTTTCCACCCCCCTGCTTCGTCTACTGTACTTTACAACAGCTCTGTCTCAATACAAAATATCAAACAAGTTGTATTGTTTCTATGGATGTTTGCAACCTTTGAAATGTAAGCTTTTCTGTAAATATCTGCATTGAGAAGTACTCAGTTTTCTTACATTTATGTTTACAGTTGGTCTAAACCTACAGTATATAAATAAGTCTTCAGTCATTGGTGGGAGGTGAAGGTTTGGTTCATTAGGGGTTTGTAGGGTTTTTCGTTTATCCCATGTTAGAGCGAAGGAAAATGAGTTTGTTCATCTCCTCAGCGGTGACCTGCTGCCTCCTCTTCATGGCCAGGCTCTGCTCACACACAGTCACACACTCACTGCGTATGCCCACAGCAGGAACCGCAAGCAGCCACAGTGCCAAGCGAGCAAGCCTGGGGAACTTCTCAGAAACGGCCGAGCTCCAGTACTGGAAGAGATCTGGTGTACCTTGAAGTAGAGGTTCGGCCAGGTATTGAAAGATCTCCTGTCTAACTTGACCCTGGCCGTCATCATTACCAGACACTGGGCATGTGCCTCTCAAGGTGCTGCTGTTTACACTTCCCTCTACACGGCTTATTTTAGGGGTGGGTGGGCCATCAGTGTCCCGATCGTCTCCGCTTGAACCTCCACCACCGCTCATACCTCCATCCCTGGTTTCAGCAGCCATTTCACAAGCACGGGAGATGATGTCTTCGTGCTGATAGGCCGGTACTGAACGCAGCTTGAGCTGTGGGTCAAGGATCATGGCTACCTGATGCGCTCTTTCAACCTGAAGAAATAGGAAAAACTGTCAGTGTTAAATAGTTTTTACAACCATTTTAACACTTCATTTGATTCATTTGAATAAAAAAAAAAAACAAAAACAAAAAAAACTTGTGGAGGTGTTTATATCTCTTTCAATTTCCCCTTGGGGGTGAATAAAGAATCTTTGATTTGATTAACAAATATCCAGTTCTGACATTTTAATAATGTAAGTAAAACTTGTCAAGCAAAATAATTGAAAAACTAAGAAATGCTTCTTTAATACCTTGAAATTTTCCTTGAGGGCTTCAAGGAAATAGTGGCAGAGTTTGCTAGCTGTACCGGTTCCAGCTTCCCCAGCTTTAGATGTGAAGAACTTCTCCAAGCGCAGGTAGACGGGGAGGACTTGCTGTAAGGTTGGTCTCCTCTGGCTGCTCAGCTCCAGAGCTGCCAGGCGGAGAGGTGCTAGCAGACATGCCAGTGTGCTCAGCAGATGTTTGTTCAGACCCTGGAGAAGTGGAGCTGTGGATTTACTGCGACCGTAAGCCTCGCAAATGTGTTCAAAGTGGGCGTGGACCTGCAGGAGTGCTTCAGCCATACGTTCCCAGCAAGGGGGTGTGGGGCACTGTGCAGGGGTGACCTCTTCTGTTGTGCTTGTGGACGTATTGAAGCCCTGTTCCTCACGAAGAGCCAGCGTGGTCGAGGAGGCGATATCTCTGCACGTTGAGAGAAGTTCGGCTAACTCGTGAAGTCCTCGAGCCTGAAGGCTGCGTTTCCCGAGAACGGCCTGAACAACTGCGCCAAGCGAACACCCGGCGCATCTCAAGCATATCCTCCCGCGGCTGCTACCTCCTAGTGACGATCCTCCAAATCCAGCTCCCCACGCTCGTGGCTCTGAGACATAAACGGTACGGATGTCCGACATGACGAACTCCGACAGCACATTCTGCACCCAGTGGTGAACCTGTTCAGGCCCCTCCCTCAGCTCGGCTTCCCGTACGCCGAGCACATAGCGTTTCAGTCTGGACCCCTCCACCTGGTAGGCTGTGAGAACGTAGCAAGCATCTGGACCAGATGCTTGGGAGTGGCATGTGACAGCAATGCCAAGAGAAGCATTTGAGCCCAGAGCACACGTGACCTTGACTTTCACTTGGTTGTACATGCGGGGCAGCTGGCGCAGCGCCAAGGCACTCATGTTTCCAAGAGCGTCACGGGTGGAGTAAGCACCGTGACGAGCACCTGTATCCACTAGCGTCTGGGCTAACTTCAGGAAGTCCTTGCTGTTGAGCACATTTAGCATGTTCAGATCTGAGCACATTACCCGTAATAAGCGCTCGGCAACCTGCTGTCGCTCTTTCTCTGGAAGTCCATTATTCTCTGGCAGGACAGACAGCAGAAAGAAAATTAGAGCTCATATTCAAATGCTTTGATATTCATTGTCAAAATGGGCTGGAAGCACGACGCATTAGCATTGCTGCGCCAAAAAACCAAAAGGTTTAATGGTGTTTTGGTACTTACGGCTGAGGGTATGGTTTCTCTGGGAGATGCTTTGAGGCTGTATTTGTAGTTTAACTGAGGGAAGGGCCTGAGCCTGGGAACCTCTCCATAGCTGTTCCTGAGGACCAGAAGCTGAAGAGGTTTTGGGAGAGTCTCCTTTGGTGTTGTTCTCATTATCAGCTGAAGAGAGAGGGACAATGGCATTGGAAATAATGCATATTAGGAATTCCATTGTAGGAAATGACATGACAAGAAAAGAAAAAAAATTGACTGTCTCAAACACAAGCGACATAAAACAGAAAAGTGTGCAGAAAATGTTTGGCAATGAGATTAAGAGAATATCCAGCAACTCAGATCCAGATCTGCAACAACCCTAATAATTTTCCTTGGTACTGAATAGTATTATTGTATACGACTTAATACAAACACCTCAATAAGCAAATAAGGTGATTTGTACTCACTGAGATTTCCACATGCATTTCAGCCACTGAGGGTGTGTTCACATTTTACATTTGTTTCTATGTTCTGCTAAACATGTATTAGTGGTTGTGGACTCACCAGCGTGCGACTGCATGTGTTCCAGCAGGTTGTTGTAGAACTGGAACTGGATGCCACAGGCACCACAAGTGTAGGGCTCTAAAAGAATCACAAGGCCCAGAAGACTGTTGGCTCTTTGTCAAAGGCAATAATATTATACTGTGCATCTGTCCACCTGGCAGCTATTGTCCAGTGTGTGTTGCATCGCTGCTAAATACAGCAGTTCTTAAAGTCAGTCCCATAAAGATGTGGTAGTTTGGGATTTTTGAGCTTTAAGATATTTAAATTATAAACAGCATATCTAAAACCAGTAAGGGTTTTGAGTTTGTGGACATTTTGCTGAACTTGTTGAAACTGAAATTGAGCCCTGTGAGTTTAAGGTACGTGCAGTGCAGTTACCCCAATCCCCACTTCCAATCTCGTGAAGGAAAACCTTACATAAAACCTTACAACAGTGTGATGAGCTGATACTTAACATGACAGAAACAGAAAAGCACACTGGAAAACACGTGAGAAAGAAAAAGGCAACCTACATATATTTTTTTTTCTTTTAGACATGGACTTACTCTGTGCTGTAGAGAAGGTGGTGGCCACCAGAGGGCTTGGAGTTCCTGTTGACAAGAGGACAGGGAAGAATTTAACACTTCACACAGCCGTAGGCCATTCTGCATCACTTTCTCCTGTGAAATCAGTGCATTTTAAATTCCTTTTTAATTGTGCAAGAAAAAATTCAAAGTGCTTTTATTTATAAACAGGAGCTTGAAATAATATAACTAAGTGCATGCTAATCACCATGTCTTCATCTCAAATGCCACAGGATCTTGTTTCAGCTTCACCATCACTACTTTAACGTTATCAGGACTGGTATTTGTATAACCAGGTAAAGGCCTTTTAAACCCAGTAGTGAATAAAAACCTCCTCGAATTAGTAAAACAATTCAAACCATCACTTATTTTTAGCTCTGAAACACATATGGTTCAGTAATTCTTCTGACTTTGATCTACATCAGAAAGGGGCCAAATTGTGGTTTTTCATTGTTGTTGAGATCATTGCAGGTTTTTTTTTTTTTTTTTTATACACTGAAAAGAGTCAAAACCTCCTGACTGAAAATAAACGTTATTATATGTGTTCTTTCCTGATCAATTAAAATAAGAAACTACTGCTTGGGATTTTTTTTTGGCTCACTTTTTGTATTTTAGCAAACTCAAGAGTATTCCAAAAATTTTCTTTTATTTTTGCTACTTATGTCTTGGGATTTTTCTACTCAAACTCCAGGGGGTACGGGGTCCTGTTTACGAGCTGGCTGGGCTGCCAGTCCTTTCTATGCTGCCATTTTTTTTTTGTTTATTTAAAAAAACGCTTCTAAATAATAAAAAACATTTTAAAAATGAAAATGGAAAGCATTCCTTATTTTATGATTTCATCAGTGCTTTTATCATATGAATGTCTTCAGTAGGAGAAGCAGCAAAGCAACCTCACAGTAAAAAGGCACAAGATTTTTTCCCCTCTTTTTTCCACATATCTGAACTGAAACTTATCCTTTTTGCTCAGTTTGTATGAATTACAACAAAGATTATATCATTAAATTTGTGCTAAACTACCACAAACAAAGTTTAGATCCATCACCCAAGCAGCAGATTTGGGAATTGAAATAGAAAGCCACAAGATGAAATATTAAAGTAAGAAAAGACAATATTTTCATTTCTAAATCCTGCCAGTTGGTGTTTAGCTCACCAACACTACTGTTATTAAAAGAAGAGGAACTGCAATGGAGAGGGAAAAACAATCAGGTCAACCAGTCTGTTTTGGCTTGCATCTAATTTGAAACAAACAAAAATAAAAATTCTCCATCTCAGCCTTTTTTGCCATTTACTTTTTGAGCAAGAACAGACTTATGGATTGCATGAATTTGGTTGCAAGCCGTTTTGATTGGCAGTCCCAGAACATACCAAGGTTTTGGTAACAAGGTTGCACAAGTTTGTCTTTTAAAATCTCTGGTTAGTTGTTATGAAAGCCAAACACAACTTATACAAGTTCTCCATTTTCATAGTCTGAATGTGGAGGAAAAATAACAACAGGCCATTCAAAATTGGGTTTTATATAGTAACAACTGATGCAAGGTAGGTCACATAAACCTATCCCCACTGCTCTCCATCCCTTTTTTCAGCTCAGTGCATAAGTAGCAAAACAATATCTGCTGAAAGGCCGTTTCTATCTATACTGACACTTACATATACCTGTTTTGTACAAGAACTAAAAATACTTTCCAGCAATAAAACATTTCCACACAGATAGGCACAGATCGACAGAACAAGTGACTCAGTGCATACCACTTGAATTCTGCGAACTGTTTGTGTCAACCAGACTGGACTGAATGGCATTCTCCAGTTTCCGCCTGAATGGAGTATCTGCAAGGGAAAAACAGGAGGAACAATGAGTGACATGCCTCCATTAAATAATGAGCATAATATTCAAATTTAAGCACCAAACACACATGCAAAGATTAAGCTGAAGCACAAGAAATTCCATTCAAATCCCACTTATTATTGGTTTGCATCATGCAAATCAATCCCGCCACCAGCCGTAAATAAGGAATCAAAGTGTTCCTATAAGATTTAAACATGGTTTTAATTCCTCCTTTTCACTCAATTTTTTTGACCCACTTCTAAGACAAGTATGCTGCATGCTTTAAATAGGCAGAGTGTTTCTTAGTAGAAAGATGAGGGAGTGGGGGTGGAGGGTCAAGAGCAACAAAATGCATTTGCGTTCCTATTTAGGATAAAAATCAATCATTTTTGACAACTGAGAAATGGTGACGGTTGCCTTCATGTCATTTATTTCTATGTATTTCATTTTACTTCCTGAATTTATTAATCTTAGTGGAAAATAGAACATTTATGAAAAATAAGCGTCTGGTAAAGTTAAAACATAATAATGTGATTAATTGCTTTTGGACAGTTGAAATTAACCAAGAAAAAAAATAACTATCCTACATAATAACTAGAAACACTGTTTGCTAACGCAGATCTCTGCTTAGCACCTCATTTCCGCCAGTATATTGTGAAGGATCCTTTTAAAAGACTCCTGTGTCCACAGTTTCTTCCAGATCACTCCCAAAATTGAATGGAATCCAAGTTAAACCAAGAATCAGAAAAAAAAAACAAAATCCACCTAGTAGTTTTTGCAAAGTTGCCAACTAACAGATAAATGCAGACAAAAACAAAACAAATCACTGGTGAAGGTAACGATTCACCAGTGATGCTTTGTTCAAGCAGACATGATTGCAACACAGAACCTTGGAGAGACTTTCTGAATCATTTCACATAAGCTCGGTTTAACAGGGCAACAGCTGCTGTGAGAGATGGTTGTAAGTATTTCCATTACACCCTTGCACTTAAATGGACGATGCTAATGCCCCTAAAATCCAGAAAACCCAACACCAAATTTAGGCAACTGGCTTTACTTCCATGGAAAAAAAAAAAAAGTGACTGAGAGACTTGCTCTTTTAAAGATAACTCAAATAACTCGTTTCTGCTGGGAAGGACTTCTGATGAAAGAATCTACTGTTCAACCTGGTTGGAACGTCTTCATGTAGCAGATTTGAAAGAGCTTTTAGTTCCAATTCAAAGGTGCTACAAACTGGACTGCGTTAGTTGCGAATGTTTAAAATGCTCCTCAGTTTTACGTCAAAGCATCGCTGACGCTGCACTGTGAAAGAGGCTCGTCATGCTCAGCAAAGCTGAAGTGTATCTGCAAAACAAGCCAAGCTGGAGATTCCCACATCCTCCTTCAGGTTCTTCATCTGAGTCGCATTGTCACGCAGGATTGCAGCATTTCAGAAAGTTGGCTTTTCCAGAAGTATCATTGAAGGATAGAAGCTGCCTGACTAGAATGATGCACTGAAGCAACTTTTCTCTGAGTTAATCCCTTCAGTTTTCACTTTGTCTGCTAGAAGTTTATTGCTGTGCTGGAACGCTTCAGCGAGTGTCTGCTGCAGTCTGATCTTCTCTTCCCTTCTTATCTGGATACCTTGGCTGTACACTTATTTCAAATTGCTGCAGTTTTGTTTCTAGACTGAAATATATCCAAAAAAATGAGTGACGTTCAACATTAGCAAATGCAACTCATTCCTAATCACATGTGCCAGAAGTGTTCAAAAATTGCTGTATATAAACTAGAAACAGAGTGAAAGACTACATTATATATAACTATTTATGTACACAAGTTCTGGAAATATTTTATAACCCAATTCTGTGTCGACATATTTTGTTAGGCTAAAACCTGTCGGATACTTATCATTTGTAAACACAAGAGCGCAAACACTTCCCCTCCAGATTACTGAGGTGGAATGGAGAATTCAGTCCCAACACCTGACCTGATGTTAACATAGAAACAAGATACTAATATTGGATCAGTCTCCTCTACTTTCTTTCATATTCAAAACTTGAATACAAAAATAAAGGTCCCTTTCATTTCAGTTTTTCACAGGTGTTAGCATTAAGCGTTGTAAAAGAAACTCTGTGCTACATCGTAGCATCTAGGGCTGTGACTATATGCTTTTGTCCCAATTCAATTCTGATTTTTTGGGTGTCGATTCAATTTAAATTGCGATTCTCACAATTCTTCAATATTGCTGATCTTTGTAGATTAAAAACAAAGAAAAAGTACAAAACTTTTTTTGCTCATTATTTTTCTTGATTTCCATTAAGAAAACAGCACAGTAATCAGACCATCATTCTGCTGCTATAATGCCCAAGAAGTAAAAAGATCAATAAAAGCAAAAATAACCAAAAATGTATAATGTATATATATTAAAAAAACAAAAAAAAAAACAACTGATTTTAAAATTGTGAAGCAAAAAAATCCCGACATATGATTTTTCGATTCGATTTTCCCACCCCCAGTAGCATCTGAGAGGTTGTAATTTTGTGTTTATGCAATTTTATGTGAAATTCTGATAAAACAAAAGAGAAGAAGATTTCTAATAAACACACTTCAGCCAGAAAACTACAAGTAGCATAAATGTGTTTCAGGGTTCAAATTTCCAGATTCAACAGTCACATTGTCTCAAAATGCAGAATAGAGTCTTACTTACTTTTTAGTTTAGCAGCTTGGCTGTGGCCGTATTTACTCATGTCCACACTACCACATTCCTGTACCCGTGATGCCTTTATGTCAAATGAGCCTACATTGAAAGAGAATCTCAGTCAGACGTGCACTTTAAGAGCAACAGAATGAAATTGGTACGGTAACTCATAAAACATGATTGCAATGGGTTGCTTATGCACAAATAAAAAGCCATTAAAAGAAGGAATCTGTTTCTTACTTGAAGAACAGCAAACAGTCAGACTCACCCATCGGTGTGTGAAGAGCAACATGTTCCTGGTACGGATTGAAATACTTGTACTGCTTCCCACAGAACTCACAAACATAGCTCCCAGTTTCTAGAGACAAGAATACACATAAACAATCCTTTGTTATATTTATAATCCATTTTAGTGATAAAACAAGTTTCAAGTCAGATCAAATGAAGCTCTTTTGGATTAGTTGTCATTTAAAAAGCAATGTAAAATTGTTTGTTAATTATACCCCATGTCTACAAGGGGAAGTAGAAAGCAAGAGGTCCAAACAGAGGAAAAGAGTGAGGTGGTGATTCTGATTGTTTTCCCATCTGAATTTAGGTTTAGCTTTTGTACTGGATCGTGTGTGGAGGATCTAACCATTCACCAAATCAGCAGGAATCATTAGTGCAGTAACAAAGAGCAGGCTTCCCACCTGCAAACACCTCCAACTGTCTCTGAAGGGACACAAGCTGCTGTCGGACGAACCCGCGGTCCCTGTGGAGGTGGGTGTGTGCTTTTACCCCTGCGAAAGAGGACTTTTGGACTCATGTTCTCAAACCTTTCCAGTGATTAAAAACCAATAATTGCAAACTGGGTTGAATACTTTCAACTGGACACTCCAACTGTCTCAAATGTCAGTGAAGCAACAAACGGAACAACGGAAGAGCAGTTTTTATAATGTTGTTCTGCTATAACAAGTCTTCATTTTGGTGTTTTGATGTCACTGCTTGAGGACATCTTTAAATGACCTTTAATCTCAGAGCTAATAATATCCATAACCCACACATGTGGTTTGGTGAGCAACAATTTTTTTTAACTTAGTCTGTGTTAAAGACACCACTTGCTGATTGGCTATTGCATTATTACTCGATTCGGTTGTTACACAGAGCAGAGCTCTGACATGTGCAATATGTTAACTTGTACAACAAGTTTGAAAAGTGATGCTTGGATTTTCTTCTGCTTAAATCACAAGTTGCAGTAAACAGATGAACAGGCATCTATTTGTTTATTCATCATTCTTCTACTGCAGATAAAACTGAATGAATACTCAACTGATGAGAATAAATATCTCATTAAAAAAAAGCTTTAAATAAAAAAATATAACATTATCAGCTTAAACAAAAGCCTTAAAGAGAGAATACATAAGGCAAAATACTGATAGTCGGCAACAGAGGAGCCTTATGTTTGGAACGGTTCTGAAAGTCATATGAACAATATCTAAATTTGATCGGCTGATCCCTCTTGCAAGTCTGCTATTTGGAAAATTAAGCTTTTCTAAACTTTCCACCAGTCAAATCGTGTGTGTTTTATAAAAAACTGTGTATATATATATCAATATATATACATGTATATATATATATATCTATATATCTATCTATCTATCTATATATATCTATATATCTATCTATCTATCTATCTATATATATCTATATATCTATCTATCTATCTATATCTATATATCTATCTATATATCTATCTATATATATATATATATATATATATCTATATCTATATATATATATATATCTATATCTATATATATATATATATATATGTATATATGAGGCAAATCTCCCACAATAAACAACATTAGCCTGCATCTGTTTTATTGGTTGAACAAGTTATTTTCTGTGACCACCACAGACAGCCTGTTTATTCAGATCCAGCATCAACAGGAGAAAACCAATAAAACTGGCAAAAATGCACAAATACAAAATCATCAAATATTATAGATTTCCATGGTAACTCCATTATTAGTATTAGGTTTTTGTGACTGTAATATCAAATACAAGGCAAAAAGAAACAAACAAAAAAAAACACACTAAAATAGCCTGAGGATGAGGATTGTCAGCTACCAGATTTTATAACACTTGTGTATAGCTGACAAATAACACAATTCTTATTATTTGTATTACATTAGTGTTGTTGCAGATTATGGTTAAATAAAAGAAACAGGCTGAAATAAAGAGAACTTTGTTCCACTAACTATTCTGGTTTTATATATTATTGACCCAACATTGCCAACTCTACTTGCCTGCATCCTCCTTGTTACCACAGGCTGAAACCCTGAAATGGCAGATTTAAGACTGATTGTTGTCAGCTCATTGCTCGATGTTATACCACCCCTTTACATGATAGGAGATCTGCTTGTGTTGGCATGTAATAGATTGCATGATAAGTGAAGCTTATCAGTTCTTAAACCAAAATTTAAGATGTTGCAACTGATCAATTGCAAAGGAGCACAATTAATTTAGATGTTTAGATTAATATAAACATTTATGTTTTTCTTTTAATGACAAGTCCCACATGTGTGACCACTATTTTAAACCTAAAGTTGATTATAGGAAGATAAATCATAAATATGATGCATTAATGCTAAGTGGCATTCCTTCAGTTATACTCAATGAGGTTATGAGTACAGATCTAGACAGTATTCAGGATTTGAAAACCTTCATTGAATTTAACAATTTTATTGTTTTTAGTCTCATTATTCCATTTGAAACCAAGGTATGAAAAGCCACTAATTTTGAATAATGTGACACCCAAATTTAAACAAAAGAAAGTGCACAAAACATTCTTACTTGGTCCAATTTTTTGATAGGGTTCAACTGGCTCTTCCTCCTTAAGGCCATCCACAGGCAACACTACCTGTTCATATGGATCTGAAAGAGAGCAGAGGTTTAGAATAAATCTACTTGTTTTAAGCATCAACAATGTAAATATTTACCTATTTAATTTTTAGTTAGTTGTCTAATGTTTGGTCTTGCACGTAGCTCATGTACAGGCTTTAAACTTAAAATGATTTCAAGGTAAATAAAGTTTTTTCAGAACAACCATAATCAGAATGCAGTTTATTGTCATTCAACTGAGTACAACGAGATTGGAGAGAAGCACGTTTTTACAGTGCAGTCAAGTAACAAAACACTCGAGATGCCACTAAAGTTAAACATCGTTTCTGGAAACATTAGCTGTACTTGCCGATCTTAAATGCTACTAATTCTATAAAGATGGATTAAACAGCGCCTTCTTGTTGTATGCTCTCTTGCCAGATGTTTTCATGTCTCAGTTCACTGCTTTTTATTTTTTTTATGTTTTACAACTGCTGCAGAAAGAGATTCATGAAACTGGAAAACCCCAAAGTTCTTTTGTTCTAAATGCTTTTTTAGTTATCTTTTTTTTTTTTTTTTTTTTTTGTTAAACCTCAAAACTGGATTTTCACTTTACACTTTTTTTTTTGTTTGACTTAATTAGGTTGTAACCCTGACAATAATGAATTCACCATGGATCATAAAATGTATTTGCATTTCTAAATAATTAAACAGTAATAAATATTTCTTAGTTTCAGTACAAAACAATTTTTGATTCTGTGAAGCATTAACTATAGCCCTGTCATATTTTACATATGTTGCTTCTTCGTCATTTAATCATTTGTAAAACTTACATTTTGTTTAATTATGTGTGATAATTAAAACCAAAACTCAGTTGAGGCTAAAAAGGCTATAAAAATTATTATGGATACAGTGTAAAATTTCCAGTCTGTAGCAAACTAATTGTTCCTCTGTGCCGTTTCCAATCAGACGAATCTCCATGACATTACTTTCACAACAAACTGCTCAACAAATTGTGAAATTCTTCTGGCTATGATACAATGTACCCTGCAATAATCTGTCCCAACCTGTTTAGGTACACTTGCTTTATTGATTGTTAAAAATAGGGTCAACGAGAACAAATTAAGATATCTACTGGTAATATTCGGATTTGGAACAAATTACATTATCTAGTATACAATATTATATTTAATTCCAAGTTGCATTGTGCCTGTTCTATGAATGAAATCAGGTTGACTAATCACACAAATATTAAAGGCTTCACATCTCGACACTAATACACCAAAAACCCCATTTTGTTTGTTGTGTGTGCAATTTCTTTAGTGAAATTAGCAAATAAAGTTTTAAACATACAGAGGCTTAAATAGTACTTTCAAACAAAAACAACAAAAGCAGCTTTTAGTTTAGCTGTGGATGTCACAACCCTTGCAAAGAACCACAAAATGAGCCATTTTTAACTGTTTAAATAAAGGTTTAAGTGAGTTGGCATAAAATGATTGAAATCGGAAAGTTCAATGAATGTCTTTCAAGCTTGGGTCTGAAAGGCTAAAGATATAGACAGCATAACAAACTGTAAACATGCTGGTTACCATCAACGGCGTGCAGGTCACGGTGCTCCTGGAAGCAACTGTAGTATTTATACTTCTTGCCACAGATGTCACAGGAGTAACGGAAGCTATCTGCAGAGGTAGGCAAATAGACAAAAGATGTTTTATTTGGTCCACATACAGAGAAGCCGACAAGAAAATCAGCAGGCCTTATATTTAACCATCTAATAAATTAAAAAGAGCAAAATGCTGTCTAATAATTACCCATCACTATGAAGCCTTGCGGCTCAAAAAATAGACAAGTGGGCACAGCTTAACCATATACAGTGTAGATACCATGCATACAGTTCTCAAGTGAATCTCAACACACAGCAATTTCATAAGGCTTATAAAACTGCTGTTTTTAGCCTTTCTGAAGCAGAAAAAAATACAGAAGACAAGCTGTCACTTCATGCATACAGACAATCTGGGAGTTTAAATAAGATCAAACAGATTAATCTGACGATGAAATGATGAAGGAAAAGGTGATCGTGATTTGATTATTCTGCATTTGCATAAGAACAAAGGGTTAAAATAGACGTATGCAGATTTAATTCAAATGTAAATTCAAAGCAGCTTTTTCATCGGAATTACTTATAAATATGCAAATTTTCTGGTTTATTATAAGATGTAAGCAAAAATTAAATAGCAAGATATCCGCATTTTTTATTAAGTGACCTTGAACACATGGTTGATGACAGTTTTAAAGCGATAAAATGATCAAACAAAATATTTATTTTTGTTTAAATAGGAAAAAGCGTTCAAAACATTGCATCGCGTTTCATATTTAATACTGATGCAGCTTTCACAAAGCCTTTTGTAAAAATCTACCAGCATGAAACACAGGAGGGATGTAAATGACTTGTTCTGCTTGTGTTCATTTTGTTGCAGTGGAAACGTTGTGAAGCCAGGTGTCTGTTCACAAGAACATCTGCAGTGCCTCTTGGCACCTCAAAGTCAGATCCTGTCAGAGCGTAATCTGTTGCATGAAAGGAACAGTACACAACTACAAGATAAAAATCAATTTAACAATTTCTCGTCGGCAGGCTCAGGTTTATTCTTCTCTCTATAATCATGTCTGGCCGCCATTCCCCTCAAACACACACACACACACCCATGTGACAAATATTTCATTGGTTAACAGTGGAGCAACAAATTCTCCATTTTCTTCAACCCTTTCTCTAGAGGAGCTGTTAATTCAATTAGCTGCATTCTCGACTGACTTCCTGACACATCTGAAAGATGTAAATACTGCACGAAAATAAGCAGCGGAAAAATAAAACATTCAGTGGTGGGTAGGAATATTCTAAGACTGAAAATGTCTCAACTCCTGTTGGGTTAAAAAGGAAAATTGATTTTTTTTTTCTTAAATAAATGTATTTTAGAGTAAATGACTGCACAGAAATGTGATGGAAGGGGTATACAAATAACATCACAGGTGGTTTAAAACATTTCAGACCAAAAAGGCTCAGCTTTGAGCTCAACTGGAAATACGACTACAGCAGTAATTATCACGAGGCCTGATTGTAATTGCAGTTTTAACACCTTGAGGCTACAATAATTTACATATGATAGCATTTTTATGACATTTAACATGATTAAAACTAATTTCAAACAACTCAAATCAAAAGGATTCTTTGTGTGGTACAATATAATCAAAACTCAAATAACATCACCAGTCCAGGTAACGGCGAGGATACATTTGAAGGAAATCCAAAGCTGTAAAAGCAAAGATAACTGCGCATGAATGCATGATCCATCCAGGTTGGATTTTTTACGATGCACACACAAAAGAGGCCACCCAAGTTTACAATCAGCTGCCAAATATATATGACAACTCATTCACATATTTTTTTCTTTTTTTTTTCTTTTTTTTTTTTAAAAAAAATAGTCAATCTAGTAAAATGTGCTGCTATAAAAGCTCGACAGACTTCCTGTACTGAAGAATGTCACTGTTGGCACCATATGTTTTTTTTTTTTTTTTTCTCCGATCCTCTATTTTTTAAATCACAGGGCTGTTTCTGGTCTCAACACCCACATTAATCATAAGTATCAAAAGGCTTATGATTCAAGCCTTTAAAATATTACTCCCAAAACGTCCTCCTCCACAACGCTAGCTGCGATGTTGTCCTGTTAAAAATGCTCCCTGACTCGTCACACTTTTAAAAGAAAGGTGCTATGAATCTGAATCTGGTATTAAACAAGCTTTAAATCAACGACATTGTATCATACCGTCACAGGATTGCCCTGCCTAGACAAAAGATTTAAGCATAGTTTGATCAGTGAAATGTGTCCGTGTTTTTTTTTTTTTTTTTTATCCTCAGGCAACTGCTTAATTTATCCTTCCTTCAGTTATATTATCACTTTCTGCCACTTTCGTTTTGGGGCCACTTACACTGCTTCATGTTAGATTTAAAAATACATTTGTAAACTGATATGCCAGACATCATCGAGCTTAAAGTCTAAATATGCAGCAGCATATACCCAATATGCTTCGCAGCATTTTCCATCCTCATAAGAATTTCATTTAATGGTATTTTCTTAGCCAAGCTGCCTCTCTGGGCTATATATTATCACTGTCACAGACCTTGTGGTTATTATGCTCGAGTACCTTAAAAAAGTTTGGGGAAAAAAAAATAACAAAAAAAACTTGTTTTATCCTAAAAGATGTGCACTTTTTTTTTTTATTCCCTCTGCCTTGTTACTGCACATTTATGCCATGAATCTTCTCCCTTTAAGCAGTGTGCACATTGATGAGTGTGTAGGAGAATTTATAAATAACTCAAAAATTACTGAGGTAGAAGTATTTTTAGTCATAATCAAACTTTTCCTGTGACACTTTGTTGCTTGATAAATACAATTCCTGGCAGCTGATATTCAGCCTCTTATATGCAAGTATCTGAATTTCTTTTTTTCAGCAGGATATTCTTATATAACTGTTAATAAATATTATTGTAATTGTATTCATATCATACCTACAGTCTTGAGTTAAATCTGGGGTTACTATCTTTACAAGAAAGGCAGTAAAAGTTTGTGCTGACATGAAAACAGAGCTTGGTTTGTTCGAATGAAAACAAACAAAACTTACTGTTGGACGTCTGAGGCAGACCATCTCCAACCATGCTCTCTGACTCTGTAGAGAAGATTAATGCAGATTTAACTCCTGCGTATCACATTAGTAATCATTTTGACAATGAATAAATAATATATAAACAATGCACAATTATTGGCCACAACAGGACTAATATTAAGGAAGTGAATAATTTTTAAATGATACAGTCAGAACAAAACAAAATAATAAAAACACTAAGTTGCACAATCACTTTATGCCAAAATGAAACAGAAAATATCCTGAGGTTTGATTAATTAGGTCTGGTGATTATAAATGCTACATAGACTAGGCTGGAAAAGATGGTCAGTCCAGAAATGTATCAGTGCACCGTTTCACAGCCAAAATCTGTGACAGCCACACAAGTAATTATGGCACTGGAAAGTTACACATTTATCTGAAAAACAAGTAATGCAGCATAGCTGTTATATAAGTGGTGATACCATCTTCAATCTCAAATTGTCTTGTCAAATGATGAAAAAAATGTATTTATGGTACCGGTATATTGTTTTTGGGGAATATGCAGTTGAATATAGAGATTAATTTATTCAAATACCATTGCATTTAGGTTAATTTACATTCTCCATTAGTTGTTAACTGCTTTGGAAACAAATGTGGGGATAAAAAAAACAAAAAACAAAACAACAATGAAAAAACAAAACAGACATACCTCTATGTGCTCTCACATGTGTCTGAAAGCAGTTATAATATTTGTACTTCTTCCCACAAACTGCACATACGTATGAACCTGCATACAAATTCAAAACGTTATAAACACACATGCACAGCGCAGATAGTCTGTAGTTTGTAGTAGTAATTAGTAATAGTAATTTGTCAATGTTATTATAACATTAATAACTAAATCACTACCATCATCATCATCATCATTTTAAGCTTGCAAATGAATAGCAGCAAAGATCAAAATCTCATAAAGTCTCTCATGGAACAGTTGACACAAATTGCTAAAATATATTTCTCATTTCCTTCTAATGTCACATTTGCTAGCCATGCAGAATGGTGTTATTCAACCAGGTTTGAGATATCCATCTTTAAGATTTCAGCTGCCATCCCAAAATATCAAAGTAAAAAGAATTTCATTTGTGTTTACAGGTTTGGAAAATTACATTTTAAAAAAAAATGCACCCACAACTGCACGTTATCAATGGTTTTCATAAGAGCTACTTCGTCCTAAGAAAGAAGTTCAAACAAAAGCTATTTATTGATCGATGTGAACGAAACACAGTTTCTGTAAATTGGCACAAGTTGATTTTTTTTCTTTTTAAATGTCACTTTTAAATATGTGTCTGTAAATGAGCGTATATGTCAATATATATTCACACACCTATGCACGAGTCTGTGCTCTTCGTTGGAGGAGGCGTACCAAGGGCAAACATACCCTCGGTCTGAGCTCTACGGTTTCCCCCTCCACTGGATCCGCCATCATTTCCGCCAATGACAACACAGATCTCTGCAGGGTTGGGATCACCAACTTTCCCATTGCTTGTTTCTGAGGTCCCTGGTTCTTTCTTTACATTGACGGGCGGTGGGCTAGTACTCTTCGCTGCTGAGGCATCTGTAGCTGCACTTCCACTCACATCTGCTTTCTCCTTTCCAGGATTGGAAGCCTCTTGTGCACTCATGACTCCACCTCCTTTGAGCCTGGGCTTCTGTATTAGAAGGGAAAAAAAAACAACAAAAAAATAAACAAACAGCAGCTCAAGTTTCAAAAATATATTAAAAATAAATTAGTTTTATGTGGTACATGTAAAGATAATCATTCAATCAACAATACGGTGAAAATGAATGAAAGTGCTGAGATGCTGTCAAGGAATGTCTTATAAACCAGAAAGAGGACAATCTTTTGGTTGGTGTTTTCTTTCTCCAAGCTAGGTTCCAAAAAGAGAAAAGTCCTGCGTTAATATACAGGTAGCATACTCCATACCACTATTTATTATTAACCACATCGCTACACCAATTAACACTTCTAAATCTCTTGCAGCTTTCATGTATAAACAGTTTTTTTCTCTTCAACAGCTGGCATCATTAGCTTCCTCAGTTAAAGCGTTTGGTTTGGTTAAAACAACGTTTGGTCTAATTGTATCAGTAGTACGGTTGTATGTACTAATGTGTCCAAATGCAGCCTGATTTGGGCCAAACAACCAGACTGATTATGATGTTAACTGAAAAGTGAGCTTTGGTTTGCAAGCTTGCAAAACCACCTGTTTTTTGTGGTGTTAAAATTACAGCACTTTTTTATGACAAAATATACACTACCCATTAAAACTTAGGACACATTTTCCTCATTAAATCTAAACAATCTAACAGGAAAATATGTCCAAACTATTGGCTGGTATTGTATGGGATTTAAGCATGATTTCAAAACTAATACTAGGACTTACACTTCTGCTCTTGGTTTAGATAATATTGAATGAAGCAGCACATTGAAATACATTTATGTACTTGTGGTTTTTTAGTTGTATAATCTCATTTGCCCCACATATCTGGTATTATTGCTTTAACAGTGTGTAGGCATGATAAGCGAGTAACAACGATGAAAGACTATAACTCTCAGGATGTACTGCATGTTAGATTTATTGGGGAAAAATATAATTGCTTCAACCCTGGAAAAAAATGCAGTGGAGATATTATCCAATTGAAGAGTGCAACTTGTTAACAATTCTTACTAAATTCAGTCTGTCCAACTATAACAGTCAATCAACATTATCTAGATACAGATGAAAGCTCAACAAGCACAAGAGACACTTAAAAATTATCTGTGGCAATGTTAATCAGATTAAACAAAAAAAGAAAGACAGACAATGTTCTCTTGTCCATGAAGAACAAGGTGTTGCTTAACTGTTCATCACTGACATTTGATGGCATAAACTCCACTGCTTTGTGGCACCAAACAGTCCAGTTTTAGAAATATCAAAATTATACAACTTGCCACTTCAACACATAGCTATAAAAGGACTTGTTAAGAGAATGTGCTCAAATGCAACCAAGCAAAACAGAGTTATGCCAGGATGACTGATATTATGGGAGGAAGGAAAATTAGTATTCTAATAATAGCACACCAATACAGCAACAACAACCTTCTTCATTGCCCAAATTCAACTTTCTTTGGGTATGACACATGGCCTACAAACCTCAGCAAACAGTCCTGAACCGAGTAATGTTGAAACAAACTATTGCTGCTTTGCATTTCAAATACCTTACCTGCAGCTAAATCATTTCACATCAGCTACATCACACTGTATTTAATCTGAAAGGAACATTTACTAAGACTAGTTATAATCCCTGATGTACAGCATGTTAGCTAAATAGATGTCACATTTGCTAGGTTGGACATGTCAATTTGGAAGTGTTAAGATGGATAGTGACCACATGCCAGCAACAGTAAAACACAACCAATTGTGCATCTCTGCTCATTGGGCGTTTTGCCCTTTGATCCCCCACGTCAGAGGCTGACCCACTACAGGTTGATCAGACTTGGGAGTGTGTTACATATAGGCTTCATATGGTCATTAGGAGGCCCACACGGTGTCCAGTCTCTTCAGCCACAGCCAGTAACTGCTTATATCACTAACACTGGCAAGCACTTTTATGACTTTCTTTTTGCCCTGCCCTCAGACTGTCAACTCCTTCAGCAGCCTCTACTGGTTGCATTATTGCATTCCAGCGCTCTTCCTCCACTTCAGATGCCAACTTTGTATATAGCCAAATTTTCAATTCAAAGACTTCTTCGATGGGTCCTCCGAACACATTGTTCAACAATGAAGACATACAGACAAGATTTAGACCAAAAGGAACAGATCTGGGCACAAGCTGGTCACTGCAATTTGGGTCCACCCTCATTTCCCAACCCTGGGCTGTCAAGTGAACAGTAGTCTGGTAACGAGTTGGTCTGTCGAGGAATTTATTATTAATACACTAGTCTACTGTGAGAGGAATCACCGACAAGTTATACAGATTTCAAAAGACTAAGCACTAAAATAAATTCAGTACCAAAATAATACTTGTAGATTTATCCAAAAGCCCAGTATTTCAACATATGTAAAATTTGCAGCTTTTGGTGTCCATGTGTTGCAATTATGGCAAAGCAACACCATCATTTCACTATAGTGTTTTAAAGAACATACAAGCAAGCAGATTGTCCAGTGTTATTACACCATACAAATATCTGTCAGTCTAATTTTGTTCAACCAGCCAAAGCAATAATTGAGGCCCAGACTCTCTTTCACACATACACAAGAATCGCCCACTCCCAGCTCAGTGCAAACAGAAAGTTGACCAATATTTAGCAACGTTACAATCTTTTAAAAGCTGTTATAAAACAGCCTATTGTGTTGGGCAAAGTTCCCCTTAGTGTGGCACCCTTCTGCTCAAAGCACAGAATGGGTCACTTTATATTTGTGCATTACAGATAAAAATACAGATACATGTATGCAACAGCTGATTACTGGATCAGTTTGTCCAGAAAGGGACAGATTAAACAAGGGCCACTTGTCAGCTAGCAATCTTGTAACACAAATCACCTCCAAAAAATATTTATAACGAAAAAGGTTTTTTCATGGATGATTTATATCTTTTTTTTTTTTTTTTTCTTTTTGAAATGGCATGAAAATATGCCAAAATTAATTTCAAAGCTGAACGAGACCACTCAACAAAGGGGTGAAAGTCTGGCCTGAAATTCATTTAAAATTCCCTTTCCTGTTGTGGAGGGATTAGATACTGACAGTACTTGCAAACCCAAGAAAACCTGGTGACTTGGACAATTTCGCATCTGATCTAAACATTTATATTTGTTCAAATCCAATTTAAAAATATAAATCTTCATTTCCTTGTGGAACTGTTTAAGCATATCTCATTTACAAATGCATTTCTGAATTTGTACATTCCTAGTGGTGCAGACAACACACATGAACAACACATCAGCAACCCTTTAACCTAAACAGCTTTCGAGTACAAGTTAATGAACCTGATCTAAAAAGAAGACATGCTGATACTGACTTTGCAGCCTCTTTTATGAGTCACATAATCTTACACATTATAAGCCTTTGCCAAAATTTATCAGCAAAATAGTATTCCATGAAAAATAGTTTGCTTAATAAAGAGCTTTTATGCCCCCCCCCATGTTTTTTTTTTAAATTTAGCACTTAATATTGATGATTTTATTTTCATACTTAAATTACTCTGCATGCGTGAGCAAAAGTCAGTAACTAGAAGAAGGAAGTGAACTTCAGTCCTATAAATTGTCAAAAAAACAGTATCAACCTTTTCTTCTCAGCAAGTCAAACATTTCTTTGCAAGTGCACCTTCTAACATAAAGATGGTCATCAACAGGTCTCATCTACTTTCAGCATGGATGAGGTAATCCAAGTCTGACATTTCATGTGTGTAGTTCAATCTTCATTATGGCCACCAATGTCTTTAGATGCAAGCTGTGTATGACAAGCAGAGGAACTAAGAAGTCTACAAAAGTAACCAGCATGTGCTTGCTGGTACATAACTGAAGACTGACTTGGTTATAATAAGAAAATAAACAAGTAATCCATAGAGATTTTCTTTCTCTTTTCTTTTTTGTTAAACATCCTGTTAAACTGGAAAATCAGACCAAAGCAATAACCTATCACACATAATTATTTATTCAAAATGCATTGTTTCCTTAATAAATATTTAACACTCTGGGGGCCATGTACTGGAGCAGTGGGAATAGTATGAAGAGTTCATGCTCCTGTGTAACACAATATGGAGTAACTTCAACCTGTTGATATATTAAATACTGGAAAAAATATTTATAAAGAAAAAAGAAAATGTTGATTTAGTCCGTTTTTCAATCCTGTTAATGTTCCCTTGTATCAAAAAAAAAAAACTGCTAGAAACTGGATAGTTCTTTTCTCCCAACAGTTTTTTTTTTTTTTTTTTTTAAACTTTGATTAATCTTGAAAATCAAAAGGTTCTTTGATCTTTTGCACATTAAATTGCAGCCTATGAGGTAATACTGCATGCCAGGGTATCATTTAGGGAACATTTCAAAGGGATCAAAAGGTAGATATTCCACAATTCCATGCTACACTCCTTTCACAACCAACATGTAATCAATTTAGATAAAAGCATCAATGTTCCCTGCATCACAAATTTAAGCAGACTCTGATGATAAACACCTGAAAGCGCTCACGTCCAGAGGACGCTTCCAGTGGATCAGGAAGCAGGAAGAAGCTCTGCAGTCAAGCTGTGTCAAACAGTAATTTCATGAAATGAGAAAAACAAAACAAAACAAAACAAAAAAAAAAAAAAAAAATGTAAAAAGAGAACTGCCTTAAGTGACATAAATTTGACTTTGGACATTCAGTTGTAACCAAGAGGGAAGGCTGGATATAAATATTGTCATTTAGAAACTTTTATTGGTGTTCGTCAAGAACTGACTGCCAACTTCAACATTTAAGTATTTTATATGCTTTAAATCTGAACATTTTTCTCATGTTGACATACATAAAGAAATTATGAATTACGTTAAGCTTTTTTATACTTTTATATTTGCATTTTCTCTTTGAGATTTAAATTTAAATCTAAAGTAATGAATAAACATGTATTACCTTGATTATAGTTACAGAATAATTTTGTTACTTTAACTTTGTGAGGAGAAAAAATAAATCAAAGATAATCCAGAAATGAAAGGGACATTTTTACTCTGATCTTTAATAAATTACTAAAAACATTCTGGTTTTACCTAAATTGTGAATAATTGGCCACAGTTGAGAGCACCCTGCACAGAGGAAGAAAAAATCTGATAAACAGTTGAGATAAGTAAAAATATACTGGTCTGACTGAGGTAAACAGCACATTTGATATTGCTGCATTAATAATAAATCAGATTTTAAAATTCTATTTTTGAGGGGGAAAAATAAAAAAAACAAAAAAACAAAAACCTTCAGATCAGCAAACAGAGCTACACATTTACTGTTTACGCAGCAGTGTCGAATTCTACATCTTAGTGACATATTACACTGAAACATGAGTTCAACATTTTTCCATCTCTGTAATGTGTAGAAATGAATTCTAGAAAAGGCTGACCGTCCACTTCATGCCCCTTAAGGTCTCCTTAAAGGATTTTGCTTATGGGTGCTCACTTTTATATCTGAGACCAGTGGAATATGCTGCTGTCTGCTCTGTGTGTGTGTGTGTGTGTGTGTGTGTGTGTGTGTGTGTGTGTGTGTGTGTGTGTGTGTGTGTGTGTGTGTGTGTGGGTACAATACAGTCCACGACAGTAAATGCATGGCAGTTTCATACTTTTGTTACAAACTTTGGTAAATCAATCCAATCAATATTAAAAAATAACTTTAATAATAGCATACTACAGAGGAATACATCTTTTTTTTTTTTTTAAGATTATGTGACTTATACTTAACAAGAGCAAAGTTTCTATAAAACAGTTCTGCCTCTATAGTAATTTGGGTTTAGCCTTGAGCTAGCCTCTTTCTGTCAGCAGGTTTCTTCAGAGCAAATGAGAAATTTCACGATGCATGTTATTTA
Organism: Telmatherina bonti; assembly: GCF_933228915.1. Lineage (NCBI taxonomy): Eukaryota > Metazoa > Chordata > Actinopteri > Atheriniformes > Telmatherinidae > Telmatherina > Telmatherina bonti. The sequence continues at coordinate 18,141,928 of NC_136615.1, forward strand.
TTTTTATTAGGCCTACAGTGTCTAAGCTGACAAGATCAGCCAAAGTATAAGAAATGAGGTTACTTCTAAAAGAGACATTTTGTTCTTGCTTAAATATTCTATGTGCAGTTTCCTATCCAGCTAAACTATAAACAACATTTATACACTGGCAATTGAAGTTTTGTGCAAATAAATATGTTTTGTTTTGGGGGGGTTAAAAAGAAAAAAATACTATTAAATTAAATTGGTCTTATAAGCTTTGGTTGAATAGATGGCTTATTGTAATGTAGAATAACCTAATTCTCAAATGTTAGGATATAAAAATGAGAAATGAAAATCTTAAGAAAAATGTTTAACATGACCATCAATTTACATTTTATCAGCCACAATAACATCTCAATTTTATAAAGTCAGGATAAATCAAGATGCAGTATTAAAACTAAATAGGAAAAAAAAAGCAATGGTTTGTAAATTTCATAAACTCATATTTCATTCCCAATAGAACATAAACACATTAGATGCTGAAACTGAGACATTTGACCATTTTAGGGAAAATATTAGCTTACACTGAATTGAATGCATTTTGAAACCTGCATTTGACAGTGATTTCTGGAAGAATTCCAAAACCAATGAAATGATATTTAGTAGAAAATCCTGTCTGTTTTAACCATAGACTGTATATAAAAAGATGGAGGGGCATGAGTATCGTCTCGCCCGGAAAATACATATATGGGCAAAGAAGTAGAGCTGAGAGGGGGGCTGTGAGCGTCATGGTGGATGATTGACATCGAGCGAACTCTGAGCTGCTTGCAGCTAAGAGCTTACCGAGCTAACAGGAGATAAAAGGAGCTAACCAGCTAACGGAGGTAAACGGCCAAAAGCTAAGTCACGTTGTTGACTGGCTATAAACCGCGTTCTTCCTACGTTCTTCTCACTTGAAGCGGGAGATTGGGTACATGTCAATCAAAAGGACACGCCCCTAAATATGTAGAATTTCAAGATTAAATTACTTTTAAATGGGCGAGTTATAAAAAATTCACTCCCCCACAGTTGTCATGAAGGTAAACCCGACCCATTAAAGCGAAAATGGATTTTTGAACCAGACTGTAAACATGTTTATTTCCGCTGTGAAGCTGGCCTTTTTAACATGGGGATTTGCTCTATTTTTGCAGCCAGCCACTAGCGGATGAAGGGAGAACTGTAGTTTTATGCACTTCCACATAGGCTTCACTTTTAAACCAAGCGGCTTCCGGAGGTTGCCGCTTGGTTTTAACAATTCTGTAGCAGATGTCCCACCCACAGAACATTAAGTCCTTTCACAAATAAATACGTATATTATCTAATGTCTAATCCAAGTACCAACACATGTTATAAACCACTGGAAAACAAAGGTTCTTGAGATTTGAATAATTCAAACCATTCCAGGTTTAAATCGTAACTGTAAACCCAGTTTAGCCAATTCAGTAAACCATTATTTCAGACCTGCAGCCAATACAGAAGTTTATGTTTGTACAATACTTCAGTAGCAAATGATACAGGAATGCTTGTGTTGCAGTAACACCAGCAAGAGTCCAGTAAAAGCAGTCCAGTAATATAGTTGGTCCACAACATATCTTTAATCCATAAAGACCCACTAACTGCATCGAAAGCATCAATAATATCCCCAATATTCAGATATGTTACAGTGTCCTATTCTTTTGATTGAAGCTTGAGGATCATTTGAGCTATTTAAACTTGATTACTAAAGTCCACTGGTTTTCTAATTCTGACTGTTGGGGAGGAAAGATTCAGAGTGATAGCTTTCAAACAAGCCCTTGACAAAACCTGTCCTTAAATGGTTCAAGAAAAGCTTTCAATTTACTTTGGTTATGATTCTTCTAGGCGTTTTAGGGAAAAACTAGATTTTAAAATAACGCAGTGCCAACTGTGGACCTGAACATTGTGAGAATCATGTTTTGCCCTTCAGCCTTATTTCCTCTATACGCAGAGATTCTCCCCAATTCTCTGAATCTTTGGTTGATAAAAAAACTATAAATTGTGCACTCTATGAACTCTTCCTCTACCAGTTACATCCTCCTTTTAACAAGGTGGTATTGGAAATAATGACACTGTGAGCTGTCTTAGGAAGCTGAATGCAGTGAAGAATGTGTCCAGGTAGAGGAAGTGTCTTTTACTCATTATCAGACATAAGCCATATAGATTAGTCCAGATTTTAGAGTGACTGAAATCGATGTTTTACCACAAGTGCCTCAGAAGTTAAGATACACATTAGCTTTATGCTAAGCTCCAAACAGCAGGAATACACAGGAGTTAGGAGGCATGTTCCAGTTAGCCGGAACACTACTGCACATGTATTGTTTATTTACACTTTGTTTTTAACTGTGCAATGCTGATGCATCTCATCTTCCTTTCTCCACCCTACTGTCCCCATGGGTAGTCTTCCAAAAAAAAACAAACACCATATAGCTATAGTTTCCACAGATGGAAGGAGATCACTGCTGCCGTTGCTAAGCACATCTGACAAATAACTGATGACTGACACAAAATTACACAAACAAGTTTATATTGTTAAGTATATCGTTATGGGGATATAAAATAAGCTATATCAGGATATGAAATTTCGGTCATATTGCCTAGCCCTAAAACCAATTTACCAGTTTATTCCAATTACTAGCAATTAGTTTGATTAATCTTTAGAATCTGTTCTTAAATATGAAAGAACAGAATGTGATTATATTAGTGCACATGTATGCAAGAACATAGCTCTGGTCATTTGGCTGTGAAATCCTTACAAACCAGTTACCCAATAAAGCTGTGCCAAATCTTTATCATGTGGTTTCACTTAAACTACATTTTGAGGAACAAAGAGGCAAAGCCATTCATTTTAGATTTTTTTTTTTTTTTTAAAAAGATTAAAAAAAACTTCCCAAAAAGCTTAAAGCAGATCAGACAGCAGTTCTGCCCCCCACCCCAAACATGTTCCTGACCAATTCTGTTATCATCTTACAGCCCTTATTGCTAACCACAAGGTGCAAAATGGCCAAAAAGTTAGAGAATACCCAAATGTATCAAAAGTTCATTTCACCCACGAAGAAAACAGCAATATGTAGCACACAGGTTGCTACAATAATATTGTTAACAAATCATGGTACTATGGGGACATTTTACCCCTTAATGAGGTTTAGTTACATGTCAAATACTCTATATTGTATAGTTTATACCATTGCATTTTAGCATGTTGATACAAAACTATGAATACACTCTTCTATGACTTCTTTTATGGTTAAAGAAAATAAAAGTATTTATTTTGGTCAGCATGAAGAATACATTTACGTTTTAAGTTTAAAAATAAAATATATTTCCTGCTCATGTATTTATTTTGTTCTGTGTGGCCTTTTAAAAAGAAAATGTGGGACTATCACTCGCCATAATTTTTGTTTAACTTGAACTGAACATGCCGCATTAGTGACAAATAAGAAAAACTGTGACATGAAATGTATCATTAAAAAGGTTTCATCTAGACTCAAAGCACCAGAATGAGCAGTGTAGTAATTGTTAGATAAGTCTCCTATTCACCACATGTTCATCTTTTCTGTTTGGTAATTGCTACTGAGTTGAGCCTAAGATATCATCATTAAGATCATAAGATCATTTTGTTTTTCAAAATTTTATTTCCAAATTGTTTAACAATCTATGGAGGGAAATGAAGCAACTTCAACTGATGACTTAATGATTAGAAAATGTGAAATTTACCCAACCTCTGTCATCAGATGAAATAATGACAAGGACACATGCATCTGAATACAGTAACTTCTGTTCCCATCCAAGCAACATTTCCTGCACAGCATTCTGAATCCAGACCCTAAATGAATATATAAAATTGTCTGTTGTGGCCCATTTTCCTCTAATTAAAGCCAAAATGCAAAATGGGCCATCTGGCCTTCTGTTCTTTCATAGTCTGAGGCATCTGATATACAGTAACCTATAGTAACACAGCGGGATAAAAATCCAAACCAGATGTACATTTGTTTGATGTTCTTTACAAACACGGCACAACCAAAACTATAACACAACCTAAGGACATTTAGTCAAATTAAGTCACGCAGGGCAATGTTAGGAAACAAAAGCAGACATAAGTAAACACATCAAGCTAGATCTTTCTTTTTATGATTTGGCCAAACTGAGTTTTTTCAAATATGACAGCACATATTAACCAAAGTTTTAAATATTGTTGTAATGTGCTGAATTAATCAACAAGGAGGTTATGCATACAAGGAAAACATCTCTAGGACATACCTCTGTCACAAATTCAGCGCTTAGTCGCAGGGGTACTTAAAATAATTGGCCTATTTTTGGGCAATACTGTATCTGGCTGTGCACAATAATGAAGTAAATCAATCATCATGCTTCTAACCTACAGAGATGTTCTTGCTTTATAAACTCTGCAGTGCTTGACCTAAAGTCACTAAGCTCTGCATGTTAAGCAGCCTGCAACAGTGATTCCAAATATAAAACAAATTTGTTTAAGGCTTAAATTTGTTTCATGAAAATGTTTCCACTTTGGAGGGATTAAAAATAGGAATCAGCTAAAATGGGGAAAGGTGGGGGCGGGGAGGGGGTCCACTTCAATCACTGCTTTGACTGCATGTTTGTATTATCCAAAGCAGAGTCAGTGACTGGAAGCAGGGGTTGACCAAAATCTGTTTCACACTAATGCTTAGCTTTCCCCATTTCTTTAATCAAATGCACATTTTCCTGTCCTATGTAATAAATGTCTTCCAAGATGGTGTATGACCAATGATTTCAAAAAGCAATAATGCAGAGAAATGGATAAATCCCCCCCACACCCCCTCCCCTTTTTCTCACACATACACACACACAGGATGCTCTGGAAAAAGAAACTGTGTCGTCTGGTAAAATTCCATCAGCATACACTCAAAAAACCCATAAAAACCTTTTCAATCTATATGTTAATGCCACGAATTAAAATTTAATAACAAGAGATATTGAAAAGCAGACTTGAATTATACAAAAATAAATCCTGAAAGATCAGGGCCCTAAAATTAGAAATTCAGGGCTGCATCCGGACTGCTGCTAAACCCTTGTAGGCAGGCAGATTAAATTTTTGATGAAAATCAAAATTACACTGCACGCTGACGCAGGCGCAGCAAACCTGGCACTATTGTGATTTATGGATTCATTAAACCCGCGGGAGTTTCACCCCTCCCCTTTTCAGTCAAAGAAATGAGATTTGCTTTGCTTAAAATTTGTATTTTCAGAAAAGCTACTCAGTCTCTGCTCTACCTTCAGAAATGGTCCGGAAAAAAAAAAGAAAAGAAAAAAAAAAAACAAGCTCCTGTGTATATAACCACTGCACGTAAAAAGCCCTGATTTTCATTGCTGCAGAAATTGAACATCCCTATGCATTATTCATGAAACCAATAAGGTTAGTTTTTACAAAGGAAGAGGCAGAAAAAAATATGTGCAGAATGCACAGAATTTTCTTTTAATGCAGCACTTCCAACCCTTGAAATGCCGTTCCCTGGAGACCAATTTAACTGAAGCCATTTGCAGACATTTTCAACATGCCACTGAGAAAATAAATGAATATAAAAAGGTGTTCACTAAACTCAGAAGCCATGTTAGTTTTTGCAGACACGTTCAAAATTCAGTCTTAAATCGTGCATTTGCAAAAATAAATAAATGGCATGACCTCAAAGTCACTGCTCGCTCCTGAAATGGAAATGGGACCCTCTCTACTGAGTTAATGACAATTAGAGCAGCAACTATGTTTCAAACCCTGTAACCCTGTGATATAATCCTTTACCATCTTGTGTTTCCCAGAGCCCGGAGGGACAAATTTCACCTCTTCATCCAAAACACTGGCTCCAAATATCCTCACTGAAACAAAGCTTTTGTTCATTAAAAGTACAGACAGACCAGCATTCCTTTCACCTGACTTAAAATGAGAACCTTTGTAAAATGCACCCTCCATAAACCAACTCGGGGCCTAATGGGCTTTTTCTGCAGCACTGCAGCATCCTTCTTAAGAGTTTCAGAACTTATTACTTGGTTGTTTAAGTATTCCTCATATAAACATTCCCTTCCCATCACTCTCAGAGCAATCCAACCCCATTAAACTCATGACACCGGTTGCCTTTCTTCAATTCTGTTCTCAAACTGGAACTCTTGCATTTTGATTAGACTTTCCAAGCAAAGGTCAGAATTTACACCCTGATTTTGCATACCGCCAATACCCCCCCCCCACCAGCTCTTTGAATCGAATGAATACAGATTTGAAGGTCAGCGTTAAAATTACCCACAGTAAAATGGCCTCTGCAGTTTCCCTTACATTAAAATAAAAGCAAGCCATGCAAGATGGGAAACTGTTTGGCGTCTGCAGGATTAATATAAACAGTAGAGGCACTGGTTGTGATTGTTTTTCCTGCCCTCAAATTATGCTGACATGGTCCTTCTTCCAGTGCCGTTCAGTTCAGTTTGAATGGTTTTTCCCTCTACTTACATATTTTCAATTTCTTAGACAGAAGTTCATATGGTTCAGAATTTGTCAAGTAATAATACACTAAATGAAGCAGTTTTACCAAAAGAATCTAAAAGACGTGGCAGTTTTTTTCTGAATAAAAATGTACATTATTTCTAATCCCATATCTTAGTGCAACATTTTGTTTTGTTTTGACTTCTATTGCATTACAACTTTAAATAAGAAAGTGTTCACAAATAACAAAAGGCAAAACATTTATTTTAAAATTACTAAATGGTTTTAAATGGTTATTTAAGCAATGGCCCACAAGAAAAGCACAAGTTAATTTTAACAGTTTTTTTTTTTAATCACCATAAATATTATTTTAATTACATTCATATTTCCAACATAAACAGTTATGCAATACCCATAAAGTCTGACAAATAGTCTTGTTACAATTTCTAATTTCTCAAAATGACAACCTACAGGTGGCGCCAATGTCCCCTCGATTTCAAATCCTCTATCTTCCCCCAAAATTTAAGTCAAAACATATTCAGAAATGACGACACTTCAGTGCTTTTCTTCTTTTTTTTTTTTTTTTTTTTACATGTATGTAATGAGTTAGGAACCGTCCAACACAGCCATAAGGTGTGTTAGCGCTGCGGAAACGCAAGGGAAGCAACTCCGGAGCTCTTCTCAAATTTGCAGGAAAATTCAGAAAACATGGCTGCAGGAGGTTTTTGTGTTTCAGATTGTTCCTCCCCTCATCGTCCTTCATGTTGCCACCACCGCCTGGTCCACTTGCTCCATCCTAAAAACCCGTGTTTTGTCTGGGTGGCGTATGTGTTAAACTAGGTGTACATACGACAAGGCAGCAGTTCCATAGAAACTTCATTACCAAACATTCAACCCAAAATTTGAAAAAGAGGAAAAAAATTATTTGGAATTTAAAAAAAAGCATCAACAGATTATTCATACCGCTTCTAAAGCTTTACCTGATGTAGTCACAAGCAGCAATGCAGAGAAAGTCCTGTTTATCATGTAGAGGGGGGTGAAACTTAACATCGGCTACTGAAATTTCTAAAAAAAAATTCAGGATTTCTAAATCATGGAGAAAAAAAAACAGAAAACAGCGGTTTTGCCATACCTCCAAATACGATGCAGCTCATGCGAAATGGGCTCCAGCTCCTGAAATCCTCCCTCCCAGATCAGAGGTGACTGCACAAAACTGCTTCCTCAAAAAAATTGTGAATTAGTTATGAGAATTTCCAAATGATAAAAAAAAGGAAACAATTACCGCCGCTTTTCCCCCCCTCCGCGACCCGCTTCGTTACATTTTAGTAAAGCGTAATGGCGTATTGAGTTATTAATTTGCCGAGGTTTAATGGGTCCATGCAGGCTCTCCGTGTGTGCCTTGCACAGGAGGTTTGTGTTGCGGTTCCTCCTGTGGAAATTTTCCTCCGCCATATACAAGGGCAGATTCCGAAATTGCAGCACCGGCCTGTATATTAGCCCGCATGAAAAAAGGAAAAGAAAAAAAATGGAAAAAAAAATAATGGAAAAAAAGTCTGGGGAGGAAAAGATCTGTTGGCCAACAATGAAGTTACACGGTGAAAATGAGACCACAAATTGCGCAGAGGGGGGGGAAAAAGCGTACCAAAACATTATTAGTCTGTGCAAACCAATAAACATTATAGTTATTTTATTGTTTGTTGCTGAATATTTTGTTCGTAACAATATTTCTAAAAACAAATCGGACAAACTATATCTGTTATTTTTAATCGAATTTTGAATTAAAGACAGCATGAAAGTTAAAGATTAAACAAAATCTATGATGGCTTGCAGTTAAAACGAGAATAAAAACCTTGCTGTGACGATGCATTTACAAACACATCATAATCACCCATGGCAAAATGTTTGCTTCACAAAGGTTGCTTAACTTTGAGAGAAAGCTTTTGGTCGGCCAACAAATTTTGTTTTGAAGCATTCTGTGAGAATAATCACTTTATTTATTATTTTTATTTGCATGAGTTTTCGCCCATATGTTGCTATATAATAATGAGTCTTCCAATTCAATAAATATTTTAACTTATGTTATGGACAATGAAACTGACAATGATCATAATAATCATCATCATTATATTTTCTTTGCTAGGATAAAACATTACAGCTTCTGTTTCAAAGAATTAAAGTAAAATTTCAAAACTGACTGAGTTGTTACAAAACAAGAAATCCCCAACAACTACAAGTTACTTATTAACCTAACATCCATGTCTTTAAACTGTGGGAGACACTGACATGGCTGCAGGAGGTTTTTGTGAAGGCACTAGGGGCTGACTTTTAATTAATTAAGTCATAGAATTTAATAACTAAAGAAAATCTTTACTGTTATTATCAGTCAAAACCTGTTTTCTTTGGTTGTAAATGAAAAAATAAATTGCCTGTTGAATTTGTTCATGAAAGATGAAAAGACCCTGGGGAAAACTACACTTGACAAAACTAAAACTTGGAAGAAGACATCAGCCGTAAATATGGAATGATGTAGACGGAGGTAAAAAGTGTCAACTTCCTCAAAGACAAAAGCTCACTCAAACAATAAAAGAAATTAAAGAAAAAAAACTTAACTTAAAAAATGTCATCTTTTTTTTTACAACCAGTGCCATGGAGCAGAGTCAGTGGTAAAGGGTCAGACACAGTGCAGACAGGAAAAAAATGATGCAGTTATGGTTGTCAGTGAGTTTTTTTTTTTCTTGCCCAAGATTGATTGGAGTCATTTATATTATTACTTCGCTCCATTATTTCGTGTTGTGTCACTGTGTGATAATCAATTTGCAGGATAATCAATTTGCAGAGCATGATTAGTCTATCCCTAATTACATTCTTTGATTTCATGATTTATGGTTGTTGAACAACACAGTGTGTGTGTGGCATGTGTTTGGTACAGGGTATAAAGTTGTTGTTTTATTCCATAATTCATTCATTCATTCATTTCATCATCTTTACCCTCTTGTAATCACAAATAAGCACTGACACAACTTCTTGAATCAATCTTTTTTATTTTAATATCCCCATTTTAAGGTAATAGAATATTCTCTGTATTTCATTTTTGTTTGTTTTTAGTTTGTTTTGTCTTTTTTAATAAATTTTTCGCCAATATTCACAAAGGATTACATAATTGCTGTGACTTACTGCATCAATTATATTTCCTGGTACACCAACTTACTTTTCTTGCTTCAGTTATTGTTACTGTCCAGTAGAGGGCAGCAAAACACTAATGATCTGCCATTGCCGCTCCATTCATTGCTCAGCCAGTACACTTGTGTATGAGAAGACAACCACATAAACTTTTGTTGCTCTCTGCCTCCCTCTGCTGCTACTATTTTTGGAAGTCTTCATCCACTCTCTCTCAACTATATCCCGTTTAATATGATGTGCATTTGCATTGGACATAATGTTTTTCTAGTATGTTCTTCTTTCATGCCAGAATATGTCCTGGTAATGATATTTTTCATGCCACAAAAGTAAGGCAGCTCTGTTTTTGTTTGTTTTGGCCTGAATAAATTCAAATCTTAAAGAACAAAACAATAATGTTAAGTCATGTTGGGCTGTGTTTCCACACCCAGCCCAGATTCATACAAAAGCAACCGAAAACTCTCAGTAAGCTTAAATATGCAGGTAAGTGAAGACTTATGTATCATTTGAACAATAAGGATGAACAAGACAGTTTTTGGCACATCAGAAAATTAGTTGAATCCATACTGTGATTTGTAATTCTGACTGCTGTTGAAAGATTTGGCACTTTGGAAATTCAAGATCGGAAGAAACCAAAATGTCCCTCATGTGGCAAAGCACTTTCTATTTTTCTCATAATTTTTTACAGCTCAAGGTTGGTCTGACCTCCTTTCAACCTAGTTTTTAGAAGAATATTTGTTCAAGTGGCAAAAGGATCAACAGGTGAATGGGGCTGACAACGACTGAGCTATTTTTTTCTCAGTGTGACCTACTTGGGTTTGTGAACCAGCAGACCTTTGCAGCATGCTCAGGAGCTTTGCATAAATTAGAAGACAGTTCCCACCGCTATCTAGGTCTTCTAAAAACTGACAAAAATAATATGCAGAAAGAGAACAACAACTTACATAAGATGTACTTCTCATTTGGGAAGATTTTAATGTTTGCAGAGATTGTAAGTTTGCAGACTTAATAACTCTATTTATGCTACACGGCATTTTACCATCACAAAGATACACATTTTAATGGTAAAAGAAACAGGCTAAACCCCTGATATTTCTCTGAACAGTCCACATTGCTAGCAGTAATTACTGTCTTTGGCCGTCAAAAGTTAGATGGCATTGTATTTAGGCTTTTTCTTTTGCCCAAAGAGATAATTTTAACACCAAATACTTGTTTTCATTCCAGCCAAAACATTATTTTCATTTTCTATTTGCCAAAATGGCAACAAGGTTCCTTACTGAGGCGACTGTAGTAAGCATAAGGTTGCCTGAACAAAAGCAAATACATACAGTATTTACATCTGAGTGCCTGATTTATGCTTTTTTCAATTAATCCCTTATTCCAGTTGTGATGGCTCAGTGGTTTAACATCTTCTGTGCATTTTTTAAATTCCATCTCGAATAAGTTAAATAATGTCCAAACATTTTCTTCATCATGTTTTCTCAGACCAGGAAGGAAACGCAAGTTTATTTCACTCATATGTAAGTCGCTTTGGATGAAAGCGTCTGCTAAATGACTGTAGAATAGAATAGAATTTGTATAGCACCTTTCAAGTACAAGACAATTCAAAAGGCTTTGCATAAAACATTTAAAGAATTTAAAATGGTTTAAAGAAGCAGAAAAAATACAACAAATAGTAAAAATCACGGTAAAATCATAAATTAAATTAAAAGGATTAAAAGCAAGATCAATGAAAAGGTACTGTACAGATTTCATGCATAGGCACATGAGACAGTAGAACTTTTTTTTATCAATTTTACTGACATAAAGGCTCTGTTGTGTTCAATAGTACGTCATAAAAGGATGAAATTCACTCAGTTATGCTACTAATATGACCCTGAAGTACTTCCAGCTAAATAGAAAGTAGCCACCATTATTTAATTATTCCTTCATATTATGCATGTCAACATTTCAAAAAGGAAATGTGATTTTTTTTTTTTGTCAAGGTTTTAGCGCAACACAAGAAGAAGATCAGCGACATATGGATGTGTTATTACAGCAGATGGTCTCCTTTCAAACTAAGCTTAGAATGATGACAACACCTGTTATAACATAGCAGTGTGATCAGTAAACACAATCATACAACCTCTGACCAATCTGTATTATCAGTCAAAATATGAAACCACTGAAAAATTTCTTGCCGCTGCCTCAACAAAACAGTAGTTCTTGGCTGACCACAGGGAAGTAAAAGCAGGTGGTAATCCAGACTGCTATTTGTCACCTTGCTGCTAGTAACTGAAGGCTCTTGTCAGAGGCAAATCAAAGGTTTTCGGCATTTATGTTAAGTCTTGTTTACAAAATGAATGTTGTTCCTGAGATGACACCAAAATAATAATAATCATAATAATAATATGGATTGATTTTTGGAAAATGTGTCTTCACACACACTCACAAATAAAGAAGTTAAAGAAAGAACATGTATTTAATTTCTGTGCCTCTTTTAAGTGTGTAATCTAATTTAAGTATGTAATCTAATTTTATGTGTGATGTTGATAATTACTAATGTGATTTGGTGTCTCGTTTTAGTCACATGGTAGGAAATAATGTGTCAAAGAATCAACTGTGACAATGTAACATACAGAAGTGATTCTGAAACCTCACATGATCCCTTTGACTTGGACTGCGATGGTGTTGCTTTGACCCTTGCTCAGACTAAATGCTTTACATTTACTTTTCACACATGCCCAGCCGTAAGTGATATGGTGATACTTGTGCATCATGAATAAAATAACCATAGCACCTATGTATAAATCTGAAAATGTGACATCAAAACGGTTGCTCTGTAACAAAAACATTACCCAGTGGCATGAGTAGCTCTCATCTATTTTGAGACATTTCAGTCATGGTCTTTTCTAACACAGCATGCATGTAATCAAAGGCTCCTGACTCTTTTTGCTCTTTACCTGATTGCAAACCACAATAATAGCACAAAGACCACAAAAAAGGCCATAATTCATTTAATCACCATCTCTACACTTAGGTTGTGAACACCTGATAAGAGAAGGAGAAGTAAGTATTATAATTACAGTTATGATGAAGTAACAACTGACTAAACCTCCTACACTTTCATATGCATGAGAAGTCAAGAGGAGGCTGAGGAGGATGCTAAGAATAAAACACACTATGATTGTGCAGTAAACCTCTGTTCCCTGAATGTATCTGATTATAGTACTACCCTTTCCAAAGCTAATTATAGTTATTGACTTTCTGTACTTGAATATTGTTTTTATGTTTGGTCACTGCAGAGTCAAGCCCAGAACCTGCAATCGTCATCAAGGAACTGGGAATATAAGAAAAGTTTTTTTTTTTTTATATATTCAAGCTTTTGTTTTCTAAAAGTGTACTTTACCTAAGTGTATGAAAAAAAGGAGAGAAACAACTAAAAGTATTGGGAATTTTTTAAAGAATTACTTTATTAATGGTTTTTTTAAGCATGTATGTGGTCTTTCTTATATTACCACTGGACACATGTTTTCATAGAATAACCAATGTAACTTTCAAATTGAAGCAGCAGTGTTTATCGCAGGGCCAACCTTATCTTTTGTGGTTCACATCACTGATTTGAAGTCTCTTTCACTGATAAAAGTATCGCTTCTATGTCCATATTTAATAAGGGCAGGTGGCCGACAATGTTTAACAGGTATTCTACCTCAAATTCAGTGTCCCATAGTTATACACTAAGGTCAGAAATGGAGGCAGGGGACTAGTGAGTCTCAGAGTATCCAAGATGTCAAAGATGAAATATCCAAAAACACACTCACATAACAAGATGATGTAATCAGTCAATGTCTTTGGAAAAGGAAACTAAAGGAGAGTTGGAATAATCATTATGGGATGTACCATCAATAGGTAGCTGAAGTGGAGATCATGAATAAGTCCTACCAGTGGCTTGAGAGGCCTGGACTGCAGAACAGCACAGAGGCGCTAATCATAGCAGCAGAAACAAGCGATTAGCACCAGAGCAGCTGAGACCAAGATCTTAACCAGGTCAAAACTGAAGTTTGAATAACTGGTACTGTAGGCAAGAGATAAATTTGCCAAAATTAAAAAACTTTAATCATTCTCAGAAATCTGGGTGTCTTTTATTATTTTGGATTGCTGGATTTTAATTCACATTTTTGAATCACAAAGGCTGGATTAACTCATCATAAAAACATTGCCAGAGTCTCCCACTTTTCTCTCTCCCTTCCAGCATGGAAATGCTCATACCTGCTTTTATTTCTTATAGAATAGATTATTGTAATACCCTGCTCTCTGGTCTTTCAACAAAAAAGAGTTTTGCTTTTTTTAGCCTATGGTTACTACTGAATAGAAGCACATGTTTTGACAAGGACCAGAGGGCAGAAACACATATATTATGCGGCATTATGACTGCATTGGGTCAAGTTTGAAGTTTGGTGAAAGGGATACTATGTGGTTGTAAGGTTGCACTGCCTCTTTCACTGGATGGCAACACCAGTTTCAAACTGGACTCGCAGTAGTCTGACTAGCACTAACCTATGATGTTCCCTTTCTTGCATGTGTTGTTCTCACTCTTGGAGGTGGCTTTGGAGAAAAGTGTTTGTGAAATGACTGCAAAATAGAATAGAATAGAATAGAATAGAATAGAAATGGTGTGGGGTAGCTCTTCAGGAGCTGGGCTTGGCCCCTTAATTCCAGTGAAATTACCTTTGTATTCTACAGTATTCTAAGAGATTTTGTACTAAGTACTTCAGGAAGAATGATCAAAAATTCCCATGAACACACTCCTAAACCTTGTAAAATGTTTTTTTAAAAAACTTGATGTTGTGATAATGTCAAAGGGTGGGTCAACATCTTACTAAACCCTATAAATGAAGAATCGGATGCCATTAAGCTCATATATATGTAAAGGCTGGTTAACGAATAAGTTTGGGAATATGGCCATGTCTTTAACTGAATATTAAAATGGAAATAAACATCTGACTTGGTACAGTGAGGAAAAGAAATCTCCAGGTTCCTTTCACAACAGAAGCCACTATGACTACAGAGGCTGCCATTGGCACCGAGGCACAGCACAGCCATAAGGCTGTAGTGCAGGACCTCAGCCATGTGGTGACTGCTACCCAGATCAAGCAGGCATAGCCACCAGCATTAGGAATGAGGAAAACACTGAAGTTAAAGATGTAGACAACAGAACCAAACAAAACCAACAGGTAGAAAGTATAAATAAAGGAATTAATAAAAACAGTGTACGTAGGTAAAACAAAACAATTTAAACAGAGAGCCACATAAATAGATGGTATTAAACAGAGAAACAAATTATAACAACTTATAAAATAAATAAAATTAAATTAAAAAAAAATGTTGAAAGCTAAGCTAAAAAAGGTTTTAATTCCATTTTTTAAAAACATTGTCTCAGCAGCCATAAGGTTCTGTGGCAGGTTAGTTTAACAGAAAAGGGTCATAGTGGTGGAACAAGGCCTCACTAAAGGTTGTAGTTCCAACTTTGGGAGTAACCAAAAGGCTGGTTCTGGAAAACCTCAGGATCCTGAAGGGCTTATGATTTACAAACAAAATCAGACTAATGAGAAGGCCTAAAACCATTAGACATGACTATACCAGTAAAATAAGATCAATCCTGAAGCACATGGGGAGCCGACGCAGCCATTTTAAAACTGGTGTTTTTGTGTTCTAGTGAATACTGGTGTTACTTTGATGATGTGAAATTAGGAATAAGAATCTTAAAAAGCATATTAATGACATATGAAAAGGGTCCAAAAACGCAAACTATCTATTTATATACATTGCAATGAGATTGTGTTGCAAAGCCAAAAAGCTTCATCAATATGGGTGTAATTAGTAACACACTTTGCAATGTGTGAGGTAAACAAACTAATAAAACCTTCATTGTTTAGTAATGTAAATATTTTGCATCGTAGTTTATTGAACTATGCTAATGATTTTCAGCAATTTGTATTATAGTTGTCTTTCTGTTTAGTGTTGGATAGTGTTGGAGCAAAACAAACTTTGTGAAAAATAAGAAAGCAATTTTAACAGTGTTTTGGTAAATCATTTCTTTTTATGTTCTGCAACGTCTAATTTGAAACTGCTGTTGGTGAACATTGAGTAATTTAATTTCATTCCTCTCTCTTCATTACGCTTTTTTTCTTCTTTCCCCAACAGAGAACATCTGGAGGTCATTGATTTGTCACAGATTGTAATTTTGGTGATGATTAGTTGCATTATGAGGCAACGTTTTATTTAGAATGGGTTTTTGGGCTTTGCCAAAATTCCCAAAACTTGACTG
Organism: Telmatherina bonti; assembly: GCF_933228915.1. NCBI lineage: Eukaryota > Metazoa > Chordata > Actinopteri > Atheriniformes > Telmatherinidae > Telmatherina > Telmatherina bonti. Next base: position 18,157,887 of record NC_136615.1, read on the forward strand.
TTCACCCCAGAGTTGTGCTTTTTATATCTTTTACCTCAAAAAAGATGCCACCACCCACTGTCTTCAAGTGCATGAGTTCAAAAATATATATAAAGCAGGTCAAGTTGTTCTGTCCTTTATCTGACACTTTATTCCTCCTTTATTCCTCTGTTTCTGTGTCAGAGTCATTCTTTGGCCATTTATCTTCCAGAACTAATTTCAAAGGCAGATCCTATTGTTTGTCACTGAAGTAAATTATTTCAATTAAAAACAAAACAAAACATAAATACACTAAAGACCAGAGTTGGGATCTTCACCTTATTCTGAGAATAAGTAAAAGCTGGGCCTGTGTTGGAATGAAACTGCAGCCAATTCAAACAAACATTCGAAGTATTTGTTAAAAAAATAATTGATAGATGGAACAATAATGATACATAATAATGTGATTGTTATGTCCAGGAGTGTATTAGTAGTTAAAAAAGGAATGTAAACTGAAAAGATCAAGTGAATTATCAATCTTGACATCCAACCTTGTCATGATTGTCAAAGTTAATGAAAATTATGACCTAAATACACCATCTTTATTAACTTTCAAGTGAACAAAAGCAGGAGCCTCGGCAAGTGGAACCATCCCATCCAAGAAAATGAACAAAAAGATTTTTCCATCTGCAGAAACAGGAATGTACTTGCCAGAAATGACAGATGGTGACAAGGTTTCATAAAAGGTGCAGATGGCCTCCTATCAAGACACATGTAAGTGTTCAGTACATGCATCCTGCATTTTTCAGTTGCAGTGGTTGTGTGCACAAATGTGGAAAAAGATGGGCTTTTGTTATTTCAACTATTTTATATATAAATATATATATATATATATATATATATATATATATATATATATATATATATATATATATCAAATACTAGGATATAAGAGCCTTTCTTTAGGTATTACAGAATAAAGAGTAGCTGTGGAAGGAAAAGAGAAAATAAAATCACTCCGGGGCCTAATTTCATTCTGAGTGCACTACCTGTCAGCAGTGTGTGTGCATGCTGTATAGTTCTGAGCTGTTTTGGGAAGTTATTCTCCTTGTGAGGGATTTCTGAGAACCTCTTTACATAAATCTTTAGTGTCGTCAGAGTCTCACCATACTTTTTAGTGATTGGTCATTTATTGCTAACTACATTTTTATGGTTATTTGCTGCCACAAAATGTTAAATGTGGATAATGGTGTTCATTCATAGTTTCGTCGTGGCTCACAAAGTTTATTTCAAGATAAATCTTGTGTTCTTCAATGATTAAATGATTTTTAAAACATCTTTTTTATCCACTAGTGATAGTTGGAAGTAGTCAGAACTTGTTGCAATAACAGCATTCACTTGTAATCCTCATCTAGAAGTTGCTAAGTCCAAAATGCAGGTTCTCTGACAGGTGAAGTGGTTATCTTGTTACAGTGGCACAGTGACACAGAAGTGTTACTGAGACAGCTAGTGAGAAGAGGAGCTGTAGGGGCCTCAGCTCAGGGCCAAATATGCATTAAGGATCTTCTGGTTTGTTATGAACAAATCAACCAGATCCTTCAGGTCATCAGGGTCAAATCCACCTTCTGTTCCCAGAGTCAGAAATAAACATAGAGAGGCGGCCTACAGTTTTTATGCTTCTCACATGTTGTACAAAGTAGCAGAAAATTTCAGGCCTCCTAAAACTATCAACAACATTAAATCAAGGTTATAAAGTTTTCTCTTTGTGGCTTTCTATCAAAACTACTACTTACTCCTCTAACTTATACTTAAGACATTTTAAATACTTTATTTGAGCTTTTTCTCTTAATTTCTTGTACTTTCTAATGTTTTATGTAAATATTTTTAAATTTCCCATACATGAAAGGTGTGATAGGGCCACATGGTAGCATGTATCTCCACTTGTCAGTTTGGACATCTTCACAGAATTCTGCATGTCATGATAAAAACATGTAACAACGAAGGGTTTGCTTTCAAGTAAACATCTACTCCAACACTTGTTTAATAGAATAAAAGCAATTATGTAACTGTAACAGTTTATATCTGGGTCAAGAGGAACACCTAACTTGAATTAGTAGTCAAACAAATTAGGAAAGCAAGACTTTTCAAGGAATGAGTGCCCCTGAGAATTGGATATGGCGATGTGTGTGTGTGTGTGTGTGTGTGTGTGTGTGTGTGTGTGTGTGTGTGTGTGTGTGTTGGCATGACCTGAGCACTGACATCATATAAATGATGTATATAAATGGAACCTCATTAGTGGGCTGTTATAAAAGAGACAGGCCATCTCAAAGACCCAGGAGGCTTTAAGTTCTGCAGGTGATGTAACAGCAAGGAGCCATGAGAGTTCATGTCTGAGCTTTTCTGTCTTGTGAATTATATGGTGTAGTTTGATCGTTGTTCCTTTCTATAATAAATCAAACTTTAAAATAAAAAAACGGAAGAGATAACAGCCTTCGGTTGTCACCAGCCTAAATGATAAACATTTATTTAGTTTCAGAAATATCTTTTTTTTCTTTCGCCATTTTTATGTTTCATTTGGTTATTTTCTTTTTTATAAAAACCATAATTATTTTTAAGTGGAAGAAAAACACAGTGCCTTGTTCCTCAGGGAGATGACTGCCAGCAGGAATAATCTCCGGTACCTTTGTCTCTTGCAGACATCTCTCACTGAACACACTCTGTTTCTTCTTCACTGTGTTGTGTAGAGCAGTGATCTCCAACCCCCGGGCCACGGCCCGGTCATTTGGTACCGGGCCGCAAAGAAAGAAAAAATAATTTCCATTATTTTATTTTATTTTTACACAAATTATGTTTTATTTTGAAAAGTGACCGGTTTTTCTCTGTTGCATCCGTATCACTCTATGCAAGTCAAGGCCACGACACCACACTTCACGTAATACATCCCGCTAAATTTAATCCCAAGCTCGCAAAATGAGCAAAGAACAAACTTCTTTAGATAGTTTCTTTGCAAATGGAAAACGATCCAATGAAGGAACAGAAGAGGAACCTGCACCCACTAAAAAAGAGAAAGCTGCCTTTAACAGGCAGTATCAAGAAAACATATTTAAAATATGGATTTATTGCCACAGGCGACTCCCACGCACCAAACCCGCTGTGCGTAATATGTGGTGACCGGCTCTCTAATGAGGCGATGAAGCCTTCAAAATTGGTTCGCCACTTGGAGAGCAAGCACCCCATGGTAAAAGACAAGCCTTTAGAGTATTTTCAAAGGAAAAAACGTGAAAATGAAGGGCAGAAGCAGTTACTGATGGCCACCACGTCAACAAATTCGAGTGCACTGAGAGCATCATATTTGATGGCTAACCGTATTGCTAAGGCCAAGAAGCCATTCACTATTGGTGAAGACCTTATTCTACTCGCTGCCAAAGACATTTGCCATGAAATTCTAGGAGAGTCTGCTGTTAAAAAGATTGCAAAGGTACCTCTTTGACCGAGCACCGTCACTCGGCACACTGAAGAAATAGCAGAGGACATTGAGACACAGTTGTTGGAGAGAATTAATAATTCACCTTGGTATGCTCTCCAGATTGACGAGTCAACAGATATTGACAACAATGCACTACTTCTTGTTTATGTGCGATATTTTTATCAGGAGGATATGCACGAAGATATGTTGTGTGTACTATCGTTGCCAACTAAAACTACAGGTGCAGAACTATTTAAGTCACTGAATGAATATATGTCAGGAAAACTAAAATGGTCCTTTTGTGTCGGCATATGCACGGATGGAGCTGCTGCCATGACTGGACGGTTGTCTGGTTTAACTGCTCAGATCAAGGAGGTTGCACCTGAATGCGAGTCTACGCATTGTGTCATTCACAGGGAAATGCTGGCTAGCCGAAAAATGCCACTGGAGTTGAGCGGCGTACTGAATGATGTGGTTAAAGTCATCAACCACATTAAAAGGAATTAAGGAATGGATCCGCAACCCATTTGTCAACAAACCGGGACAGTCCAGCATGTCGATGTGTGAAGATCAACTGCTGGAGATTGCAAATGACGGGGGCCTTAAGCATCTGTTTGAGACATCAACTCTGCCGTTGTTCTGGATGAAAGTCATGGCAGAATATCCCGAGATCGCCACAACAGCACTGAAAACCCTGTTGCCATTTCCGACATTGTATCTGTGTGAAGCTGGGTTTTCTGCAGTGACGGCAACCAAAACCAAATTACGGAGCAGACTGGATCTAAGTAGCACACTTCAGGTGTCATTGTCTCCCATAACCCCAAGATGGGACCGTCTCGTTGCAGCAAAACAAGCTCAGGGCTCCCACTGATTCAGTGCTGCTGTGATAAGTGAGCGAAATCATGAAGTTTGTTTTTGTGTTGTGTCTTATTTTGCAGGTATGTTGAAACATTATCATAGCGACCAGAGTGTGTTGCATTGTCTCGGGTAGAAACGATGTTGCTCGTGATGTTTTGTTGTTGGTGTGACGTTGCGAGGACACCGCTAATAAAGTTGCACATGATACCACAGTGGATTTACGTTCATTATTATTATTATTACTACAGAGGAAAATACAACAGTTTTTAATGCCGATCTTGTCATTTTGTTTAGTTGTTATAAGCTTCACCTTTAGATTGGGCCGTGAAAATATTGTCAGACATTAAACCTGTCCGCCATACAGAAAAGGTTGGGGATCACTGGTGTAGAGTATATGAGGAACCTTCTACCATTTTCAGCTGCTTTGCAACATTTTTTTTTTTTTGCTCTTGACGTTCAGCTCCAGCTGTTCCAGAGTTATTCCCCGCACAGAAGCAGGTTTTTTTAAACATTTTGCTCAGTTTCTTAAAGTCTCCATTTCCAATGCCGCTGTCCCAGCAGATGCTGCAAAGTTGACTGAACTATCCAGAAAAGACTTTCAGAGATATGCAAAGTCTTGGTGTAGACGGTTGCATCCCCACCAATTACTTCTGCCTCATGGGACTTAAACAAATCCTGCTTTTGTGCAGGGACACTGAAAACACTGCAGGAGCCTCTTTTGTGGGCAGATCATGAATCAGGGATCAGAAGAAAGACATTTTAATCAAAAGTTGATACTTACATAAAAACAACAAAGAGCTTATTTATATGTCTCTAAGTCATCCCTAAATTCTTTTTGATGCTGCATTTATCTGTGGCTTTATGGTTTGAACTTGATTAAATCTTTAACTCTGCTGTCATAACCTAAATACATCAGATTTCCTGGATGTAAATGAAGCAAAGCTTTGATTAACTTCAACATTTTTAAGATTAATAATGAGGCTTTTGTTGTTCTTTATTAAATGTATACTTGGCACAAAAATAAAGGAAATTTGTGGATTATTTTTTTCTTATAACTATGAATCTTGGTAATAAACTTTTTACTACTGGAAGGCCTGATTATTTCTTTTAAATGGTGACAGATTTGTGACAAAGGTGCATTTGAAAGACTAGAAAAGAAACAACGCAAACCTCCGCCAAGGCCTTTAAAAAGTTCCTTCATCGAAACGGTGATCCGGATCACCACCAGAAATGAATCAGTTCTTACTTTTCACATTTTCAACAACTCCTGAAAATTTCATGAAAATCCATCCATAACTTATTGAGTTATCTTGAACACAAACAGATGAGTCCTGGTAAAAAAAAAAAAAAAACATCACCTGCTTAGCGGAGGTAATTAGCAGAAGAGCTGAGTATGTGGGTTACACCCATACAAAACTTCTAACATCTTCTGTGCCAACCTCGATTTATTCTGCTACTGACTTTCGTGTGATGTCATATGTTAGATTGGATGATTTCAATCTAAAGGAACAAGACATACTGGCAATTTAACAGTGTATTCATTTAACAAACAACCTCAGCAGTATGTGGAGGAACCATAAAAAGCCTGGTCTCACAACGTTGTGGGATGGTACCCCATTCTTCAATCATTATTTTTAATTATGCTAACATCGGCTAACCAGACAATGTGGTTGTGTTGGGCACTCTGGCATGAACAGCACACCCAGTTTGATCCCCTATGTGTTCAGTAGGGTTGAGGTCAGGGCTGCTGGCAGTCTATAGCATCCTTTTCACACCCACATTTTGGAGGTAGGCTCTAATAAACCCTGCTCTGTGAGGTGTACTTTATCATCATGAAGGATAGAGTTCGGTCCCAAACTGGGAAGATGTGGGATTGCCACTGGTGGCAGGTAGATGGATGTATGTCTGTTTTAAAATTATCTCCAGTGATGACTAGCGAGACGCTGCCCCACAACAACATGCAGCAATCATCATAGTGTTCTTGAAGTCTTTTCCACATGTTTATGCTATGATCTACAAAATCTAAAAAATAATGCTTCTCCACATGGACTGGTTCTAGTTCATAACTTGCTACCAATTGCACTTGACTGTGAGTACTTGCGGGACCTTTAGCTCAAAACAAGTCAGCAGAATAAGCTGTTTTACGCAGCAAAAATTTAGCAAGTTTGTCATTGGCTCAAACCACATATTCAGTTCTGTTGCTCATCCCACAAATGCATCTTTTTTTTTTTTTCTTTTACAAATATGACACTATTTAAAAGGAAAACAAACATGACTTCTAATGGATTAACATTTCTTGCCAAGAAGAAGAAAGGCAACAACTGGCCAAACACAAATTTCCTCACATTTTGTGCGATGTTTATATTTTCTTTTCACATACAGAATAAGAAGAAATGGGGGAAAGGGTAGAAAAGAAGGAACCGTAAAAGTATAATATTTAGATATAGGAAAACTGCATTGATAGGTATTAGAATATACAGCTAAATATGTTTCATCATGAAATGAAAGCTAATTTTCTGTCTTTGTCTTGGTGACTCTTTTTGCTGCTCTCATCTGTCTTGTAAGACCAGAAACAATTCAATGGGCTCTGCTCTGGACCAAACATGAAGGCTTGGAAGTGAGAGCAGGTTTCTCTTTTTACCTCCTCTTAACTCTAGGTTGCATAATGCGCTGATCATTCAGCTGTGAAGGTTGTGTATTCGGCTCTTTGAAGCAACTGTTTTATACCAAAGGCCCGTCTCAGTTTCCATATTCATCAACTACTGTGTGTCTTTACTCAAGATCCTCTTGTGCAGCTTCGTTTTGTCTACCATGCCCTAAAAAGTAGCATGACAAACAACCAAGGATAAATGTATCCAGAAGGAAACTTAAAAGCGTTCTAATAATCTTAATTAATTTTAATTTATAAGTAGGTGGAGGACATGTTGCTGTTCTCAGCCAGCGAGAGAAAATAGATTTCTGTGCCTTCTCTGTTTCATTCCATTTTAAATGTGTAAAATGTCTTGTTAAATTCTCCCATCATATGACCCTTCTGCTGCTATTTTGAGCATGCTCTTCATCTTGCTCTCTTTTGTATGTTTGACCTCTTGGCTCTTTGCAGATCTTTTTTCCACTGAAATCACATCTCCAGCCTTGTGTCTGTCTCTCCTGTGACTGAGGAGGCTGTGAGGCTCAGAATGGGACTCTACAACCTACACAGACACTACCAGCCTTGCAGCTCTTATCTTTTTTTGGTGCTGGTCTATTTTCACAATTACATCTAAATTCATAAATACTCCACACTAAACAGAGTGATTCACAAACTGTTGATAATTGCTTGGGATGAATGACGTACATGCAATGCATGCAAAAGTTTGAGAGAAGCCAATTAAGACCGTTTAGTTTTTGTTTAGGGCCTGTCATAGAAAAAGATTTTCCATGATGACTAATGCACGAAGATTTATGCAGATGCTGCAGCAGAGTGACAGGAAGAGATTAACCTGCAAATGTTACCTATATAGTGTTCTGCTTTTTGCTTTGTAATTATTAAATATTGGCTACCTATTACTGTGACTCAAAATATTAATAAGGCCCTAAAGCTTGTATCACCTCCCTATTTTTAATCATATTAAAAATAGGGAGGTGATACAATATGATTTTAATATGATTAAAAATAGGGAGGTGATACAAGCTTTAGGGCCTTATTAATATTTTGAGTCACAGTAATAAGTGACAGCATATATATATATATATATATATATATATATATATATATATATATATATATATATATATATATATAGTATTACTATTATTTAAAGCAAGCTAAATGAGTTTGTCTCTAGATCAAATTCCATTTAAAAATGTATCACAAACAAGATGAGGAGTAGACGAAAAACCTGGATCCTTTCTTTAAGGAGAAACTTTGCAGGAGATTAGGCATCATCCACACTTGTAGTCTGCACTGTGCATGGTTTACATGTCCATGCATGAAAAGAGTTGGCAAAGCAAACCCTAAAAGAAGAATCAATGAAACCTTGTTTGCATCTGCAAAGTCTGGTCGTTTATCACAGGGATAGAAAGCATAAATTCCCTAAGAACTTCACACACAGAGATACACACACTTTTGGAGCTACACTCTTTTCTTTACTATAAAAATGAAAAAGATAACACAAGTGCTTAAAATGATTAAAAGAAAATTGAATCTCTGGACATTATTGTGTCTTCTGTTCACAGTAACTTCTGCGTGCTATTGTATATGTTTACCTGGGAGTTATGAATATGACCACATTCAAAGCAAGCACTGTTCTAACCAAATTAGGAGACTTGGAACTCAACCAAGTTATGTCTGCTGAGAGCAGGGTAGGAGTCACTTTTCCATGTTTTTGTTGCTGGGTTTTCATTGCTTCCTGAGGAGGATTACTGGCTTTCTTCCAACATAAAATGAAGATTATATTGCATATTCTGCCTGGATGCTACCAGGTAAAGTAGGTGGACTTCTAAGTCAAAATATTGCAGGTCATACTTCACAGTTTTAAAAACTCACTGTGAGTACAGTGATCATGCATCTTGACATGGATTTAATGTTGGTGACAGCCCCACTCTGGATACTTTTTTGTTTATTCTGTGTTCCATTAAGTACTAAATGTCCAAATACTCAATATGTCATGCGGAATCAGTGGTGACTTATTTGAAAAGCCTAGGCCTCTCTTAAGTGCTTTGAGGACAGGGACTGATGTGTATCTGTTTTAGATGCAGATGTCCATCTTTGCTTTACTTTACATACAAACAAACCGTGTAAAGAAATCCTTCTCTTTATTAAAGCAGAGAACTTATACCTGCATCATTCACATAATTCTCTTCCACCCTTCAGGGATTCTGTCTTCACCTAAAAAGGGAGCCACTCAGGCTCATGTTCTAATTGTGTGAAATTACATAACTGACCCACAGGTACAACGGAGGAGGAATAGATTGTTCTTTGCCTTTCTTTTGTCATTGCTCAGCCAGTGATTTTCATGTGATGGAAATCTCTGGAGTGATTTTCTGTCCTTACAAGCCCTTTCTTCCCCTACCAGAACAAACAGAGTATACTGTCTGCACGGAAACACAGATTTTCTAATTCAATATACTTTAGTATATATGAGCTTTAGTGATATTTTCTTTTTTTAGCAAACGGAAATACTAAAACAAGCCCATGCCTTGTTCTCACTGTCACACACTAAACTTCATCACACGGGTGATTTCCTTTGCAGAGGCATCGTGATTGTAAACAACATGGCAGCAGACTGCATGATTTCCACTCTGCACCGTTGTATTAATGTAATGTCATTCATCCTTGTGTTGCACACAGCTAAAAATAGACATCAAATAACCTAAATGGATGATTCCTCCTGTGACGCTGAGAGCTACAAATCCAGCTGCATGTTGCATACACACACTCTCATGTGAGTGTGCGATGTTGTGTTGGCATTATTTCTAATCATAACAGTTTGCTGATGATGCCAAAGTTGAGGATTGTGTTAAGCCAAACGTGATCTCTAATCTGGATGAGTTTCTGACAGTTTTTATCTTGTTTTTGAGGCTTGAGCAGGATTGTTATGACCCAGATGCTTTATTCCAGTCATCCCTTTATTGTTTCACCTTTAAATTAATGAGTTCCATTTGAAATCCTGTTTAAATCTGCCTGTCTCTCACAAAATGGAGTGACAGTAAAAAAAATGCTTACATAAAGAGAAGTGTTACCTCCAAAAATGAAAGAAAGTGCAGTATCTATTCTTGCAGATAAGGCTCATGTAATGGTGGGCACCAGTCCAGTTTTTGCCTGAATGTTCACAAAAAGCTGCTAAAAGTACGGATTGAGGATCATTCTTTTTTTTTTTTTCTTTTTTGCATTGTATATAATGTCATCTCTCGTGTGTTAATAAGAAACTAAAAGTACAGCATCAACGACTGAACAGGTAACCAGTTCTTATTTTATCACAGTTACCACACATACCATAGAAAAGCTCAAACATAATCAAAGTATTTTTTCTCCTCCAAGTTTAATTTTGCTGTAATATTGTTCCCATTCAGAGACACGGACATCTATAACAGATTTTTGAAAACTATCTTAAATGCCTTTTATTACTTTGAAATAAAAGGATTTCATTGGAAAATGTCATTTGGGTGTCATATTTTTAGTCTGCTTCAGATTGACCAGCCAAAAAGCAGAAGAATGAGTACGTAGTAAGTTATGAGAGTTGTAGCTGTAGCAGTGTGGGAATAGCGAAGATGTGGACCCAAATGCAGGACAAAGCAGGTGGAATGTAGCATAGCTCTTTTCATTAAACAGAAGAATGATGGGGAAGAACACAAGACTGACCTGGCAAGAGAGAACAGAAACCAGGTGGTATATGTATGCAGAAAACACAACAAGACACAGATGACCCGAATGAACTAAATGAAAGGTGAACTAATGAACAGGAAAGGGAAGCTAAACCAAATGAACAGGGAAGGAGAACTACTAAATAAAACAGGAAACCAGAACTAAAAATGACACAAAAAACTCAAATCATGAGAAATAAGTTGAGGGAGATAAAAATGGCTTTTTTATTTGAGCAAGTTTAACATTTTACTCACTTTCACTATTATTTTAATTTTAAATTCAATTCTCGATCAATTTCTGATAGAGTTGCATTATATTTAACTGTTTTGATTAATGCTGTAATGTAGCAATTTTCTCTGTGATAAACAAAGTATTTTTCTTTGTGATTCTAAAAGACAGAAATATTTGTTTCTTCACCGTTTGCATAAATAATAAAATTATCATCTTAAGATAACACGCGACTGCTCTCGGCTTCCAGAGAAGAGAAAACCAGCATATGTTGATATAAAATAATCAGTCTCTTCCCATAACAAATATTCTGTCTGTATATCAGTAAGTGCAGATAATATACATAATTATTATTTGATAGAACCAATTTATTATTTTAAAAATTTGAGTTGTGTACAGGTTTTTATAGGCTCAACATAATGATACTTTGATGCATTTACTGTCATTTCTGGGGGGAAAAGCTATTTTTTCCATGCTATTTGAATCCTGCAGCTTAACAATGATGCAAGTAGTTTATGGAATTTATAGGCTAAAAAGTCATTTAGTGCTTTATGCACACCCCCCATCATGGAAAACACATGAAGAAATGCATATGATGCAACCTTCAAGTTAAAGGCGATCAATATGGCTATCAAAGAAGGGAAAACAGCTGCCGCATGCTCTGTGAAGGTGCAGCTTATGTCAAGGTGTGCACTACAGATTCACAAACTCAAACGCATAAAAAATTATTTGTAGTAGTTAAATGATGAACAATTGATTGTACTTATTTACATCCAAGATATCATTTCTCAAATGATTTCTTTAGTTAATCAGTTTGACGCATTGAGCTTACAAGGTAAAAATTTCCCTTTCAAGTTTTCCTTTTTACTAATTTCGGAGCCCTAATGACTCAGTCCCATCAGGAGCCCACTATGACGCCCATGAGGTCAGGCACAATAGCACAAAAAGCAACCTCATGAGATGGAAATAGCTTACACTCAATCCCAGAAAAGCATCAGAATTAGAACGCTTACAGTAAAACTGGGTACACACCAACATACGCCTCCTCAGTAGCTGGACCCGCTGAGTTATCTATAATAACACAAAACTACTGTATTTGCACATACATCATCATCCCCACTCATTCCTCTCCAGATCAGCAGGAGACAAGAGCGGCAATGGGCCAGTGGCCACAGTATTTGGTCACGCTCTGTGGAAGCATTTCCAGTAGAGGCCTTGGGTGTAACATACACCGTATTTCGCCTTCCCCAACGGCATGATGTCTTCCATTCTCAAAACAGCATTTAAACAGCTACTTAAACCTGTTAGTCACAGTGTGATGTCAACATGCGTCACCACTGGACTGATTGAGAATTTTAGGTATGTGCTTGGTATAATCACTAAACTGTAGTGTCTGTGCATGTCTGTATTTGTGTGTGTGCTCATTTCTATATCATCTATGCTTCTTTTAAAATTCAAATTCTGCTGGATGATGTGTTTTGTTTTTTAAGCTATACCAGTCTTCTTATCTACGTCATTGTTGAGTCATTCATTAGTTGTTTGTGGGAGTTGATTTAAGTAGCTCCCTCATACAGTCCCTCTTATAACATCCGTGCAGCCAGAAAGGATCTCCACTGATCTACTGTAACTTAAGTCTGACTGAGAAAAATGGCAAAGAAACCAATAATAAATACCAGAAGTGTGAGCTGCTGCTGGGACGTATTAACTTCACTTCTTTGACACCTCAGTCTGCTCCTGATTAAATAAAGACTGATATTATTTACTCAAAGTTTTTTTGGGTCTAACTTTTGAGATGACTTGGCACACATCACAACTCCAGCTTGGAGAGGATTACACACCATATGTTGTGCATACAAGATGTGCTGAGATTATACATGAGAAATGAAGGGACAAATGCTTTGATGAAGCTGTAGGTGTGTGAGACTCCGAGATGAGTTGGTCTTCCTGGTAAAGCCAGCATTTTTCATTTCCTTTGGTTATTTTTAGTTTCAAAATTATTCCACTCCATCTTGAAGAGGAAGCGAAGGATTGTAAACTAATTTATCATTGAAGACTGCTGGAATTTTGAGGAAAAAGTTTGTCCTATAAAACAGTCAAACTTAAAGGGGTGGTGTACTTAAAATGAACACAGAAATTAAAACAATCCCTTTTTTAGGTAAAATGAGCAATCAGGAGCTCTTATTAAAGAAGAATCAAACTTGAAAGCATTCTCAGAGACCAGATGTGACATTTTTTGCCAAGCAGTTTCTCTTTGTAGTTGTGCCACTGAAGGGTTTTTGAAATTCTGTGGTGCTTCGTGGTATGTCCTAAGTACAATATTGCATGTTTCCTATAATTTCCAAAATTTTACCTTTACAACTATAGGATCCGCGATGGACTGGCAAGCTGTCCAGGGTGTACCCTGCCTGTCGCCCAAAGCCAGCTGGGATAGGCTCCAGCTTCCCCGCAACCCTGAATTGGATTAAGCGGTTTAGAAAATGAATGAATGAATGAATGAACTATAGGATATCTCATCCCATGCAACATTGGTAGACAACCATGTAAATTAAGATGTTGTAATTTTAAAACAATCAGTATTCCTCTGACTGAAGATATACACAGAACTCAGCATGTTGATGCTGAGTAACTACCAGTCATATAGCCGGTCCCTGCTTTCTAATTTCACATCAGAAAAAAGGATTGAGAATTTCCTGTGTATGTCTTGGGGGATAAAACTGGATGCTACAAGCCTAATGAAAAATCAGGGGGTTAAGGGATAGCTGCAATGAGTCATCAAAAAGAAAGTGAAAATGAAGGAGTGAATAAGGAAAATAAAAAGTGGGCAATAAAAAAAAAAAAAAAAGACACAACTTTATTGATAATTATTTGACCACTAAAATAGCAAACAGTGTCCCACAAAGCTCACAAACCATATTTTTTTCTTCTGGAGTTATATTTATTTTCAAACCTCTTTTAAATATAAAGCTTGTGAAGTTGTGTATCAATATTTACACACTGTTTCTTCATGAAACAGCACAAAACAGAAGACTAATAAGTTAGTAACTCTTTCTGACTAGTGTTGCAAAGATGACACTGAATCACATCAGCAGCCCAAAATTTGCCATTTATTTTGAGTCATCTATACCAGGAAGAGCTTTAATGCGAATATGTCCCAGTCCCACCGTGACACTTGTCAGTCCATTCAAGAAGATATCAAATTTTACATGTAAACAGATAATACAACGTATACTCATCCTCATCCTATCTTATCACTTCCCTGTTTGTCATCTTACTTCCAGTTTTTATGGACATTTGTTTGGTTGTTATTTCTGTAGCCTCCACATAAAGAAATTCAATACAAGTTCTGTCTTCAAAACCTGGCAGTATGCACTGACATTTTCTTTTGAGGTATTTGGTAACACAAAAGGAGAGGACGTGTTCCTGTTCGTTTCAGTGTGATTAATTGAATCTGCAAGGTCTTTCCTTGACATTTTCCATGAGGGAGAAAGCGAGAGGGGGTTTTGCAGAGCTGCTTTTGTGACACAATGGTCTGCAGCACATTGTGAATGCACAGATTAAAAGAAAACAACAGAAAAGAAAAACAAAACCCATTTTTCTGCAAATCTGTCTTTCTCTTTTTTAACAGTATAAGCTCGATTCATATAATAAATGCACCAGCTTAAGGCACCATATTTTAACAAGAGCTTTTGTCAAACCATGGGTAGAAAGTTTTCCTTTGAAATGGTCAAAGAAGACGACAACAAAGCTTTTACATGATTCCACCATCAACCAGAAACTCAGCTGCAAGCCTGCTGACAGGAAATTATTGTATATGCCTGAAAATGCTGCAAAAACCTTGTGTACCTGCAATTTTTCAAACTGCTATGTAACTGTTGTAAGTAGGGCACTGCGACTGAGGCAGGAATAGGACCACAGGAAGTGAAAGCAGTGACAGAGTGGAAAAAGGCTAATTTGCCATCACTAAAGCTTTTACAAGGCTTCTGCGGCTACAACTGCAGATTCAAAGCCAGTTATACCACCATTGTCTGACCACCAACCAAATAAACCTTTTCAAGTTCTATTAAAAGGCATTTTTTTCAAACACAAGACAACCTCAATGAAACAGCCTAACGGAAACCAAAATTGCACCACTGTACTTTCCAAAGTCATCTGCAGTCCCAGCTTCCACATGTGTTTGCTTCCGGTTATGTCACTGCAGTGACATTCTATATACATAAATGGATTGGAAAGTACATCCTAAAACAAAAAAATGAAAACATTTGAGAAAAAACGTGGAAAACATTCATTTTTGTGTTTATTTTTACTCCTGTTCTGTTATGAACAATACAAAGACAAGGTATTTTATGTTTTCCATTCAAATTACAGTTTGATTTGACTAATTTTTACAATTTCACACACACACACACACACACACACAAACAGGATATTGCTGCTACCATGTTACGTTGTGAACAAAGGGCTCCCTCAGAAGCTTCATGCTTAGAAAACAAGTTTTCAGATTTGCAAGACAAATGAGACAGAACAGCTTTTGCTACTTTGTAATGTTGATTCGATTTTTTTAATTTATTTTTATTTATTTATTTTTTCCACATTAGCAGTGTTGTTTTCGTCAGCAATTATGATGACAAAGTTATTTCGTCGACAAGCTTTTTTTTTTTTTCATGACAAGACGTCTGTGACTTCATTGACAAGACAAGACTGGACAAAAATGGTCATTGGTTGTCAGTTGACCCTTTTGTTAAGCCCCGCCCCTTGTGGTTACTGTTGCTAAGCCTAGCAAGCTTTCCACTCTGACATTTTTTCCCCTACAAGGCCAATGAAGCTGAAACAGACTATATTTTGCTTTCATGGTGTTTCCAATTAAAGAAAAGTCTGTGTAAATGTAGGAATCACTGTGTCTCTTTGTTTACTTACATTTTCCATTCTGTCCAATGGCAAACGTTTTTCTAATTAAATTATTTGGTAAATAAATAAAATCTGATTAAATACTGTGACGTTTAATTAAAAAAAAAAATAATAATAATAATTGTGAGGTTCCTATGAACATGGATTATTTTATCAAAGTGGCAATAAACAAAAACCCATTCTATATTGATTGAAGGAAATAAAAAATTACCACATGAACACCTTGAGTTTTAATTTCATCTTAGGTGTAGCATGACGTCACACACTGTCTCTCTAGCATGTTGATATCCAGCAGTTTTTTTACCAGCTGGTCCAGCCGTGCATTCATGTATGTTTATGTGACTCTCGGCCTTGTCTCTCTTTTCGGAGCCCTCTGCCCTCCCTCCCTATAAAAAGCTACAGTCAGTGAACAATGGGAGCAAATACTTTTGAAACAAAATGGCGTTGAGCAGAACAAAACGTTCACCTAAAGACAATTGGGATCCAACATTACCTCTAAATACTGAGCAATCATTGGTGAAGAAGTCATCAGATAAAGAAAGGGACAAGATCTGGATTAACTCTGGTCTCCAAAGTGGGGAGCACTGCAAAGCTAAAGGGACTTCAGTCTGACTTGGAGTGAGCTCTTCTCCTCATCAGGTAACAACATCAACGTTATGAGTTACTTCGACACCTTCCACAAGTTGATCATATTGTTTTGGTCAGTGTGTTTGCATATTTGCATATTTGTTTGCAGACAACCCAAGTTGGGGTGGTAGGGAATGACATGGCTCATGATGAACTTTGCTTTGGTCTACAGGCAGTACACAACCGCACACCTTGTGATGAAATGATTTGCGCTTTTTTCCTGCAACATCAAAAGCAACTTTAAGAATTAAAACCAATTGGAGACGTTTCCCTGTGAAAATAAATGCCTAAAAAAAGTCTTCACGTCTTGCATAAATCACAGTTAACATACTTAATGATGTTGGTGTTTTGTTCACTGTGTTAAATTAGCTTGTATGCTTAACCTGAGTAACCATCAACGACTCACCAAGACATTCCTAAACAGACTGATCCATGTCAGCTTGTTTGCATCTGACCAAAGTGCATCATTTTCCCTCAGGTGAGGTGAGGAACTTCTGCTTCTTAAAAGAAATATTTCCCTCCCCTTTTATGATATGACCACTGTGCTGAAAAGGCTTAAACTACACAGCAAAGTAGCTGCTTCTACAAGTGGATGAGGGTTAAATGGTAACTGGTACCTCTCCTGACAGGAGGAACCTGCTGCGTTCGTGTGTATTCCTAACATACAGTGACAGTCTAACTGAACAGAAGTTTGCAGTGTTATTGTCTTTCTGAATAGGGGACAACAGGTCACAACAAGCCTCACCATGCATGTGTTATTTTTAACTTCATGTTTGGTTTTTTTTGGGTTTTTTTTTTTTGGTTTTCAACTAGATCATATGACTGAACTGTTATAAAACTCACCAATGCTGTGGTTAATATAGACTTTTTTTTCATTACCAAATCCGTTTTAAAAAGGCATTTTATGCATGAAGAATTGCTCAACAAGACATCACACTGACATTCAAAAACCCCAACTTAGGCTTTGACTAAATTTCCTCTTTGCAATGAACTTTGTATACAAAGAACTGCTTGTAATCGGAGCCCCTCCCTGCAAACCTCACTGTAGAGTGATCTGCTGAAAGCATTTAGTTTAGTACTGCTGTGACGTAACAGCGCTGTATCATTTCTGTGGTCATCTTTTTTTTTTTTTTTACCTAAGATAGAGATATAAGTATCATTAACTCATTACAAGGATGTTAGTCACTGTCCAGTTATGTAAATGGAATAAATGTTTTTCTCCCTCCCTCTTTTGGTTAATTTCTCCCCCGTTTAGTCATGGGAACAATAAGACTAGATATGTTTAACAATCACAATCACATCCCTAGATCTTAAAGTGGTTAACTATCTATTTTTATCTTATACTTGTGGAGCAACTTCTGGTTAACTCTGAGGATGCTTTTTTTTGGGTGGAAATAAAAAAATTTTTAAAAAAAGATAGAAAAGGAACAGTAACCCTAAAAAAAAGTCCATCCTATGGGGGAAACATGAGCAGTTAATGATGGTTCACGTGGTATTTCTGAAAGCATTGATGCCCCAAGCTGTTGTTCCAGATTTCATTGGTCCAGCCATAATAGCCTCTTCAGTCAGAGTTACATATCCAGCTTTAACACTCATTTAATAATGTAAAACAGATGCTTCAGCTGCTATTTGGCTCTGCTGAAAAAGATGTTGTGGGGTTTTTTTCTCACTGAGTAATATTTAATAAAAAAATGTTGCTGTGGTATAATCGACCAACTGCAGTACTTGCAGTACTGACACTATCCAAAAGCCTCTTCTTTCCCCGAAGGAATCATTGATTAGAAGATATGTAAGAACTACTTCTGCCTTATACCCGTCTTATTCATATGAGATATAGGGAAAGTTATGTTGTCTTAAGCTGCATGTTGTAAGATATACTTAAATACAGACAAAGGGCCCTGTATGCAGAGTTTTTTGTTAGAATTGATTAATTTAAAACAAATCAGACAACTACTTTCTTCTAATAGATTGCATTATCACTGTTGAAACACATTCCAGCCTTGCATTGCAACAAATCATGAATAATTTCCCGTCTCAGTTTCACAGTCAAGCCTGCTGCCCTGTCCTACCATGACCCCGTCCTTCTTAACCCAACAGTCCGATGCGCTCTTACATAATTTATGCCTTCCTTCCTCTTTTGCACCCAGCCCATCCTCACCTCCTATTTTTACATCAGTTTTACAATCCATTTTTATCTGGCAGCCTATAATTGTACTATTAAAGAATCTGTGGCTTTAGGCCACATCCTGTGATTGCAGAGTAACAGAGAGCTTCTGTTGACTTGTCAGCCGCTGAGCCTCTATGACAACACCACTCCCCAAAGCCCCCAACCCCCACCAGACCTTCACACACACACATAGGCATTCACATTGATGAAGAGGAAACAAGTCATTCATGTGTCAGACAATGTCAGACAGTAACCTGCCTCAATGAATCATACTTCAGACCTCTCCCTTTCTCATGGGGTTAGAGTTATGCTTCGATAGCTATCTATTTAATTGGGTTTGTTTGGTGGTTTTTAGTTTGTTTACTATAAAGGGGGAAGGGGTTGGGGGGTATTTCTGTGAAGTATTTCTGTGAGGTTTGTTTTTGGAGCCCATACTTCAGCTTTCAAAAAATGACTTAATGCTGCTGCAGGTAGTGGCCAAGTTCTCAGCGTATGTTTTTCCATTCTGGAGCCTTCCATTACACACACAGACACACACACACACACAAAGTACAAGTAATGTCTTGTCAATACCTTCTAAAATCCACAGCAAGTACAAACTAACTAAACTATAGTATTAAGTAGATCCAAATTGTTAGGATCAGTTGTCTACACTGTGCAATGTACACTAATGTTTCATACCTTAATGCGGTTAAAGATTCTTTTCATTTGGGGTGATATAATGTGCGTATAGTTGAGTATTGATATAGATGCATGAAAATCAGCAGCTAATAGCTTGTGTGACTATCAGCTTTAACCTTTGCTTTCTGCAGCCAGTTGCAGGACTGTAGCACTCCACCTCGTCCCCTGGCAGTCGTAAGGAGAGCGGATGTTGTAAGTAACATGCAAGGCTGCACAAGTATGGACAGACAGAAATACTCAGGATCTAGGTCTGGCATGTTTCCCAGCCACTGTGTAGAAGTCACCCCATCTGCCTGGGGGAAAAATAGAAGATGTAGTGTCCATTACTTTCCCTCAAACTTTCTTAAATGATCTGGATGATATGCCTCGGTCTTTGTGAAGAAACAGAACTGTTACTGCAATGAACCAGACTTACTAAAATATGCTAAATCCTGGTTCATGAGATGCCCCCCAGACCGCTTTCACTCCTTTGTGGTCTTATATTGGAGACTGTGATGTGGTTCAAGTTTAGCTGAGTCTAAACAGTGAAATGGCATTTTATCCAATTTTACTTTAATGAAGTGAGACAGACCTCACAGTTTTGCAACAGAAGAGGGGACATCTTCTGTTGGGACATCCAAATAGGCAGGTAACATCAGGACCGCAGACTGTTTACACTGAAGTCTGATGTTTTACAGTAAATATAATGCAAACAGCCAATCACATCTCAGAAAAATATTAGAACAGAGCATTAAGACCTGCATCTTTGCTCACTTTTGTTCAATCACTTGCTCCAAGTTAACTTTTGATGACTTTGAGCTGTCCTGATGTTGGATTTTATTTATTCTGTTGGTTCCTGTGACATTTTTTTCTGATGTCTTTCTTTTTTTAAATTTTTTTATTCTATTTTATTTTAATTCGAAGCAGACTGCTTCCCTGTGATTGACAGCCCAATAGAATTTTGGGCAGCTTTCCATTGAGCTTGTCTACAAACACAATGGCAATCATATTGTCATAATAAATATTATAAGTGATAGGATTAGCAGCAGTGCACTTAGGCCGGAATTCTTTGTCTGCTTTCTACATAACTTGACTTGGCTGACACGTATTTCCTCAGGGAGATCTAG
The DNA here is from genome assembly GCF_933228915.1 of Telmatherina bonti. Classification (NCBI taxonomy): domain Eukaryota; kingdom Metazoa; phylum Chordata; class Actinopteri; order Atheriniformes; family Telmatherinidae; genus Telmatherina; species Telmatherina bonti. The sequence continues at coordinate 18,178,226 of NC_136615.1, forward strand.
TTTGCAGATGTATGACTCACAGCCAAGATGGAAACTGTTGCAAACTTCTTTAGTTCATCATTCTTAGTGATGGAAGACCAACTTAAAACAACTAAGCTCAGATTCTTGCTTGCAGCCAAAATATTTCTCTCCCTCCTGATGAGGTTTTTCTGTAACTGGGGTGTGTTTTTTTTCCCCCTACTGTATCTCAAATGCATCTTATGTAACAGCCAATTGTATTTCTATTTTCATGCTCACTATGCAGTTTGCAGAAATTATTATTCTTTTTTCTTCTCTTCATTCCTAACAAAAGACTATCTCTGAAAGCCATTGCAGTTTTCTTTGTAAGGAGGAACAAAAGTACTGCAGTGGTTGCAGCTGTGTGACAGGCTTAAGAATATAAAAAGAAACACATGAACACAGATGCATGCTTTTTATTGTATTTTGTTTAATGAAATGTTAACTCAATCTGCTGTAGTAATAGTGAATCCCTTTGTTTTTCAGATGTAGGTGTAATTTGTCATACAACAAAGAAAACACATCGCGATGTATATTCTAAATGTTGAGCGAACATAGGATGCTCAAATAGCAGGTCACAAATGGAAAACAGGAAAAGCTTAAACATGGTCTGGTTAGCGTGAAAATGTTGCATAACCAAATGATTGCACCAGAGTAACGGAAAATGGATAAATCCCTCGACCTTGGAGCACACCTGCAGATGCAGCTCAGTACACCTAATCCGTGTCTATTGATTAGTCTGTGTGGGCTATATTTGTATGTGTGTCATAGGTGCTGTCAGACTGAGTGTTTACACTTTTATGATTGGTTCAGGAAATGTAAGGGATTAGGTTTGTGTCATAATAATAACACTAAACCTCTCAAGAGTCAATCAACAGTTAATAAATGAGGGTGCATAAAAGATAAAATGCATGAACGGTGCCATGTCAATATGTCAGTCATGACAGAGACTTGTTACAGTTTCAAAGACACAAAGGTTATTATGGTAAATCTTATCCATGTGGTCACTTTTGCAGTTCATGTCAAAGGATGAAACACTTCTTTTTTGTTCATCTTTGTATTTTCTTTATTCTTGTGCTTTATTTTTATGGCTCAAAGTGTGACACAGTGTATTTTAAGCCAAAGTATATATACATGCACAAACCTGTCTCATTTTTAGATACATCAAGCTACAGGTTTAGACCATTTGGCTTCAGAACAGCTTTTCTTCCTGGTGGAATAGATTCGACAAGGTGTTGGAAACGTTCCTCTGAGGTTTTGGTCCATATTGACGTGATAACATCAAACTGTTGCTGCAGATTTGTCATCGACACATCCACCATGAGAATCCACTGCATCCACTGCGTCCTGAAGGTTTTTTGGTTCTATTTGGTAACAGTGAAGGCCAGTAGAATACAGTGAAATCCCTGCAATCTTCAGAAAAGATTTATTTAGATGATGTGAGCTTTGTGACACTGCGTTATCCTGTTGGCAGTAGTCAACGGGAGATGGGTACAATGTGGTCATAAAAGGATGCATTTAGAGCATTTTTTTTAGCTTAATTGAGCATACCTCAGTTGTAACTAGTAAATATCTGAGACACCGTTGCCTTTCTATCATCTATCATCCATTCTGATGTGTGACATCAAGAAGGCACTTTCACCCAGAAAGATGCTGCTCAAAGAACATGTTCTCTTTTTCGTACCGTTCTCTTTAAACTCTTGAGATCATTGATTGTAAAGATCCCAGGATGTTAGCAGTCTCTGAAGAACTCTGACCTCATCAGACATATGAGCAGCGACGTTTTTTTTCACCTAAACGCATGTTTTAGTTTTCCAGCACTCTACGTTTGGACTATGACTCTACGACGGAAACGATTGGTTTTAGAGAATTTTTTCTACTTCGAAATTTCCCAGGAGAGGGACTCCATGATTGGTCATCTTCTCTAGGTTGTGCACGTTCACAAGAAGAAAGCCACACCCCCTTCACCGCTCAGTAACTACTCCTAGCAGTTGACCAATCGGACGCAGCCTGCAGGGAAGACATAGGGCGGAGCTTTCTCTGTTAGCTTGTTTCTGGCAGAGGCTGATCTGAGAGGATCAATATAAAATGAAGGAAGGGGTTTGTGAAAAGTGCTTGATTATTTCTTGCCCTTCTGGACTTGCATATTAAAATAAATTAGACTAAAATGTGCATACTAGAGCCACTTTGATTTCAAAATTCTCCATAGAGTTTCTATTGGAGGCAGCTCAGGGTTTCAGAAAGGCCAACCCAGTGCCCCTATGCTTTTCTTCTTCCGCCTTGTAATCGTATTTAGTGCCATTGAAAAAGTACATGAACAGAAGAGATGTTATACTGAAATGTTGTGTGTTACAAGAACTAATCTAGAATCAATCTGAGCATCAATGGTTTCATCAGATAAGTGCAAAATACCTTTGACAAGGACATCAGTGTAACTCTGTATCATTTGAGACTTTGCTAGTCTAGATGGTCCTTTTGGTATTGGTTTATGTCAAGTTCTTCATAAAAAAAACTGGGAAGCTGGCTGGTCTGACCGCAGCACACATTTCCATTGCATGGTCCATCCCAGATGTTACGGAAGTCGATGCCCCCTCTAGGTAGGTTGACATAATGCCTATTTTTGCAAAGTAAAGTGTAATTGGTGTTGTGAACTCATAAATCTAGTTTGTTTTAGTGCTGACAAATGGTTTCTCAAAATAGATCTTTCCTCTCTGTGTGTCTTTTTCAGTAATTGATCATTACTGTTTATGCAATTTGATGTGTACTGCTATAAGATTCAGGGTTTTATTGTAGAGATGTGCCTTTTACCATTTCATAATTTCTCTTTGCCCTGCACCTGCCCAGACCTCCAATACAACTCTGCATCATGTCTTCTGCAAAAACACCAATCTTTGTAATTGTGGGGTGTATCACACTGAGTACAGGGAACTGCTCAAATCATTTGTGGGAGGGTACTGAAACAATCACCTCATATTGAAGACAAACAAAACAAAAGACATTATTATGTGGATTTTTGGAGAAACGGGGATCAACAAAGCAACGTTTATATTCTGGGAGAAGAGATGAAGGTGGTGGAGGAATAATGATCAAACAAGAAGTGCAACATGTAAGAACTTAAAGTAATCTAATGGATTTGACTGATATTTAGTTAAACAATAACATGATCATTTCATTTCATGGATGACATTTATATAAACATCACTTTTATCATTAATAGTTTGTTACTTTCACATATTCATCCAATCCTGCGATAGACCCATTATTTTTCCCCACCTCGCTGCCGATTATTGATGAAATCGGTTCATTTCTCATTCTCATTTTCTGCTGTAAATAAAATCTGAACTAACAAGATTATCAGATCATTGAATTGTGTTTTTATTTACATTTCATAGAAATGTTTTATTTATATCTGGGATGGTCAAAAATGTACTTACTGAATCCATTTCATAGCTATCTCTTTATTTATTTGGAATTTGTTGTAAGTTTCTATGTTGATAAAAGGAAAATTCAGGAGGAATTTCAGCCTGTGTCTTCCTGCAAGTGAACGGCCTAAATCCTTCTGCCTCAATGCTCCGTTGATTCTGCTTCAGTTCTTCTGTATGATCCCAGCAGCACTCTCAAGATAATCCAACGCCACATGGCAGCAGAGGATCGCTGAGTAGTCTGGATTTATCAGACAGGGTTAAGAGGTGTCAAGGAGCAGTCCGCATTTCACAGGGAGCAATCAGGAGGTGCAGTAGTAATCTGATACATCAAATACTGCCTCACTTTACAGTCGAATGGAAATAACTAAACAAGTTGATTCGTGAGCCTGAGCCAAGTTTTCCATCATCACTTCTTTTCTTGTGTTTAGTCCAGATGCTGTTTATCCGCAGCATCCAGCCTCCTGGCTTTGTTATGTTTCTGGGAATTAGAACAAAATGAGAGAGAGAAAAGGGGGATATTTTTACACATACAAACACACACACATAGACACACACACATTTCTACGCTCTTTCACAATAAGTGGAATATATTCAGGAGAAATGGGGTGTTGCATTATTCAAGGTGTATCATAAGGTATAAAAAAAACTGTGTTTACAATCACTACTACAGGCTAAGAGAGCAGATGAAGTGCTGCAGATGTTTAAGTGATTCATAAAATTAACTAACAGAAAAGAAAATGACAGTCTTTTACAAGCTGAGGAGGTATGAGAGAAGACTGAAGTCAGACCCAGACAAGCTCATGGTCACATGAAATAATGTGTGTGGGTGTGAGGGTCATCTTTTCACAGTCATGGAGTATCATTCCTCTGATAATGCCTGTCATTTTTTCCAGTTTCTTTTTATATCAACCACTTAGCCTCTTTTCTGCAGAAAAGGAGAAGTTTTACTTGAATATCATCACAAGAGTCGCAGGAGCTTTGTAGATCAGTTAGGGAACAAAGCTTTACTGTATGGGAAACTATGTTTATTACAGAAATTGTTTATCTTTATTTTTATTTTAAATGATGAAACAAGCAGACAAAGTTGTGATTTTAAACAACCTTTCGCAAGAACTGCACTCAAACAAACGAGTATTTCAGTGGTTGGTGTAAAACAATGGAATGCACTTAAAAGCGATTTTAAAAGTTGTTCAAATCCTTCTTAATTTAAATTGAAATATAAAGAGTACATTCTAAAACTGTATGCAAAAAACTGATTTAAAAAAAAAAAAAAAAAAATGTATTTCATACCTGTGTTTCATCCTTAGTGTTTGCCCTAGATGATGCCATCCAATTGGTTTACTTTGAAATGAGGATGGGGTAGGGTTTATAAGATTAATTCTTCTTCCTACGCCAACTTTCTTTTCTTTTCTTTACTTTTTTACATGAAGTGTAACAATGGTTGTGTAGTAGTTGTAACTCTGGAGTATATTTTCTGTTATTGTTTTTTGGATTTGCTAATATATTATGAAAAAGAAAAGAGAATAAAAAATGTTGACATGAAATAAAATTGTACAAAAGTCACACATTTGATCATTATTATTATTAGGTCTAGGTTATGTGTATGTTTTTACTGATGGTTTGTGTGAGAAGTTGTATCATGTTTTCAGCTAAAAGAAAAGATACATGTGATGAAACACATGAACCAGGACAGGAGTCAAACAAGATTAATGACAATGAGTTGGGTAGGATGAGCTTTGGTGACATCATGTACTTTATAATTTCAGTTGTTTCACTTCCCCAGTCTGCATGACACACACACACACTCATAGTCCCAGTTCACCACAGAGTCAGGAAGCTCATTACGGCGAATGAAGGAGCACTGTGAGGCAGAGGGGGAGGAAACTAGTGTAATAGCTGGTGGAGAGTGTGCAACTGCTACCACCTGACTGGAAACTACACAAAGAAGTCTGGAAAGCTTCAGGCAGGAAGCAACAATGTCCGTTAACCTAAATCATGACACAAAATAGCAAAAATAATTTGAGGGATGTGCAGAAAATTACCTGATATTTGCGTTTTTGTGTGTAATTAGTCTCAATAAGCGGATATCAGGAGGTTTTCCTTTGAAAAAAAAAAAAAAAAAAAAAAAGCAGAATTATTTGCTTCTTTTTTCTTGACATGTTAAGAAATCAATCAATTTTAGTATTTGGTCCTTCACCTTTTGATCAAATTGGTCAAATAGGTTAAAGGTGACCATTATTGTGAAAACATAACAGTAAAGCAAATGAGCATCGAGTGGCTTTTAGCCAAAGATATATATATATATCTATATATCTATATCTATATATCTATCTATATCTATATATCTATCTATCTATATATATATATATATATATATATATATATATATATATATATATATATATATATATATATATATATATATATATATATATATATATATATATGTATATATATACATAATCTATGTATAACATAATCTAAGAAAATTAGAGTAAACCATACACGTGTTCTTCTCCATTAAAACAGCATGTTTCATTAGCAGTACTGTGGGAATGCACTGGCCTGTAATCCGATAAAGTCTGTGGGCTTTTAGTTGATAACAATCCTATTAGTGAAGTGCATTATTTTAGCCTAAAGTTACTTTACTTGCCACATTCATCATTTTAAGTGTTTTGTTTTGGACAACTTGCCATGCTCCCTCTCTCCTTTCTTTGCCTCAAGGGCTTCACTTAAATCTCTGTTTTTCTATGAGATAAAGGTAGTTCAGTGCTGAAACGAGTTCCTTTTACAATGTACAATATTAATACAAGCCAACGGATTAATTAAATGAAATGTGTTGTGAAGAAAAAAGAAAAAACTAAAAAGGTTACTTTGAATAAACCCAAGCTGGTCGAATGTATCTTTATGATGCAACACATTTCAACTGAAAATCCAGAAAATGTCCTTCTGGGCATGAATTATCATTTAACCAAGTAAATAAAGAGATTCTATATCATTTAACCTCATCAAACAAAAGAACATTAAGGAGCTGAAATGCCCATTCTGCATCAGATGGGTCTGAGTGAGTGTATGAACTAAAGCAGCATAAATAAAAGCAATATTGTGACGCTTTAATGTTCATCTTTATTTTTCAATTTGGTTCTGCCCACAGCTTTCATAGGAAAAAAAAAGCAAGTCTAAAATGTTGCCTCTAAAGCTTCGCACCACCCCACCAGTAGTAAGTGTACAACATACTGAAATAACATGAGAAGATAAAGTGGTCAAGATTTAATTGAAGGTGTTGATATGGTTACTTTCATGGCAACCCCATCGGCGGTGATAATACTCTCTGAAGAGTTTTGATAGTAAATGATGCATAAGGGGGGGGGGGTTCAATTTAGCTTCAGTATGGATGAAATAGATTAAACCTTTTCATCGCAATTTGTCAGACCAATAAAGTTCTTTGTCATATATACAGCAAATACCTTTGCAACATTTATGCAGCACAAAGCTCTTCTATATATAAAGTAGACTTGTTCTGATTAGACCCCTGGGAAAAGACACACTGTTAGATTCAACTTCCTTCCTCTGTTGCTGTTTTTAAAATCCCTGTCTACCAGCAGTCATGATTGCATCCGCTTAAACCACAAGGTATAAGATTTTAAAGTACGCATGTGGACGGTTGTGTGCCACGTGAATCCCTCCCATTTCCTTTCATATTTTCACAACAGTGCCATTGGAAAAAAAAAAAAAAGTAAACCCTGGGCTGATAAGAGAGATGATGAATCCAGCTTCGCAAATCATGTAGCAAAACAATACAAATGCGGAGGATGTTCCATTAATAATTCTTTTAGTTTTCATCACATATTGTATGAGAGTCTATTAATGTCAAACCAGAGATACGCTGAATGAAGTCCATACAGCTGAGGGCACAGCAGATAAAAGTCTCTCCACAGCAGCTGGGATTGAAAGGTCCGCTGAGTCAGCAAGGGCAGCTGGAGATATGTGATGTTTCTTTTGTAAACATGCCAAGAGTTGAAAGGATAGACTGATCTGAGACTTGTGGATTAATGAAAGCTTAAGCCTCTTGCCTGCTGTACCACTACATGGGGGATGAGAAAAAAAAAAAGCCCAGATGAATCCACCATGACAGGATGGTGAAGGTTTCTGACCGCATAATTGACTACTTTTCCTTCTACTGTGGAAACAAAAACTTGGAATACAAAATAAGTGGGAAAAATGCTATCTTAGGTAAACTTTGTAATAATATTCCTAAGCTATTCTCTTATGATAGGTAATACAATTGTAGAGTATATTGATATTAACTATGATGTCATGGCCCAGGTAAACAGTATAATAATATGTTGTCTCTCTTTGCTAGTAATCACTCAACCTTCAATTAATAATGTGATTTTAATTTGCATAACATTACTTTGAATGTTGCAGAGAACTGTGGGACGACATTATCTCCTCTCACTTCCTGATGGGTGGTTCAGGAAGATAATGAAGCATGAATACTCCCCTGCTAAAGTTGACCAACTTTTATGATAGTTGTTAGAAGTGTTGGTATTCAGTTCATTTTATTTGATGCTTTCTTGAAAAAATAACCAAAATAAAAAATCAGTGCTGGAGTGTTTTTTCCTCACACCTCTTCCCTGAATAGTTATTATCAAGTTCTGTTGTTTTATTTCCTAGCTTTCATATTTGTGTATGATCTTCATTTATTCTTGTTTTGCCTTCACTTTGACACACCCGTTGTAGTCATAGTGTTTGTTTGGTTTTACTTTGTATCTTTGCTTGTCACTTCTAAAGGGAACTGAGGGCTAACTGCCTGTTAGCAATACAGTAAAACATTGTAAAATAATAATATTAATTCTACAAAAAAGACTGTAGATCTTGTTATCATGTGCTGACTGTAAAGGGGATGAAAAGCTGTCAGCCACACCTGAAACAGCAGGATGTGGGAGATGTGGGAAGGAAATGTGTCATGTGACCACTAAATTTGAAAACAATGACAGATGCTGTGATATTTTTTTCACAGATGACAGAAAGGAAGGAAACTTGAACAAAAGAATTTGGCAAAGTGACTTGGCTCAAAAGTGAGGCTATTGAAAAGCATAAAAAAAAAAGAACAAGCGTGGGCTTTCCCGACAAAGAAATGGTCAAGTGTGGAGCTAACTGAGAGGAAACACTTGTGGAAAAAGAAACTGTGTCTGTCAAAACAGATGGCAGCTGGTTAAGAAGATTAGTTACTACTAGTGCTCAGCACTACTTCAGACTGTTTACCCCCCCCTTCCCCCCAAAACACAGAGACTCACAAACACAAAACCCTCACAGACCTCCAACTACATCCTCTCATCTTCCTCCAGACACCCCAGTAACTCAACCTCAGGTAACATTCACTGGTTCTTTTAGACAACAGGACAGCTGGGATCAAGACAAGAGTCATGTTCTTGTGCGAGCGTTTCAAACACGACACCGCTCCGTCCCCACTGCTGGCAGAGTGTGAAATTAAAGCTGTCATTTTGTTTGTGTGGAAGCTCAAAGCTTCATAGAACAACTTGGACCAGCATTTTGTGGCTCTGAACATCCTTTCCAATTCAGATGAATAAGAGCAGCGTGGTATGCTTACAGATACAAGCACTTAGATTATCATACAAGTTGAAGATAAACTAAAACATTATCTCTCCATGGTCTTATTACAAGTATACATACAGTAAGTTAACAGCAAGAAGGCTGAAATCTGCTTTCTTATAGGCAAGGTTAGATTAATGGTTAAAACAAAGGATGCACAGATACCACATTTATTTTAAACTGAGTATACGACTGCATTTAAGTATGTGCCAATACCGCGTACTGATATGAGTACTAATACAATCCATTACAGTTTATTGGTAAGTAGTGTGCCAGAATGCCAGCTGCACAACTGGAGCCGTTCCATCCATGCATTTTTCTTAACCGCTTTGTCCAATTCAGTGTCGTGGGGAAGCTGGAAGCACTCCCAACAATCACTGTGGCACTGAGGCAGAGTACACCCTGGACAGGTCACCAGTCCACTACTGGAGCGGTTACTTGTATGATATAGGAAAGGGGTCATGTTGGGGTTATCCTGTAAACGTAAGGCATGAAAGCAGAAACTTCTTTTGTTTCAGAAGTTTATTTTGGGGGATTCAGTTCACTGCTGAGACAAGGCCCCTATATGCCCAAAGTCAGCTTCTTTTGCTGACATGATGCCAAATCTGAATGATTGAAATCAATGTAGAGCATCAGTTACCTTTTGTTACTGAAAGTAACTGAGTTATTGAATAAATTACAGCATCATTTATTCTTAATTACTCTGGAAAGCAATTATTCTATTTATTGTGTACTCATGTATTGTTTTAAAACTGAAATATCAGATATGACTAACGAATAAAATGGAAAGTCAGCTAAATAATATGCTGGGGTTCACCGTTGTGACAAGGCACCTTCATGCCCAAAATCAGCTTCTCCCACTGAGATAATGAAATATTGTAGATTTTGTGTTTGTAATATGGCTTAAGTAATAGTGTTTTTGTATATTTTTTATTGTATTAAAAAGGTCATGTATAATTTCCACTGCTCAATTTCTTTGCATAAACTTGTTTATTTTGACAGTCCTAGTTTCCTCATTGGTATTGCATTGTTTAGTACTGGAACACCAAGTACACACGTGGTAGGAACGTGCCAATACTGCAATATCAGGTATTGGTTGATTTGATTACCTTCCTAGTTAAAACCGTAAAAAAAAAGAGAAGTATTCAACACTAAAATAACAGCTCTTTGGAAAGGACACTAAAAGTAAGGTGTAGAGTTACAATGTAAGAAAACAAAGAAAATTCACACTCACTGTTCACAGTTTTTTGCTGTGTCAAGCTATTAATTAATTAACTAACTATTTATTAACTATTCCACTGTTTACTGCAACTATTTACTAGCTGTTAATTAATTAACAGCTATTAATCATGATCAGACAAGCTTTGTATTTCACACAATGATGTCAAAGTAGTACTGATAATCATCTATTTAAAATTGTTATTATCCCCCCCCCCCCCCCCCCCCCCCCCCCTCCCGCTAAGGCATTGGTCATGTGTTTGGTGGTGTAAGTCTGTCTGTCTGTCTGTTAGCAACACCACTCCAGAGGTTATGGATGGGTTTTGATTAAATTTTCAGGAAACTTTAGAAATGAAATAAGGAACAAGTACTTACTTTTCAGAGGTGATTCGGATTACCGCCTGGATCCAGGAGTTTTTTAAAGGATGCTTTACTAAAGCAGACAGGGATCGTTGTGGGGCCTAAGCTTCAGTTTGGTTTTGTAAACTTGTCATAAATGTAACATGTCTGTATGTCAAACCTTGGACAAGCTGGTTTGAACCTTGAATTTCCCCTCGGGGATGAATAAAGTATCTTTGATTGATTTGATTTAGTTCAATGACTTGATGGAGGTCTGTGCTCTCTGAGTGCTTCTAGTTATCATTTAACTATTTATTTTCCATCCTTTAGATCACCTTGGTTATCTTGTTAACCATTTATTTTTCTTTTCTTTTTATTATTCTCTTAATTATTTTAGTTCATCTTAATCTTCTAATGGATGCCAATAGTATGTTTACCATGTAACAACGTGGAGCCTTACAAAGCAGACATTTCAGTCCTCTGTATTTACTCTACATATTTTTGCACTGACTACAAAGAATTTAAATGTCCTGCAAGAACGTACATATTTGGCACTAATACATGTATAATGTCAGTGATGGAACCTGCAGTGATGGACCATTTGATTTCACGAGAGTTGCACTGAGGCAAATGCTTTTATCATAAACCTGTTTTATTTCTATTAACCTTTTAGAGTCTGAGTTCCCCCGACTGGAATTTGACAACAGATGGTGCTAAACTGTTCCAAAATGGCCATTTGGAGACCTCATCTGAACTGTCTATCCCTAAACCTCTTTTGTACTGCTTCACTTTATCAGAGTTAGTTTTTGCAGAGAGAAGGCTCACATTGCTTTACAATCTGGATGACTCTTTTGTTTAGTTTGTTTTTATTTTCGTTTGTGCTATGTGCCATCTTCACCAGTAACATGACTGGTATTAACACATCTTAACAAATGCCTCTTGCATTTGCAGGGATACTATATTGCTATTTCATTATGAGGCAGAGGCCTAAAGAGTAGGCATGGCAAGCTCATGGTTAAAGTTATTTTTAATAAAGGAAATTTTAACCACATAAAACTTCGGGCTGTAGTTCAGTCATCTTTCAACTAGGATGGATTCCAGGCTTCACCTGACTACATGCTTAAGTATCCTTGGGCAAGACACTAAACCCTGCATTTCTCCCCAATATGCCTATTGGGGTATGAGCGTGTGTGTGAATGAATGATTTTGAATTGTAGTGTAAAGTGCTTTAAGTGGTTGGTATGACTGGAAAAAGCACTATAAGTACAAGTTCCTTTATCGTATCACAACACCGCAATGGGAATTCTGACAGTAAAAGCTGCAGATGATATGATTAAAATAAGCATAACCATCAATGAATTCATGGGGGGAAAAAAATCGTACACACCACACATTCTTCTTCATCAGTTGGTTGGTTTATTTATCATTAGCAATGACACCAAATGTACTCTACTGTTTTCACTTGCTATCATAGGAGATGCATTTTGAGTTGTAAACAGTGAAAATGATAAAATGCATTTCAGAAAACTCCTTACAAGCAGTGTATGACCAGGGAGAAGAGCAAATTGTAACTGTTCTTGCTCACCTTTTTTTCTTTTTTTTCTTATTTTTTATCTTTTTTAAACAATACATGTTATCTTATAGCTTTGAGACTCTCATATGTACATAGATACAACTGGGTCCCACATTCATCACCAGCAGAGACCTATTGGCTTCTTGTTTTTTGTTTGTTTTTAATGTGTTATCACATACTTTTCTTAAAGAATTATATTTACAACCATGCCCCCATCCCTCCCCCAGCTGCCTGCTGCCAGGGGTTAACACACAGTTAGAATCACTTGCTTTAAATTCATTAAACTACTTATGCTTCTTGAAAGTTTAAGTTGTAAGTCAACCTTATAGCTTTAAGTATTTTTCTCTTAACAAATAACAGTAATACAGCTTGAGCTCTCAAGCTATTCTGTCTTCCCCATTAAAAATTCAAAGATACCCAAATAAATGAACAAACCAAATATGATAATAAAATAAAATAAGTAATTAAAAAAATATTGCACTTAAAGTTCAGGACAGCACTGGACCTGTTTGGTGGCTAAGAGTGAATTGAGAGCTGTTCAGCTGAGTGCTCTGAAGGACATGGAGGTGTGTCTGCAGAAGCATCCGGCGAATTAATCTAAATAAACATGCAAAACTTTGTACACAAGAAGCTTTTTTTTTCGTTCTCTGACTATGAAATGAGCAACCTCTCAGGTGTTGCCCTGCAGAACATTGGAGTGGAAGCTGAAACCCTAAAGCGTTAAAAAAAAAAAAAAAAAAAAGAGAGAAACTGAGTGTGTAAAAAAAACCATAAACAGTGGAGAAGATATACCAAGCTGCAACCTGTTATAGCAATGTCCTGAGAATGCTTCCTGATTAGTTCAGAATGAGCTACAATGTTAAAGGAGATGTCGTTTTCGCCTTGATTTTCCGTTCCATGTTGCAAACAGTCTTTGGAGGCAGGAAGCAAGTCGTCTTTTTTTCCACCTCTGTCTTGGAACATATTTAGTATCTTTGAATGTGTGAGCGACACAAATCTGCGTTTCATCACAGCTCCAGTCCATCTGTAAGCCATACTCTTTTGTTCTTTGCCCATCTCTGTCTCTGTCGTCAACCCTGCAGAAGCTGTCCAATCTTGAATGAGGCGAAAGTATAGAAGCTTTGAATGGATGCAGGGTTTAACAGATGCATGAAGAAACGCAGCCACAGCGGCCACTATAATTCAAACACCCCCCCCATCTTCAAAGCTTGGAGTCTGAAAAAAAGGCGTGAAGAGACGGGACTTCTGCGTCGTACCGAAAGCATTGAAGTTGCTTCACAGAGGAGAACATGGTGGAGCAGAAGGAGGGGGGTTAAAAGTGGGAGTCTCAAAAGGAAGGAAGGGGGGAAAGTGACAAAACAGTACCGGACTGTCTTCACGTCTGCAGGGTTTTTGGTGCAACCCCTCCTTTTCTCCAGTACAACTGGATAAACATACAAACTAATGCATCTTATTGACTTACACACAAAAAGAAACAAAACAACAGTGATGAGACAAACGTCCAGCTCCTGCTGCAGCCCCTTCTCTGGGCTTCTGCAATTTTAGTAACACTCATCCATTCATCCACACATCCAGCTTGTAACTGTAAACTACATTCCTTTGCAGTGCCAAAGCTTTGCTGCGTCCTCACACACCAAAACAACAACAAAAAAAACAACAAAATAATGGTGAGTAGGATGACACACACACATACACTCTAATAAACACACACTCAAAAAATGAAAAAGGCAAACAATGAAGCTCACGTCTCACACACACTGTTTGTTTTTTCAAGTCTGCCCCTTGTTTCTTTCATCATCTCTTTCTTATGCTCTTCCTCGTCTCTTATGATGAAGATGAAGTGGAAGTGGTGCTAGCCTTTTTTTGGTTGATTAAGTCCAAGTAGAGTTCCGAGCGCAGGAATCGGGGGTATGAATCCTTCTCCATCAGCCCATATATCCGCCTCTGTGCTAAGTCAAAGCAGGAGCGTGTCACATTCTGCAGGTTGTCCTTAGTGTGATCTCTTGTGTATGAATCCAGATTCACCTGCAGGGAGGAGGGAGAAAAAAAAGCATAACTGTGAGGGAGGAAAGAATGCAAAATGCATGTTTTTCTCTTCATGTACAAGGCTGCGTTTTCAATTGCACTCGCTCTTACCTCTTTACAAGACTGGATAGCGATGTATTCTGCAAAGATCTTCTTGGCTTTTGAGGCCATCTTGGACTGCGACTTGATTTTTTTGTATTCCTCACATGCTAGCCAGAATTCCAGATTCTCCTCGCTGAACTCCGTGCGCAGGAAAGCTCTGAAGGCTGCCAGACCATCTGAGGGAGAGCAGAGAGAAGGAGAAGAATAAACAAAGAGCAGAGTTGACTAAAGAGCCATGGCAACCTCACAGTAAGCCCTCCTTGGAGTTTCAGTGCCTAAATATAGCTCTCAGACTGCTTTTTGAGTCATGTGGTTGCAATAAAGTAAGGCACAAAAAAAAAAAAAAAAAAAAAAAAAAAAGCCTCAACACTCTTGGCACTTATCAAAGTGCAATGCCTCCTCTAAGTGACATCACCTCTGTGATTCTTTAATATTTAGCATATCGGATGCACTGACCCAATGCACTCAGTGAACAAAGACATGGCTGTTTTGTGTGAAGGAAAAACAGACTATCTTTGGCAGTCTAGTTTTTTTTTCAAGTTTCAGATCAGTTAATGATTTGAGGAAGAGGGCATCCAGGAGAAAGAATAGCAGGAAACCGTGTCCACCCACAGCTCATGTCTGCACCTTTCCGTTCCCATGAATCACCCACGCCGATAAGCTGAGCCAGTGCAGGCAGTCATCTCTTACCTCATTCTGGTAAGCAGTAATGAGGTAAGAGGTGGAAGGGAGGAAATTAGATGAAGGAGAATGAAGAGGCCAACAAAGATGAATGTGAAACAGATGTGCTGGCTATGTCTCAACCTTCTGCTCTGGAAAGGAATTGGGAGCACACTAGAGTTGTGAGATACAAAAATAGCACCAGTTTAGTTTCACCTGGTCTTGTAAATCATGAACTTTGTCCGTTGGGATTAGTAAAATGTGCTGCAAGCTGCCAATTCACATGAGCAGTATGAGTGTGTGTGTTTGTGTGTGTGTGTGTGTGTGTGTGTGTGTGTGTGTGTGTGTGTGTGTGTGTGTGTGTGTGTGTGTGTGTGTGTAATCCATATATTTTTACATACATATTTTCTGTGCTCACAACCTTTCCAGAGCTACTCGAATAGGCATTGTTCAACTGGTTCTTGTGTATGCAAAGCACGGAGAGGAGGGGGGGGGGGGGGGGAGGGCAAATAATGAAAAAGGAATTTGAAAGAAACTTACATTTGTGTGATAGAAGCTTGTCGAGTGAGTCCCCCCATTTCAGTGCTTCCTCTGGGGTGGGCCTGCAGATGAAAGCAGAGCGGTTCTTTAACAAGCCCATTTCAGCCAAGTTTCTCATTGTGTGACCCATCCGCAGGATTTAATCTATGCTGGGTAGGTGAGAGGAGATGTAGACGATGCCTCTCTGCTGTTTCCCTCCACTCTAGTCTGACACATTCAGTTCTGCCTTATGAATAGTTGAAACACTGGGAGCCATGAGTCAGTATGCTCCACAGTGGTGGGGGTTGGCTTTTATATTCCCTCTCAATGCGAAGTGGAAGGCGGTAGGAGGAGGAGCTTCAACCAGCCAATCAGGATGTGTTGTTGAGTTTTGGGGCCCTCCTACCACCAATGCTTGCTGTCTGCCCCCTGCTGCCTTTAATTCTTGCAATGAATGCCTCTTTACAGGACTGTATAACCCTCATCACAATCCACATCTTGAGCTTCAACTGTGCAATTTAGTTTGTAATTGTGGGAAAATTGTGTTGTTATTCTGTTATGATGATGATGATTTTGAAAACTTTTCTGGAATTTCAGCAATAACATTGGACTGAAACTCGAGTGTCTTTGGGCAAACAGCACACATTTTGTGTAACAAAAACTCTTTCTTAGCCAAAATGAAAAGAAGACATGACTAAAACTCTTTACATCCTTAAATGGATGAACTATATGAACAATTTACACAAACAAATTGCAACTTGCTTTGAATGCTATTCAATATATTTGTTATTTTAAAAAGGGTAATCACAGATTTTTCTCAACACATGATCCCATCATTTTCTGTTTACACATTCTCACATTCATTTCATGAATGCCACATTACAGGCACACTCCCAACTCTCACACTACCCACATGTCTGTCTGTCTTTCAACACAGGGTCATCACCAGTTATGGTGAGATCCACAAAACAGTCTCGCACTCAACGCCCACATGCACATGCTGTCAGGAAGTGGCCACTTACTTGACTGACTTCATAGATTTGTCTAACTTGCCGGCTGGATTGCTTCCTGGGGACTCATTCCTCCTCCGCAGGAAAGCCAGCCGATTCTTCATGTCTTTGGCCCTGAGTGGAGGTAAAGAAGAAAAGGAAGATAGGGGAGAATGGAGAGAATGGGGAGAGAGAGAGAGAGAGAGGAGGGGGAGGGGGTTGGGGTAACGCAAGGGAGGACAAGGATGAAAGAGTTGATGGAGTGCAGAAAGAAAGAATACAAAAAGAGACAAAGATAGAAAGTGTCAAGTCTCCAAGTCCAGAGTCCACAAATGATAAAGTCCCAGGCATGGTCACAATAAAGCTTTGCAACGCTGTAAATCCACATCAAGTCAAACCAGTAAACGGCAGAAAAGAGGAACGTAAATGTGTTTACATTCTAGTCTTCAACCGGTTATGTTGATGGGGCCTGAATTTTCCAAAAGGTGAATCTCCTTTTCCCCGCTTCCAGTCAGCGCCTCTCTTGTCAATCTAATATCTGGCACAGTAGAAGTGTCCCTGTCAGGTTCCTCGGCAGGGACTACGCGAGTGTGGCAGAGAAGTAGGAGAGAGACTCAGTCCTCACTCTTCTGTTTCATCACGCCGTTCACCATGTGCCTGCGGGGCTTGCTGAGAGGGAGCTGACCCAGGGCAGAGGCAACAGGGCACAGTGACATCCCCACTCCTCTGTGACTTTCCTTCCAGAATCAGCATCCAAAATCTTCCTGACCACCCATCTCACCTGCCTCACCTTTTCCCCCCACCAGCTCACGCACGGAGGCACCCTCCTGCACATGCGTCACATTGAAACTCACATAAGGTAATACACACGCCCGTGGTACCCTTGGGGTCCAACAGGATTCTGCGCAGTCCCATAATCCCATGGCATGTGTCCTGGCTTTTCCCGACCTGGAGCACGTGCTGCCTCTTTGGGATGTGACCTCACTCAACACCCATTTCCTGAGTCCTTGCTTTTGATTTCCACTGTGGATTGACTGGCCCGCTAATAATGCAGCACCGCACTATGCGCTAGCTGGGCCTAATCACTGCAAGCTGTCCCAACCCACAGGCCTCGGGAGAGCATGTTCACCCCAAATTAAGAAACAGAGCTCCCAATTATAGACACGTCATTCAAACATGCACACAGAAGAATGGAGCTGCAGATTAGCACAAATACTGTACATGTGTACGCATGGACATCAATGAAAGAACATCCACACATCCATTTCAAAGAGCTCCTCTGCACCTGTGCCAACTCCTGCCCACTTGACTGGTGCTTTCATGCCAGTCCCAGCTGTTAGAAAACTCCACCAGGGTGTGTAAGGGTATATGAAGGGAAAATGGGAGGAGGTAATTTATGCATGCATAAAAGTGAGGTGGTGTCACCCCAGACAGAGAAAACAGTCTAGTGTTGAGGTGAGTTTTTTCAGACTTATAAGGAGGCAGTAGAGGTAGAAACATGCCCGCACACAAGACACAACATGAATCTATGAGCTGTTGCAAGAGCAGCTGAAGAGCACCTTTCACACCAGGAAGAGTGAGACTTTCTGTGAGCAAATGTGGATGTGTTTGGGCTTGGGAGCGTCACTGAGCTGGCATGCATTACTTTTTAAACCCCCCCCCCTCTGAAAATATTACCAGTGTGAAGTTTCCTGATTCGTTACTTAAAGTTGTGTATGCTCACTGGAAAAATAATATGGCGCGGCAATTTTCTTCAGGTAACAAAAGAAATGGACATTTCTAGGAATATCTTAACCTCTGCACACCGTCAGATGACTCATCCAATGATCGAAATTACACAAGTGCCCTGCATTTAAACAGCCTGAACTCCAGAAGCTTTATAGCAGAAGAAATGTAGGCCTCTAATTCAGAAAAACAACAGGGTGCGCTAATGCAAAATCACTGAGAATAGCTCATACTTGCAAGCCTGAAGGGTATAAATACTTTTATAAAAACTCTCATGCTGTTAAATAAACTCATGACACCAGAAGAGGATTTATTAGATAATTCTATTTTTAGGCAGGTCTTGAGGCAATTAAGATGGGAGCAGTTCGGACTAAAAGACAGCCTCTGTCTTGCCAGAGCATGTGAGTTTTAAAAAAAAAAGAAAAAAAGAAAACAAGACTTATATTTTATGAGGACTGGAAAGTATGCTCCTGGCCTGACAAAAGATGCTTTATTATTTATGCCTGGTTTTAAACAAGCTTAGCCCATGTGACAATGCTGTCATAACAACAGACACTTTTAGGAAGATATATGTTTCTCTCCTGCCACCATGTGGTTGCCAATGGATACTGCAAACAGCAAGCAAGCAAACCTACATCACTCTATAAGTTATCTTTCCCATCTATGTTTCGACTTAAACACTATGCAGGTAGTATTCTTGTAAACAGTAAAGGCATACATTGATGTTTCTTTTCATTTGACACATGCTGCATTTTTTATTTTTTTTTGCAGTGAACTAAACCATTTGAAGAAGGGCCGTAAAGTCTCGTTCCTTAGCGTGTTCACATACTAAACTCGTGCCAAGCAGTCATGAAGAAGACTTCAGGTTTCTTTCACATGCAAAGGTTGATGTTTCAAATGGTTGTAAAACCAACTAACTAAAGACAAAATCCTTAATACAGTTAACCTCTTCCTCTCGTAGTGTCCATTTAATTTTAGATTTAAGTGTTTGTTTTTTTTTTTTTTATTCCATTGAGCCTAAGTTTCCTTAGTTTGGCTTCACCACTTAAAAGCTGTTTTAAATATAGAATGTTTTGCATGTAAACACTTCATAAAACAGCCGATAGCCAAACAGATTAAGAACAGAAGAAAAAGGGAATGCTGCAGAGTCACATGCAGCAATTGTCATGCCAACAAGGTCTGCTATATTTCAACATAAACACAAGAAAGACCAGGTGTACCTTTTTGTTGGTGTGTGTGTATGTGTTTTTCTTTTCTTTTTCATATCTTTAAGAGCTCTCTGTGCTTTTGCTCTTTAGGTGCTAAAATGTCTTCTCACTTCATGTTCTCCTCTATTTATAGTTGCTACTTTATTCCACCTTCCTGCATAGTGTCAGCTCCTGCAACTTTCCCCCAGTCCTAATACCATTACCATGTATCGCCTTCCACTTGACTCAATACAACCCTTAAATATAACTTGATCCTCTAAGAGGTTAACCCATGTTCTGTCAAAGATTATCAAATTAGGGTGATCTTTGATCTTCGGTAACAAGCCAGACATTTCCACTCCGCTGCTCAACAAGTATTGCAGCAGAGCATAGTATCCACACACTCCTGACTGACTGCTTGCATCAATACATAAAAGAACACTCAACGTGCTTGACCGAAGGACCAAGAGGTCTTTTGCTCTGCAATTATCTGCAGCTTTCCATGCTCTTTATTCCCTCTTTGCTTGGCTCACATTAGTCGCTCTAATGGTGCCCCTTTGGCTATTCCTGGTGTTCTGAAAAGTAGGCCGCACTCTCAGGGAAAGGCAGCATATGAGGAGGGCAGCAGACAGACATAACGCAGATCACATTGCACCATACGCACACAACTTCATCCCACATATCTCTTCGCTACCTGAGGCTTTATGTCTCACTACAATCAGAGATGAGGGGTCCAGCAAAACAACCCAAGATGAGCAGCATTCAAGCCTGTTGTTAGTCTCTCGGCCACTTTATTGACAGAAGGCCATGTGTTTGTGAAGTGAATGCAGGACATGACACATAAATAACCCTGTGCTGGTGCGAGCCTGTTTGTGTATTTGTGTTTGCAAGAAAGGGTCCGTTTTTGTGTCAGAGTTTGTTACACTGCATAAACTATTTGCAAGCATTTGAACTGAGATTTCCTCACAGACTAAACAGCTGATGAATCCATTCGTAAAAAAGAAAAGAAAAAACCACAAACACTACAGCAGCATGACGTCCAAGACAAAGCTTGAAAGTGCTTCATTACCAAGTCAGTCACTGCGAAATATTCCTAGAACAATGACAAGGGGAACTGTCCTAAATTTTGTCCATAAATATAAAGCCATTACGTCCACAGACTCCGTCAATCAAGACTAAAAAAAGAAAGACCTCTATTTCTGAGCAAACTCACCTTCCTAGCTGCAAAAACCACATGAGCAATCCTATTCTTGAAATCCAGGGTGTGTATAATAAGAAAAAAGGGACAGCCTCGAGTTATAAGTTAAAGCTACTTCTTCCAAAATAGTTTCAGAACCTCAGCCTCGCGGGGGGGGACTCTGCTCCCTCACTGCGACTGTCAAATGCAATCCAAGCAGAGGCCAGATAGCCTCACACAACCCAAAGAGCAACTATTCCGGCAAGACATGAAGTATTCCCCACAAACACCCCCTTTGTTCAAACATCAGATGAATCCACACACAGATTAGTCCACTGCTTTGCTCTTACCTTTCAAGGTATTTTTCTGAGAAATCAACCATATTGTGAAACATGGGTGCCGGCGTGAATGCAGCATGTGCTGCATGGAAGCATGTGACAGGAGTGGCGGTGGTCAGGACCCAGAGGTTTGTTTGGCAATCGCATTCCTCTAACCCCCGAGAGGATCTGGTGGTGCTTTATATAGTCCAGGGGGTCTGGAGAGGGTGGACCCTGGAATCACCCAATCAACATTGAGTGTTTAGAGCATAGATTCCTTCTTCTGAGGCCTGGAAGGTTTTAGTTGAGATAAAGTTTGTTGGTTTTTTTTTTAGCAAACAATTTTAAAGTGTAATGATTTTTTTTTCTCCTTTCCAAAGAAGCAAATAGTGTCTGAGCCTTAAAAAAAAAGTTTGGACAGGATCTGTGGCTGTTGGCATGGTACTACAGTCAGAGCAGGATTGGCAAAATAAACTTGAGAATCTGATGACTGAATTTCAATAGGTTTTGACAGAAAAAGCATCTAATCCATCTGATTAGGCTCAGGCTCTGTTGAATTCATGTTATTCACTGGATAAAACTTGTAAAAGTGCAGCAATGGCTGAAAATGTTTCATTTTAGAAATACCTTTAGAGGATGGCTACCTAATGACTCATGTCATATATAATCACTCAGTCATTGCGTGGGGGTGGGGGTCATGAACACCAACTTGTGTTGGGGGGGGGCCTTATTGCTCAATAAGTTTGAGAGACACTGCTTTGTACAGGATCAATAAATATGTGTTCTAAACTGAACATTAATTTTACAGCTTAGATCTCCACAGCCTGGAAAATGTGGAGTTCTCATATGAGCAAATGCTTCAAGGGGTTCAAAAGTGAACACAGTCAGGACACATTTATTACCTTTAAAATGATCATTTACCATGCATAACTTTTGCACAGAAAGAGCCAGATAAATATCCTGGCAGCTAACACAATTCCATCAGTCCGACTGAAATTACATCCATTATAGTCAAAACTTTACGGGCTTCCTGATCCGGTGAGACTTGACAAAATATATGACCAGACTTAAAAGTAATGTGTCATTTGATATGCTGCAAATTAAGTCAATACCTTTCTTCATAAATTCCCCTGGGGCCCCAGTTAATGTGATGTAGGTTTATAGCTTTACCGTACTTGTTGCTGAACACTTGGGCTGACTAATAAAGGGAGATAATGGATGGGGGGGCTGAGACAGAGATCATGTAGACAATCCCAGGAAAACAGCTGCGCCAGATCCAAAAAACTAAATGCAGGAAGTAAAATGTGTGCGTGTGTGGGGACAACGGGGTGTAAGAAAATATGAGAAGGTGCACTAAGTTAGGAAAAAGAAAAAGATGTGGAAGAATCCACAGGAAAGAGAGGATCAAAGTGAATAATGCATGAGTGCAGAGAAATCTATGAACAGCCACGCTGCAGTGAGGACATGGTTTTAAAAAGAAACAGATGCAGCAGCAAAATATGTTTAAATTTATGCTAAAGACCAACAGCAACCAAATCTGCATAATATGCTGTTGGTTCTTTAGAGGCAGCAAAAGCAAGACTGAGCAGCCAAGGCATGGACTCTAAAAGACCTCTGAAGGTGCCCTGTGGTATCTCGCACCAAGATGTCAGCAGCAAATACGTAAAATCCAGTGTGCTAGTTAGACCAACTTCTAATCAGACCTCTCCTGGCAAGACTAAAGCTACCTCTTTTCGAACCAGTGCTGATAAGCTGTTCTGGTGAATTCTGCTTCAAAAGGTTTAAAACCCAATCGACCGACCCATTTCTCTTTATGAAACTATAGTTACCTTCTTTCTAAGAGTCTTCTGGAAACAAAAGCCTTGAAAGCAGAGACTGAATCTGGATTGCACCTCTTCAAAGTGAAATGGTTTGCACTAATGTAAAGGTTAGTTCCAATCTGCACTCTAAGCCAGAATGCAAAGCATGAAAGCGAAGGAGTTGAGTAGAAATCTATACTGTGGCTACTGGTTACAGCCAGAGGTCAGGGAGTACATTCTTAAAACTATAAATGGCTGCATCGCAGCATGATTTCATCAGAATAGAATACATTTCTTTAACAGACGGATGTCCATCTTCTTGTTCCCATGGCTCCTTCTATATGTTCCGTATCAGTCTCCTACATCTGGAGGAAATAATTTCATTTCCTCATGCTTGGCTGAAAAGCCTGAGATTTCTTGTACCAACATATTGAGCTTCTATTCCTCTGAGTTACACAAAAAGATATTGTGTTGTGAGCATGTTTATTTCTGTGACTTATTATCACTGAGCAAAAAAAGAAATATATATATATGTATCACCTGGTTTACAACGCAGCATAATAAAAAACTGTCGGGAAACTGAAGAAAAATACAGCGCAATGAAACAAGCCACATAAAACAACAGCCTCATGAAATTGAGAATTCAATGGAAACAAGACTCAATGTGTGAACATAACCAGTTCCCACATTGCTTTAAATCCTGATGCATGAATCCCAGTATATTGACTTTCAATGACAGAGGAAAATATGAATCTATGACAGAGAGACACTTTATGAACACAATAAAGAGACAAAACTATATTCTCTTCCATGTATGCCATCAAATGTCACAACTATGACTTGTGTCACTTGGGACAGATGTGAATGTGCACTTGGAAGACTATCAGGTATTCACAAAAAAACGAGGAAGACAGAAAGAACATCCAATAGACTTGCAAATCCAGAAAGTTGCTTTATATTTTAGATAAAACTTCTGTCAAATGAACGCAGAAGCAAGAGTTTTACTTCAGCTCTTGCTGATATCTACCAAGGAGTACTGGGATAAAACAGAATAGTTAAAGGAATTATTTCATTTTATATTATTTTAGGCATTTAGTGGAAATACTGAGAAAAAACTCTTTTGGTCTATCAAGTCAAGTTTGGATGACAACAGCAAGCTCTCTGGTAATGCTTAAAGCTGAGATGTTTTCACAGCTACTGGATCAACCAATCTTATTGTATTTTGGGATGCAACATATCCTCTCTACATACAGATGAAAACATTACTTCCCTTAAACCTGTCCATCACCTGCTAACTTTGGGTTAATTTAATGTCAGTTATCTTAAAATGTTAAGTTTACTCATGACATTCATACTTTAATGTTTAAACTTTCATTTTTGCCATTTTGACTATATCCACCCATCATCTAGACCTGCTTATTCCAATGCAGGGTCACACATGGCCGTAGCCTATCCCAGCTGCTATCAGGTGAGAGGTAGTCTACACTTTCTGCCATGGAGCAGTGGAGGTGAGGACCCAAACACAGACAGGAGACAAGAGGCAAAAAGTACAAAGTAGGTGGAATGATGAGACGCTCAATTTAATTAACCAAAGGACAATATGGGGACTACAAACAATGCAGCAAATGAAGACTGAAACCAGGCAGTATATATACACAGAAAGCATAACAGGACACAGGTGGGTTGAGAAAACTAAATGAAACCAGGTGAACTAATGAACAGGAAGGGGAAGCTAAACAAATACCCAACAAAGAAACTACAAAATAAAACAGGAAACCAGAACTTAAGACCACACAAAACCCTACAAAACGACCCTTTTCGACAGGATTGCCAGTTTAGGGTCAACACACAAACAACCTATTTTCAAAATAGATTTTAAGCTTACCAGTAACTCTTACTTTTTGTTTTATTTTTCTAACTTTAATTTCATTAAGCTCCCAAATTCTGATAGTTAAACGAGCTGCTCTTACTACTGTTTCTTTCATATGGTTTCCATTGTACACATCTAAAGTGTATAAAAAATCCAAACAAATTACTGCACATTTGTTTGGACGAATCAAAGAGCAGACAAATATCTGCTGCTATCATGTAAATAAGTGTTTGTGAATCAATGCTTATCACCACAAACTCTGCAGAGAAGAGGAGCAAAGTGTGGCCATGACAGATCATTCCTGCTGCGCTTTGTGTTCTGCACAGGATCAAACTTTTCTTTCTGTTTGATGTCACTAATATATAGATAATGTGTTTCAATACAGTTTTAAATCCATGACTTAACATAACACAATTTCCTCACATGACAGACTTGAAACACTCCTAAAATAAAGAACACGTTTAATCTTTTAAATTAATTCTATACATGGTGAATGCCTGTTTTATCACATAAAGTGACCAAAGACAGCGTAGTCCCGACTCTCGTAAAAAGAAACACTGTGGAATTTTAATCGCTTAATCTGCTATTTAACTAAACAGCACAAAGAACAGTCTGAACAGGAGGACAGGCGACCAGCAGGCCTGTGGACCACCACTGTTCTACAGCCCATAATGCAAACAAAAAGAAGGTGTTTTCATCTGTACAGGGAGGAGAGGGAACAGCTGATGAATCACTGAGGCATTGAACGACAAATCAGTCACACACAAATACGCTCAGAGACACATACCTCACCCCTCTGAGAATGGGAGACACATATGGTGCCACACACCACAGCAGCACACCCACCATTTACCGCCTCATTAAGAAGATGAAGACCAGTAGCACCTGATTAGCTTTAAAGCCTGTAAGTGTGCTGGAGGCATGTCGCAAAACCATCAAGGCCAAAGAATGAACACAGAGATGTCATTTAAAGAGACTAATATTGTGTAAACATGTTCTATGATTTTTAGTCCATTAATCCAATCACATCTGTGGAAACATATTATTAAAGTCTTGATGTCTCAATAGAAATTGCTATAAAACACACAATCTACCATCTGCTTGGACAAAACACATCATTTTCAAATTGATCTTTAAATTAACACAGCCATAAAGCTAATGGCGGAACATGATCAGGGCTGTCATAACTCTGAGTTTCTTATCCTACACCTGATTTAATTCCTCACATATGAACCAAGGTTTTTTTTAAGTTGTAAATATCTTCAAAGCTTTCAGTAAATGAAAGTGAAAATGACCCCAGAAAGCAAACAAAACTTAGAGAGTCGTTTGTGATTCGTGAGGACTTACAGGTTCTTGGATTTCTTCTTCTTTGTTCCGTCAGGGCCGACCTCGCAGCTACAGGGGGATCCGGCGCTCAGCTGAGGGGACAGGAAGCAGAGGACACACTGCATCATCCAG
This sequence comes from Telmatherina bonti, assembly GCF_933228915.1. Classification (NCBI taxonomy): domain Eukaryota; kingdom Metazoa; phylum Chordata; class Actinopteri; order Atheriniformes; family Telmatherinidae; genus Telmatherina; species Telmatherina bonti. The sequence goes on from NC_136615.1 coordinate 18,204,222, forward strand.
CCTCCACAATCAAACAGGACCCCGAGGGTTCCTGTAGATAATTCAACTAGCTTCTAGTTGACTTTTAAACTAGTTAATCCTTGGAGTGTCCAGTTGAGATAGACTGAGAGAAGCCCACATACAGCAAGCCACCAAAATGACTAATCCACAGCAGCAGTCCACATTGTAAATTCCACAAAGTTCTCTGAGATGCGTGTCTGGTGTCTTGCGCAATAAAAACGGAGTGTGTGCACAGTGGATGGTGTCTGTAAACGGCGTAAAACAAAGTCAGGAAAATCTGTGAGACTGAGAAAAAGAGCGTGAAAGACTACAGCTGTTGTTTCTGTTGGCCTCCAGCTGTGCCCCAGGCTTGAATTGTTGAGCCAAGACCCCAGGTTTCACATTACAATTTCTGCCAACCCACCATTTTGATTGGTCAAGAGGAAAAGGGAAGTTGCTTCAGGGTGGGGAAAGGGTCAATCTGCACTAATCTGATGGACTGAAGCTGCCCCATTGTTTGTGTATGTGCATGTGTTTGTGTTTCTGTGTGCACGTGTGTGTGCGTGTCTGTGTGTGTGTGTGTGTGTGTGTGTGTGTGTGTGTGTGTGTGTGTGTGTGTGTGTGTGTGTGTGTGTGTGTGTGTGTGTGTGTGTGTGTTTGGGGGGGGGGGCTCTAAATAATGAGCCATTGTATTACAGAAACACAGAGTTGAATTTGAGCTAGATACTGACCACAGCTGGTAACACATGGTTTGTGTTTTCCATCACTGTGGGACCCAATCTGAGATTCAGCCTTGAGGGTGAGGACTAATTTTTCAAGTGAGAACATGCCGGTGTTGTTAAAGAGTAAAAATTAGTCTCAACTAAAAACACTGACAACCGTTGGGCTAGTTAAGGAAACAGCCTGAATTCCTCCAGGAGTGCAGCAGAAACACATTAACTATCAATATATCTCCCACGAATTGCCTTATTAGTCATTAGAAATCAATCATTCAGACTTCTAGCTTCCTAGCTAACCTTTAGCAGAAGTTACTTTCATAGCGAATACAAAAGACACACATTTAGAGAAATGTCCCTTTAAAGGAATAGCTTGGCTTTCACTTAAACAAGCAACCTTTTCAATAAAAGTTACAGTAAGTCAAATAACTGTTGCTGCAAAGCTTAAAACCTGAAACTGTACAACATGAACAGGTTTCTAGCAAGTATTAAAACAGAATAAGCTTGCTAGAGGTGTTTAATGGTCACACTCTATTTGTGGGACTATTAATTATTGTATGCAAATAAAGATGTTAAGCTGTCTTAGTACACATTTCCTGCATTATGCATCAAGGTTTGAGACATAGTAAAAAAAAAAGACAGCTGTTCAAATGAATTCCCCTAAGCTATGCTTTTGCATTATAGTTCAACTTAAGAAGACATTTGAATACATTTGCAAGTGTGAAAATCACAAAGGAATAAAAACATTACGATTTTTCATTCTATGAAAACCTGTTTTTTTTCCTTTTTAATTTGCGTCTTTGTGACATGATTTATTGTGCATCAGGTGAATAAAATGGTTGTAATGAGCCTGTTTTTTTTTTTTAAAACTTCATTTTCTTCCCACAGTTCCTTTTTGTTAATGAATTCCCTGCTTTATTAGGATTTGCTGCCTGGGTTCAGCACAGTTTCAAAATGCAATGTTTTACTGCAGGCTTATCAAACTATTCACTAACTTTTAAATCATGAAAACAATCTTCTTTGCCATGGTTGTTATGGTAAAAAAAAAATAAAATCTGTAATTATGTTGTAAGTCTGGTCCAATCCTATGTTTGGATTGTTATTTAGATCTTCCCTGGTTTCTGTCACCAGGACTGAAACTGCTCATGCTGGAGTTGTTAATTAGACCTTCCTGAATGGTGATGTGGGGGTGAATACAATGTGTTAATGTCTTTTTAACCTCCAATTTGATACTTAAGCTTGTAGTTCGTACATGAAATCCCTCCTACTGTCTGTGACTGGACATTGTATGATAAAAGTGATACCAACAGAGAGCCAGTGTCTGCTGTACTGTTCCATTCCATCACTCACTGAGAATGCCGTGTAGGAAATGTACAGAGGTGAAACCCCCCAGCTTTTTGACTGAATTCACAGTCGGCTGTGAGAGTTGAATGAGTGCAAGATATGTAGGTGACTTCTAAAAATAGGATAAGTATAGCAGCAAAATATATTTAGAGCTGCTGTTTGATGAGTACAAAGACCTGTGGTTGCCGTGACTGTTTTCTATATCTCTAGGGTCCAACAACTGGGAGCCTACTGTACTTGTGAGATCCAACTATTTGGAAACCAAAATGTTGATTAATACAGCAGTTTGTATCACGTATTGTGCACCGTATACACAGTTTTTTTTCTCTACAATCACACATCAATCAACATATAAATCACAGATCTATCCATGGAAGAGGAGCAGGGTTAGATTAAAGCAGATAAAACCCTCTAAAAGAAAAAGTACAACTGCAGTCCTCAAGTTCCACCATCCTGCAGACTTCTGAAGTTTCCCCAATTTGAAAATACCTGACTCAAATTAATGGCTCAATGGAGGACTTGTGCCTAGATTGTCAGAAATCCATTTTATTTGAATCGTGTGTGGCGCAGCAAGGAAAAATCCAATACCTGCACAGTAGTGGGTCTTGAGGACCAAGGTCGAGGATCACAACCCTATAAAGCTAAATGTATCATATTTGATTACTTAAATCCTTGTTGTACACCATGTGATACTGGTCACCTGCGCCCTGATGGATACCAGAAAGCAGAAGATTACACTACAATAAACTGAACCTATCATAAGGTAATAAACGGTAAAAATATCAAACAATAATTTGTTAATTGTTTTCAGATTTTGTTAAATCACCAAATTAACACTTAAGATAAAAAAAAGACTTTTCTGCCAAGTTGTTCTAAGGTTGGACTTATAGGGTTAAAAGACACCAACTATACCCCCCGAGATACAATCGCCAACCGACATTGATTAACTCACAAGTTGACGAGATAACTAAAATCTAATCACGAATCTCAGGAAAATCCCATTCCCTATTTCTCTCCTAGCCAGACACCCCCTTGAAACTAAACAAAAGTATTGGAAAAAGGTGCAGACTTTGTCCTCTCAGCAAAGATATCTGCTCAGCCTTGACAACAAGGTTCCAGCTGAATGAGATCCACATGGCTACATAAACAGGGATAGTGCGAGGGCTGTGGATACAGGTTTGCAAACTGTAGAAATTAATCAGCATTTGTCAAACTGGTCATCACATCTGTTAAGGTGCTAACATGGTCATGTTATGGAGCTCTATGATAAAACAGTGAAACGGAAAAACAAAAGATCAGAGCTAGACAAACAGACAAGATCAGACAAACAAAAATCTTTAACAAAAGCTGAAAAGCCTAAAGATAAAAGGCATTTCTTTCTGCCCTCCTGCCTTTCTGGCACAGATACACACAGTGCCAGACTTCCTGTCCACAACTGACAACAGAACCACAAGTCAACACATAAGGGTGTGCCTTGCTAATTCAATCAGAGAAAATGCTTTAAATGATGTCCCCGCAATAAAAAGAACTTCTAGCTTAAATTTAATTGATTTTACAAGGGTGAAATACAGTACATAGTACATTAATTAAATTCTACCTAAAAGGGTTAATTTTGGACGTAAACAAATCATTACATGCCTACATGTATATATATATATATATATATATATATATATATATATATATATATATATATATATATATATATATATATATATATATATATATATATATATATATATATATATATATATACATATATATATATATATATATATACATATATATATATATATATATACATATATATATATATACATATATATATGTATATATATATATATATATACACATATATATATATACATATATATATATATATATATATATATATATATATATATATATATATACATATATATATATATATACATATATATATATACATATATATATACATATATATATATATATATATATATATATATATATATATATATATATATATATATATATATATATATATACATATATATATATATATATATATATATATATATATATGTATATATACACGTATGTATATAAAATACATTGAAGCTCCATCCAGGTGTCTTCTAGAATAACATATTTTCCTCATCAAACAGTGGTACTTAAAGTGATTTTCCAACACATCTGAGAATTGCCGTCAATATAAAAAGTTGAGCAAAAAAAAGAAAGAAAAGAAAAGAAAAACACACATTTTTACTATTGATATATTTGCTTAGGAAATAAGCCAGTATTATCTGTGAGTGAAAACGATTGAGTCTGCCCTTGCAGCATCTGTGTCACCCCCACCCCCATCGCTCCCCTGTCAGCAATAAAGGCAATCGACTTTGCTTTTCCGTTCAATGTATTTGTCTGTTTTTTCCTTTTTGAAAACAACATCAATTTTATTTATAAATAAAGTAATAGAAACTGATATTTTAAGGACACATCAATGAGTTAATTGTGAAAAGCTCTGTAGCTTTCCATTTAGATCTGTACAACTGCATATAAACTTCGTGAAATTTTTGTTTAACGGGCTTATTCTTACATTTTTATCTGTGTTTTTTCTGGCAGTGAAACCCAGCCCTCACCCCTAACACATACAAGAGACTTGCGCGCACACACACACACACACACACACACACCCACACACACACACACCCACACAGCATGGCAATGGTCAGCAAAGTCTAAAGAAATTTGGAGAGTCTCTTCTAAAAATAACTATGGTATGTGTGTGTAACTCATATGCCTCATTGAAAACAGCAAGAGAGCAGAGAATCTGCCAAAGACCACAGGATGATATAAGCCCCCGAGGCACGAGATGCAGATGTTGACACAGTGTTAAGGACTGCTGGATAGCTGTGCACATACAGATATAGATTTGACCAGTTACATGTGTGAGGTGCACATGCTTTTGAAGACATGCAGGCATGTGTGACAGACATCATATTGATGGACACATCAATCACAGCGCTACAAAGGGTAAATGAAAACATTTGTAGACACACGTGCACACAACAGGCATCTTAAGTCAACATTTAAGGAGATTATGCGTCGATGTGGGGAACACTTGAATTAATTTCCTTCACAGGAGAGGCCAAAAGTGTCTCTCCATTTCAACAAACTGTGCGTTATTCAGTCACACTGCACTAACAAACACAACTAAACAATATTCGAAACACAGATTAAGAAACATTCTTGACCCAGTCAGTCCAGACTCCAAATCCTCCACCAGCCTAAAACCTGAGGTGCATAAATGAATCTGGTCTTTGTGTATTTTAACGTCTCACCAAATCCTGCTGCTTTTCTTCATCAGCCCTCCCTCAGGGTGCTTCCTTCCTTTTTATTCGCCCACTTCTTTGTTTATTTGAAAACAAATTGACAAGCTGGCGTCTGAACAATGTTACGGAGACCCAGACAATCTACGATTGAATTTGGAGGGGCCTTAGATTGGTGTAACTTGTTGAAGCCCAGTTTCCTGGCATTGTGTGGCTCTGCTGCTTGTGTTTGTGTGTTTTAATACATTCAGACTGATGTACTGACATCTTTCAAACCACTGTCATGACCATACAAAAGACTTGATGCAAATCAGCTTTGAAACTAATACAAATTTTGACGATAAATACTGTAAAATATTTAAACATTACAGTGTTTTCAGGCTACTGTAACTTTCCCATCAATACCTTGCACACAACCCAGTGTCAACAGATGAAATTATCTCTAAAATCAGTTTAAAGTTAACTTTTCTAAGTGTACATACACATGTAATAGCTACTTATTATCTGCTGGCATCTTATAGGTTCAGGGAGGTTATATTTCATTTAAAATTTTGTCCATTAAAGTCTTTGTGATAGTTGTATCTGCAAGAAGAAAGACTGTTGTGCAAATTCACACTTCACAAAAACTAGTTCAAAGTTCAGTGTACATTTATCAAAACTGAACTGGTTCATGTTCATAGTTCACCGTCCCAAAATGAACAAGTTCAAATTCATATTCTTACTTTTTATTAACCAGTCTCACAATAAACATCACACAAAAGGACATTTCAGCAGAGGGGAAAAACTGCAGCTTACAAATATTCAGCAACAACCTGCCTACATGTGCCTACAAATAATTACAAAATGGAAGCAGCAGCTGTGTGACAAAATCAGGTATAAAAGCACCACTGTAGACGAAGACCAGACTTAATAGCAGTGTGTGACACAGGTGAGGACAGTCAGTGAGCATGCAGCTGTCTGCTCTGAGGTTAAAACAAAAGACTAACTGTGTTTTCTTACTTTCTGCTGTGTAAAAGCCATCTCTTTGTTTGTTTTGGAACATCCCATTCTGTCAGTGTCTGCTAGTTTTCTGTGGACGTGTTGCTGCATAGTAGTACACATGCCTGTAGTTGTCCCAATCGAGCTGTATTAGCTATACATTCAGGATTTATGCATGTAATTGGAGGAGAATTCATTGTAATCTCTGTCAGAGTGCAGCCCTGTGGGTTAGCCATGAGAAAAAGCATTCATCAGCCTTGTTTGTTTAAAAATGAATGGAAAATAATGAATGTCACTCATGATGTGCTTTTTTTTTTATTGTATTCATGGTCAGCGCTTCGTCTTTCACTGCAGTCTTCTGTTTAATTTTCTTCCTTTTGAGAGAAGATCAGAAGTTGGTTCATCAAAGATTTAAGTCATATATTTAACAAAGTATCAATGTCATAAAATGCATAATAAATGCAAGAAATGATTCACATTGTTGCTTCCATTTAGTTTCCTAAATAAAACTCCATAATTTTCAGTCAGGACTGTGTGTCTGATACAAACTTTGTATGAAACATGAGATTCATATCTGCATGCTGTCACAAACACAACATGAAAATGCTAATTATGAGAGCTCCTTTTCCCCTCTATTAATACATTTTAAACTCCCATTTACTTTTTTAATAAGAAAAAAAAAATTTCCAGGAATTTATTTGACCATAAGCAGGAGATAAAAAAAAAAAAAAAAAAAGACATTGAGCAAAAGATGAAATATGAAACAGAGTTAAATTCTGAGGACTGCGGGATAAACATTAACAGCTTCTTGCAGCTAAGAGAGAGAGAGAGAGAGCGCAAGAATACTTTACAGGTAAACCAGCTTGATCTATTTGTTTTGTTTTGTTCTTTCCATATTAAATCACTCTTTCATTTCTCAAAAACCAGTTCATTAAGGAAAGCTGATTATTCATGTTGCTTCTTTTGTAAAGAAATAAATCATAAGATTGGCTAATACATCCCAAATGCTGCTGAAAAACCTGAATCTGATGTAATATATAGCCTTAAACTGGACAAAAACATGCCTCACTCTAATAAACCTGGAAAAATGATCATTTGGATTTGATGGTTCTGTTTTGAAAAATTCTGCAGCTTTTACATTTGTATGTCCAGTATTTAATCTAAAAATAACAAGGCACAGTATGCCACTTCGCAGGTTATGCCCTTGCGGTGTTTTGTATTTCTGAGCCAGATAACTGAAAGAAAATAAGAAACAGAAGACAAAAACCAGATCTGACTCCCTCCGAGGAGGAGCTGGAGAAAAAATAGACACTTTATATGAGCCAGAAGATGCTCATTTAAATTTAGAAAAAGAAAAAAAAAAGATTTAAAATAAAGGGGAAAACTCATGTGAGAGACGAAGACATGGGAAAAAGGACAACAGAACTACTTAGCAGGGGGAGTGTTAGATTATCAGCGAATCTTTCGCAAGGCTTCACTAAATATATTCAAAAAGATGATCCTTCTTTTTCCTCTTGTCCAACATTTTCCCACAAGTCTTTTTAAAGATTGTTTGATATCAAAAGCCCTGAAAAACATTCCTCGTGTGTTTTTGCCACTATATTTTCTTTCATGTGTTATTACATAACTGCTTAAGTGCCTCAGTGCTTTTTTTTCTTCTGATTGTTTGAAAAGTGACAGGAAATATTTGTCAAACTTCCTTTACAAATAAAAGGAAACTCAGGAATGGAATGAACTATATTGTGGCTGAATGATTTTGTAATGATTGCGTATGAATGCTTATTTTAAAAAATGTGCAACACAGAACTGGATGACTGATATGATCTCAAAGCCACACAGCACAGCAACTACACAGTTTAAGAATTTCTGCTGAAATGAACCATAACATAGAGGCAGGATGCCGACTCATTCCTGCTCAGACTGGATGAAATAGGTGCATTGTTTGCACGTCTGTGTGCTCAAATGAGGATGTGGGATTTTAATAGAGAAAGAGAGAGCACACAGACTGTGCGTGTATTCAGTGCTGAATCTGACTTCCCTCTGCCTCCTGTTTTTCAGCACCTCTGAGGAGATAGCTGTTTCCCGCCTAAGTACTTCCCATGTTACAGGATGTTAACAAACAATGTTGGATGAACGTCATTTCTGTGAACAGCTCTGACAAGCTGTCAGGTTGCCCTTCTAGTGTTACCATTAAAACGTTACAGACATTTCTGACCAGCGGTGACCTTTCGGATGGAATTTTAAATAACCACAAATTTACAAACTAGAACTTATGCACAGATCACCAAAAAGGAAAACCACGGTGGGGGGGGGGGGGGGGGGGGGGTATTCTGAATTTGCTTCAGGTACACTGAGGCATTCTATGAAAACGGATTCATTAACTCAGCTGTTTGCAGGTGAGTTCAATTTCTGTCAGTGAAAAAAAAATTGGTACTATCTATTCCCCGATTTTCCGCTAACAAACAGCAAAACCACACGTCACATCATATATCTCATAAAAAGTACAGAAAATAGACTTTAGGGGGCCAAGGTTTTATTATGGATATGATGCTGTCTGGTAAAATCAATATGAAGTCTGATGAGAGATAAAGCCTTGGCTATACCTTAACAGATTCTCAGACCTTCACAGGCAAGGTTGGATTATCCAGTGGGCATTAGGGGCATGGGCCCAGGGTCACCTGGGGCCCAAGGTAAAGGAAAAACATCTTCTAATCAGAGGCTCTGCTTGCCAATAGGTGTATTGCAAAAGCCTGATTGTAACACATTAACAATACAAGCAGCACATCCCATCTTTCATCCACCACATGGGAGGACTTAATTCAGTAAATGAGGGACAATGTGAAAGCTATAATAGAGAGGTGACATCACCACGCAGGATGTCATAGAGCAGATGCAAGAGAGACAGTTATGTATTAAAGTAAGGACACAGGTTAATGAGAAGAGAATGATGAAGAGATCTTCAGACAGACAGGCAGACACAAATGCAGCCACTGAAGGGTGGAAGAGCAGAAAATGACCAAAGAATTCCCTACAGAGAGGACGATGGAGACAGAAGCCCTTACAGATGGGGCTGAGGGGCTACAGCTGTATGTTTGTAGACTGTCAGAGTCAAAAAGATCAACAAGTCTCTGGCAGCTTTGCATTATTTCCCATTTAAATGTAATATCACATAAGTTTTAGTTAAGCTGGATTATGCCGTTTCCACAACAGGAGAGACGTGGTGAGGAACGATTGACAGACAGAGACAGAGGTGCAGCCGTGGAAAGTTAAGGAGCGAAAGTACACCAGGACACGGGAGAGGAGGACAGAGACTAGAGCTGCAGGAGACAGACAGGTGAGTTGGACAGAGACAGGAAAGAAACAACAGGTATTTCCAAAAGCCAGTAAGTTTCACCACAACGTCTGGTGTCTTGATATGTTTGCCACCGGCTGAGAAGTGTCATTTTACAATAACGTGGAGTAAAGCTGGGATGATGGACTGTGTACATGATGTCCTTTGGGTTGGCATTTGGGCAGGGGGGTGTTCAACATTTTGCACTCTGCATTTTTTTTTCTTTTTTTTTTTTTTTTTTTGCATGGCCAGCAGGGGAAGTCTGCATCATTATTTTCTGCATCAATACTTTGACTTTCATCCTTTGAGATTAGCTTTTAAAAGTTCAGCAGTCTGACTGTGATAATGCACACTTGCAGATGATGGAGGACTGAAATAAGCAGGAAAAAAATGTTACGAGCTTCATGCTGTCATACTAGGAGCTAAATGGGATTGAGGATAGATTTGTCACCTAAAACCATGACGCACACTTCTTGAATGTTATTTCAGGACAAAAAATGCACTTCATGACATGTTTCATTTGATTTTTTCCTAAAAACCAAACATATCCGATACACATTTATATAAAATGTGATATAATACTTTTCAAAGTGCTGCTGAGAGAGTCAAAGGATTCAGGGTTCGGACATCCATGTAGACAGTACATTACTGCCAACACACTCCCTCACAGCTGTCAATACAGAGGTAGAAGAAGACATCTGCTATTGTCTTTTTTGCCTTTACTCATTTCTACCTTCCAAACAGATGTGCTGTTGTGTTGTGTGTCTTTCCTGCCATGTCCACTGTCCTTTCCACAGGCAGATGGATTTTCCTCTTCAATCACCTCTGTTGTTGTCTTGCAGTCATAGCATCAGTTTTAGCCCCCCATCCAGCCTCTGTACCTTACAAACAAGACACCAATACACAACAAGGGTCCTTCTTTACAGGACCAGTGTGAAAAGGGATAATTTGACAAATGACACGCCCCTTCTCATTGCAGCAACATGCTGATCAGAATCATCCAGCTGGACACACAGTAAAAAAGGAAAAGACTGATAGACAGACTTGGGGTAGAAATGGCCTCCAAGCTTCCCATTTCCCAATTTAAGGGAGCATCCACATGATGATCTGTGATGGATAACCACATATAAGTGTAGTGGTTTGATGTCCTCCAGTTCTCTTAACCTGCCATTTTTCTTAGGCAAGTTGATGAACCTTTAAGTTGCTCCTGATCTGTCACATCCATGTGACAGAAAAAAAAAATCACTTTTGCTTACTTACATCATGTACAGGTCGGCCAGTGCATCAGTGGAAAGGCATTCCTCACATTTCCCTGCAGCCTAGTGAGTGAACATGTATGTGAAAGATAAGCATCGCACTGGCCAGGTTGCTTTAATCCCCTGCAGACAGCTCTGCAGGCCTGAACACTTGGAGTAAAATGTTAATGATAACTGCTTTAAGAGGTTTGGATATGTGAGTGTGACTTTTGGTCAAAGAACGGCTGTGTGGATTTTGTTTCTATTTGATAAAACTTTATATTTAGGATGATAAGAAAGATTGCCATGAATAAGATTCCAACCAGGGCAGCTGAAAAGTGATGTTGTTCAGACACCAGCTCATATAAGGGTTGCGCTTCACCTCCCAAAGAACAGAAACACGTTACAGTAATGGAATATCTAACCTTGGTGTTGACCTCAATTTGTGCACTGGCAGACAAGATTAAAGCATCTGCTCTCAGTGATTTTAAAGTCTTAAATTCCAGTCATTGCTGGCTTTGTTATGTAAGGAAACCAAAAGCCTTAAGGGTTTTAAACTCCAGGAATACAGAGAAAGTAAAAAAAATTTTAATGTTTTTTTTATTTTAACAGTGTTGATTTAATGAAAGAATTCATTTGGGTAGCAGGTTAAATGGTTTTTATGGTTGATCACCTGAACAACAGCATTGCATGAACTAACGCAGAACAACTGTTTGCTTTTGTGGCGCCGGCAGCAAAAAGCCTCGATCCAGGCAGAAAAAGACGAAGTGAAAATTAATTATTTCATAACACACACGAAGATTGAACTGCGATTTCCGTGTTTACACCTCCAGGGCTGCTTGTTCCCTTGACCCTGTTCCCATCTTGTGAGGACAGCATGTGTGCTCCCATCATCCCACCAGCACAGTTCACCCTGCCTCCTGCCTCCTGGGGAGTGTAAGCAAGAGTGTGCTTCTCCGTGTGCAGCCACACACTTACATGTGTCTATAATTTAAACCTAGCAAAGGCTGGGGGCTCATGTAGACCACTTAGCTGGCATGCAGACGAAGTACGTCAAGTTCCCGTTCTTTCACTGTGTGTACCTCTGATTTTATTTTATATGTGTTTTCAACCCAAAGAGAACACAATAATCCAAATACACTGAGTTCTTTAAAATTACATCTTCACACATAACACATGCTGAATATTTTCGAAATGACATCCTAAAATAGGAACAGGTTGTTGACTTCAGGTTCAGAGCTTTGTGAGTGTTTATAAAGGGAGCTCTCTCAAAATCTGAGTAGTTACTTATTTTAATCAGTTATGTAAGCGACTATAAACGGTATTTCCGTTTGAAATTGTCTGAGAAGATAAGGCTTTTATTAAAATTGTACTTGTAATAATTGTAAAGAATGTTCCCACTGGTATCGTAGCTGTGCTAAATACTAATAATATTTGTGTTACTGATTTAGGGCATTTGGAATTTTATTGCGCACACAGAAACATCCTGTGAGGCTTTAACCAGCCTAACATGATATTTATTTGATCAAACTTAGATTCAGAGCAGGTTGTGCATCATCTTACTTCCTCGGTGCCTTTTAACATCTAAACGCTACTAGCTTGTGCTTCTGCACGTGTGTTTGAACATGCTAACGGCCGTCTTCTGTATTCACTTTTATACAAGCATTTCCTGACTCAGCCAAGGTACTGCTGTAGCAACAAGGGTTGTAAACACATCCATTCCATGACAGAGCTATGAAACAAGAGGCCTTCTGGTTCATCTCTGGGATTAGCGCAACGTCACAAGGCGGCTGTTTTATTCCAGGGGGGGTGAATGACCCAAGAGCATACACTCTGGAGTGCTAAGGTAGGCAGGAAGGATAGGCTTGCTGAAAAAAGCTCAGCTGCTAAGTGCTTTGACATGAAGGCGTCATGTCTTACGAAAGAAAGGCATCATCAAAACCTTGAAGAGCGTTTATTTTGAAAGGTCACAGAGGAAATATAGATCACTGGCAGTAATAATAATGCACAAAGCTACTGCCCGCTGCATGCGATGTGTCATGTTTACGGTCATTATTTATATGGTTAAAAAAGTTGCTAATGATGACTCAGAGTTTCCAGGTTTGTCTTTCTCCTTGTACGATCATCATGAGGGAAAGAACTCCTGCACTAATTTGGTCAAATGTCATATAGTGTTAGAAAATATGAGGCAGTTTCCAGTAAAATGGATAGTGTTACAGTGCTTGAACCATGGACCTGAGCGTGCTTAATCCAGGGTCTGAATGTTGCTGCACTGCTCAACTGGGACACAAGCAGGATCAAATTATTTTCTTGAATTCATTTCAAAGGAAGCCATTACAGCTAATTCACATTGTGTCATAGCAATATTAGACATAATTGATGGAAACAGTACAGTATGTTCCCACACTCTTTTGCATGCAGCTCACAGCAGACACTGAAGCTCATTAAAACCACAGAGTAATCACAAACAGCAAAACAATTAATACAAATAAACACAGGGAATGCTAGCTTCATTAGCTTGGGGATTAGCTAGCCTTTATGGTGGGGATTTGTTAGAAAGTAAAAGCTCACATGCTCCCCAGTGAGTGTTTGAGAGAGAGAAAAAAGCATGAGAAAGCTGCAGGTATAAAACCTGAATCTTTGTGGTTAGGGCTGTGGGAACTTCAGTGGGAATATGGATTAGTGTGGGAAACTCTTGTGCGATCACAAAGTGAATTTCACCAAGAGAAATTGGATTTAATTCAAGAGTGAAAAATAGTTTTTCTTCACTCTAGAAAAATGTCCTAAATAATTCTACTGGTGCAGATGTCATTTATAGTATTAAAATAAAGCAATGTACCTGTGGGGGAAAAAAAAAATCATTAACAATAACAAGTGAATTTCTCCGCTCTGAGATTAAATGTAGTCTAAATCTAAGTTTAGACTATTAAAACATATGGTATAGACTAAATGTGTATGTCTAATTTACACAAATAGAAGCAAATTATCACACTTTATAACATCTCATTTGACAGGTATTGTCACTGATGTAAAATGAATTTTCAATGTTTTAGCTCCACTTTACAGTAATCAATGACATATGGAGCCATATTATCCCATGTACCTAAGCGTAGATAGATTTTCATCCAAATATGTTTGCAAAATTAAATAAGACTTTTAGAAAATCTGCTAAATATAATGCTAATAACAGTTCATGCACTAATGTTAAACAGTATAGTTTAATGAAGATAAATTGTAGGAAGTGCAAACAACTGAAAAGCAAGAAAGAAACAATAAGGTCTTGTAGCCTGCCTGGTCACAGACCTACAAGAGGGTGTCCCATGTAAATGAGAGCTTTAAAAATATAAAATATAACAGGAGGTTTGAGGAAGCAATGAACTGATAATTAAAACTAAAGTCATTATGTAATTTTAAAAGTAAAGCATAATTTCTAAGAACCAAAACTTGACATTTTTTCATCAACAACTGTTTATTTTTAAAAACACTGCACTGTATGACTTTAATCACTGCTGTACAAACACTCAGACATACCTAAAAACCTAGCTTTAAGACAAATCACATTTTATTTGTGTTTCTTCAGTAACATTGCCTGATTACCTTTGAAGAGTCATCACATCTGGTGGTTTAATGACGTTTATATCCTCCTCATAAAATATTTGAAGAGCAAAATATCATGTACACAGGCACCAGGAAGGGTAGATTACACTGAGTCTTTGTTTAGATTTGATTGTAAATTTTTGGGGTGACACCCATTGGGAGAAATTTTAAGGGGGGCATGTGCCTCCTTGACCACCTCTCTGGCCTTGGCCTTGAACAAGAGGCACATAAAAGGGGAAAAAATATTTAAATTAAAATAATGAAGAGGTTGGTGACAGAGTGAAGTCAAAATTGGGATTTTGGAACAACTAATAAAACATCAAAGGGCCTTTAAAGATTTGACAGCTGACAGTGACAGCTAAACTCCATTATTTGGGCAGATAAAAGTGTTGCATATCAACTTCATAATAGCTCTTAAAAGCCTGTCTCTTGTTAAAGGTAGGGAGCAAAATATAAGCTGTTTGGATATCAAATGCCTAAACTATTCAATGTATAGTATCAGGCAAAAGTTTGAACACACTTTTCTATTTAATCTAACAAGAAAGTGCATCTAAACCTTTGACATGTACAGTAATTAAGTACTGCATGGAATGTCAAATAACAATGGTAAAAGTAAGCTCAAAGCAGATTCTAACTACTGTACAGAGTTAATATAAAGGAGAGAAATAATGGGAATGGGCCTGGAAACTTGTAGGCAATGCACAAGCTTCTCTGATTTCACAACAGCTGACAAGAACCCTTTCCTGAGTGATATAGTTGTGTCTTACACAAGATCTTTCTCCATTACGGGCAGTCTTACATACCGTACAAACGGCTACCCTGTATAGCGCGCCGGAAACCACGTAAGTGCATCATTACAAATTGAAACGGAAAAGTAAACATAGTAAACTGGAAAACATGACATTCAGTCCAATAACTTTTTTGTTACTAGTTTGGTGATTGGATGTTGTACTGACTTGTCTGAACATTTGTCCAGTTCCCTCAGTAAATATTTACATGTCACTTGTTTAGCATTTCGCTGGATGTATCTAGTTGGGCTGTATTTTCCGTGGATTTGAACTCTGAAGCCCTTTTGTCCCACACAGGCCAATTTGTAATTGTCCAGTCAAATAAAAGAAAACTCTCATGTTTACCTGCATGTGAACTTAATGAATCACAGTGCTGACAGATGATTCATGGTGATTAGCTCTGTGGTATCCATTTCATATGGTGACAAAACTCTTGAAAGCAGATTGGCATTCACTGATTCTACGTATCCCAAAGTGTTTCTATGAATCTCCAATGTTGTTTATTCAGAGGAAAACAAACTATTTTTAGTTCTGGTCATGTGCACTGACCCATGTGAGGTAGGCTTACTATTTTGATATCAACAAGTACCACACCGATTGAATACCATAACCCTTTAGCTATAATTAGATAACCATGCACTTTAAGGCCTGAGAAAAGGTGAAAGGTTAGCATGAAAAGGCTTGTCCTTGAAGGCAGCTGATGGCCTTCTTAACATGTTGAATAGTTTTTTGAACAGGCCTTTAAAGATGACTATATAGTACATAACATTAACAAAAGGTTTTTTTTGGTTTTTTTTGGACATGAGCCTAAAGCATCAAGTTGAAGTTCCTGTTAGAGTTTGCTCTGCTTATCACAATGCAGTATTTAGAGGTCAAAGTAAAAGGAGATACACCACATCGAAGCTGCATCACTAAAAGCATGTTGTTTGAAGCTCATCAGTGTGTATTTAGCCTTATGTATGTTTTCCACTTCGAAACGGTAGATTTAAAAGGCAAACCATACATTTTAGATAAATAAATGTTCCCTTATAGCAACCCACATAATAATCAAGTCCATTTTTATACGAAAACAAGCCTAAGAGGTCAACCCAAAAAAAAAAATCATAATTAATGTACTGTTTGTATGGTTGTTTGCTCTATTTACTAATTTTTCCATGTTCCTGACTCGGCTGAATTTTTTTTTTTACTAAGATTCAAGTTTAATAATTTATTTTATATATTATATAATATAGTAATAATTTATTCAGCAGTCTCCAGGTTTGTTTAACACAGAAATAACAGACTGGCTAATTGTGCATGAGGATCGGATCTTAAATATTCTTTAGGTCAAACGACGGAGTGTATTTCGTTTTGCTTTGACAAAGTCCAGTAAGGTGTTACCACTGAATCAGTAATGCAGAAAGCAAAGGTTTAATTCTCTATGCCACAGTATAACGTTGACACAGTGTAGGAATGTAATCACAGCCATCAGTAAACACATTAAAACTGCCCCCCTAACCTCAACATCAGCAAAGACAGCTGATATTTATCCAGATTTCAAACAAGCAGTTAAACCCCATAAACAAAATGTTTGGTTGGCCTGGTGAAGAAAAAACACATGGTCAGATTCATCCACGCAAATCAGCTGCAACAACGTCTGAAACTAGGAAACTGACTGTGTGATGTCTGGTAAAAGATTAAGCTTTTTGAAGATTTATCCACCTTGACGAAATCTTGGATATATGATCTGACTGGAAGCAACAAGCAGGGGTTTAGTGTGTGTTGCCATTTATGGCATGTCTTCTCATCTTGTAATAGAAATCAGATTTTAACGTTTCCAGTGTGGTTTTCAGTTACTTAGCACATTATTCTGGAAACAGTTTGGAGCATTTAAAAGATTAATAAAAGGCAGATTTCAAATTATTTTCCAAACATTAAAAACAATATATTGCATTGTCAATTTTATTAAGTAAAACATTATAATATACAGAATATGTTCTATATCACAGATGAGTTTATCTTAAAGATTTGGGTTAATAATACATATTGCTATATGACAACATTGTAATTATATCACTAAATATTATAAATGTCAGTGCTGAGTAATTTCCAGCAATGAAATTCTTTGTGAACTAATAACTTTTATCAAATATATGCTTGATTTGACACAATTTTGTCGCTGATTTGGAGCAGCAATAGCTTTAAGCAGAGGCAAACAGAAAGCTCATAATCAAACAATATGACATTACTCTTCATGAGCTCCTTTCTAACTGCTTTTAGCTCTCCTTTCATTTCATGATAAGCCTCTAAAAACATCAAGTGAGAGGAAATAGAGCAGAGCAGAAAGAGGGGCAGAATCAAAGCTGCTGCTGTTTAAAGGCCATGTAAACATTGCCTGGCAAGACAATAAATTAGGTGACAGCAGAAGCTTCAGATACTGAAGAAGTGGCAGACTTATCCACCAGCTAACTGAGTCATGATTCCTGATATTGTTACTGGTAAAAAAGAAATTCAAGTCTAGACTAATGAGTAATGTTTTACAACAACTGATGCTTTGTAATTCCCCCGCAAAAACGGTCAAACATTTATTATATGATTGAAAAGGCCAAAATAAAGTAACTGACTGAAAATATGTTTTGAAAATTTCAAGTAAAGTTGGGTCCTTTCTAAATAGAAACCAGCAGGTTGTCATTTTGTGCTTAACTGGGTCAGATTTTTTTTTCTTTTTTTAAAGAACATATGATCAAAACATTCTTGAATATTGTTTCCAATCTCTGAGACAACTTTTACTGGAATAAAATTGCAGCTAATAAATTTTATTAATTCCCACTGCAAAGTCTTCAAACTGAAAAAAAAAAAAAGCTTTCAACACAACATTACAACATTATTTTTTACACACATGTCAGCACAGGAATCACTACATGGGTGACCTAAAAAAGTTTTTCTTTGTAAAGGGTCATCCACAAGCACATAGACTTACACTCACGCATCACCTCATCTCAATATGTCACAAGATTTAAGAACGTAAGGGGGGGTTGCTGACAAATCATTTTAAATAGTGGAAACAAAAGGCTGAAAGGAACTGTGTCCATGACGCCAATAGGTAGTAAAATTACCCTTGAATCTGCC
Organism: Telmatherina bonti; assembly: GCF_933228915.1. Taxonomy (NCBI): domain Eukaryota; kingdom Metazoa; phylum Chordata; class Actinopteri; order Atheriniformes; family Telmatherinidae; genus Telmatherina; species Telmatherina bonti. The sequence continues at coordinate 18,222,606 of NC_136615.1, forward strand.
AAGACCAACAGGCTCCAGTCCTGTCTGCTGCATTCCTCTGCTGCACTAAGCACACACACTGCCATTTAAGGCTGCCGAGCGTGCTGACAGACATGTGGAGGAAGATAAAGAGAGGCAGCACTTCTGATAGTCTATGATGATAGAACAAATGCTTGATTACTACTGTCAGTCGTCTGTCAAGGAGTCTGCTGGAAGCCAGTTCAGCTCTTATATTACTGTCTTGCACTTTTATGTGTTTTTTCTCTCTGTGTTTGGCTGCACTCTCCTTCCCTGCTTGTTAAATAAAATCATATTGAAGACATATAAATGCAGGTGGAAGAAGTCAACGCAGCGCTGATAATTTGTTTGCATTCCAGCGAGAACGTGAAGACCCTAAGGAGTATTACTGCACAGCTAATGAGAAAACAAGACACAGTATGATTTCATAAATTTCATTTCTCAACAACAGCCAAGAGAAAACAGTAATGAGGGACGGTTGGACTGCTATGATGTGATGTATGCTTCCCTCTGCTGGACAGTTACAACGATTACCACCTGCATGGCAACTGGCTGGAGTGGTTGCAGCACAAAACCACTTCTGTCATTTGAGAATATAGATATATTGAAATAATTTAGAATGAGGTTTCCTAATTTTTCTTTCATTTTTGCAAATCAAATAAATATGCAACTCAGGAAAAGCATAAATATAAAATTAACCCTCCGCAACAGTGAAGTCTTTATAAACATATTCTAATCTGTTTCCACTTTTCAAATAAAAAACTGAACATTGTAAAGCAAGAATAATCTTGTTCAATCAAATTAGCGTAATGACCATGCTATTTATGGTAAATGAGACCGCCGTCCATCTGCAAACACGGACTGAAATGTACATTATCACAAATAGACATATTACTAGTTAATTAGCATCTTTATTTAGTGTCCTCATTTCAATGCAGCACTGTGCTATGAATTGTTGACGGCGTCGCTGACTGAGAGAACAAGATGAAGCTTTGTGATAAGTGCTGATTGAGTTTAAATTTGGATCCTTTACTTTGGATTCCACTAATGATGCACAAGTAATTTGACTTTGTTCTACGCATTCTGTGTTAAGATCGTCAACAATGTGACTATGTAGTGCAGTGAAAACAGAGAGCTTTTTGCATTAATATCTTAACACCATTATCCTACAATGCATGCACTGTGACAAAGATGCATCTTATCAAACATTTAAACCTCTCATGTCGCATGTTAACCACTCTGTACTGCACCACATGAATGCACCACTGAATGTCTTTGCACGTTACACCTGCAACAGAATTTAAGTTGCTAAACAGAGATAACATTAAAATGTATGTATCTACTCAGTATGCATAGTGCTTTGGACACCTTAGTTCAGGGATGTATCAGGGATGGTCCTTGAGGGTCACTGTCCTGTCCTGGCTTCCATTAAAAATATCCAACAGCCAATAAAGTCCTGCTGATTCTTTTGAGTCAGGTGTGTTTGAACAGAAATACATGGAAAACCTGCAGGATTGTGGCCCTTGAGGACCAGAGCTGGCCACCCCTGCCTTTATCTACAAGAGTATATGTGTACTTCCACTGTTTTACCACTTGGTGTCACCATTTTTACACAACCTAGTTCTTCAGTAGTTCATGAGCAGTTCCCATTAAGTTGGGGTAAAAACAGAGAACTATAAAGCAGAACAGTGAAGCAGCTTACCTTCCTCCCAGAGAACAGCATACACAGCTGATGCATGGAGCCTCCATTCTTGGTCAGCTCTTTCTTCAGGGTTTTGGGCGATGGAAGCGTCCAGCCTCCCTTGTGGTGCGCCCCCCCGGCCTCCAGGCAGTTGATGGCATTGTCAGAGGTGAAACAGGTTTGACGGGGGTCCTGCAGGAGGCTGCCCTCGCTGTGTGTGCGCCGGCGGAGGGAGTTCTGCACGCTGAGCCCCCCTCCTCCATGCTTCTCGCACGTGGCACCCTCCACCATGCTGCGGCGCTTGCTATCACTTCGCTGCAGGTAAGCATCATCGCTGTCATCTTCATCGTCCTCATCCTCGGACTCTTCATCCTCATCCTCGTCATACTCTTCTTCATCAGTGTTGGGCGAGGAGAGGGCGTCGGCGCTGAAGGAGCGATCGAGCCGCAGCTCGGGGATGACAAATGAGGATGAGGAGGACGACGGGGGGGCGTTGGTGTCAGGCGGCTCTGAGGTGTTGTCCTCGTCGGTGTTTGACACTATCAGGTTTAAGTTGGCCTCCTCTTCATTTTTCTTTCCTTCATCTTCTCCATCTCTATCCCTTCCCTCACTTCCCATGCTCTTTCTGCTGGATCCATCTCCCTCTTCTTCAATCTTGTCTTCCTCGTACTTTCTCTCTTTCCAGATGTCCATCTCTTGTCCTTCTATACTCTTGGAATCCTCCCCTTCCGTGGAAGGAGGTGGTGTGGGAGGCACCTTGTGTCGCTCCTCAGATCCCACCAGACCTCCAAGGGGCATGTAGACATCATCTAAAGGGGTGAGTGGCTCTGAGGGGTGAGGACTCCCCAGTGTCCGGGGCTCTGAGGGGCTGGAAGGATAGAGGCTGCTGTCTTCACCTTCTGGGCTGTGCGTGGGCATGTGTAGGCATACACCTCCCCGATCTCCCACTCCACCCAGCTCACAAGAAGGGGCATCCACCTTAGGCTCCAACATCTATGAGAAGCAACAGAAAGAAGACAGAGGGAGTAAAGAAAATGTCCGATCCATTGGATGCTGCCTGTATATATACAACAACTCAAATTCATTTTGCTGCCATGAGTAAATTTACTTATGGTGGCCCATCAATATCCAGCGACTGAATTTGGTTTTGAAATACGCCTTTCATGCTACACAATAAGATCGAACTGTAATGTCAGGGTCGAGCAAGACAAAATTAATGTCTCTTTGAGAAGGTCACAATGTCAGTTTAAGTGATGATCGTCCTGCCGTGACCAAGAGACTGATGGTAGCATGCAGCTTATCATGACCTGCTAGCTCTGCCTGGAGGGGATGAAGACAAACATCCCGGATACACCCGTGGTGTCACGGAAAGAGTAAAAGCAAAACAAATTTGATATTCTAGTCTTCAAGCTGAGCTTCCACAGTGTCATAACATGACATGCAATACGACATCTTATCAAGCTATTTTGGGGAGAAAGAAATGGCAGAAAGCACTCAGTGATAATCAGAGCCAGTGACTTCATATTGTTATAAATTACTGTTCTGTTCTCTGATGCTGCTGGCTACCGTGCTACACTGGAGCATGAGGCAGTGATTCACTCAAACTAAGCTGGTAATAAGGCTTTAGACACTTTGGAAAAATAAAATAAAAAAGAAAACAAAGCTCCTCTAAAAATGTATGACTATGTTCTGATTTCTGCACATCTCCTCCTGAGTATCACAAATCATTTGAAAATATTATGCTCAAACTCTTCTTCAGCTCAAATTGTTGCATTATTACAAGACTTCCTTTTTCCCCTCATTTAACAAATGCAAAATCCAATGCCTGTCCTTTCCCTTTGCCCAGAGCAGTCTATATGTATTACCTCCTGAAATCTACTAGTTTAAAATGCTACTTTAACCTCCTTCAGATCGGAATCTAGCTCACAGAGTCCTCTATGGATCATTACAAATGCATTTTGATACAGCTAACATCAGTCAAACCCATAGAGTTCCTTTGAAATTTGACAGATGGGTTGCAAAAATTGGAAAAAGTAAGGCTGAATTAAAGAAGAATTAAATGAATCGGGTTTGGTTTTGACAGAAAAAATATATACTCCCGATGCTCCATTTGAACAATTGCTATTGTATGAACTTTTTCAGCTCTGGACTGTCACATTCACAGGCAATATTATGAACAACAGAGCTATGTAGCATGCACTAATGGTGCTCCAAGCACTTAAAAACCAGAAGGCACGCACTAAGATTTTATACAGAGCTGAGGCACCAATTTTATCAGTGAAGTGACTGAAAAACACGACAGAAAAAGTTGGTTGAGGGCGTTTTAAAATATTTGAGTTTCATCACAGGAAGTTCCACAAATAAAAGAAAAAGCTATTCTTTGACGGTATTATTAAAAATACTGCCGTGAACATTTGTGAAATCACAAGCTCTCAGCCACGTTTATAATATCAGTTCTGCGTTCTTTTGGTCTGCAAGGAGTCTTGTGAAGGGCCTCATTGTGCCGGACAAGTTAACCCACAATGACGAGCTGCAGTCACAAGATGCTTTGCTTTAATTGGAGATAATGTTGCCCCTTCTCAGGCAGCTCTCATGATATTTCACAAGCTGTTTGCATACTTTGGAAGCTCAAAATAGTCCACTCCAAATACCACTTGCCAAGTTGTAGCCCCCTCTAAACGTCCAACCTGTATATTGCATACTATTATGCAACAAATTTTCTTCCCATTTTTATTTGGCATTAGCAAAAAAAAAAAAATCTTTCTTTAAACTTGTGTCTACTGATTCCTGAATAAAACTGTGGCTGATCCAGTCCTGCGCCCCAAACAAAAAGGTTTTAAATTTTGCTTTTGATAACAAAAAAACTCCTGGATGTACGTATCAAACAGAGAGGATCCAATCCCTTCTGCATCAGTCACAATATTAAGAGCAGGATACATTCGCTTACAAATCAGGCTAAAGATTTGCATAAGTGGGTACCATGCCCTTTCACCAACTCAATATGTGACCTTCATGGATGCAGATAGAGGGATTACAGAATCTGGGTTTGGGACCTTATAATAACATCGTCTTATTTGTAGAGAAGAGTGAAGGGGAATGAGAGGCACCTTAACCATAGCTCTATTCAAATCCTCAGGGTGTTAAATCATTCTGGAATGGGTTTTCTTTCCACTCCTAGCAGCAAAGTGGCTCTCATTTGGTGCATTAGTTAAGAAGACACATGATTTTCTTTGCCTACTGAGTAACAAAGACACTTTTGTGTAAGTAGGAAGGTAGTTGTGTGTTGCTGTTTTTCTTTCATTCAAACTCATTTAGCTTCATCTTTGAGACTATAGTTTGCATTTTTCAGGAGTTCTAGACGACATCTTTGTCTTCTCTGTTGCCCTCTCACTTAATAGTTATAATTTAGAATTTAGAAACCAACACTGGTTTGGTTATGGCAAACAAAACTGGGCAATAAACCTGTTCGTTTGGGCAATGAACCTGTTCATTTAGCAAGGAAAACTTCCTGGTGTGACATGTTTCATTTAGGTGAGTCTCCAGAAGGTCTTGACAAAGTGTTTATAAGGAGTAAGACTGGCCACAAATAAGCCACGGCAGACCTTCTGCTCTTTTGTTCTGCTGTTGTCTGTTTGATTTAATAATGTAGCCACTGAGTAGCCCCTTGAAGTGAGTACACTGATGCAGGGCACTATAAAACAAACATGACTCTTATGGATATATAAACCGCCTCAAGGCAGTGTTCCTGCATAAATGGCTCAGAGTAGTGTTACAACCAGGACATCAATGCTTCTCTCTATATTTGAGAGATATTTTTAGAATGAAATGAACTTTCAGAAAAGTAGCCATGGGGAAAGTGAAAGTAAAGCCTTGATGGTTTTTTTTTTTTTTTTTTTTATCCCTTTCATTCCCTCCTTACTTTTCCTCTCCTCTTTTATGTTGGTCCATGTCAGAATAGTTATTTGCTGAATCTGATAGTAAATTGATGGTTTTGTCATAGTTTGGCTTCAAATGATATGTCACTCAACACAAGTTCATATACAAGCAACCATCATGTGGGATTTTGCCTGTGTGCCTTTTTGACCCTATCTTGCTTTCTCCGTTATACACAGACAGACCCCTCTCTATTGAGGACATGGTTGGAGACACAATGGAGCCACCTGTCCTGTCAGATACCCTTGTTTATTCTCATATACTCTCCAGAGTACACACCACATGCAAACACAAACAACACAAAGCAACTTCACATGAACTCGGTGAAAAGAATAAACCCGTCCTCATGTCTTTTTCTGAAGATACAGTAAATGAATAGAAGCAAGCTAAAGTGCAATGGGCCATGTGGGGTGTAACAGTGCTTTGTGTCTATGCATGTATTCATGTTTGTGCATTTTCAATGAAAGGCTTGCTCAAAGTCACCAGCGATTGAACAGAGTACATTATCTGCCACTGCCTCAATTAAACCAGGAAACAAAAGCAGCAGTAATACGGCAGAGAGGCTGGTTGGAGGGTAAGAGAGTGAATAGCTGGGGGAGAAAAAGTGGATAAGACAAGCAGAAGGGAGGAAGGAGAGTTGGTGAATGGCAGTGACACAGAAATGAGATGAGTAAGTGGCAGAGGGTGAGAGGAGGGGAGATGAGATTAGCACACAACATGGTCAGAAGAACAAACAACAACAAAGAGGAAGAATTATGCTGCAACTCCATGAGCTGTGACCTTGATGGATAAGGTTAGACATCGTGCCATTCGTTACATTTAATGACTGAAGCCAGCCATGCTGACACTGACATTTGCCCGACATGAGTAAATAATCCCCAAGACATTTCACTTATTGTTATTCCATACATAGAGACACATTATAGAGATTTTTTTGGACCAAATCTGGCAATGAACAAGAAAACATTCAGAGAAGCAAACAAAACTGAGGTACTTCTGACTTATGTAATTATGCAGTGGGATAAAGTTTTTTTTTATGTAAGACAAAAGTCTACTAAGTCCATGATTTTACCCCAAACTAAAATAGCAACTACTTAAGAGTACCGTGAAATTCAACTTTGGCCGTCATCTGATTTTTCTATTTGCTCCATTACATAAGCATATGGCAGAATATAAAGGGCCTAAATTGCTGTTGAACTGATTAATATCACCATTTATCCCAGACATTTGTGGTATTTGCAAGCCTTTTCATTTTTTTGATTTCTAGTTTACAATCAGATCACAGTTCACTGACTTGTGGAATATCATCATAATTACTGACATTTCCATGAACCTTCAGTATGCAGATGCAACATTACACCAATAATAACACAGAAGACATGTGGGACCGGTTTTTAGGCTGGTTCCATACTTTAATGTTAAACCTAGACTAAAATGCATGTTGCAGCTGACTTAACTCACTTGCACAGTCTTGGTTTAAATACATCCTAGTTTTATCTTATTCTGCTTTTAATTATACCAGTAGCAAGAGGGATGATTGGAACTAATCTAAAACTTAGTTGATTCTTAACCGATCCTTCAAAGGAGCAGCTTTAACTCCTGCTTAGAAATGTTTGTTGGGGAGTAGGGACTTTCTGGATTATTTAAACAAAGACAGATATGAACCACAAGACTGCCTGCAAACAGGATGAATCCACTGATTCATTTTGAATAAATAACTTTTAAAGGCTGCCTTTGTATATATTTAGCAATAACTAATAAGAATTACACACTAATTAGCATTTACGTGTGCAACATATTGTTTGCTTTTTGGTTGTTTTCTTATTTTTATTGCATTTATGTAGAATATAAAAAATGTGTTACTGAAGTGCTGAATAAGTGTCATTTAGTTTGTAGCCACTGACATACATGCATGTTGTTTATTTTTTGATCTCTGTTCCAACTTCATATTCAATTCAGTTATCAGAATTTATTTTTATTTAATCGTCTTCTTTCAGATATTCTTATTATTGCTGATTAAACTTGTTAGCCCTTTTTCCTTTCTAAATAGGATTTTCAGGTTCTTCCAAAAAGTCTAAAAGGCAGGCGTTGTTTTAGAGAAAATATACTGGAGTATTAATATGAGAAGTGTGACCTAGATATTACCGATTTACCTGATGTTGTTGTGGTTACATTTCTATTTCTGTTGTATTCACAGCAACTTTCCAATAGTTTTTTTCTTCTTTTTTTGTCAGCTTCAGTTTTGTGGTTTTTAGTTAACTATGTGGTATAGAGCATCTTGCTTTAATAACATTTTTTCATTTTCATTTTTTTAACCTCTGCCATTGATTAATTTTCTTACTCATACAACTACATGGTGTCTTTGACTCCATTCCAGGTTTTCATTATCACCAGGTTTACTTTTCTACAGTCACGTTACACGGCTGCAACGGAACGCAGCTACAACAGTACATGGTTATAAAGGTACGCGGCTATGACAGTATACAGCTGCAACAGAACGCAGCTATCACAGTATGCAGCTGCAATGGCAAATGGCGGTAAGGGTATGCAGTTGCAGCAGTACACGGTTGCAACAGTGCGTAGCTGCAGCAGTATACAGCTGCAACAGTACACGGCTGCAGCAGTGTGAAGCTGCAACATAACACGGCTGCAACGGTACATGGCTGCAATGTTACGCAGCGTCATCAGATTAAAAAGTTGTATGGTGGGGCTTTTTAGTCTCGTGACGCTAGGCAGTGATGTCTTCAAAAATGCACTTAACAGATGTCACTGTGCTTTTAAATGCATCCAGAACATGGATTTTTAAGGTCAGAAAGTTGAGTAATGTGTCTTTAAACTGAGTTAAGGAAAGTTACCTAAATGTGCTGGTTTACCTGGTACAGATTAAGGCTGGGTCCTGGCTTCCTCTTAGCCCTGACAAGAAGCATGTTTTGGGCCGAAAACTCTGAAGAAATAATGAGTAGTACCAGGTTTATGCCTAAATGTGAAGAAAACTAAAAACAATATGTGGTCTACATATTTTATTTAACTGAAATGTTGTGTATTTTTCTTTTCCTAAACTTCAGACCCTAACTAGTAATGTATATAAAATGTTGACTTTACTGCAAGCTTGATGGCAGCTTCTGGGGCACATCATATTTCCTAAATTTGGATCTGTTGAGCTTAATTTCGTTTTAGTTTAGAAAAAAGAAACGCAAACCAAAACCCAGAAAAGAAACGTTGTATATGCAGATCTGTCTTTTCCCTTGGTGCACAAAGGGAATTCCACATAGGTTTATTTTTAAAGCTAAATGGGCTGCAGAGGGAAAACAGCCTTGACATTATTTCCTGCATTCTGTCACCCAGGGATAATCATGTGACCTCTGTCCCATGGTTACCATAGCGACAGGAGACCCATCCCAGGGGAGCAGCTGTGTTGTGTGTTCTCCAAAAGCTAAAGGTGTACCTATGAACTTTGTCATTATAGCTTCCCCAAACCCTTCCCACTCCTCAATTACAAAGTGTCATCTTTCATCTGTATCTCTCTCCTTCTCCTTCCTTCGTTCCTCTAATTTCCTGTGTCCTTCTTCTTTTTAGGTTATGCATGATATTAAAGAGCATTAAAGTCACCCTCTGCTTTATCCTACTTAGTCTAATAAATGACAGTTAGTGGTTTGATGTACCTGATATTAGACTTGCCAAAGCCATCTACAAGTTCAATAAGTCCAAATCATTTGCATCAAGTGCTGTCCAGAAATAAACAAGAGGACCTGATCTGTCTTCATTGCCACTCCCTGTCACTGATTCTTCTCTTTTCTTCCCACAGACTCACTGGTGGTTCTCTGTAACTCCACCTAATTGGTGTAAATCCAAACCATCAGCCTTCATGAGTTGCTTTAACTCTGTTTTACACAGCGTGATCCCACTGATTTCTGCCGAGGATGTTTATATAGCCCAGAGGAAAAATATCAAATGAACACTGTGATGAAAAAAAATTAAAAATGAGCTAAAACAAGCTAACTTATTTTGTTCCAGAATTCATCATATCAACACGGTGATAATGCTGAGAGACACAGCACCTTCTTCTTATTTGAAATTATCAATTAGTTTGTTGCATTGAGGTCACATCCATCAATCTAGGATACATCAAGATTTTGTTGTGTTGTTTTGTTGTTTGTGAGACAGAAAATTTAGATTTTATCATTATCATTTATGCTTAATCAAATATAAGTATACAATACAATTTCAAAATATTATTTAAAAGTATTTCATCTTTACATATTTGGGATCAAAAGCACTTTATTAATCATTGAGTAAAATGATTATATTAATGATTATTCTAATTGATAATGCGTTCATTCAGTCGTTTTCTATACCGCTTACTTCAATTCAGGGACACGGGGAAGCTGAAGCCGACCCCAGCAATTAGCAGGTGAGAGGCAGGTTACACCCTGGACAGGTCACCAGTCCATTACAGCGCCCTGATTGATAATTCTAATATTTATGATGATAATTAATGGTAAATGGACTGTACTAATACAGCGCTGTTCCAGTTATGTTGACCACTCAAAGCACCCTCACATTCATCCATTCACACACACTCATACCCCGACAGACACATTGGGGGCCAAGGGTTCAGTGTTTTGCCTAAGATGTTGTCAGGAGAAGTCTGGAATCAATCCCTCAACCTTCCAGATGATAGACAACTCCTCTTTCTGCTGGGCTACAGCCACATCAAAATTATTCATTCTTATTAATAATCATATGTTTAATACTTTTAGTTAAGCACTAGTTAAACAACTTTTATTTATCTACTGTCAGTCATGTTTAACATTTATAGCTGTAGCAAACAGAAGTGAACCACTGTCTTAACCCTGAAGTCTAAGGTTAAACCAGTTACGACTGGACCAAAGATCCTGATCTTACTTCCTTTTACATAACACAGCAGCAGCAAAGTCAAACTGCGAGCAGATTTTATCTTGTAGGGAAAAAAAAACTTGAACAAAAACAGCAAATCTAATTTATAAATCTATCTTGGGAATAAAGAAGATTCAGCGAATTATTCATGGTCCCTGGTCGGAAGAAGCACACACTCCTCCTGTGTCCTGTGATACTTACACCATCATAAGAAAACATTTAGACCAAAGTCACTGCCAGAACCTGCAAGCTTGATTCTTTGGAAAACTGTTATTGCCAACCCCTTGGGGATGTGATGCTACTGTTATCTCCCTAAAGAGCGACAGCAAACTTGTTTGTGAACCATGTTATTTTCCACCAAATATAGTCATACACACAAGTTGTTTATTTGCCTTAAGTGAAATCATATGTTCCAGTCCACGTCACAGGTTGTTACATAAACTCACACACACTTACACGTACATGATTTATTTTCCACATTCCTCCAATCACATGTTCTGTCTAGTGTGGGGGGAGATGTGCATGTGCCTCATGCAGTCTTTAATATGATAACAATCCAGCTGTTTGCTGCTAATAGGAAGCATTCTATTTGACGCTCCTCAGGTGTCTATATGAGGGTCTTCTAAATATATATTAGGACTGTTTTGAAATGTGCTGTACTGATCAAAGAAAGGCCTGAATATTTAAGAGCTATTATTGCTTTGTGTAACACCAAGCCCTCTTTAAAGGCCCCAACCATAGAAGTGATCGATCTCTGAATGGCCCTATTATAAGCACTGCAATGCACCAGCCTCTCCTGCCCTCGATTTTACCCAGACTGATGAGATGGTAATAGTTACTTATCTGTAGCTGTGATCAGACTGAAAGGAAAGAAAACCAGACCATGAAAAGAGGAGCAAAGGAGCAAATGTAAAAGGTAGAGCAGATCAAAGAGGTGCACACCGGAACATAGAACTCTGAATACTGAATGACTCTAGAGACGATTGCATCGATATGGCTGGCACAGGCAAAAATATCTGTCAATACAGCTCTAGTATTCAAATGTGACTGCAGATTTATTTTCAAGTGTGTTAGACAGCATTGTGAAGAAACAAAAATAAAAACAAATAAAGCTTAAAGTATGTTTTAATAGTCATAATAATATGGATATACAATTTAAGTACGTCCTCCCAGTACCACATCTTCAGAACTGCAGGATCCTTTGGAACCAGCAAAGACTTCAGTCCTGGAGATGTCAATTAATCAGCATAAGTTTCTCTCGTTATACTTTCATAAGATTAGTGGGAATAGTTGATCAAAGAAGAATAATAAGAGAATTAGCCTAAGCTAAAAACACTATTTGCATGGTATCTACAATTTTAGGTAACTATGTTCAAATACAATGTCACTGTTAAATAAAATAAAATGAAATAAAACCTATGAGGTGTACTTCCAGGTGTTTTTGTGTTTAAGTACTGTAATTTAGTGATGATAAAAGATGGGATTTTATTTAATCATTTTATAATGAAATGTGAATTCTTCTCACATAAGTTGTGTAGTTGATGGCTTGAAAAGATTAAGAAAATACAGACAAAATATTACACAATTGTTTCTCTAATAAATTGTCATTTAATCTTTAAAATAAAGGTTTTTCTACTTACTTTAATGACTAAAAGCTGATGTTCTGCAAGCGCAGGGCTCTTAATGTGACTTCAGGTGTAACCTAATGCAGAGTAAATGCCTAAAAGCCTGGGTAAAATGAATAATTAATCAAACATAAAACATAAGTGGCATAAGTCACAAGAAAAACTTTTACTAAAATGACTGGAAATTTTGTTTAAATTTCATTGTCAATCTAAATTGTGTGGTGTTCATCATTTCTTACTTTAATGTTAATTAATTTCATTTATGTGAATTATTGAATAAAAAGTCTGTAAAGGTCCGGAGAGTGTGAACAGTGATGGACAAGATGCACAAACTAAGCTCCAGCTACAATTTAAATACCTAATCATGTTTAATTAAAGCTTTAAACAGGCATGTTTATTGCTCACTTCTACTTCTTGTTTTTTTAATTTTTGACTTTTTTGTCAGCTTCTGTGTCAAAAAGATTTTCTCACTACCTGTTTGCATCCTTAAGACAATCATAGTACCACGATAGAAACATCATCAACACATACAGGCTCTGCTCAGACTTGTAATCAACACAAAATCCAGTCTGACTTAAAAGCATAATCCTCTAACAATTATACGCCCTATATGCCCTGTGGCCCAATATAGCTATTACATATTTTATGAGAGACTGGACAGGAACCCGTGCCTAGTCACTGTATTGTAATCAAATCAGTTTAAGAATAGCAAGACTCACTGCAAAGCCTACAGATCTTTGGAAGAATCACAGAAACCAGGCACAGTCCATGAGAGCCAGAGAGGGCAAAAAAGATGGGGTTGGTTTGCAAAGCCTTTATTGATAGGAGCTGAGGATTCAGAGACAAAATGTCATTGACGTAGCTTGCCCCATGACGCCAGGCAGCTGAAGACAATGTGACCACTGAGGAGGACTGGAAAGGCCTTCACAGAAAGCGAGGAAGGGAAGTGTGTGCGCACTTGTGGGGGCATAAATCAGTTTAAACAGTCACATTGTCAGGATTTGCCTCCCATGTGGCAACGAGAAGCATAATGCAAGTCATTACTTTTTAATAGGAGGATTTTAGGCTCGGCTTTGGTTGAGGAAAGTCTCCTTGAAATGATCTAGGTGAAAGTGATGTCCTCTGGACTGATGTTTGTGTGATAAAGATTTTATAAGTCATAAGTTTTGTATTTCCTCCTACTGCTTTTCGAACACATAGATTGCTTGTTTTTTTTTTTTTTGTTTGTTTTTTTTTTATTTTCGTGTGATCTTTCAATTTTGTTTGCTTTTGTTGTTTTGCTGTTATGTTTATTTCATAATTTAAACTACTTGTTCAAAACAAAGCTGTCGTCATCATTTGTTTCTGTCTTTCAGCATGTCTGAGTGAAGGTTGTAATGTGTGTGACACTGTTTCTGAGGTTATAAGAAGAGATGTCCGATGTTAACATTGAAATGCAATATCGGAAATGATCTGTATCGTTTTTTACTTTTTTATTGTTATAACTTTTACACATCATGCACATATTAAATGTCAAACTCTTTATTGAAGTCTCCTCTAACTTAAAATGACAAAATATAAGAGATTTCATGTAAAGTTTTCCAGATATTTTTGTTTGTTTAGCACAACTTGCTCCAAAAATATCAGTATCGGTTGATATCGGTTTCAGAAATTACGAGTTGGACAAAATCGGTTAATCGGATATCGGTAAAAAAAAGCTAATATCAAACCTTTCTAGCTTGTGAAATACAGAACATAATTTGTTGAAGCCAGGAACCGTGAAACCAGCTGATAAGTCACATTCATGTGTGTTTGTATGTGTACACATATCCAGAGATGGGCAACCAACACTGTTTACTATTGATCTCATACAACGGTAAGACTGAGGAAGAAAGGAGAGATTTGTTTCTGCAAACTCTCTTTATCTAGATTAAAACCTTCTACATTTAACACCTTTACACCAGTTTAATGTAAATTCAATTCCAGCTCAAACAACCATTTACTCAACGTATTGATCATCTAGCTGGATATCAACAGGCACCAGCACAAACCGCAAACCCTGCAGCTAATTCTCTCTTACTTGCTTTTTCCATCTAAGAGGAGAATAACCCCACAACTCACCTAATGAGGAAAAAGCGAAAAGCAATTTTCTCAGTGTGCTTCCTGTTGTTTTTCCCTTGTGGTCCCTCGGTTTGCTCTCTCCTCATGTTTGTATCACTTTCAGCTTGGCTCTTACATGGTTTAGAGTACGTCTTCTTAATGGCCATCTTCCTATCATCCTCCTTTCTCAGTCTGCCCTTCTTTCCTCACAGTACAACTCCCCAAACATGTGGAAGGGAAAGTCATTGGCACATAGTCATCCAGGTATGACTGAAATATAAGTCTCTTGCTGAAAAATAAAATACTGCCCATAACTCTGTTTTATTGAGAGGGAGCTGACGTTAAAAGGACAATGATGCTGAAGAGTTATTAAAGCTGGAAGAGGATAAAGGGATGAGGGGCTGAAGTGCAGGCAAATAAAAAATAGGAAAACAATGACAGAAAATGAGAAAAAATTGAACCAATAGCAAACCACAAGGCGCAGAAGTTGCAGCACACAGCAATGACAAACACTTTTCATATGAGTCTGTCATAAGGATGCCCAGTGATAAATGGGCCTTTATTGCTTTTTCCTATCTTTCTTCTCATCTCAGATTCTTCTTTCTCCTTCCTCTGTCCATTTTTAAACCACTCCTTGCCTTCCAGCAGTGCAACCATCACAGCAACTCTAAATAACTGCACGAATCCTATAAAATCTTCTTTTTCCTTCAGTCTATTTTCCTGAGACTATTGTGTAGATTTCTCGCAAAACAGGAATGATGCTCAGAATGAATTCAAAATAAAGTGAGAGTATTAAAAACCCCTACCTGGCAAGAGGAAGCAGTTCTAGGTCACAATCCACTAAAGACAGATAGAGGCTCTCCACACATCCCCATAAAAGTGGCCTACTTCCGCTGTCAAGCTGGTGTATGAGTGTTTGTGGCTGGCTAGCTGAGCTGGTATGTGTGATTCTGTCAGTGCGGGCAAGGCCAACTGAACTGTGCAGAGATACGGAAAGAGACTCAGAGAGAGAGATAGAGAGAGAATGCCCAAGAGGCAAAGAAGGTAGACTCCCAAGCTGCACAAACAAGTGAGAAGGAAGAGGAGAGAGGGAGAAGGGGGAGGAGACAGAGATAATGAGAAGAGACTAACAAGCAATGAAAGAGGAGAGAAACATGTGGCGTGTATGTCCACCCCGGACAAACTAACTGCTCCGTAATGTTCTCTATAATTGCACGTGTTTGCCTGCAAATATTGTTCAACGTATGTGTGCACGTATCGTCTCAATTTGTGCCTCTATTAACTCCAGTCCCCCCCCCCCCCCCCACCCTGCACTTCTTTGTGAAGACATTAAGGCACTACAGCAAAGTCCCACAGGATGCACAAAGAACACAATAGACACATAGCCAGTGTAAACACAGAAACAAATGCATGTAGCATGAAAACATACACATAATGCAGCTGCACTCATAGAATAACCCCATGTAAAACAGGAATTATGTCATATTGCAAAAACTTCCTTTTAATTTCTATAGCTGCTGAGCTCACACCCCCACAGCAGCCAGTCTATAATGAGGTTGGCAACACTTTCATGAATTCCTCCTCTCTGTCATTTTAATCTGTTTTAACAAACTAACTATGCACCTTAAATACATTTCTCTGGTCATTATCGGACATAATAATACATGTCTTATTGTACAGTGCCTGAAACTCTTAATTATGTATTTAAATAAAAATCAAAGGTCTTTGTGCCACAAAACAATCCAAAGTGTCACACTTCTGTACTATTTTACACAGTAGCAAATAGTACATAGGATGTTACAGTAGCATAGCTGTAACTGATTGATATGTATTGTGCCATTGTTTGTCTCTACACACTCTTTTGTTGAATTTAAATGGATATGTTTGGACTCAACAACTGCTCTGACTCATTGCCTGCCTCATTGTATTAGACATGAATGATGTGAATGGACCTTTTTTTTGTTTGAGTCTTGATGAAAAAATATGATGAAATTATTTAACCATCAAGATTAACTGGAAGAGCTCAGCCAATCTTCATCTAGGCTAGGCTACTGTCAACCTTTTATAGACATAATGGAGATATTACTTTTCTATACATGCAAATGTTTTTGCAAACTTACCAAAGCTAACATTTCCCAACATAGAGTACTCATTTCCCCATAATGAGTAAACAAATTAAACTAGTGTGTCTAATGCAGCAATACTGGAAGCGGGACACTTTATGGACACTTTATAACTCCAGTCACTTAAATAAGTCATCTCACGTCACTTCATCTATTGCACTGCCAGTTTGTTCGGATGCTACTTTACATATCTGCATATATATATATATATATATATATATATATATATATATATATATATATATATATATATATATATATATATATATATATATATATACATATATATATATATATATATATATATATATATATATATATATATATATATATATATATATATATATAAGTAACATATATATATATGTTACTTTTTTATGTTGCACCTTATCACAGACACGTTCCTAGTCTGAATTGTGTTCACAGATAATGACAATAAAAGTTTTTCTGATTATGATTCTAATTCAGTTCATAAATTAAATATTAAAGACATATTTTACTTTAAAAGTTACCATATGTGCATAAGAATAAACACTTAATTGTTGAATGACATTTCGATCCAGTGACAACCTCTGTGTCTGGAAGTGGAAGTGCCAAAAACCTTTCTTGAATTAAATCTTGAGGCAGACAGTAAAAGCAGATTAATCTCAATGGATCATTGTCAAAAATCCAAACTTAGCAGCAAAAATAATAAAGCCTGTCACTGCTTTGAGTAAAGGATCAATGCTGTGGTCAATACAGCGCCAAATGGAAGTGCTTCATGCTCTGTGGTTCTCACAGATTGCCCATCAAATCTGACTCCATGGCTTGAGGCTGTGACGGCCACACTTAAGGCTTTAAAACCCTCGTCCATTAACCAGTGGGTGATGTCACAGTGATTCAACTTTCATGTACAGTCTGTGACCAAGATCAAAATTATTAAAAAGTACCGCAAAAGCAATTTATTGCAGCGTAGTTCAAGAAGTATCTGTCCACAATGTTACTTTTTTGAAATTGTTGAATCACTTCAATTCAGTGTGATCTGTACATTTACTAAAAGTCATCTCAGGGCACATTAAATACAAAAGAAACTCAGTCAGCCCCTTTAGGGGAGCATTCAGTAACAGGGCAGGGCTACAAGTCGGTACTAGTTCCAAAGTCTAACTTTCAGACGGCTGGCATGTTCAAACTGAGACAAAGTTGTTTCTTAACTGGAACCAAAACAAAAGAAGTTTTTATAGATTACCTAAACAAAGATAAGAAGGCTGGGTTCACGGCAGATCAAAGATGAAGAAAGTGAAGATAGAATACCACAACAGTAATTCCTCTGCAAAAGCAGGCTCTGAGTTGGACTCAGACCTGTGCTGACCACAGCCAGGACCTCCTCCTTTACCTGGGAGTCATACAGATGTTACAACTTACTACAAAGTTTTGGTCTCTTGTGTTGCTTAAATACATTTTGCTAGACTGATAAATAAAAATTTCTTTGAAAGGTCCCATGTGACATCTGTTTCAAATATGTTGCAAATATAAGGTAAGCCTTATATGAAGCTATTATTCAAACTGTTTTAGAGAAACAATTACACCACGGTGGCTAACTGAACCTCATTATACTATCTGATCCACATCCGCTCTCTAATCTCTCTGTCACCTGAGGCTAAAATTCTTGTCAGGAGCAGGGCTTTTCTGCCTTTTCTCTGTGTGACAAGGAATATTTGACACTGAAAGAAAGAACACACCTCTGCTGTCTCTTCACACTTTGCTCAAGTCAACAACTATCCATCACAGACAAAACAGTTCAAAGACAGTTTCATACAGTATGTGACACTTCAACGCTAGTTACTGTGGGAAGAAAAGACACGTGAGCTGCAAAAAGGAATGAAGGTTTTACATGTTCTCTAATGACAAAGACATGGATTCATTTAAAGCATAAAAGCAGCTGTTAGCCCCTCTCCCCCTTAAAACTACATGTGCAAAAGAATGAATTAAAAATAAATCGGAAAAACGTTGGAAACAAAAGACAGAGACAGAAATATCCGGTTGCTAATTTCAAGATTTCCCTTAAAACCTCTTAGGATCAAATATGACAACCCTCACAGGACACAAGTAAAATGTGCTTAAAACATACGTAACTCCAAAACAGTAAAATAACATCACATGTAAAGATTAGAAAATCAAATTTAACATCCATGTACACTTGATAAATCCAACCTCTTTTTCAGAAAAGCAGCAAAAGTCCCTTTAAAAGAAGCCTTTGGTCTCAATACAATACTATAAAAAAGGTAATATATATTACCTTAGACACCGGCATCTGTGCTTGCGTTTTTGACTGAGTCTGTGTGTATGTGCTGTGATTTTTGTGTGCCCCAGAGTGCGGCGAAGAAAAGCACAGTTTATCCACTCATGAAAACACTGGAGCATGTGTGGAGGCTATTCCAGTGCTTTTTGGTTTCCTGTGCGTTTTTTTTAAGATGTGTCAGTGTTTCTTTTCTTGTCCTTGTCCGGTTTGTTGTCTGTGCTGCTGCTGCTGCAGTCCCGGCTCCTGACCCAGCTCGGTGGTAACGTGCATGCCAACGTGTGTGCGAAAGACAGTGAGAGGAAAGAGGTGGGTGGGAGAAAAGGGGGGGAATTGGTGAAAGAGAGGGGGAAGACAGATGGAATCGGGGAGGAGAGGCAGAGTTGTGAGCTTGAAAGGAGGAGTTGTGAAAATGTGATGTACGAAAAGCGTAGAGGGGGATGACGGAAAAGCTCAGTAGCAACTAACTCTTGGGAGTCCAAAGCAACCGGCGTCCTTCATTCCCTCCCTCTTTCTACCAGTCTGCCTTTCTATCTCTTCCCCCTCTTTCTTTCCCAACGTGCTATTTTTAGAACTTGCTCTGTCGCAAATCAAAGACCCGATTCAAAACCTATCAAAGAGCAAGATGTTAAGGGCCATGTCTTTCACACCTAATGAGACACACATAGACACACACCGTCCCGGTCTATTAAACTGACCATGTGTCTGCCTCAGACCTGTAGAGAGCAAGCTATTCATCAGGCCTTATCTAATCATATCATGTGCTAATAAATAAAGGGCTTCATAAATAGCTGTTTCAAACACTGTCAATTACACTGCACAGACGGCTGTTTCTCTCTTCATCTGCAGCTGAAGGTATTCTAGAAAAAAAAAAAAAACACAACCAGATGATGCATAAAGTAATAAGTGACATTTAAAAGTAGAATATCAACTTAGAGCAAACTGAACTGTTTGCTTTCTTTGCCTGCTTATTTTTTTTCTACTCTCATTATTGCTTGGCAAAATGTTTAAGTTTCTCAGCGTTATAGTTGTCAATCAAACACTGTTTTCAAACACTTAATGAAAAATGTCCTCATATCAAAAAGAGCCCTTTAAAGTGGGAATTAAACTCTTATCCCAGCTCCATTACATGCTCTGTGGAGCAGATGCCATTTTTCAGGGTGAAGAATGTGCATAATTAAAAGTGAGGGGGGGAAAGGATTTCATGCTCCGCATTACCTTCTTAGGAAGCTACGAAGCTCTTATCTATCCTACCTTCTGTGCTGATGCATTGCCATTATATAACCCAGTTATGAATAGTTAAAGGTGAGCTAAAATAAAGCCAAACACAATTTCATCGCAGGAAAATCATTAATTCTGAAAGAAAGTGAGAGGGAACGGCTCCAACAGTACAATCCACAATGATTAACATCATGCAGACTGGTATGTGTGTGTGTGTGTGTACAATGATTGTACATGTGTGTGATGAACACAGAGGTAAGTAAAGTTCATGATTAAAGAAAAACAAAGGCACAGAGGCACACTGCTAGTGAGGGTGGAAAAGATGCTCAAAAGAAGCAAAAGTGATGAAAGACAAAGTAAGATAAAAAAAAGTTTTAATGTTGGATTCGAATAAAAGTCTCAACTAGGCAGCATTATAAACGCTTGTGAGTGAAGTAATTAATAAATGAGAAATATTTCCTCGTTGGCTTAGTGAAATTAGAGAACCCTAAAGTGTTTTAAAAACTATTATATAGCTGTTTCCTAAATTTGCCCAAAAAAAAAAAAAAAAAAAAAAATTATTCAAGAAGTTTGACACGGAGCCAGACTGACTCAGGAATTTAATTGTAAAACCGAGATTTATGCATTTGATATTAGTGAACATACAAGCATCTGTTTGCAGAAAAGCAAACCTCATCAGGGAGGTTCAAGCACAAATGCAGTCCCTGTAGCTGAACATTTACTCTGTGCAAGCACTTGCTTCCTTCCTTCACAGGATTCTAGATGAAGCAAATGACACAACTCTCCCTGGTGTCCTCACAACTAATATAAAGTCGAGATTAATCTGGTTCTTTTCAGTGGATTTTTTTTTATCACAATTTCTCACATTTTAAGACTCATACTGGGAATTACTAATCATCCTGAATATTTCAGAACTTGACAATTTAAAAAAAAAACAAAAAAAAAACATTGTTTAGGAGGCAGGAACTTAATGAATAAAACACCATAGACAAGTTACTATATTACATAAAATATTACAGAGATGTTCCTCACATCTGCACCATTTCAGTGAACCAGTTGTAAAACCTGGATGTCAAGACAACACACCCCAGAAATAACATGCGGTGTGACTGGTGTGTGAGTGTGCATTTGTGTGTGAACAGTGGTGATGAGCAAGAAGACAAATGGAATCCATCCATGACTAATAAGAGGCAAAGAAGGGAAACTTTGTTTTGTTGGATAAGAATCAGAGTTTTACTGAGTTTTGTTTATAAATACTGTAAATTTCATTTTAATTTAAACGTCGCTTTACATGATGTGTTTAAAAAAAAAAAGGTACTTGTGAGTGTGGCCGCATGTCTCATCTCGTAACTATCTTCACTGGATAGCCCTTAAAAAGTCATGAATAAAAAAACACACTCCTCCAGTTGCTTGTTAACTTGCTCCTCACGTTCTCCTGTGTCACTCACTGCTTCACATTGTAACCCAGAGGAAACACCTGTCTCCTCTCAACTAAATCCACTTCCATATCTGGACTAATGTCACCCGACTTTTCTGATATACCTCCTCTACAATCTTCAACATCCTCTGACAATCCACCCTCCCTGGAAATCCCTCTTCTTGCCACTTCTTTTGTCCAGTTTCCAGATTTTTTCTTCTTCTAATGACATTATCTGAACAAGCATAGCGTGTCAAGATATGCCGAGTTTTCTGCTAATAGCTCTTTTGGGATTACCTCGTTGGGACAAAACTACTCTTCGATGTCTGTCAAACTGCGTGCTCTTAGAAATATTTCCACCAAGCGAATCCATAGAAACACAGTTCAGGACAATATTTCATTTAACCTCAAATCTATTCAGTTTGCCAGACAGAATCCAGATAAGATTTTTTTTAAAAATTCAAGTTCTACGTGCAAACTTCTGCCGCATTATTTGATGAACGTTGCTCACGTGGAACACTTTATACAGATTAAAGAAGCACAGCAGAAAGATTAGCTGACATGTGTCAATCAGAGTAATAAATGTAGCAAAACTGGGAGAAAGACGGGCAGAAAATGCCTCAGCATGACAAGCTGATGCTGTCAAGATGCTGCCAGTGTCAGTTTTCCTCAAATATCTTCGATGACAAGACTGAAAGGTGAGATTTTTTTTGTCTCTTCCAGAGAATCTCAAACTGATTCAGAGCAATCAGTTTATTTTTTACTTGTTATTTTTTTTGCTGATGCTTAAAATACTGTGTTTCCCAATGGTGAGATAGGCTGCTCAACAGTTGCACATTCTTATCTGTCCCCAAGCTTGATTTATCTTTTTCTGAGCACATACGTGCTCGCTTGAGGTGGACTGATGTGGTGGTCTGGGGGAAATGAGAAACGACCACCACATTCTTTCATTTCATCATGAATCAATGGTTTGACATATTGGGAGAAAAAGTACCAAAGAGAGTAAATGAAAGTGTGTCTTCGCCACACCGCATCAGTAGGTCTCCCAGTAGAAATGCTGCATCATAACCAGTGCTGCAGCTAAAACTGATTCTCATAAATGTGAAATGAGAAGAGAACAAGCTGCCCTCAAACCTCAACAGACTGACTTTGTTCATGAGCAGCGTCCATCTTTTATAATGTTCACGAGCACGCCGTACGCACAGATGTTAAAAATATGGCAAATATGGCAACGAGCAAATAGTTTGCTTTCTTCTGACTCGGAGAAAAACGACAAACATTACACATCAAAAGCTGCCTGTCTGGAAGTGTGGTTGTGATTTTTGAAATGGCCAGCCCTGCTTAACTTCCAATTTGAGTGCTTGTATGTGAGTGTGTATGTGCAGCTGTGCAAATTTATTTTTCCAGCAGCTTAGTGGCTGATGATGCCCAGACGAGAAAACACCGGAAGCTTTTCAGCGAAGGAGCTCAGACTCTTAATGGCTTTGGAGCATGCTCCATAGGGCCAAATGTTTATAGGATAAAAACTCAAATGGAATAGTTCAAATACATATTTTAAGTGACTACATGACTGCTCACTGTGTTGGACTGGTTAAATGTTAGCTGAAGTGTGCCAGTTGCTGGGCATTTTTAGCTGTTCTTAGCACCACATCAGTGTAAATTAACACAATTAACCTTGTGTTTGGAATGTAATATCACTGATTGTGATCTGATTGTGTGAAATATTAGATTTTTTTATTTTTATTTTGTTGAAGTTGATATTAGAAAGCAGTCAGACATAACAGCAATACAGCAAGATGTTTATGTTTTCATATTATTCAGAGGTTAAAAAATATTTGTATTATATGAGTTCTTCAAATGTTGCATCAGTTTCACTTATCTTTATCCAAGGTCTGTCTCCTTTATTCAGAAGGGTCCATGTTAGATAAAAATATAATTATTGTATTAACCAAAACAGGTATTTCACATACACTTAGACATGTTACTCTCTCTCACACTGGACTAAATCAAATTTTTGCGATGTACAGTATGTATGTTCAGTGAGACTCAAACTGGTCGCATGTCTTTTTGAATGCTCCACAGTTCAGGTCAGGATCTTTGGACCACAAGTAACAGGATAAGTTAGTACACAGAGGGGTAAATAATGTCAAAACATACAGACTTGTAAAGCTGTCTAATCCATTGTTCAACCTGGCACTACTTTGTTGCCAGCTAAACTGATTATCACTTGTTTTGGTTTGTGGAAAAAACTGAAAAAAGCCCAGCACCAACAACACAGAACATAAATTCACCTATCAGAGTAGAGCATTCTTCTGTCAATAAATTGATTCCTTTCCTGTGCTTGTATACCCAGACAAGGACAGTTGTCCAAGTAAATTTAGCTAATAAAGCAACATGTAACTACTGCTCAGCTTAACATGTAAACATACTGAGGGATACTGATGGTTTACAATGTTTTGTTCAGTTAAAGAACAAATGTGTTGTGTGTCTATTATCAAACACAACTTTCATGGCATGTTGGTCCTATGTAGCAACTGGTTGAGAAGTATGTTTGGTAATATTTGTCTGTATCGATGTGTTAATTAGCTAAATGTGGCTAATCAGAGACGGTCTGGGTGTAACTGTTTTTCTGAGACTTTTCCAGCTAATATTTATTACAGCGGTCAAACCATAATTAACACACCATTTTCTCTGCTATTCTATTTATAATTTCACAATTTTCTGTGCCAGGCTGACAGATGAGTGTTTAAACCAGATTGGCAGCAGCTGTTCAAGATGAGGTTATTCATCAAAACCCTATGCCTCAAATCTTCTGTATGACATCTGCTAGCGCTAAAAGAGGCTTCCCACCAACATAAACAGGCAAACCCTCATCATGCTCCACTTCTATGGTGACGAGAAGATTAGTGGCAGTTCAAGTTAAAATGGGAGCATGTCCAAATATTTTCAAAGAGATGCAGTCACACTGCTAAGGGATGGAAAAAGCAGGGCATCTGCTGACAACACTGTAAAGGTATAAACCCATTTTCTGTAAAAAAAAAAAAAAAAAAAAAAAAAAACATGAATGAAAAACATAACAAGAGTCAGTCGGTGTATTTTTCTTTTCGAGGGGATTCTGCTTCCTCTGCACTAACTCTCGTGTGAGGTGCATACTTCAGCTAAGTGTGGATTTACTCAGCTTTGTGTACTAAGAGCAGAAATACAGTATGTGGCACAAGGAAAATGTGTGAATCAGTGGGCAATTTTTCTAAAACTCCTTCGCAGCAGTTCTTACTCACTGGCAGAAATACGTAACATACATCAAGTATATAATCTCATCAAGAAATAGGGTCTGGTTTTGGGACAGCAGTAACAATGAAGCAGAAATTAAGTTTGTCAAGTACTAACAGAGGAATAATGTCAGCTTCATAGAACAGCTCCTAGTACATGTAAAACTCTAAGTTACACAAAGTAATGACTCAGGGGGGAAAGGCAGTTACACTGCTTATTGTGTTTTTGGTGTATAAAATGAAATTGCACATGTCTGCAGTTATCAAGAAAAAGATTGTCTGCATTTTAATGCAAATCAAACATTAAATCTTGCTTTTATGTTTAGCTTAAGAAGATCTTTTTAAGAGGAAGGATATGACCCCCATGTGTCTGCCCATGTCTATCTATGTGTGCCCTCTTTTCTCTTAGCCAAATTTAAGTTACCCACACAAACTTTTTTGCTTGCAAAAGCTTCATCATTTTATACGGTCTTTCTCCTCTAATAGCCTATACTTGATACAAGCGATTTGCTTATAATTAAGCACACTTGAAAGTGAATGAATATAAACCATTTGCCTCTAAGGTCCTCTGGAAAAATGCAATCAAATGTGAACTAATTTGTCAAGATGTAAAATGTTATGATTAAGCGTGCATTTCCTTGCCTTCGGGACAGCTTTTAGATTTCCATTTATAGTTACAGGAGACTGCAAGAAAGAGTCTAATAACGGTACAAAGAGCAGAAATAATATGACTGTGCATGAGATGTTTGAGATTTTATCAACTGCAGCTTATTAATGAAAACAATGTTTGCTCATGAAGATAAAGTGTCTTGCATTTTTGTATGATTTTATAAGAATGCATGTCAATACCAGGCTACCTGAACCAAAGGAAAACAGTTAGTGTTTTATTTCTTATGTAAATAAGCAAACAGCAGCATTTTGACTTCTACATGACAAATTTTAATACATATTTGACTAATTATATTTGGAGCTTCTATTTTGCCTGTAGGTTTTGTAATTATTAACTTTGGTGATGTAGCAGATTGTAGATGAGGTGAGTTTGTGGCCAAAACTTGCCAACATGGTTGTTTTCCCATTTCTTTTTCTCCCTTATCTTCTGCTGCCCAAGTTTTCAAAACTGGACAGTGAGATGTAGAAACTTCACTTAGACTAAATCACTCTCACTGTGTAAACATTGTGAAAATGCCTTTAAAAAGCAAGAGACCATTTGTTTTAATCAGACTTTTGGTTAAATGTGCCTCATTTAACCTGTTTGATTGCACTGTGAGATTAACATTAGTGATCGAAGAAACATGTTCTTTTTACTTTTACTCAGTTCACTGCAGCGACTGAAAAGACGTGTGTTGTTTTGTTTTTTAGTCATTTTTACAGTTGAATTCTCAATCGGTGCAAAAATAAATGGCTGCTCATTTTGATTTCTCTTCTTTTGCAGGCTCATTTTACAAAGCTTCAGGTATACACTGACTTAAAGAGAGACAACAACGTGTATAATTTAACAGAGTAAGAAAGGACCAAGTCCCTGTTTTGTACCTCTTGCACATGACTAGAGTCAGCACATGGTTTTATATCTGTTTGTTAAAAACAAAACATCTAAAGTTGAAAATTGTTTAAAATTATGGCACAGATTCTTTAAAAAAAAAAAAAAAACTAAACAACATAAAATGATAAAAACTACACAAGTAATAAAATGGTTTCTGTAGCATGTTTGTGCTGAAACAAAAACTGGTTTGTCAATAGTTTGCGTAAATAGCATTGGCTTACGTGACCCGGCATGCTTCCTAAGTTGTTTGGTTATTGATCAAGCTGAGCACTGCAGTGTGTGTATAAATGTTTTCATTCATTTAGCTGTGTGTGCCTAACTGACACAGATCATGGGTGGTCACAAAGAGAGAATGCAACATGTACATCTCATGATCTTTGTCAATGTCAAACACTGCAAAATATACAGACAATTTTGCAAGGAAACTTTATAGCAGTGAAATATCATCTGAAAGCTTATCTATGAAACTGTGTTTAAAAGGTAACATCTGCTAAATTCCTGAGCAAAGTTCGTGTAGTTTAACTCAGTGTAGGTCAAATATTGCAGAAATGTTTTGGATAATCAGGTTCCCTTAATCTTTGGAGATTAAGCAAAAGTGCAATAAAGCACTTTAAATAATATGTATAGAAATGGGTATAAATACACACATATTCAGAGTGAAAAGGATGAAAGACATTTGGCTTTTCTTTCTCTCTTTCATGCACTGATGACGTGAAGCCCTAATGTACAACAGGTGTGCCATCTACACAAGGCTATTTATCCCTTTTAATCACCTTTCGGTTAAACTCAAATGAACTGGGAAGTGAACGGGACGTGTCTGTGCCTCATTCAAATTTGAAGAAGTATAGAGTGAAGATAAGGGAAACCGTTAACAATTAAACAAGCAAAAAATGGGAATGGAGTTCAAAAAAATGAAGGGGAAAAAATACACCTTACTTTAAACAAATATACACTCAGTTCAGGCAAGATTATATCAATTTTTCATAACAATAAAACTGATTTATAGGGCATAAATAGATCTATTTGGTCCAAAATTATAACAGATTGTGAATCTCTCTATTTAAAAATTAAAAAATAAGTAAGTAGGAAATCTGAAAGAAAAAAATAATAGTTTTCAGTAAATTTGTATGATGAAGTGCAACAAAAAAAAAAAAAAAGAAAAGAGAATGACCAGGCTGGGCCACTGTAAACTCCCTCAAACATCCTCGACAACTATCCTTATTTTGGGCCAGGTGAAACCAAGTGAGCACTCCTTTACGATGCAAACTTAAAGGGGCTTTTATTTAACACACATATATCTATCTCACCCCACACAGTGCAAAGAATCTGAGCAAGCTAACCACAACATGTGTACAGTTCACCCAAAAGCTAACACCATGTAGCCATCAGAGAGGAAATAAAACCAGTCAAATGTTGACTTTTTTGTTTTTTTAATTAGCTTGATCCAGAAAAGGTTCCCTTGTGACCAATACTATCACAAAGAGAGGTAACAATAAGAAGAAAATGTGAAGAAATGCAGGTAAAATTTTAGAAAATCATTACTATTTTTACCACTGAAACTGAGTTTAAAGACTAAAAACAGGCTAAATAGACAAGCAAAATAAATAGACAACACTTTCATATCCGATTATGATACAGTTTATGTAGACTGGTAGTCAGAGACAACTAAATACTAAAGGTGGTAAATGTCTTCTCAATGCTGTGCAATTCACTCAAGACCTTCATGCAACTTTGAATTAATCCTTAGTCTCTTCACATACCATAAGTTTTAAAGGGAGTATGCATGAACACCCATGACTTAACCACCTGCTAAAATTTAGATATAAAATAGTGAAGATAAGTTGACAAAACTTTAAATAGCTTCAGTGTTTGATGGAGGAAGTCTACAAAGATAAATCATAGTAAGTTAGGAAGTACTGGACAAAACCAGAATGTGCATGGATAAATGAGCTGCCACATGCAGAAGGTAAATTAAAATTGTTGGAGCTGATCTAAACATTTTCATCCAAATCTTGAAATGTACTTAGCCAGAACCAGTTACAGCAGTTCTAAGTTAAAGCAGAAAAACTGCTTGAATGGAGCAAATAAAAGGCATGAATATACTTGACTTAGGAAATATAAGAGATGCTGCTAATAACAGCATGAGGTGCAGGAGAGTGTTTTATGACACTGAAGTGTGTGGTGTTCACAGGGAACCTGTGATGGGGGTATGCACAAATATATGCATTCCCATGTGTTCATGTGTTTACTGATTCATCATGGGTCTCAAATAAAATTGGAAATGCTCCTAGATGTGTGCGTCCGGGTTTCATACCTGTTCAAAATGCGGAACGGGAGGCTCCCTCCTGTGAAGCTGGAGCTGCTTGTCAATGTTGTCCTTCAGGCACTGACACACACGGTGCTTCTGGTCTGCCGAATAGGCTTCCAGGCTGAGCAGGCAGTCACACTTCTAGAGACAGATAGTGGGAGAGAGAGGAACAAAAAGGGGTGGAGGAAAAGATAGCGGGCAATTAGGCATCTCCTGTCAAAGAAATAAAGACAAAGCAGTTTCTCCTGACGCCTGCATGCAGAGCCGGTTAAAAAAAAAAAAAGACAGTAAAGCAACACTAGTATTAAAGTAAAAGAATAAATGAATGGCAAAAAAAAAAAAAAAAACCTTGTACTTTTTTAATAAAATCCTGGCTGTCTTTGTGCACAATAAAACAGCAAGTGCCTTCAGAATGGACAGTAGTTAACAAAAAGCAGTGAATTCATTAAATACTAAAATCCTTAAACTCTACAGCATGATTTTATACAGTTTCCATGCACCATTTAACTTCCATTCCCATTCAGTTATTCTTTTTCTAATCTACAGATTGTGAAGTGACACAGGACCCTGCACTGCAAAATGCTAGCATTAGTGAAATTGAATAATGGCCTGCATCCACCTCAGGCAGAATTTGATATGCTGACAGAATGATTTTGAAACCAGCGTCTACGTGACACTTACCAAAAGTGTACAAATCAATACATTCTTAGGAAATATATGAGAGAGGACATCTGACAACCAGTGCTAAACTTGTTAAGAGTTGGCAGAAGCTGGTGGAAAAATCATTTTTTGCACAAGAGGACAAAAATATCACTCTGCCTTCTTCAAAACATTAAACACTCCGACTTGCCTGATGTCAGCGATACCCAGATTATGTGTCGTTCTTTATGGCCGCAATTAAAGTATACTTATAGATCTAATTAAAAGCCATGTTTCCAATGACAATAAGTTACTGTGGATAACTTGTAGATAAATCTGTTGTACCCAAACACATATTTTACCTGCTGTTCCTACTTCGTATTCAATAATCTCTGTTCTACCATGGCTGCTCTGTTTCAGGCAGTGTCAGTGAAAAACATTGGTCCTGACATTTTTGGTCATGAGTTAGGCTATATATAGGACATTCCCATTCTGTGCAAGTCTTCAGAGATTGACTGAAGTCCTCTGGGCTTGTCTTGACACTCGCTGGCTTGGTCAGTGGTGAGTCATGTAGCTAGTTTATTTGCCTGCTTTCTGGCGGCAAGGGCTTTTACATGTCCAATTATGTTGGTATCACTTGGACTGTCTCTTTCAATGTCACTTTATGTGCTCTCAAAAAAGGGCACACTACTGTGGAGGGGTTTAGCAGCACAAAGTACTTGGCAGTTAAAGCTGTGTCATTGTTCAAGTTGCTGATACGGGAAAATGCAGTTACACCCATTAGTGGTAGCAGTGTCGAGGCTGTGTGTGAGTGTGTGATACAAAAGACAGGGCTGATGTAGAAAAACAGGGACAAAAGGAAGACAACAAAAACAAAAAAACAAAGTATTAAGTAAAGCATAAAATAGAGAAATAAAGACATAAAAATGAGACAGAGGAACAGGTTAGATATTGTGACAAAAGCATTTATATTATTGAGCCTGACTGGTCAATGGCAGCACTGGATGATGAAATAGGTGTCTTTTCAGAGCAGACAGAAATCAATGCTAATGTTCTTTGATATCCATCATTTGGACTGAATTGGAGTCTGTAAGGGTACAACTAAGGCTGCAAGACTTACAAGACAAACAACTGGCCTCTGGCAAAGCGGCATCACGTTGCTCACAGTGAAAACCTCATAATTCATTCTAAGGTTATTTTGGAATTCTCCTGTGAAGCATTGCGTGATGTGCTACATGTCGGGAAAGGTTGTAAGAGGTTTGCAAAAGCTAGTCAAAAGCCACAGGATGAATGGAAAGAAGCATCATCAACATGCTTAAAATAATCCTGTATCCACTGGGTCCTGTAATGCTAACATTTTAAAATAAGCCTCTATACCATCTTATTGTTCTGTTGCTTACTTTGCTAACAGTTTTAGCTCACTTAATAATTGCCTTCACTTGATTTCCTGCTTATCCGAAATGACACACATTTACACCCCAACCTAACAATCCTTTAATCATGTAATAACACCAATCAATACCAGACAAGGAGATACCACCACCTCCACATGCATGGAGAGGCAGAGACATGGCAGGAAATAATTCACATTTACAACATGACTGATTGTGGCTGATTAGGCTAATATTTGTTTCTCCATTTTTCATATCCTCTCTTTTTATTTGGGATAATTAAACAAACCAAAAACAATGCAAGGCTTTCCTGAAAACACTGCCTCATATGGCCAAGGCTTTCTAGGCAACTCCCAAGTGTCCAGCATGAGAGAAAATACATCTGTCTCAAAGAGTTCAGGATTCCACAAGCAGAGATGCACCTGCACATTCTAATATACACAAACAAATACGCAGACACCTCCCAGCATTGCAGTCTATCCACGGCAGAAGTTTGAATTCATGACTATATTCATACTGTTGCTCCATATTTAGAATACATGAGGATTTGAAAATAAATAAAATTGAAAAAAAAAAGAGACGACAACCAGCTGAGACAGTGAGTCATGGCGAGGCACAGGTCCCAGAGCTGCAGGAAGGATTGCATCTCTAATCTCTCAGAGAGAGGAAATGTGTGTGTTTACACTTTCTCAGTAGTGTAAATATGCAACACACTTTGTGTAGAACACTGTAAACCACTTACTCACATCATGCACATTTCATGATGCCATGGCAGCACACTGTAGTTTATTTCCTTTGTGGATCCTATTTAAAAATGGCCAGTACTCTGATGAGGGAATACTAAGTATTTATTTGCCCCCAGCTATGAATTTTAAATACATTTCCATTTCTCTGGTTGATTTTCAGATTACTGCTATAGAAGACTTATACTGGTTAATTGCACTCATGGTGCATATCTGAGGAGGTGACTTGTAAAAGTGGTCCAAAGTAATCTTTTTGGATCATTTACGTTAAAATGAAAAACTATTTTATTTCTAACAAGCCATATAAATTATCATGCATCGCACTGTCAGTGCAAATTTGCCATCAGCATTACCTATAAGAGGTAATGAACAAAACCTCCACATAAATTCACATTATAGAGTACAAATGACTAAACAAGCTAATTGGATTTAATTTACTGAAATCAAAGGTCGACATATTGTTAGTTCAAGTTGGTGCACAATAAAAAAAAAAAAAAAGAGCTGTATTTTTTTTTAATTTACTTGGCAACCAGGTAGTGACCCCAACTGATTTAGTCGCCAAAGCCATCACTGCATTATTTCAGTCAATCAGGACTGTAATTTTTGACAGACGTTATCAGTGCAACAGTCATGCTTTTTGGCATTAAACATCTCTCAGTCCGTGTTTCATGCTTCTGCTCCTGCAACAACATGCTAACATCTTCCAGACAATCTGTTATTAGTCACTTTCAGGAGCCAAGTAAGTTCGCATAAGAATCCCTTTGTTAATTTAATAACAAAGTGACTTGTGTTATTCATAAAATGATAAAAAACAAAACCCATTTTAACTAAAATAGCTCATAGTTGCCTTGTTCCAGCTTAAATATTTGTTCAAACCGTTTATAAATCCTCCTATCCATGAGATAAACATAAGAGCTAATGAAACAAAATTCAATGAATGGCCACTGGTCTGCCATGGAGTGGCTAAAAATACAGGCAGCATTTCCCCTTAATCAGATTGATTAAAGTGCTCCCTGGTTGAAGCCCTCCCCCTGAGCCATCTGGCAGATGAGTTTTCAGTGCGTCTGTTGTCAACACAGCTCACCTAAACTGCCTCAGCACAGGTTTGCATGGCTTCAGTGCCCCCCCCCCACACACACACACACACACACTGACTGGTAATAATGACTCAGTTGTGTTTTGCGATCATGTGGCAAAGATTGCTTGATTGCTACTTTGAAAGCTTTAAGGCACAGATGGATATTTTAGGAGGTTGTTGTATTGAAACGAGCTAGAAGAGAAGAATTCATGTGCCAGCAGTTTGATTGGGACAGCTGCTTCTCCTTGTTTCCAGTCTAAACACTTGGTGGGGTTAACCCGCCGCTGGGTGAAGCGTAATTGTTACAATGCAGACACAAGTGTGGAATCAATCTTCCAAATTAGCCACCACCAAAATGAAAAATAAATAAATAAATAAATAAAAGATATTGATGGGTGAGATTTGCGGTCAGGTCCTATCTTTGATGTCCATCTTGTCACTAGATGCTCAGTACCTTTAATCCTACCGTCTCACATCTAATTAATCACTGGACTGAGCACCCATTGCCGATGGAAATGCAGCGCTTGGTGATTGCTCAGGAGCTTGTCTTTTAGAGTGCAGAATCAAAGCCGACATTGCTCAGTTTTAAAAGTAGAGCAAGAGGGAGAAACAGTAAGTAATCCACTGCAGAAAAAAAAAAAAAAAACTTTGAAAACTCACACACACATGCCCTAAATATGGGAACAACCATTTCTTTTAGGAAATAATTTGGGTCTGCAGAAAGACTTACTGTCACCAACCCGAATCAAACAATTAGCTACCAAAGAAAAATCTGTAGCTTATGTTTTGCTCTTGTTAACTTTGTACATGGAAATGAAACAACACAGCAGTGGATTGTTGAGATATAAATTAAGAGCCATGGTCCCCAGAGACTAAAACGTAGGTCCACATACACTATCGCTGCAAGGAGCGTCATACGCATTAGTCATAGCCTGTATACTGATGCTGAGAATCGTGTCATGACTCACTCTTCCCCAATGGAGATTCATACTGCAAAAGTTTTGTTTCTAAATCCTACAGTCAAAATCTTTTTCTCTACCATGTCATAATAAGTTTCCTTCTCTTTGTAACTGTAGAGTTTAATGGCTTTATGGCTGCCAAATAAATGAAGACAAGTAAACAACAGCTAATGGTGCTGAAGCAGCTGGCCAAGTCTTGCAATATTCTCATTAATGTCACTGGATATGGAGGCAGGCTCTGTTTTCCTGCTCCATGTCTTTCATTTTTAGATAGATGGAGAATAGGAAACTACAGCCACTATACAGCCATGCTTCTGACAAGATGCCAAGAGTGGATGTTCCTGACTGAAAAACTGTATCTACTGGATGGATTTGCAGATAGCAAAAACACAGACATTTATGGCTCAAGCTAAAGTAATCATGCTAACTTTGTAAGGCCTTTCAAGTAATACTACTATGAGTTTCAAATTTCTAATTTTGAATGAGATATGGTGGGAGAAGAAAGGTCACCTCCCCTTTTTCTTCTGCAGTATGCAGGTAATGTAAAGTATAAAGGCACTAGTTACAAAATATAAATGGACTGAAGTCCCAAAAATAGTGAGGGTGGAGAAAAATGAGTCAAAGAACAAAAAAAACTCTTAATGTGTTGCTAATGTTTTAAGCTAACAAATGCATTCAAAATCAATACTAATGATGCTTCCAAAATTTAGCTCCAGAGATAAACAAGATGGTCAGTTTAAAGGATAATGACACCAGTGCAGAGCCAAGATGAAGGCTGATTGAGGCAAAGACCACAGTTGGCCTCCAACATGGACGAGTAGCTTAACATCTCAGCAAGTAATGCTGTATATGAACATCAGTCAAGCCTCTGTCACTTTTTTCCATCCCACTTCACTTTAGGCAAAATATTTTATCCTTGCATTTTGGTGAGCTCATAGTGGTACCCATACATAAATTTGAAGTCATAAGAAGCATTTGATGTTGGCAGAAAACCAGTGGTTCTATGTAGGATGTGGATTTCTGCAGTGCATCTGATCTCTCTTTCACAAATAGTCCTGTCTCTATGAAAACAGCTGCAATGTCAAACATAACAGGACATATAAACCCTGGTTTAGCTTGTTTTTAACTGCTCTACACAGTAATGCAAAAATTGCACAGTCCACAAAAAAATTGCAAAGTTTGATTTTTTTTTTTCCAGTCAAACCCTTCATAGATTAGCTCCAGCTAATACATGTCTTCAGACTGTACTAATAGTCCCATACCTGGTTCACACTCGATTCTTGGAGAATAAAGATCATGTACCGCGACCTGTTCACTAGTATAAGTTTTTGCTTTTAGCGAGTGATCAAACGTCAAAAAATTGCCCCCCACACATGCTAAATATTCCACATAGAAAGCTTCCTTTTCTTCTGTGGCTTTCCCACACTCTTTAGTCTATTTGTAGTTTGTTTGTCTGGTTTTCAGTTCCAAAACTGCCTTCAGTAAAGTGTGTAAACTGGAGGCCTTGGCACGTGGCCTTTCCTGTAGCCACCAGGGAGAATGATAAGCACATGGCAGAGCCTACGGGACATTTTCTGAACTCAAGTACCGTTTCCAAAAACTTCTCTCTCTCCCAGTATTTTCGTTTTTAAAAAGTAAAAAAAAATAAATAAAATGTACGGTTGCACAATTTCTTTCATTGTGATTATTACCAGGCGAGTTTGTTGATAACAAATCTCTTTTGATTTTTTTCCATAACTGTCTGTTTTCCTTTTGTTGATATGTCAGTAATATAATGCAAAGTGTTATAAATCTATCTATGATCACCTTTGCATGTAAAACCAGGTAATTGATAACTGGAGACCTTTTATTGTTACATATTGTTAGTGTGTGCTCCTATTTAACTAATACCTATGACAAATAAATCAATTATTTGGGAAATAGTTCTGAAATGTGTCCCATTAATCTATAAATACTTCCGATGCAGATCATAATTTGCCCTGCACCTGATTAAATAATGAGATAAACCGCAGTTTTGTACAGTTTATGAGAGCACTTTGTCCTTGTCATAGATCTCAAAGCAATAATTTTACTTAGAGAAATGGCTTTAAGAGATTAGATTTAGATATATAGCCAATAAGTCTTGCCAATCTCTGCTGGCAAACAGCAAAGCACATTTTTGGTCGTGGCTCAGACTGAGAGAAGAAGGTACATCTCAGATCAATTAGGCCCATGAGATACTGGGTCTGCCCCATGTTACAGATAGCTACCATAAAGTAGGTATTTTGCTGACAAGAGCCTCGCGGGTGCATATCATTTACTCCCAGCCTTGAGACTGCATGTGACAGCCTGTTTATCATGCACTCAATGATGCACCAGAAAGCAAAGTGAAATTGAAATTCATGCAGAGCGTCTCAAAAGAGCACAACCACACATCCTGCAAACAAGCATCCATAAGTTGTCTCCTCTGGGAAGTAAGCCAATGAAAACTTCACATGTTTACTGTGTCCTAAAACTTCAAATGGTCACCATTTTGAGCATAATAATCCATGAACACGAAGACCTCTTGCAAAAAATACTATTTGTATGCATAGTCCTGTTCCTATGTTAGCTTGGTGACACTGGGCCCTTGCTGTTCCACAGCTGGAACACAAACCATCACACTGCGATTTCACCTATTTTGGCAGAGTGCCTGCTTATCTCACATCCACACAATCATCACATCTTGATGCGGCAACAAGTGCACAAAAGATAATTAATATTTCAAAGTCAGCAGCTGCTGACTTAATATCAACTACAATTTGCATGAAAGAAATAATTCATTGTTGACCAGTGAAGATTTGATAAGGAGGATAAATTCATGCGAACCACAGGATGGTTCGCATGACGGTTGAGTCACTACTAATCCTGGGTTTTTTTTGGTAAGAGAAGGTTGTTGATGATTTCATTGCCATTAGTCAGGACTGCATTGTGGCAGCTGTATACTAATGGCAATTTCTAGGATGTTGTGGTAAATGAGTGGCCACACACTTAGCAGTATTCTCAGCTTTCACTGGTAGAAAGACGCATTAGGACCCATTACTAGAACCACAACCACATAATGTAATTGCATGACCTTACCACCTAAGTCTTACAAAGCTTATTGCAAAATTATAACTATCCATCGTATAGCTGGTGACTATTTTTTAATTTAGCTCAAATCTAGCTTGTAACAAGCAAAATATTCTCAAACATCAAACTCAAAGTCCATTGAGACTGCAAAAACTTAAATCATACTGGGGAAAAGCCACAGTGATAAATCACAATAAATTTTTTCTTATATATTGCACATAAGGAAATATGTTTCTGTACAAAGAAGAATAAAAGTTTAAGTCTCCATCTCTAAGTCTCTGTAATTATCCTGTGAGACTTACATCTCTACCGTCAGGTAGCAGGTGCTGCTGAAGAGAGCTTGCCTCTCTGACAAACCGTCTCTTAGGCCCAACTCGGTCAGCCAGGTTTCCCATGATCACTCTGCGATGACCCAGATGGACTTCACCGGTCAATAATCACCTAGTCTGTCTCCTTTCTTTATACTTTTTCCCGTTTACCTACACAACGATCTCTTTCCTACTCTCCTCCTGCGTCACTGACATACTTACACACACCCAACAGACACTGCGCACACTGGACCTTCCAGACATAATTGCAGCCCCCATCCCTCCATAGACACACACACACACACATACACACTTCTTTCACGGTTAAATCTGGGTTAGATCAGTGCTGTTCTGAGCCAGTGCTAAAATAGAATGACCTCCAACTATTGAGGAGAAGAGCAGGGTTAGACAAAAGGAGGAGAGACTGTTCACATTGAGAATTTATAAGAAGGAAAATATTATTTATCAAGATATCCTAAAGAACATTTAAAGTTAGTTCTTTAACATAAAGTTTCTTTAAACATGTAACTCAGAACATGTCAGATACTAGTTGTGAGAGTTCCATGCAAGTTGCAGTTTTGAGATCCTTCCATCCATCCATCCATCCATCTTCTTAACCTCTTAGTCCAATTAAGCGTCACACAGAGCTGGAGCCTATCCCAGTGATCACTGGGTGTGAGGCAGGTTACACCCTGGACAGATTGCCAGTCCAACACTGGGCCAGTTTTGAGATACCTAACCAAATAGGTGCTTGCTTAAGTAAGGTGTATTTTCTCTACATCATACTGAGATGACCTATTACAGTTGGAGTTGCTCAGGTGTTAATGCACTTTTGTGCCAGACAGCAAACACAGCAGATGCAATGGGTTACTGGGTTGTGGATGACTCCCAAGTCGGCACAGGTTGAACAAAAAAACAGAAGCTTTTTTGCAGAACAAAAACTGGCTCAGGGGAGGCTTTCCTTCCACCATATCGGCCTCATGCAATGTAATGTCCAAATCAGCCAAAACATTCATAAAAAGAATAAACTATAATGCCAAGCAACTGTAAAGTGTGTATCGTCATGGTGACACAAGGTCTCCCTATGTTAATGAGCTGTAGTAGTGAGGTCTGTTCCCAGATGAGAGTCTGCCGGGACAAGGTTCTTCTTGATGTGTTAATATATTAATGTATGCACAATGTGTTTTGTGTGGATGAGTATGTTCAATTATTTTTGGTAGGGCTATATAAATGCAGAGTTTTGTTTACTTTGCAGCATATCTAGTCTAGTCCTTTCTGTATTTAAAAGGCTCTATAGAGGAAAGAAATTGAACAGTTTGATGATAGAAGATGAGGAATCCAAATGAAATGAACTTAAAAATCTTGCATTAACGAACTCCTGACAGCTGTCCACACGCATATAAACAAAAAGCAATCAGGACAAAGGAGGTGGAATAAGAATGAAGACATTTAAATTTAAGAAATGATGTCAAGTAATTCCTTGCTTCTTACTGAAATTTTTCATGTCACTGTAACAGGACCAGACACAGTATATCCATTAACAGAACAGGGACCGGATGTCCTTCAGGCAAACACAATGTTTAACTAAAAACAACCCCTTAGCAATGAGAGGACGTCCTGAATCTTTCTTGATTTTCTTTTTCTCTGCCTTTGTTAGTGTGTGTGTGTGTGTGTGTGTGTGTGTGTGTGCATATGTGACCTTTGAACAGACAAGCCAGAAAGAGCAATTTAATTAGAGACCATCACTTTACACACACACACACTTGGCTTAACACAAACAAACACCACCATGCTCAGCAGCAGCAGCAGAGACGGTGAGGGTCACTTAGCATGTTTCTGTTGGATTTGAACATTAAAGCTTCAACAATCTAGCTATTTAAGAGATCTGCCTTGATTTCCCCGTCGTCCTTTATCCATCCCTCTTTCCACTGGCATCACGCTTCTGCACGCACGACCACGTTTTCACTGAAGACCGAAGACAGGCTCAGGTGCTCTGGAAAGCCTGTCATCGCTTAGAGTTAAGGGAGAACCGTAGTTCGGCAGCGGCTCATGTTTGACTTACAGTTCTTGAACCATATAAGATACACAAATTTCATGTTTTTATCAATTAATAAGTCTATTCTCTTTTAAAACGATATAACGTAAACCGTTAAGTAGAGTGTGATGGTGTAAATGGTGATGTCATCACTAATTATTCTCAGTTTTTCCAACAGAGTCTGTACAAAATAAAACCTGCAGGAAGAGTGAAGAGTGTGCTCGGTTTCATTGTGGCGAGCATTTTGCTCCCCGAGGTATGAAATGAACCGCTGACGGGTGTATTAACTATAATAGATGACTCCAGATATTGTGTGCTTGTGTGTGAGTGATTGTATTGGGGCATCTGACAGGAAGGTTGGAAGAATCAGTCTGAAAGGGGATAAAGGAAGCTGGTGGTATCTCTCCGCCTGTGCTCTTGTCTGACACCTGTCAGATAGTGTGCAGCATGTGTTTGCTGTGAGGGTTGATGGGAGGCTTTCTCAGCTCACTGCTGTGCTGGAAAATTAAGAGGTCTTGTCAAGTTGATGGTGCCAAACTCTCACCCACTGCTATAGCTCGACAATGTATGGCAATTGCAAACAGCCTAAAAATAAACAGTTTGATGAGAATATGATAAATACTTATATATATTTTTATAAAACGCTAAAAAACTAAAGAACAGATGTGATCATTTTCAAGACAGTTTTTTTTCTTTTACTTACTCAGACTCCAATGCACTCCCTCATCTGTGCTGTCTTACATTTCTATTTATATATTTTGCCTAATTGGACTGACTGAATAATATTGGAGCCTTTAACTTCCTGTCTTGCAGCCCCGGGACAGATACCAAGTCCTTCTCATTCTGTCTGGAAATTCAGAAAGAGGCCCTCTTTAAAAAATTCATAAGCTTCTAATGAGGTTACATACCACATTTCAAAGCAAGTAAAAATGTGTCTGAAAAAGTTAGCTCATGCATCTGCAGGAGATGGACTCCTGGGTTTATACACTATAACTGTACGGTGCAGATTAACCATATGAGGAGATGTTTGTCGCTTAAATGGTCTGTCGAGACAAACCACTTCTCGGGCCTTTAGTTTAAGATCAAAAAATACAACAAACAGACCAATCAGTAGAAATGCTTTTTATAGAGGCAGAAAAATAACAAAATAAAGTGCTGCACGATGGGATAGTAGTTAGCACTGTGGCCTCACAGCAAGTAGGTTGCTGGTTTGATCATTGGCTGGGGCAAGGTTTGTGCAGTGGCCTTTCTGTGTGGAGTTTGCATGTTCTCCCCGCGTATTCGTGGGTTCTCTCCGGGTTCTCCAGTTTCCTCCCACCGTCCAAAGACATGCATGTAAGTTAATTGTTTACTCTAAATTGCCTTTAGGAAGGAGTGTGAGCATGAGTGGTTGTTTGTCTCTGTGTGGCCCTACGATGGACTGGTGAGCTGTCCATGGTGTACCCTGCCTTTCACCCAAAGACTGCTGTTATAGGCTCCAGCTTCCCATGACCCGTCATTGGATCAAGTGGTCAGGACAATGAATAAAATAAAATAAAATAAAATAAAATAAAATAAAATAAAATAAAATAAAATAAAATAAAATAAAACAAAACCAGTCTGACATTTGCTGCAGATCATGCAAAAGAAAAAAGTAAAGTAATAATAAAAAAATAAAAAATAAAAAAAAAACATGACCACTAACACCACTAACTAATTCTATCATGGTTTAAAATGCATAATTAGATCAAAAGTATGAAAAAGTTATGGATTTTCTGAAAAGGAAGCACAAAAGTCTGGTTCTTTACAATGTATGATATAAAACAGGCCCAACAGAGGAGTTTTTCAAACCCACCTTGGCCACAGTTTGGTAAAGTCAACAGTATAGTAATAACTTATCTGTAAGGGTTCACATATAAGTCCTTCATTCGTTTTCCAAACTTGTTTTATCCTGTTCGAAGTTGTGAGGGTCCAACAGGTGAAATGACACCCTGTACAAATCACAAAATCATCACAGACCTAACTCCAAGACAAGATACTATGCACTTTCACACCAGCTCTTGGGGTAATTGTTTAGCTTACTTATACGACTTTGGAATGATGCTCAAAGTTGGAGATCACACACTGCCACGGGGAGAACATGCAAACCCCAGTATCATAAACTGGGATTTGGGGATATTAATGTCCTTCATTCTGTGAGGTAGCTGCTTCGCCACCATGCAGCTATACACTGCAGGGCTTCCACACAATGTTGGACAGACTGCCTGAGTATATCAAAGGCTGCTCAAATATATCCAGCATCTCACTAAGTTATTATCCATATGTTATCCATATGTCCAGTAATCTTGTTGTAAAGCTACATGTAGCTACACATTTTACCTATCTGCAAAGTAGGAGCTTGTGAGCTTCTTACTCTTTGATAGAAAGCAACAGCAAACACACATCTAGTCTGTGTGTGTGTGTGTGTGTGTGTGTGTAGGATCTGGTTGAAAATGATGTAATCTGATGAGGAGAAATGGTGAAAACATTAAAACCTAATGGAACCTACAGTTTCATTTCCTTTCTGTGGTTTATTCATGTTGGGGAAAAAATCCACTCAAATGGGCATGAGGAGTTAGAGTAGAAAGGGAGGGGCATCCGTTAACACGGCAGAGAATGGTTGTATATACCGCCTGCATATAAACAACAGGCACAGCTACAGTACAGCTGCAGAAAGAACATTTCAAGACTTAAAAAAAAAAAACTGCTACAAAACTATTAGATTTTTTTAATAGCATTTGTCAGAGAAATATCACATTTTCTGTCTCAGTATGCTTTCTGAGCTCTGCTCTGTTTGATTGTAACACTAATTAACTCCTTTATTAACCCTAAAAACAGCAGTTTAAAGACTGCAATGACTATTGGGAGTGGGGATGGAATTCTAAATGTAGAATCCTGCTGGTTTTCATCAGTGATTTTTTAGATTTATAATGGAGAGATGCAATGGAGTAAGAAATCGAACTAGCTGTAATGTGTCAGCCATTAGAAAAGAGAGAAAGAAAGAAAAATAGACACAAAGAAAGAATGAAAAAGAAAAAAAGCAAGAAAGTAAAAAAATATGAATCAATATTGTGCCACAGGTTTGCTTGCTTTTGATTTCAGATATAACAG
The DNA here is from genome assembly GCF_933228915.1 of Telmatherina bonti. Classification (NCBI taxonomy): domain Eukaryota; kingdom Metazoa; phylum Chordata; class Actinopteri; order Atheriniformes; family Telmatherinidae; genus Telmatherina; species Telmatherina bonti. The sequence goes on from NC_136615.1 coordinate 18,264,342, forward strand.
CCTGAGAGGTGTCACAGTGAATAAAAGATCATAACAGCAGAGCAAATAGTAATTAAGACAGATGAATAATATTAACAGGTTAATTATATTTACATTTTGAATTGTGTTACACATCTGGTTGTTTACGTCTTCATGTGTCAATAGCGTGATTATGCAACAGTTAAATAAGTCTGTCTGCTTCAGTATGTGCAGTGAAGACAAAGATGGGAAATATTTTGTTCCATGTGTGAAAAAGGAAGACCTAAGAAGGGCAGAATAATTCATTTCCATTAGTGCTTTCTGCTAATCTCCGAGTCTTCTCTGTAATGTGATTTCCACCAGAGTTTATTGCCCCTCTGGCTCACAGACGGAATAGGCTGTGCAATTTTGACCCTAGGTTTCCCTCTTTTCCCTTTTTCTTTTGTCTCCTCTCCCATAGAACACGCATAACAATTTGTCTTACCTCTGTCATGTGGATAAGGTAGAATCTCAGCTCTTCTGAATAATCTGCAACAGAAAGTAAGGAAGAGGTAAAGTTTACTTATTTATTTACAACATCTCTCCGTCACAACCAGATTTATTTCTGGTGCCCGTCTCTCCTGCACCTACTCTCTCCGTACAAAAAGGCAGCACTGTTCATTTCTGACTATGATTCTGCCAAAATAGTTTTATCGATAGGAAGCTTTTACTGTGGGTCAGCCTTGCAGACATCCTCCCATAATTCACTGAAGAAGCGCTCTGGGAGGCAGGCCTGTGGGTCTGGAGTCAAGATAAATGGTTTTAATCCAGCGAAAACACACACTTAGAGCTAGAATCACATAATGATGTTCAAAACTGTATTTCAAGTACACATGTCGTTCTTTCTATCTATGTATCTATGTATCTCTGTGTCTATCTATCTATCTATCTATCTATCTATCTATCTATCTATCTATCTATCATTTTTCTCCAACATATCTTCCAACACATTCCAATAAATTAAGTTCTGAATTCTGTGGGGACCAGTCTTTCACAGCTTCACCATGATGAATCCTGGCATTATCATCTTGGAATATGCTTGAAAAATGTAATGCTGGGAAAACCAAAGAACAAGTCTTATTCTGTGTGTCTGTTAGTCTGTTTGCTTCTTTTTTTTCTGGGCAAGTGAAGGTGCTGAGTAATAAGTAGTTTGCTTAGTTGCAGTCAGGTTGTGATTTTCTGCCCATCCATCATAAAATACATGAAAACAATGTAAAGGATCTTTCTGTCATGTCATATAATTTTGCCATTGTAGCAGCAACTAATACCTTCTGGTATTTTACAGTTAGAGGTTAAATCTCATTAAATCTCAACATATCTTTTTATACTCATTTTTTATTCTCATTTTTTATACTCCAATCTGGATGTAAGTGACCAAACTCTCATCAAATATTTAACTGCTGCTGATGGTTGACGGAGGGGAAATATCAGATTATTTTGCCGTTGTTCCTTACTACTTTAAATTTATTAAAGGTACAAAACAAGAAAGACACATTTATTTTGAAAAATGGCCTATACATTATGTTTTCAAGCAATTTAATCAAAAAGTGAGGTAAGACTTTTAAGCATGTTTCAAGGATGATAAAGATAAAGTAGAATACCTTTCTTATACAGTGTATTTATGATTTCAGAACTTTCTCAAACCACGCCAATATCTGCATAACCAAGTCTATGGTTTGGGAGAGGGTACATTATTCTGTGAATGTTTTATCCAAGTTTTCTGGCATACAATGTCAACCAGAATTGTCTGACCATCTTTAAAAGTTCAGCAAACTGAAGCTGAATGTGCAACATTGGTACCAACTTTGCAGGGTGAAACTGTCAGAGCTATGAGTGCGGCAACTTCTCTTTCAAGACTTATAAGGCAAATTAGAGGGTGTACAATGGACGCAGGGAACACTTACTTTGAACAATATTAAATTCTTACTTTTGCCAGATTTGTCCACTTTTCACCCACATTTAGGTGATCGGTTTGACCTTGTAAGACTAGTCAAACTATTTCTACTTTTTACACAAAGCAGAAGGTTGAAACTACTTAGAGCATTTATAAATCCAGATACCCTGACAGCAGACAGTTACACTAAAAGAGGAGAAACAAATCTTGCACCAGTTTTCAATCATGTTTTTTGTCATAACTAACAGCAGAGGTCGCTGTTGGATAACTCCGATTCTCAAAGAGTCGCAGCGTGGTCACAAAGCTTTTCACGCTGATCAGCCCTGATAAGGAATAACAAACACATGGCCACCTACTAAAAAAAAAAAAAAAATCAAATAATATGAATGAAATAGGTCAGCCGAGTTTATTTCTTAGCTGATTTTTAGACCCCAATCTTGTTCACAAAACAAGAGGTTTTTTCTGTTGCTGAAGATGATGAATGGCGTTTATATTCATACAATCATCATTACGATGGTGTTATCTCCTGACAGATTGGGGGAAACAAACAGGCAAGTATGGAGAGTTCGCATTTCTCCTCTGTTTTATTGCTGTTCAGGCAGAGTAACAGATACAAAATGGTTGAAACTGGGAATTCATTCCCTGAGGATCCTAGAAATCCATAGACAACCAGAACATCCCCATGAGCCTTGTTTATATTTTTTAAGCATTTTTTCCTTTTTTTTTTTTTTTTTTAATAAGGCGGTCAAGTCTTAACAAGTTAAAGCTGTTGTAAACATACTTTTTTTGTACCTTTAAACATAATTTGTTTCTATTGGTTGAGAAATTTGACAGCTGTTTAGACACTTAAAAAAAACTACAAACACTTTTTCTGACTTTCTGAGAGTGTCATTTCAAATATGGATGGTTTGTCCAGATATCAGTAATTCAGTATTTTCCTTAAATTGTTTTAACTCATTCTTAATTCACAATATTCCACTGAAAAAAAGGTCTAACTTTTCTGAAGTGTTCCCAGTCCTTCATTCTTGCTATTCAAACATTTGATGCAGGTACTGCTCACAAGTTTTGCCATGAAGAGTAAAGATGAGTAAAGTTTTGGATTTTAGTTTATTTACTGTATAAATACAGTATTGTTGTATTGACATGAGGTCATTTTGTTTTGAGTGTATTCTACACCTTATTGTTTCCCACGCTCCTCAGCCTAGTATTGGGGTGACAGGAACACAGGAAAGCCCCTGTATTGAACTTCTACTGTGCCCTTACATGTGCACATGCGCACACACACACACACACACACACACACACACACACACACACACACACACACACACACACACACACACATCAAACACGCCCTTGCTGAAACAAACACAATCCCCCGGCGCCTCTTTCCTGAGTGACGCTGCTGAAGCAAAATAACAATGACAGGCAGGAGGGTGGGGTGTGGCGATCTGTGTCTGTGTGTGTGTGTCCTCTCATGAAACACACGCAAACATGCAACCCCTTCTGAATCCCTGATTGTTTGGGTGCAGGATGGAGGTCAGAAGTGGCCCAGAGGAGATCAGTGGTGTCTGGAGAGGATTCAACAACTCGCTCTCACATCAGCGGGTTATATCCTAAATTCAGCTGTCATTTCAACTCACGCTGAAGTGTTTTCTGGAGGTTTTTCTGAACAATGGACTTAGCTGTGGCCCCTCAGCTGCACAAGGAATACTACTCCGATAAGCATGTCAGTGTATGTGTTTTTAATGGAAAAATAACCAGTCCATGTGTCCACAGTCTTAATGAAAAGTAAATAAGAACATCCACTTAGGAAGAAAATGTCCAGGTCAGCACTCTATATCCGCATTTGTTGTTAAAACACTCAAACTGAACAACAATTTGTCTTATCTGACCTTTCCAAACAATAGCTGTGAACAAGCGTCAGCGCCAAAAAGCTAATTAGATGCTAGTAGTTGTTGTATCTAAGTGCTCAGTTTCTAGGAGTACTACAACTTTAGTCTGGGCCTTCTTTTCTACGCTGAAATGCCACAACTTAAAAACTTTAATCTTTAGCCTTTAATGCCTTTTGGGTATTTGATCTTATTATTTTCCTTTTTTCCCTTTCCCTGTTCCCTTCAGGAATTGCAACAGCAAATCATCCATATATCCTCTGCATCCTCTACACCAACTTTGTGTCCTCTTTCACTACATTCATAAATATCCTCTTTGGTCTTCTTCTAGACCTCCTGCCTGCTGGTTTCAAACACCTTTCTACTATTATATTTACTATCCCTCCTCTGTACATGCTCAAACTATCTTAGTCTGGCCTCTCTTTGTCTTAAGTCCAGCCCTCGGCTGGTATATTTAAGTCATTATACACTGAGAATTAAATTGGCCTGTTTTCATGTTAATTCTAGTGGTTTCAGAGCCACAACTATCTTTATCAATCTCCAACTATCTGCAAAGACAACTCAGCAAACAACTCTCCCAACATCAACCACAGCCCACAGTCTCCTCCAGCTGAGGTCCCACTCAGTATTAGCCCACTCAGCGATGATGACATTTATCCACCATGCAGTTTGAACAATATGAAACTTATTTATCAGCTTATGTTTTGCACGGCACAGTTATCAACTGATCTGTTGCAGTCAGCTAGAACAAACTTTCTTGACAATGCACTGATCGGCTTTCATTATTCTTGGTCCAATGTGCCCTCTCTGCCCCGGCTCTGTGATTCTCATGCCTCCAGATCCTGCTGCTGTCTCCACCCACAACTCTAAACACAGATATTTACAAAGTGTCTTATTTATTTGATTTGCCTGTGGTCTGCGCAGCCCTGATGGCCAAGCTATTCTCTCCATACTGCCAGAGGAGATGGCTGTTTACATCAAGGTGAAATAAGAAGACAAAGCAACAGGAAATTGGGCACTTGTTCCGTAAATATCCTTTAGTCAAGTTCGACTGAAAATATCTGCAACCACAGTGCTGTGTGTTTATTTCTGGTTGTGTAGTTTGTGTTTCCGATTCGTATTCAGTGCTGAACTGGAGAAGGTCAAATGTGGTTTAACATGGTTGCAAGCAAATAAGATTGTTTGGAGATACACAGTATTTATGCATTTATATTCTGGCAATGTTTTGCGAGATGAACTCTGGCTTGATGAACTTGAAACTTCCTGTTATTCTCATTAACCGTAATAAAGCTGCTCTTACAGATTAAAACCACAACATATTAATCCCCTTTTTTAATCCTTAGTTAAAAAACACACACACACTGACATCTAGAAAGTCAGTAGAATGCACAATTATATAATCTGCAGTCATTATCATGTCAAACGACTTCACAAGTCATTTACCTGCACAGCTCTGATGTGGACACATGACCCAGGTGTACATGCTTACAGATCTAGCACTTTTGGCAACAACAACAGGGACAGCTAACTTTTTCTTTTCAGAGACATGTATACCTACCATCATATCTGGAAAAAAGGATGCTTACCAACTTGTTGACCAAAAGCATGAAAACTTATTTAATTTATACTTAATAACCGCATGCAAGCTAGCTGTCAGCTTCCTTCAGCCCTGCTTTGTTGACTGACATCCAGTTAAAAATTATTAACTAGTTTAATAATCTGAGAAATTAATGTTTATCAGAAAGTGTTGTCCAACACAGCCTTTCTTTGAGGGCCCTTTGCTTTATGGGGCCATGTCATTGGCCAGATGTATAATCGTCAGACATGTCTTATATTATTTATTATCTATATTGTAATGATTATTCTACAGCAAACAATTCAACTTCAGACACTTCTTCCCCAACGGTTAGACTGTGCTCAAGATCGGAGGAATCGCACGTGCTTAATGCTGGAAATATAGAGGTATATAAAAAAGAGTCCCTTGACAAAAAACATCTGTAAAACAGTATTTTCTGCCAAAGCGTTTCTATAATGTTGATTGCCAGAATGCAGTTCAGTCCTGAGTATGTTCATGAAGAAGGACTTGACTGTTTCATCTATACTTTTCGCTCCCCATCAGATCATTATTTTTTAAATCTGCTTTTGAATCTGTACATAAAGTCTATCTGTGGAGTGCGTCATGCTCGATTCAGAACTCTGTGTTACAATTTTAATTCAAGCTGAAGACTTACTTATTTAGATCAGCCTTTGACTTGTAGAAGTGTTGTCGCTCATGTGCTGATCCTTTTAATTTATTTATTATTTGTTTTTTAGTCTTTGTTCAGCACTTTTATCAACTCTGTTGTAAAGTGCTTTATTAAAAAAATTTGAATTATTGATTAGTTGATTGATGGATAGATCTGACTATAGGGCGAGGTTCGTTGACAGATATGCTATGTTGAGAGAGTCGGTTGTTCCCGCTCTGATAGACTGAGCTATTTCAGTTTTTCTTGCATTGTCATAAAAATGCAAAAGCCATTTGTTTTGATAACAAACTTTCCGACACCTACTGGGCAATGAATACTTTTACACGTGACACTTTCGGTTGACAATTGGCTTAACTTCAGGTGGGTAGGTGTGTTGAGGCTCACGTACCATCCTGGAGCCGAAGATGTCGAAGGTACAGAGGACTCTGGAGGACATTACACCTGCCTGGCTCACTTTCTCTTGTCACGAGCATCAGATCGTTGTAGACAAACATTGTGACCTGAAAAAATCGGGGGAGGAAGATTACAAAGACAGACACAAAGAATTTAGAAGAAAGAGATAAAAGGGCAGAAGGTGCTGAGGGGGTGGCGTCGAGGTGGTGGTACTTTTGTGTTACACAGTTTCATTGTGGCTTTACATCTTCCAATCACATCTGCACTTCTGTGTCTGATACAGGTCTCACCCCAAAGAAAGTCTCACTCCACTCTTGTGTGTTTGCAAAGGAAATGTAGATCACACATGCATCACTTTGACCAAAGAACATGCATCCTCCCACACCTTGTTTTATAGCCTCTTCAGTTTATTCCTTCATTATGTTTTATTCTGCTGTTTAAACATGTTACTTTTTTTGTCTTATGAACTTAAAAACATCTCTTCATTTCAACTAAGATGTCACTAGAGTTCATTTTGTCACAATTTGGCTTAAAAAGTAGTAAAATCCCCAAAAGTAAATTGATTTTCCCGGAGGGTCCGCCTAGTTTTTGGCTTAAAACAGTCAAATATAACTGAGCTTCAATGTCAGCAACTGAACGTCTGATTGCTTAAATTTCTATGTTTCTTCCTCACACTGCTGACTCTGTTTTTAGACTTTAAGTACCTGCTGATTAGAGATGATATAAAAGAGAAGTTTAATATGACCATGCATGAAAGGAAAAACACAGCATGAAGAAAAGAAGACATGAAGTCAGGGCTTTAAAAAGACAGAAGCATAAAACAAAAATGGCCTAAAATTGCTGATCTGAGTCAGTGCTTTCATGCAGTGTAACACACCTCCAGCAGACAGTAATCGTTCTAGATGGGCAAAGTTTCAAGACACTGTTTTTGCTTTCATGGTTTCCTCTGAAGGGGTGAGATAGCAGAGAGGGTATTTCAGCTCTAGCCAGTGTGTGGTTAAATGCATATGTGTGCGTGTGTGTGTATGCACGCGCACATGTCTGTGTAGATGGAAAAGATTGTAAGTAGACAAATTCACAAGAGTAAGTCATGCACCTACAGAACACACAGATACAAAACAATATCTATCAAATATTTGTGCAACTCAAATGCTACCATTAGTCTCAACACACACTTTGAGCTTTGGGTCTTTCTCTTATTCTGATTGTCTGCCATTGCTTCTTTGTAAGTGTGTCAACACCGGTTTGATCAACATCCTAAAAATAAAAACCATCTTGATAAGTTGTACAATCAAGCATTTGTGCAATAAACAAAATGCTTCAGTCATCGCAGCTGAAAGAACACACTTTGTCCATGAAGTCATCTTACTTTTGTTTGCCGACTGATAAGACCGAAACGTTTGATTTCAGTGTAATTACTGTTCGACAGCTGCATTGTTGATTTGTAAGCAACAGGATAAAAAACAGCTTTCTGATTCTTTGAATTATTGACTGATATTATAGTTTGTTTATTTATTGGATTTAAAATGACCTTTTTTAACTTTGAGTTGGATTAAATAAATAAACGTTATTCAAACCTCTGAAATCTGTTGGGTATCTCAGTTATGATCAAATTTCATTTTGGGTATAATCAAATTTAGACATTACAATGTGAGTGGTCCTGAATGTGTTTCTGTGAATAGTTCCCCCCACCACCCCACCCCACCCTACCGGCAGCAAGTTACAGTAAAAGCTGGAACAACAGAGTTGATGAAAAACCACCCATTTAAAGCAGCACAGTGGAGAGAAACTCCCTCATGACAAACACTGGCAGTGAAATATTTGTTTTATGACTGACCCCAGAACTGCTACACCTCGCTGCACTGCACACCAAAGACTACCTGACAAAGCATTTTAACAAACTGCAGAAAAAGCTCCATTTAGGACCGAAAATGGAGCTTTCTCTCTCCACATATCGCTCAGCTTCACATCATTTGAAACACTGAGAGGCCAAATTCCAGTACATATTAAAATATGCCAGTCAAGCACACCTTAAAATGCGTATAGGTTATCATATGTAGCACAATGGATTATTTGGGGTGCAATCAATGCTTTTATTGTAGAAACTGAAACTCAGCTATTCAGTGCAGAACTTATTACAATACTTCAGACTATTCTTGTGTTGGGAGATTATTGTGCAAAGAGCTACCACTTCTTCAGATACATGAAACAGAATATCTGAGTCAGATCTTTGGTCCGCTCCTCCCTCATCTATTATTAACTCTGTTTGACTCACATGGACCTGATGGTTCAAATTCATAGATGTTTTCAGACATTTCCCTTGTCCCTCCCTTCCTCCTGAGATGTTACATTTGTTATCCCTTTCTGTATACATGCGTCCATACCGACCTCAGACTGAGGCAATGGACAGTCACTTCTAGTTTGGTCAAATAAGCAAAGCACCACAGGTTTTGTGATAAACCAACAAAAAATATCCCCTGCAGTTTGAAGAGGACAAAGCACAGAGGACAAAACTTTTAACTTCTTATAATGACTCAATTCTATAAAACATTTGAAAGAACAAAAATTGTGAATCATTTAGAAAACATGCAGAGCAGTATTCCCTAACACTAGTCTTTTTTTTTTTCTTCTTTTTTTGATCTTATAAATGTGCAGTCTTGGTATTAAACTGTAATTCTGCATTATTTGATCAAGGCAACATACCTCTCACTGGGAAGGAAACAAGATAACTTGACTAAAAGCAAAATCTGAAACATAAAACTAGGAAAAGAATGAACCCTTCCTCAGTTTTTCATCATGAATTTGCCTCAGTCTGGCTCTATCTACGACCATCTATCGTTGCTTTATAACTGCTCGACTGAAGGCACAATATCTGAAGAGACTACTACTTATTAGGATCATGGTACCATGAAAGCTGTACGTCATACTCAAAGCAAATGCAAACCCCTTCTTCTGGGTCGTGTTTTTTTTTGCTTTTTATATATTAAATACGTATTAACACATATTTTCATATTAAACTCAGGCAAACATACATATTCATAAAGAGTTCAGGTTCTAAATATAGGCTACTGCTGTCACTCACCTTGAGAGAGTGATGTTTACTCTCATGTAGAATCATCTCCTCAGATATGATGAGCGTTCGGCTGCACAGGTCAAGAGGCTGAGCATAGAGGGACAGACAGAGCAGCGTGCAAAGTTTTTAAAATGTTATTTTGAGGCTCAATAATTCATAATAAGCATCTTTAAAATGTTTAGTGCCCACTTGCTCATATAATCACTGAAGATAAAATCATAAAATATGTCTTTTTCATTGTAGATTTGCCAAAGATTCTAAATAATAAAATTAATAAAATTACACTACCAAATCCATTTTGGCTCCCAAATCCAATCGATCACGTTTAGAGGCACAGAGGAGGTCTTTTTCTGCTCAAGGTGTCTGAAAGTGACTGTGCTAATGCTGAAAGTGAATTGCAACTAAGAGGCGAGAAGTGTGGCTGAGAATGACAAAACACTGACACGAACTCGTGCCACAACGTAGGAGGAGGGGACTTCCTCTCAAGTCCAGATTGTGACAAAGGGCTGATTCAGTCCTATATATCTATATATATAACTGTGTGTGAGCAACATTTGCAATAGTGTGGAGTAGGGTCAAGGTTGCAAGTTTCAATGTAATTCTACATGAATTCAGAGGAAGTACTGCCACATTCTCTGTAGTTTCATGGAGGGAAAGTCTAAAAACACAGAAGTTGTATTTGGCATTTCTGTAATTTTGCTATCTCATGGGGACTATTTATTGTTCCAAGACACAGAAACTTGTATGTATGCCAGATTATGTTCACATTTAAAGTTGACCATTTATTGAGCAATGAATCATGACTGCATCCGAATTTGTGTCAATCTAATCCCTATTATGTCAATAAAGCATCATGGTGGAAATAGTTTTTCTTTCTGTATACAGAAAAAAATCCTGAAACTGATCAAACACTGATGTCCTGACTCTGTATCTCCTGAAACTGTCTCCTGCAGTTGGATATTTTTACCCATGTGTGAAAACAGATAAGCCCATTTTAAATACGCATCATGACTTTAAAAAAATTAGAAGCCTGGACAGAAATTTCAACATATTTCCAAACTGTAAACCTCAAAGATATGGTTCCCTTCAAGCCAAATGTTTAGAGTGTAAAGCCATCAGATCTATGTGTGTATTGACTATGTATACAATATACCATGTTTACATGAAGCTTCCAGATTTTCCCTCTTTCGTAAGTCTCTGTTTGTCTTTTAAAAAGCTTTATTACTATTTATTTATAATTATTTTTACTCATTAAACTAGACAATATGTCACCATAGCAAAACAAAACATGTATGTTCACACTGAATTATCTGGAGTATTCTGACTTAGTGCCTATTTAATGCATCTCGAGCAGCAATGGCAGCCTCAGGTATCCTTGTGCAATTTACATTTGCATTTTCTTAGCAGTAGACTCAGGGTTGGTCTATATTTTGCATAGGTCTATAATCCACTTAAACTGAGCTGCTATCATGATGTCTGATTAATGGACTGATAAAAAAGAAAAGAAATGATGCTCACAACTTGGTACCCTACAAATGTCTGTTAAAGATGTGCCAAAATTGTTCAATGCTCACTTAATCTGGCCAGAAAGTCCAGTTAGGTCTGAATGTTTTAGCAAACTCTCAAATAAATCTGTTCTCAATAATCAATACACTGTGTGTGTTTAAGTAGCATAAAAGCTAAGCTATAAAATGAATTAACATGAATTTCATGACATACCTGAACAAAGATGGGGAAAATAAGGATCTTGGGTGCCACTTTTACATATCCATAATTGGCGTGTGGAGTATGTGAGCGGACAATGGTGCAGTTCTGGTAGTTGGCAAAATTGGCGTTTTGTTGCTGGTAGTTGGATACACCAACATTAGAAGCGGTGGACGATCCCTTTGATATTTTGGAGTTGTTTGATCGACGCAGGAAACCCGTACGACTGGAAAGGCCTCCACCTCCTCCACCACCACTGACCCCAGCAGAAAAACCACCACTGCCACTACTCTGAGGCTGTGGTGCAGAGGCCTGCCGTGTGGGATATAACCTGCTGAAACCGCCAGCTGTGAAACAAAAAGGAGAAGCTGGGTATTCCAAGAAAGCAATGAACTTAATGGAGAAACTGCAGGGATAAAAAGAAAAATGTTATAGTAAATATTTAGAAATAGGCAAAAGATCACAATAGATTTCACAGACATGACTTGTTAAGAGTAAAAGAAAAGTGTGTAAAACATGTTTTGCTTTTATATATAAATCTGAAGTTAACAGATTGAACATCTTACCTAATGTTCCTTGATTGTCCTGATACACAGGCCTCAGGATCTGAAAGCAGAGCAGTATAAATGGACATTGAATGAGCTTGTTTCACAAAAAAACATACATCCTTAATGAAGTTATATTAAAAGGTACTTAACATACTTTTACTAAATGAAATGCAAGCAATTAATCCTCTCTGATGATAATGTACTATGCAAAATGTCTAGAGACTAATTAGCTTCAGCAAGACATAATTTCTTTATCATGAAAGCATAAGTGTCACTGCAAAGAATGTCATACTGTTTGCTGCTCAGTCATAATTTGCAGGATTTCTGTGCCGCTTCTACCATTTCCTGCAATCAGGAATGGCTCATCAACATTTTGGCTTGTCTGAGTCCACATTGAATTTCACATTGGACAGTGTTGCTCTCTTCTTGTCATGACATTATAATATGGAAGTCCGGATATTCAAGTTACTAGATCATGTGTTCATCGGACTAATGTAATCGCTGAACTTAGGTTTGAGACATTCCAAAATGTTTTGGAGCAACCAATTGTTAGGACCCAATTCTGTCAGATTCTTAGGATAAATATTTTCTGTGTTGTGTGCTTTTTTTTGTTTGTCCATGTGAGCTGCAACAAACATGACCCATTTCCGAAGGGCTTTCGTTATGTTTAGTACTGCCAAAACAAAATCCTAACAAATTCCTGTGGTTCTTTTGTTTGCTATAGAAGCTGATGCTAGTTCAACAGGAAAACTTGTTGCTTTTTAAAAGTCTTTGTCTCGAGTCTATTCCTTCATTCTTTAAATACACAGTCTGTCATTTCCATTAATTTTGCAAAGCTTTTTTTTCCCTAACGTTATTCTTATGTCTCAGACTGTTTGCAGCAAACATCTTTTTTAAGGACTTCTGTGTTCCTTAAGTCACTCCAAAGCAGAAAAGCAGAGAGATGAAACAACCACATGAAACACACAGTCATGCATCACACACTTACACACACATCTTCAAAACAGTGAAGAAAAAAAAGTTAGGTTAGTAGGTTAAAAAACATAATGTATCAGCTGCACCAGACATCAAATGGATCTGGTTAGAAGTATTCCATGTGTGTGGAGCTGCTGTTCTACACTGCTGCAGGATGCAGCTAATCCTGAATCTTCTGACTCAACATGCTTTCCTCCCTGTGGTGGTTCACAGGTTAGTATTGAGTTATTAATAGGGTGTTAGCTAAGGAATTCAGATCAGTCTTTTTGATTTAATGACTTCACTTTATTTTATTTTTTATTATTAAAAATTCTTAATTCAGATACACAGCAAAATTAGAAAAATAAAAAAGTATGTGCTTGACAGAACGTCAAATACATGTCATGATGTGCATGTGCGTGCATCTTATACAGAGAATGCAATTTGTGCAATGAATCATTCTGGAAATATGTGATGTTTCATAAAGTATGCATTTAATTCAGAATTTTCATTTCATTATGAAATGCCTGAACTACTTTTTTTTTTTTTTTTTTTTTTTTAAATAATGTGCACAAGCGTTTTTCTATGAACTGTGTTTGGTTGGCAGAATGTAGTTAAACTAATATTACCAAAGCTTTATGTAGCACAGGTATAGAGTGTATCGTTAACACCTAACTTTTTAGTCAATTACACAAAATCTACAAGACACTGAGCCGTATGTGCGGACTGTTATGTGTTGTGTTGAAAGCATGCTCAAATCAACAAGACAGCTGCAACCCAAATGACACAGACATACTATGCATGCAGTCCATCTAGCTATCAGCGCCAGGGATGTAAGGCAAGGACACATATCTAGGATGAGCCACCATATGACCATGGTGAGGGTGAGGAGGACGGAGAAGATGATGAAGATGCAGCCCTCCACCAGTCTGTGGTACCTGGCTTCCAGGGTTGATGGGCGCCAGGATGATGTAGTTGTCCCCATTGGATGCCTTCACCCTGGTTCCCTTCAGTGTGGCAGTGGGAGGGTGATGGAGGAGTCGGGGTTTCCCATCCAACTCCTCGGCAGACCCTCCTTGAGCCCCCCATGCCAGGGTCCCCCTGCCGATGGCAACATTGTTTCCAGCTTCAGAGCCATTGACCAGCAGCCGACGAGCGGCAGTGGCACGGTGGTGGGCTGGAAGAGGTGGCACAGCTGGAGGCGCTTTACTTGTACCAACATCTGGTGCACGCCTGCGGGTAGGAGGCGAGGGGGCATCATAGTTTGAAGTGGATGGTTTGTAGGAGGGCCGGTGGATGAGGCCTTCAAAATTAGGCTTAGCTGAAGGGCCAGTACGCCACACCACCACTGTGATCTCACTGGCGCTGTTCCTGCAAGAGCAAAACAATATTATAGTAAAAATTATGGAGTGTATCAATATTTTGTGAAAGGTTTGTTGACAGTAATCAATGTAAATGAAATTCAGGAAGCAGAACAAATTCAATACACATGGGTCAAAACAATAAAGAACATCAGCTGGATATCATTGATAGATATCCACCAGGCCCCACAGCAAATTGCAATTCAACCACTAGGGGCAGATGACAAATCTCCACACAGACATTTCTGATTATCCAAGTTACAATTACAGTTGAATTACACATCATAATGACTCGGGTTAATGTGTAAGACAGTTGTGCTGAAAATATACCATGGGTCATAAGTTCTGGACATGTATGCTTTGTAAATAAGGTGTAAAGTGTGCTGGACTCATTACCTTATAGCATGGGCCAAGTCCACGCATTTCCACTGCTCAACTGGCTGACCATTTAACTGCAGGAGAGTGTCCAGCTGCTGCAAACCAGCCTGATCTGCTGGACCACCTGTCGGGTGAAAGGACTGTTTAAACACAACACTATTCCAAGCATCATTCAGATAATTTATTACTATAGCTCTTTATTGCAGACAGACATGTAATATATCCTTTGAGTAGGAAATGGTCACGTGAATGCATGAAAAAAAAATCTATTGTGTTTTAATATTTTTAATATCCCCAACCTCCCCGATTTCTGCATAGCAGTTATAAGCTGAATGCGCAACATCTTTTTTCAGGGACATGGCAACTGGGAGGACAGTGATGGGTTTTTGACTTCAACTTCTCCATCTGAGACTAACACTGTAACACAGAGCTGCATAAGCAAGTGCTAATTGTAACTTTCCAAACTACCTGAAAAAGAATAATAAAATGCAGTCAGGTCAAAGGTTTATATATACATATTAGGCCCATCTGGTATACCCATGCATATTAGGGCTGTGACAATATGCTTTTGTCCCGATTCGATTCAATTCCGATTTTCTTCGATATTGCTGATTTTTATAGATTAAAAACAAAAAAGATTTATAAAACTTTTTTTTTGCTTGTCATATTTCTTGATTTCAATTAGGAAAAAACAACACAGTAGCCAGACCATCATTCTGCTGCTCTCATGCCCAAGAGTAGAATAAAAAGATCAATTAAAAACAATAAAAATAACAAAAGTATTATAATTGTTTATTTTTATTTATTTGGGAAATTTTTTTGAAAAAATTTAAACAAAAAAAAAAACAATTTTAAAATTGTGGAAAAATAAATCGAATCAAAAAATCTTTTTTTTTAATTCGATTTTCCCACCCCTAGTGTATACCAACAACCAGTGTTTATTTCGTTATGATATTATTTTTCATATATCGCTATACCGGCTCAAACAACGTCCAGAACGTGCGCAGTGAGAAAGTGTTTCTCTGGGGACTGATTTAATTGCTGGACACAAACACTTCAGCTTGTGAAAAGGAAAGTTTAGAACAGAACAGAGTGCCTGATGCCGAGATCTCCCAAGACGAAGCACACATTGCTAATCCAGAGGAACTAATTCCAAAAAGAGAAGCCACGTCTGGGGTTTGGAAGTTCTTCAGTTTTAAAAGGTCAGACATGGACCAAACAACAATTTTTTGCAAATGCTGCCGAGCAAAAGTGGTAGCCGGCGGTGGTAACACGAGCAACTTGCTTCACCACCTTAGCCGAAAACATGTTTTAGAGTACCAAGAATGTCTTAAGCTAAGATCCACACCATCCACATCCACAGCTAAATCTGCAAGTAGCAGTTAGACATCTATTCAAGACGTGTTCGCTAAAGCGACTGCCTATGAAAAAAAGCAAGCAATTGGTTGAGATCACTAACGCAGTCACATTCCACCTTGTGAAGGATATGGTTCTTATAAATACAGTGGAGCAAGACGGCTTCAAGACCATGGAGAAAACTTTGGATCCCAGGTATGTCTTGCCAGACCGCAGATATTTTAGCAACAGTCCCATACACACCATGTACTCGGAACACAGGGTAAAATTACAGACCAAGCTAGCAACCAATCAAGTGCCGTCAATCTTTTCCTAATAGAAGATAATGAAGGTAAGAACACTTGTATAAAAAAAACAATAACGTCAAATACCGTAAAACCGATATGATTTTTAATAAAACTGTGATATGAAAACTTTGCCATACCGCTCAGCCCTAATACATATTCTGCATGTATCACACTGCCCTGTTCTCTGTTGTATCCGTCGCCATTGTACTATTTTTAAAAACGTTAAATATTAAAATGGGAGAACTCTAGTCAATCAATTTGTTTTAAAAGAAGGTCATGTATATTTTCACTGAAACACTGAGATGAAACAGTCTAAACCTTTTTAATGTGATATTAAGGTATAATTGTGATATTAGTAATATTTCTGCAATAGTTTAGCAGAGATTAAACAGAATATTTATTAAAACATGCAATAAATATTCAGTTTATTATAATAAACAGAATATTTATTATAAGTTTTTAATTATGAAAAACTTTAATGAAGAAAACTTGAACATTTATTTACAATAATAATAAAATTTTATACATTAGACCCCATGGATGTCCCTGAAAATGCTGTGTCCTCATTTGGTTATGCTACCAAAGTAACTCGAAATAGACTAACCAATCACTAGCTCAAGAGCAGACCTTTTCTTTTTCTATTAGCTCAGGAGTCATTTAGTTGGTTGCAATTTACCATTTTTACCACTAGATGTCACCATGTCCAACACACTGCACCTTTAAGTAAAGTATTTTGCTAAGATTACAGCTACTTCAAAAAGAATTCCATTTGAATTTATTTATCTGACTATATATTTATTGCGTTGTAGTGAGAACATCATACTTTAAGCTGCTGACCAAATACTGACATATGTATGCAAATCTTACCTGGATCAACAGCCTGCACCCTCACGGGGGAATCTGAGCAGATGGTGAATCCATATCCATCCTTTCCTCGAAGGATGGTCACCTGAAAAACACACAAATACACAAAAAGTCATGCTGTGATACAAAGATAGGAATTCACTCCCACTACCTGAGGAACTAAGCGTAGGATGCTGGCAAAATAATCAGCTTCCTTCCTACAGGACGATAAAGTAGATTTGTATTCTGTTTCAACTTCCCATCAAAAGTGTCTTGACAGCAGTTTCCCGGTGAACCCAATTAGCTGACTTAGTTGGGAAAAAGCTCCAAAGATAAAAAAGAAAGATTCTTCTTTGTCTGATGACTGGGGGAAAATGGAAGAAACTGAATCTACCAGAGGCAGACTCGCTGTAATCCATCTAAACTGGGTTATTTTCTGATAGAATGCTGTTTGCCTGCTTTGCTGCAGGGTAATTCAACATTAAACACATGTTGACATGAGGTATAGGAAAATAAGCTTCAAAATTCCCATTGACAAACTTGCAATTTGTTGGAAGTGTTAGAGGAAGGAGCAGAAGGAGCATCCTGGATGTATTTGTGAGTACAATCTGCAGAATAAAAAGTATATACTCATCATTATGATTAATCATAAATAATCAATCTACTTAAAAACTATTTAAAACAAAGGTAATACCTGGTTATTTATTAGGTTACTATGAATTGCACAATTTTTAGATATGACACTTCTGCTATTGTGTAACAAGTACTTCTACAGTCTTAATCCAACTCTGTAAAGTAATAGATGAACATTAATACATTTAATGACAATGCATTTGAATGCATCACTGAACAAAAAGGCACAGTATTGTTTCGCTCACTTTTATCACAGCCTTACACACAAACACGCTCACAGGGACAATGCTGATGGCACTTCCTTACTATCTCCCTTTCTTTTGTATTGCCAAACATGTAGTACCTGCACCCGAAAGGCTGAGCCAAAGTCAACAAAGTTCCATCCAAAACATTTCACTTTCCATCTCATCGGTTGACAGCCCGGGACCCAAAACACATAGACAAATCCTGTTTCTCCGCCGTTTCCTACAGTGGAGCAAAACTATGTGTATATCATGCTAAATTACAAAGTCCGCCTACAAGCGAAATGCAACAACTTGGAGATTATTCAGAGGCCTGCAGCTCACGATGACCCTAAAATGTCGGGTACAATTGCAGTTTCTCATAGTCCAACGATTTTGTGCGTCCTGCGTCTCGATTATTTGTTGTTATCCATTGCTAAGCCTCCATCTCTTGAATCTATCTATGCTTCTGTTTATCTCCAATCTTACATTGCTTGGAAAATAATTACAGTGCTACAAAGACAGTGACATTGTCATCTTCAATAGAAAGGCACTGTCATGTTCTGTCCCTGATGTAAAAAAAAAAATTGATTTTTTTTTTGGAGGGTTTTTGGGATTTTTGTCCTTGATCCCTGAGAAGAACAACAAATTATTCAAGCTCTAGCCATTGGATCACCCACACACTGGATGATTAGAAAGGGCATGCAATATGCCAGGGCAACATTTATAAATCAGAGGTCGACCTTCTTCCTCACAAGCAGAAGATACACTGTCACACAGTCATCAGAGTGACTCTGGCAATTAATTACAGACTAAGATGAATACAAAGTAATGATGCTAAAGTTTAGCTGTTCAACAAATGTGAAAAGAAAAAACAGGAGGGCTGCAGGGCTTTGAAACTACCAGAGACAGAGTGGATGACAAAGACGAAGAGAGGAACAGATGGCATAAAAACAAAACCTACCAAGGAAATAAGGACAACAAACTGTCGTAAAAATTTAGACAAAAACAGATTGATGTGACATAAATTTGAAAAGATAAAAAAAAGGCTGAAAATGAACACAGGACACACAAGCCAGAGAAGGAACATGCCTTACCTATGTGTCTCTAATAACATATGTATAATTCTATCAGAAGTTTCAAACTTGTGTCTTTTTTAGGATAGATTACAGAGCTGCCTGATGTGGATCATTTCCTGTAAAAAAAAATTTCAACATCGAAAAAAACTTGATTACCTCCTCCCTGCAATCAGCAGTGTAAAACCCCATTTTTACTCCTACAAGACAGCAATAATTCATCAAATCAGAATGAACCGTTTTTACTGATTTTTTTTTTCCCCAATGAATTAGTCATAAGACAAATTAAGATTAATATATTAGATACATATATTAAATATTCAAATTGTATGTGCAATGCTTTCATGATGCATGAATAATTCAATCACACATCTAAAACTAAGATTTTTACTCTTTGTTGCCCATTTAAGTGCAATATGTCGTCTTTTTCTCCATGCCTCAGTAGTTAATCAACATTTTGCACACATCTATTTTA
This sequence comes from Telmatherina bonti, assembly GCF_933228915.1. Lineage (NCBI taxonomy): Eukaryota > Metazoa > Chordata > Actinopteri > Atheriniformes > Telmatherinidae > Telmatherina > Telmatherina bonti. The sequence continues at coordinate 18,283,673 of NC_136615.1, forward strand.
AGTAGGGGAATGCATCCTGAATGTACCCATCTGATTGTTACAATGCATGTCTTTTCTACTTTGCTGGAAAGAAACTACTTTAACCCCTGATGATCGAACCCACGAATAATGATCAGATAAGTCCAATTCTTTGAATGTGAGGTCTTCATTTGTCTCTTTAACAAAACATAAAATAAAAAGAACCAAAATATTTTTAGGGATACTTACCATTTATTACCATGTGGTATGTCAAAAATTTTTATAGTGTAGTAATCGGCTTTCTGTTGTCCATTAAAGGAGAGAAGACAGAAATTTGATTGTGTTCCACAGGATTTTGAGCAAAGTTTGTATCATAAACTGAAGCCAAATGTCTCAGTAACTGTACGTATCATATGTCACGCTGGGTTCTTATAGGTTAAACACACTAACAAAAGCAATTTGAAAGCTATATATAGGGAAAGTGGCATCTTTTTATGTTTCAAATATTTTCTGCTCCCTTCCTCCATCAGATCTTCCTTTCACAATGGAGAGGGTTGAATAATTTACAGGACAGTGAGCTAGTTCAACCCTTTTAAAGTCGCACATCCTTTACGCCTCTTGCATTCACCTGCTGGATAATATTCTTTCTTAGAAGAGTTGGATGAGCAGAGAAAAAGGCTTTTGCTCCTGTACAGCAATAAAAGGATGCACCAGTGTTTTAAGTGGTGTGACACACATTGATTCTTTGTGGCTGATGCAGCTTTTATCAACATCCTACTTTTCCTCCACTTCCATTTTCTCCCTTGTTTTGAATTTTACACACACACGCACACACACACACACACACACACACACACCTGAGGCAGCCTGCATCCAATGCAGAGGCGGCACAGCCCGTGAATTGTGTGCACCACACCACCGCCACCTCCTCTTCCTCCGCTTTCCCCGGCATTCAAGTCTGCAGTCAACACACACACGCTACGACGGTGACTTTCCACCTGGCTGCCACCTCTGCAGCCGGAATATCGCCACAGCTTTCTTTGTGCAGCCGAGCTTGTTCTCCTGGGGCTGTGCTCTAACGGCTGAGTGGACTTCAGTGTGTTGTGGATCATCTCAACAGTGTGAGTTATCCCCAAAGTGGACAGGGTGATTTCAGCCTTGCAGTTTCCAGGTGTAAGTCCGGTTTAGGTGGCTCTAGACACCAATAATGTTTGTAACCTAATGGAAAGCATGCAGAAGGCTGTCAAGTAAAACAAAAAATGGTCCTTTCGGAGATTTCTTTTCAGCCAAGCTGGCTTTTGTTCCACATAAAGTTTCCCCCAAAGAGTCTTGATTTAATCTTCTTTAAATCACTTTGCCACTGACCTCCAGCAGCAACTCCTTTCAAAAGTTCACAAGTAATGACTCCACTCATCAATGGACTTTCATTTGTGCAAGCCTTTGGTCGTTATATCCTCAATGCAGCTTCATACGTTTCCACTTTCAGTCCTGAAACTTCGGTTAAATCAAGCCCCTTTTTTGTCTTCTCTTCTTGCATATGTCCTGTCCAGTCGTGCACTGTCCCGCTCCTCGCCCTGTGGCCTGAACAACAGAAGCTGCAGTAGCGCCTGAGATCAGCTGTGTGAGAGTGCGGTGGCGTCATCCAGGCGAGACTGGCGCTGACTCGGCCCGCTCAGGCCACACTGTAGCTCCTGGCAGGGGCGCTCATGGGAACTCTTCAACAGCAGAAGAATAGGAGGAAGTGCCTCCCACCGCCACCCCCTCTCTCACATCACACACACACACACAGAGACACATACACTTACACATACCTCGCCATCCTACAGCCAGAACAGCTTTGTGTGTCTGCCCCGATAAGGCCAGTTTGCTTCCTGAGTCCACACTATGAGGTTTCGAGAGGTGCTGCAGTTCTCTATAGTGACTAACTTAGGTGGCACAAGTGAAACATGTATGAATAAAGGTGTCAGAGGCAGGACCTGAACGACAAAAATTCAAAGGGTCTGAGTGCGGTAAAAGACTAGATCACGTGTTTTGTCAACAGAAACATTTCAGAGTATTTGGAGGATTTGGAGTCTGCAGATTTTAGTGACAGAAGTTTACCAATAACAGACTATAACAGCTTTTGCTTTCACACACACATAGGTGCCTCAATCAAACTTCACACCTAGTCTGACTGTTTCCACTGTGGTTCCCATGCTACGCACTCTCAGTCCAGACATTATGCTTGTTTGTTATGTTTTCAACTTCCATATTTCCTCTGCTTTTCCTTTCAGCTGCTCCCTCTCACCTCAAACCGCTCAGGACGGAAATTCACAGGTCTGTGTGAGCTCTTAACAACCCCCCCTCCCCTCCGATTCCAGTTATCTAAACATGACTTTTGTTTTTGTTTTTCTATATCCATATGTCTGGGACAGAGGTGGGAATCTGGAAAATAATAACACCAAACACCTCGGCAGCACTAAAAGAAAACTCCTGCTCAGTTACCAATTAAACAGTGTCCTGTCTAACCCCAGCAGGCACGTCAATTCCCAGCTTGCCTTTTTTTTTTTTTTTTTAAATCACTCGAATGACTGGCTCATGGAATGAATCATTGACAGAGAAGTGACAGAGGACCAATGGTGCACTTGTCTCTACGATGTTAATAAAGTGGCAGAAAACATCATTGTCTTACGATCCCTTTATGCCAGCAGTAATGGCAGCTTTTCCATGTTTGCCTTTTCAAAAGGGCGAGGGTTACCCATCAAGCACACAAAAACACTTTCTCTCGCTTTCACGCTGTGCGGTTCACCTCTAAATGGGCAGAAGGACGGATTAGAGGGACCGAAGAAAAGGAGAGAAGAAAGCATGTCTTAGGGAGAGGAGTGAAAGAAGAGTTTTGAAAAGCTTGTCTTGGAGCCAGACAAGGCCAATCTGGTTTTTCAGCAGTGTGGGATCCCTCTCTCACTTTCTGGCTCGCTGTCTTGCTCTTTCTGACCTGGATAAACAAGTATCAAAGGAGGAAGCCTTTTCCAAGCAAGTGAACACACAAGATGGGTCCAAGTTCAGGGTCACGACTCTAGCTACACTTAATATTCAAATAGTGAAGCTCAGCGTACAGATTTACAACTATTCCAGAGATACGACATCGCTCAGGGCGACATTGTTTATACTGCAGTACAAGAGAGCAGATGGCCAACCAGAACCAGGTCTGGACAGATCAGCTGCTTCAACATTAAGCCTAATGAGACAAAGTTTCTGCAGATTTAATGTAACTTAGCAGTCATATCAATCATTTGAAATTACATTAAAAACAAGATAAATAGATAGATACATATTAACAATAAAACCAATCATAATAACAATACTCATAATAATAAATCAACCATACAAAGACAACAATCTTGTGTATAAATAATGTTTGTTAGAACAAAGAATAAAAGCTGACTGGGTATCATTATTAAGGATTCAGCAGTAAAAATGAGGGAATTTTTGTGCAATTATCAAACAGAAAATGTTGCAATAGGCCCTGAAACATAAATAAAATGATAGATTTTTAACATCTCTATGTAAAACTGTACTGTAATAGGTAATTGTCCAGTGATTTCACAATCATACAGATTTAGCTTGCACTAAGAAGAAAAATAACTTTTTTTTTCTTAATGAGAAAAACAAATTAAGATACTTTTGGTTAATTTATCATTTATATTATTCATAAATTAACCAATTGAGAAAATGTTGAGGGGAACAGGAGTAAGTCTGCACTGACTCACTGACAGACCAACACTGCCATCTCCAGAGCAGCTGTCAAACTGAGAAGGATGAAGTTTTTTTACATAATTAACCTGCATTTAACACTCTAACACAGAGAAAGTAACATAATCAAACAAAGCTGCAACACAAAAGAGGGTCAGAGACACTCTCAGGACATGAGAGTGAAAAGCAGCAAAGTCATGAAATATCAATGAAGAAATACAACAATGACAAGAACTCATCATCAATCCTCAGACGGCAGCATGAACATATAACTGTTCTGTTGTCTGCTAAGATGACTTCACCCTTCTTCCCCATCGGTCCCCCGACAGACAGAAGTGCCAGACCCATTTACACACAGGCAGTTCAGGAACTAATGCTAGCTGACAAGTAATGTGATGCTGCGAGACACTGTATCCAGGGTGCAACTATGGTTAATATTCACAAACTCTCTGACCCCATCAATGACATAATAGCATTTTTTTTTCTTAGCTTGTAAGCAGAATGCCAGCATGGAAACTAAATGAGTGAAATCTTTTGCCCTGCTGCAGTTCAGCTGATCATTGTAATGACGTGCAACAACCATCATACTTTTTAAAATAAACATCAATAAAACCAGTGATCCTTTTCTTCACAGTAAATTGGAGTTTTCACATCTAAATTTTCAAGAGGGATTTTCAAAAGTGTCAATCTTTAAAGATAAATTAAACATTTCTCAATATAAAGCACCGGCTTTATCATTTCACAGTAGTAACCGCACAACGCAGCATTTTTTAAGGAATTTATCATCCAAGAAGAGGTCACAGACTCAAGACAAAGGAAAAAGTTGAAACAAAATGCAGAGAAAAGTAGTAAAACTGTAGTCAGTGGGTAGGAAAATGCTCTTGAAATAGCCTTGTGGTTTTGTGAGGGACATTCCTTTGTGGATATCAAGTATTATCTTCATCAAAATTTGAAGTCTCCAAAGGCTTTAATGAGCCCTGTGTAAATCATGAGCCACGATCTGAAGCCGTCATTAAACATTGGAAAAAAATTGTTTGAGTTTGTAAAGAGTGGGCAGATAATGATACCACAGGGCTCTTTGTCTAGCAAGGTGATGGCCATGGGGTGACAGACAGAGAATAGACAGGGAACAGAGAGGGAAAAGAGAGGACAACGAGGTGGAGGAGGACACAGCAGCGAGGGAGGAAACCTACAGCGGTCTGGAAAGAAACAAGTTAAAGGCAAAAAAAAGAGAGAGAAAGTAAAACAGAAGGAAATCTAAAAGGTTTTCCATTTGGCCTTAATTTAGTCTGTGAATGTGCTTTCCTCTGCCTCAACTCTCCCCTGAGACCGTCCATCACAAACCACACAATCATATGTTACTCTGATTCAGCCAGAGATAAAGACGAGGCGGGAGGGGACGGAGAAAGGAAAGGGCCATTCACAAATACGGATGTGAAACTTTTTCACATGATTACTGGATTCCTCGCCACCTTCTACACCAATAAAGACTCTTAAAATTCTTGACAGTCTGGTGTAGGATCATTATTCCTCCCTCACTGTAAGATGATTGAAATCATACAAATGTTCAGCTTGTTACGCCTATGTACTAGTTCATATACACAATAAGGCACGTTCAGTTAGTACACATGACATAAAAAGGATTTTTGTGATATAATGGCTAAAAACTGGACTCAAAGTTCAGTTTACTTGAAAAATTACATGAAACTTTTTTAAATAAGTATGTTTAACTGTAATTTCTCAAAGTTGGATGACACATCCTGCTACCGCAATTATGAGTATCCTGAAATGAGGACAATAGTCCAATTAAATGGCTCTAGTGTGTGCGTGTGCTTGTGTGTGTCCTGTTTGTGTCTACACCACCTGCATTATGCACACAGAGGGAGTAAAAGTGTGTGAAACTTTAAAAGGAAACTCAAAGGAAGACCTTTTTTTTTTCTAATCCTGCACAGTAAGGTTTATGAGTTATGCACAGAAACTCAAATGGTTTTCACATCCTGGAGTGTTTCCAAAGCAACCTGGATGTGTTTCAAAGTCCTACTGGTCAGATGAATGGGTTTAACCGTCAAACACTACGGGAGGCTAAATCATAAAGGTCTTAAGTTTGACTTTCTGCTACAACTGTGTGTAAATTTCATTAGTTTGTAAGTTGCCTAAATACTACATTTCCGTTAGTCTTCCAATCCAAATAGTCATTTATAGCAGAACACTTGTTCATTACTTTTAACTGATGGGAATTGCTGCCCCTATGATGGGAGGGTTTTTGATGTATTTACTTTGACAAGCTACAAAATCCTCATAAGAAGGCAATGTGGAGGTTAGAATGATCATAAGGAGGTTAGATAGATAGGTGAGGATGTTGTGGCTATGCATCATGATGACAAACATTTAAGATGCGTGCGTAAGATCAAGGCTGCATATTTTCTTAATGCAATTTGGCCTGTCTGAGCAAATGACCCATGGTGCTTCATTTGAGAGTATAACAGTCTCAGTTTTTGACTTTTTTATTTAAAAAAGTTATTTTTACACTTATATATAACTTATATTTACACATATATAAAACTTATATTTACACATTTATATAAAAAGTTATATTTACACATTGTTAACACTTGCTATTCTAATTATTCTCATGCAAGATGTTGAGATTCTGCTTCAAACAAAAACTATAGTAATGACAGCTTTATTTAGTGCCCCAAAAACAGCATATGTTGGAAAGCAAGTGACACGATCTTTTGTGACAGGAACACAGGAAGAAGTCAACTGGTGTTTTGACAGTGACGGTCCACTGTGGAACAAGGTCAGGTTGGAAAAAATGGGTCCACAGAATAATTCATTCAGTAGACGAAAGACGTTTGTTTCTACTTCCAACCACAAATCCTAATTTGAATCTACAAATCTCCATAATCTTGAATGAGTAAATTCTGAATGGGTCAGCCAATATGTTTTCATAACAACTGCTTAGGTAGAAATAATAAGTTTGTTACAGAAGCTGTGCAATGCCATGCTTTAACTGTGATTAATTAGGTTCTCCAGCTTACTTGGTCATTCTAAAAATATCCCTAGCAATGATTGTGAGTGTGAATGTGTGATGGCTCTGTGATGGACTGCCGACCTGTCCAAGGTGTACCCTGTCCCTTGCCCAACAGAGAGAGAGAGAGAGAGAGATAACAGAAAACAAAAACATGGGCAGCCCGACTGCATGCCGCTGTATATGTAGCCTCTGAAAAGTCCCCCCTACATCTTAACTTCCAGAGGTGAATTTGCTAAAGTACAGCTGTTGTCAGAAAACACAGAAACAGCCATCTTGGAGGGTATTTCGCTGGTCTGGAAGTTTTCCAGCCCTGGACCCAGTAAGATTAGAATGTCCTGAAGGAATAAATCTTTCCATACTGTTGTAGTGGAAACAAAAGATGCAACATTGAAAGCCAACCAGGCAATCCTATCTCTCTGGAAGAAGGGTCAACAGATGACAAGAGGCCCCTTTTGACAGCAGGGACATACTGAGAGCATTTATAACATCCATATATGAAATTTTGCTTGCATGAAAAGAGCACATTTGTAAGTATCTAAATACTGATACTACAGCACAGAGAATTTAAAGGATGAGAAATCAAATGAGACACTAATGTTCATTTTGCACTTTGAACTTTGCAAGAGATTTGACATTAAAGTGTGCTCTTCTTTAACAGAGTAAAGACTATTTATTGCCCTTCAGTTTTTAAATTAATATATTGTAATGAGTAGGCTTAAAATGTCTAAAAGGAAAATGTGTCTAAGAAAGAATCTTGGTTTTCATGCCTCTGGGGGGGGCATGCCTTTTGTAATCTCTGTACTGACAGCTGAGACGGCTGTTGGACAGAAACATGATGTAAGCAGCATGCTTTGTTAGCGCAGTTTAAAAGCCAGGGGACATAAGTATATGTAACATGTCATTTCAGCTGGGAGAGGGAAATGCTTCTCAAATAGCTACATCAAACAAATTAGCTGCGAGTGCAGGTTGCCTCAATGAGCGGTTGTTTAAAAGGTCTGGATGTAGACATTTGTAGACTGCAACCAAGCTGTTTAAGTATCCGTTTTAATGTTAAAACACCTCACTGAAGTTCAACACTATGTAATACAAAGTTGCGATGAGCATCTATGTACAAAAACCATCCAGCCAGGAAAGTTGTGAACAGAAAAAGCATTTATCTGCTCATATTAACTCATAACTGACCTGCAGAGGACACCGGAAGTTATTAATCTAATAAATGCCGAAGGTTTCTTTCTGTTTATATCCTGATAGTCTTTAAATACTCCACGGCCCAACTATGTATTTGAACTTATTTAAGGCCTAATATGATGTGACTGAACTGAGAAGAAACTGACTGTAAAGGAGAAGCGAGGGCACAGGAACGATCTGAGAACAAACAAGAGAAACTAACTTCACATCTGACAGCACAATTCTCTTTTTCTGCTTCACATGCTATTCACACACAAGTAAGCCTTTTGACAAACACTGTCTTTCAAGAAATGACATCTTGTTCCATTCACCGCTCAAAGCTAAAACGAATAATTCAATTAGTTGCTATGGCTGCTGAGGATGTGCAACATGGAATTTGTGCAGTCACTATATTACTGAAGCCATGCTTTTGCATGATGACTTTGTTGAACAATGTCACGGGTCAACTGCTTTACGTCTAAAACGGGCCTATCCATTCTCTGCATATGCACATTATTGTATGATGAATACAAAGGCATAAAAACATGCACGCTGTTTCCAAAAAGATCAAAGAAATCAAAAGTTATAGTAGACAAGTACTTTTCCTCCCAAATAAAATCTTCAGCAATGATAATAGTGGCTTTATTAACCATGTTTACACATACAGTCAATAGTTCTGCTGCTCAAGTTCAAATGCATCCACGCAACAAGCAAACTAACAAAAAAAAAAAAAAAAAGCATGGCTGATTTTGTAAACTGACACAAAAACATTAAAAATTGAAAAAAATAAAATCATTACACTTACTGTTAAGCATTGCATATTCTCAGGGCGATGGGTCTCGGGGGCAGCACCATGGTTTGACAGCACAGCCTCTGAAATGTAGACAAAGGAATCACGGGCTGAGACAGTGCCTTTGGAGCACATTTCTCTCTTTGCCAATGCAAAACAGCTCTCTGGTTGCACAAAAATAAAGTCCTCAAACAGTTCTGGTAGTCCATAAAAGTGACTCGCGATAGATAACAACAGGCAATTATGGCAACAGTTGTTTGGAGCAGCCTCTACGGGGCTGGTGTTCAAACTTCAGACCGCACATCTGAGATATAAAAAAAAAACAAAAACAAAAAAAAAAACTAACAGGCCAGCTGCAGAAAGAAAAATCCTGTAAGATGTGAGAATCCCAGTAACTGCCCAAGAGAGAAATGGAAGTGAGAACAAGTAGGAGGGAGGGAAGACGGGAGGGAGGGGTAAAGAAGAGAAAAGGAACTCCTCTCTCACTCTATTATCCGTCCGTCACAGGGCTCCTGGGAAGTTGCTATGGTTACAGGGACTCACGCCTCAGTGTCCTTTTAACTATCGCTCATAAAGGCAGCATTCAGCTTTGTTCCACAATGCAGATCTCCCTCTCTCTCTCTTTCTCTTACCATCTCTTTCATTCTACTGTCTGTTTTCATACGGTCTCACCTCATGTTTGTACCTCTCCTTCTGAGTTTTCCTCCTTTCCACTGTCTCTGTCGCTAAACTTCCCACAGAGCCACCCGTCCGTCACCCTCCAACTCTCCGTCTGTTTGATGTGCCTGTCCTTCCCCTTATCCACTCTCTTCTTTACTTTTCCGTCACAACCCTATCTTCATCGCCATAGGAGAGGGATAATCCTATCTCAGACTGTGAAATTTTTCAAACTATGCCAGCCAAGTCCAAAAGAAACGCCCCACATGAGGTAAAACAAGGATATATGGAAAAAGTAACCATCTGTTAACCGTGTGAAAAGCAGTAATAATCAAATTATACATACACAGAAACACAAACAATTTCTATTTAACAGCTTAACTGTGCGTTACACTGCTGCTTACTTTAATTCTGCAATCTGAATTGTCATCTGGAGTAAACAATTCCACTTGCTTTGCAAATAATATTATTCTCTTCACTAAAAGGTATGCTAAATGTAGGCTGAAGAACACAGAACAAAGCAGAAAATGAAAGAAAGAAAGAAAAAGATTTTATCTTTATCTGACACGCTAGAATAACTATGTGCTAGCACTTATGAAGACGGGAACAAAACATAAGGCCATGCAAGATGATGTTTGTTTCCTGTTTCAGTTCCTGTTTAAGTTCCAGTAAACTCTGACAACAAACATTGAATAACATTGACGACGGTGTCATTATTGTATCCACGCTAAGAAAAACCCGAAATCTTTTGTTAGGCTCAAGGTATGATATTTCACTATACAGGACAGAGGTCATGTTTCTGCCCAAAACAAATCTAAATGTTTAAATGTTTGGAAGGTCTTTATTGTATACGTTTTGAGACATTTAAAATTTTTAAACAACAAACAATCAAAATGTATGTCGCTTTTTTTTATGTTTTCAGGTTTTGAAAGCCAACACATCTTGTCAAGTATATAAAAAGGTCCACTGTCTGAGTCTAGCTGTAATGATGCTAAACAGATACAAATCTCAAGGCAGATTTACAATAAACACAGAATATGTAAACCTTCAACAGATGGACATGGGAACCTTAACCTCTCAATTGCTGCACATACATAAGTATGGATCAAAGTCCAAGTGACATTCATCAAAACAGCTTATATTTTCAGAATGAAGGGGACTTTAATGTCCGTAGTGTATTACTGCAGCCCTCAACTGTGTCCACACTCTGGACACAATTTCTACTTGTCTCTGTAACCCTGCTTTAGATAAACCCCATAGTTTATCTGAGGTAGTTGCCGTAGTAACCTAGCCTGTTCTTGGAAAAAAAAGATTTGTTTGTTAATCTCAAAACCTCCAGGGGGTACAACAAAAGAGAAGGGCTAACCTGGTTGGCACCAAGCCCAGTAGCAAGTAAGCCCAGACACAGTCCAGACACATGTAGCAAAGGGCATATGAGGGTAGAAATTTAAAGCAGCCTGCAAAGTGGAGATCCAACATGACTGACATCAGAAATGGGAGAGAGAAAAAGGAATAACACACAGCAACAGTGTGCAGAGGGAAAAGTATACACAAACTAAAGGAAAAGACAAAAAACGAGGAGAGGAGCAGAAAAAGATTTACATGACACTAGCAATCACACTGTAAAAGAAAGAAAGAACACCAAAAAATAGTCAGAAAAGAAAAGAAAATGAAGATGATAAAACCTTAATGTTGAATCCACCAGAACATAAAAACCCCTTGACTTGCCTCTGGCTGTACTGCTCATTATACTGACATCTAGTTGCTTTTTCACCTGCTGTTGTGAACAAAAACTTAATAAAGAGAGTAGAAAAGCGAAGTGAGAAGAGATGATTCCACTTCATTTCCATTCGCAAGTATCAGGAAGTGAATGGTTAACCTGCAAACCTTGGCACAGTCTAGGGGGACCTAACCTAACAAAGCTCAAGGACTAGCACAAGTGAGCTTCTGAAACATCACATTAACACTGTTGTGGGTGAACACCAGTCTTCCATGTATCACACTGTGGCTTCTGGCTGTCAACAAGCAAAACGATTATAATATATATTATCTTGCTCAATATTGGAGGGGAATACTGAAATGTATCATCAAAAGTGTGGAGAATTTTTCTATTGTATCTATCACTTTTTTAAAATACCATAGGGAATTTAAATTTAAATACAATTTAAAATCCCAGGGGAAACGTAGAAACAAATATATTTGTAATATTTGTAGATTTGGAAAAAAATACAATATTGGTATATTTTGGATTTTTTTTAAGAAAAAGTGAAAAGGTTTTTTAAAACGACAGTCAGACACTGCCCTGAAAACTTTCTATTACCACCCAGAACAAAACTTTCCACAACTATATTGTACTGAAGCCAATGAAAAAACAGCAACTATGGTACAGAGTCATTCACCTGAGACTGTAAACGAATTCCAACTGTGTCCTGATTTTGACGAGGCCAGAAATGTGTTGGTGTGAGCAAGTTTTTATTCATTTCGATTTTAGACGGTGTCAAGTTTTCAGCTTTTAACTTAATATTGTTTGATGAAAATATTTTAAAAAATGCAGGACACCTCTTGTACTTCTAAGGTTTTACATGTCAGGGCTTAAAAAAGGCATTATCAGTCTCTATTTTGTATTCAGGGTGTGTAGGCACCCCTCTTTTAAAGTCCAACTGCAGAACCTGAAACAGCTTGAGGTTTAGTATGAGATGGACTTGGACTGAACCACTGCAATGCATCCTTGTTTGTTTGTTTTATTTTGTTTTTTTAAACATTTTCATTTTACTCACTGCTCCAAAAGTATGCCATTCATTCAGATGGAACTTTGCAAACCTGAGATGTATAGGTAACACTTACACAACACAATGTAACACCAAGTCAACCACACTTCTGTGAAATCGAACTGTCCACTTAGGAAGCAACACTGATTGACAATCAATTCCACATGCTGTTGTTCAAATGGAAAAGACAACAGGTGGAAATTATAGGCAATTGGCAAGACACACCAAATAAAAGGAGTGGTTCTGCAGGTGGTGACCACAGACCACTTCTCAGTTCCGATGCTTTCTGGCTGATGTTTTGGTCACTTTTGAATGCTAGTGGTGCTTTCACTCTAGTGGTAGCATGAGACGGAGTCTACAACCCACACAAGGGGCTCAGGTAGTGCAGCTCATCCAGGATGGCACATCAATGCGAGCTGTGGCAAGAAGGTTTGCTGTGTCTGTCAGTGTAGTGTCCAGAGCATCGAGGCGCTACCAGGAGACAGGTCAGTACATCAGGAGACGTGGAGGAGGCCATGGGAGGGCAACAACCCAGCAGCAGGACCGCTACCTCTTTCTTTGTGCAAGGAGGAACAAGAGGAGCACTGCAAGAGACCTGCAAAATGAGCTCCAGCAGGCCACAAATGTGTCTGCTTGAACAGTCAGAAACAGACTCCATGAGGGTGGTATGAGGGCCCGATGTCCACAGGTGGGAGTTGTGCTTACAGCCCAACACCGTGCAGGACGTTTGGCATTTGCCAGAGAACACCAAGATTGGCAAATTCACCACTGGCGCCCTGTGCTCTTCACAGATGAAAGCAGGTTCACACTGAGCACATGTGACAGACGTGACAGAGTCTGGAGACGCCGTGGAGAACGTTCTGCTGCCTGCAACATCCTTCAGCATGACCTGTTTGGCAGTGGGTCAGTAATGGTGTGGGGTGGCATTTCTTTGGAGGGCCACACAGCCCTCCGTGTGCTCGCCAGAGGTAGCCTGACGGCCATTAGGTACCGAGATGAGATCCTTAGACCCCTTGTGGGACCATATGCTGGTGCAGTTGGCCCTGGGTTCTTCCTAATGCAAGACAATGCTAGACCTCATGTGGCTGGAGTGTGTCAGCAGTTCCTGCAACATGAAGGCATTGATGTTATGGACTGGCCCGCCCGTTCCCCAGACCTGAATCCAATTGAGCACATCTGGGACATCATGTCTCGCTCCATCCACCAACGCCAAGTTGCACCACAGACTGTCCAGGAGTTGGTGGATGCTTTAGTCCAGGTCTGGGAGGAGATCCCTCAGGAGAACATCCACCGCCCCATCAGGAGCAGGCCCAGGCGTTGTAGGGTGGTCATACAGGCACGCGGAGGCCACATACACTACTGAGCCTCATTTTGACTTGTTTAGAGGACATTACATCAAAGGTGGATCAGTCTGTAGTGTGTTTTTCCACTTTCATTATGAGTATAACTAAAATCCAGACCTCCATGGGTTGATACATTTGATTTTCATAGATAATTTTTGTGTGATTTTGTTGTCAACACATTTAACTATGGAAAGAACAAAGTATTTAATAAAAATATTTCATTCATTCAGGTCTACAGCGTGTTACTTTGGTGTTCCCTTTATTTGTTGAGCAGTGTAAATGAAGTAGTTTTTCTGTACAACCCTCCAAACTTGATCAGTCTTCCTCTAAATGTGCTGTCAAGAACTTTAACATTTAACACACTGACTGAGGCCTGAGTCGAACAAGTAGCTGTGTTTGGTTTTTTCTGCTTTGTATTTTAAGCTATTTAGGAGACTTTGAGTGAACTTTTCTAAAGTACACTCCTCAGTTGCAACAACTAGATTAAATGTTTTCCACTTGTGAATAAATTCTTTCTCTCTGTTGATTTTTATAAACCCATATACCCAGTTGCTTTTTTTCAGTAAAGGCAAAACAAAGCCTTGAATTCATTTAGCAACTAGAGTGGAATGGCTTTAAGTAGAGTTCAGTGAGCCAGCAGATTTTGTTATGCATAGGTCATTTCCAATGAACAGCCACGAACAACAGATGAGTTGATAAAAAGATCAGAAACTGCACATACAAAAAAAACCACATGTCTTTCTATGCATCATAACTGAGAGTCAATGTAGTACAGCTTGCAACTTTTCAGAACTAAAAGGTGACATCAAGACAATAAGTTCTACAGCTTCAGCCAAATATTTTCTTTGATCGGTATGTTTTTTCATTTGATGGGAATTACAAGGCTGAGTATTCGTACTTTGGGTTAGGGAGGTTAGGTTTTTTTCTTTTATAAAGACTCATTGTATATTTTTCAGTTGTTTCGCATCCATGGTTTGGTGAACATAAAGAACTTCACAATTTAGAAAATCCTTTCATTCTATGTCCTTCTTCAGCCTGTAGCCACAAAAGAGAAATATTGCAGTTTTTTAATATTGTAAGTAAACAAAAGTCTGACTCATCACAAGGCCGACAAAATGAACTTGTGCCTGAAGATGTTTTTGTTAGTTGATGATTAATTCAATCATTGATTTCTTTAATACAGTCTTAGTCCATGGCAGCTCTGAATATCAAGGGAACAATTTAAAATTTCAACATGAACAAGTAGTATTGTAAAGAACCCTTCATTTAAGCGCCCAAGGATACTGACAACAATTCATCAATGGTTTACGTTTGATTCAGTTTACTGCCTGATTATAGAGCCTTGCAGTCCACGACAGTGGGTGCTTCTTGCATTTTCATGCTGGTAGGTGCTGTTAAGTCTCCTACTGCTCTGTCTTTGTGCTCTTAAGTTTATATCAGTCTTTTACCAATGACAGATTTTGGGTCTAAGTACTACATTTTTGCTTTTCAAGTATTATTTGGTGCTGCAGGGCATGCTGTTCTGCTTAAGACTCAAGTCCTTCTTCACAAATATATCTGGAAATTCAGCTTTAATTCTCCAACAATGGTTTGCATGAAGATGAAGGGAAAAGACAAGGACACATTACAGCCTAATGTTTATTAGAATACAACAGACTATAGATCACCAAACTGCTTATGCATTCCTGTTGTACACTCATTTCATGAAGTAAAAGGCACTCCAGTCATTTCTTACCCTTTTTAAGTCACGCAAACAACAGCATATAAGTGGGACATACATGCATTTTGCAAAACATACATCAAGCCTGTAAAAGGATGTGTATGTAATGTTCATGCTCACCACACTGTCATTCTGCAGGGGCATGCCTTGAGGGGCATGTTTTTGTTTCACAGCACCACCAGAAGGTGTATATATTTATGACATGCCACAAGACAAGGATGTCAATATGAAACACAGAACAAATATAAGCATAGTTGTGGTCATAGTCTTCCTCACTTCAGCAACTACCCTGTACAAACAAACAGACTAATTGATTGATTGCATAATGTGACACGGAACAAGACAACCTGAATACTAAAGGGATTCTGGTTAGACAGACAGAAGTGATTGACACATTTCATTTCCTGTTTCTGTCCTGACAAAGACAGGGTAGACAAAAAGGATTAAGTCATCAGTACCTTGTCAGAGCACTGCATGACTCTTTCTGACAGAGAGCAACAAAAATGATGTAAGAATAAATAAATAAGGTACTGATGATAGTTAAAGAAAAATATTTCTCCCCACTTTATGATAAATTTGGAGGTTTTTTTTCATTTATTAATTATCAAATCCTCACCAAAAACTGACGGGTATGGTTCCTCACATCTCTCCCGCTATGATCACACTATGGCATTGTTTTTATGTGAAATAAAGTGCGCTGACGGGGGCCCCAATTCCTTCATTCACACATTTTATTTAATCACCTGGGTATCAAATCCTTAAGCTTTCTGATAACAAAACAGTCATTTGATTCAGGTGTTTTGGAGCAAGGTAGCCTATAAAAATACAGTCCATATGGCAAAGCTTCTCTTTTTATTATAAAGCACTTGTCCTGAGGCAACAAATTAAAAAGTGAAAACAGAAAAAGAAAAAAAAATCTCCTTGCATATCTATGCATAAGCAAAATTGTTAATTTCATTTTTTATTTTAAATTTTAAAAGAAATTCTGTATAAAAAATCTTGGTGTTTTGTCTTATGCAGCTTTGGTTCCTGAAAGCACCTCTACTCCCTCAGATTAAAAATCAGTCTCACTTGGAATCCTCATTTTATTGTGCAATGAAATGTTTATGTTGTTACATTTTTCTATAAAATTTTACAGGGATTGTGCAATAATAACATTACACATGGTTGTCTGGGTATGACTAGGAAACAACAGCTACATGAGTGGAGGCTGAGCTGATCTCCAAAAGGCAAAAGGTTAACAATAAAGCACTTGTGTACTTTATTTATTAAAACAAAAACAAAAAAAAAAGTTTGGGCGGTATAAAATCTTTGAAGTCAGTAACTTTAATCAAGGTCTGAGAGTGTAAACAGTTTGTCAAGATAATGGCTTGTTCAAAGTCATCTTTAAGAAAGAAGCTAAACAAACTACTTGGCAAAATTCCCTCATTCACCAGCTGACTACAGCGCAAATAAAGCAAGAGATGGCTATTAAAGGAAAGCAAAGCATTTTCAGGAAGTCATTTCCTCAGCTTGTAATGCAATTCAGATGTGACATTTATCTGGGATGGTGGAGGTCACGCAGAGACCTGAAAGGACTGTGAAATATTACTGTTTGAAAATCAAGTTTTCTTGTATTTACAAGAACAGTGAGTTTTTATTCCATCGCAGAACTGTTGTCTGATGAGAATATGTGAAAACAACGATCATTGTTAGCTTCTTTTATTTATTTTTTAATTATTTTGACTAAATCTCCCACTTATTTCAGACTTGCCTTCTTGTTTTGTTTTGGGTTTTTTTTACCCTCTTGATTAGAAATTAATTCTAATTTACTGAGAGTCCGTGACAGCCTAAGTCGTGCAGGTTCACTGCCTCTGCCACAAACACATGTAACTGTCCAGCGCCTCAGATTGGAGGCCATGGTGGTTTGCAGTTCTCAGTGAAACACAGCGAGGCCAATATAACCAGCCAGAGTGTACCGGGTCAACATCTGTCTGACCTTCTTATCAGCTTTATTGATACTGAAGCAGGGCGGTCTAGAAAAGTTTTTGATTAGGCTGACCAGGCAGGGTCGAAGACTGGAAAATGGCCCATGTAAATGGGCTAACTAATTATAATAACTAACATGGTAAACTGATTTAATTAATAATTATATTTTTTGTTATCAACAGTTATTTACTTAGTCACATTTCCAGTTTCTTGACATGGACTCATAACTTGAAACTTTATCTATTTATTCATTTATTTGTTTGTTTATTTATTTATTTACATGGTCTTTTCCCTGTCCGATCTCCTGTCTGTGTTGTGTGCTCTAATTTCTCCAGATGTAACACTGATGTGACGTCACACAAACACTCAAGCACGAGCAATTACAGTGCCGGAGAAGACGGCTGTTGCTGTCGCATCTTTGTCACTTTTTAGATGTTAAAAACTTATAAAAGGACCAAAGAGCGGCAAACTCCAGGATGCTGGAGCCACCATATCCACCTTAAAACACACCAGTAAAGGTTGGTCACTGTCGCATAAAAACTTAATGTTTGCATCAGTGTAAACAACAAGCTGCAGCGGCGTAAACATTAGTTTGTTACTTGCTTTATACAAAATAAAAAATGTCAGCCTGGCTTCACTGAATGTGTTCAGAAGAAGAATGGCATTTACTGAACAGAATTTCCATGGACTGTGACTTTGCTGAAGTTGGACTAAACTGGGATCCGACCTACTATAAACAACATACCGTTAGTTTTACATGAGTTTATTACAAAACTACATCTGCTTATGTAGGAATAAAAGGAATACTTATGGGGCTTTTGAGTATTGTATCAAAGTTTATTGAAATTTTTTTTCTCTTTTAAGTTTTTAACAGTTTCTTTTTATAAATTTGTATTTTCTGCCCTCATCTGTAACATCTGCAAGGTGCTTGGGCAGAACTTTATAACAAGTTCATTTGAATCATGTGGTATTGCAGCAAGAAATATATAAATCCTGCAGGAGAGTTGGTGATCTCTGCACCAAAGTGTAACCTGTTGGACATCCTCTCTACATTCAGAAAGAAAATGCTAAGAATTGCAGTATTACTACGTATTTAAATGTAAATTGTCCAAAGGAGAGGGACAGAGTATTCCTCAGTTTAAGGAAAAAAAATCTCTGCTGTTGCATAATGCTGGTAAACAAAGGCTGAGTACAGATTATAAATTATATGAATATTATAATGTAGCTCTCTAAGTAGACCAGTCGTCAGTGGATTCATGGGAAATTACTTGGACTTGAGCTGTTATACTTGAGACTTGGCTTAGACATTTCTGTCCTGCATTATATGGCTTCTCATACTTCACTGATAAGGATAAAGACCCACTTTTCACAAGCTTATTCTGTGTTTGTTTTTCATCATTATCGACCGTTTAACTTTGCACAGTCATCACATCTGGTGGTATTACATCCGTTTCATAAAATGTTAGCGTTTTGGACAGACATTTAGTATCAGCCACATAGGGAGTTTACAAGATGTTGACATAGAAGGACATACATTCAAACAATAAAACTGTCTTTCAATGGAAGCAAGATTTTATCATGTCATGAGATAGCTGACAGAAGAGCAGAATCTGTAATGGATCAGAGTTTACGACTGGGTCAAATATTTCACTTCAGATCAAGTGTATGCAAGCCTGGGGTCAGCGTTACCCTTAAAAGCATGCACAAGATCCATGGAATGTCAGACTTGCATATACTCACTTACACATTATCTCACATGAACACATTCTCGCACATCCACATTAAATCATAGCCAGTTAACAAGTAGAAATTCAGCATATATAAATACTTTCCCCTCCCCCACGTCTATGCCCAGCCCCTCCAATATAAATTAATCACATGGTGTACAATCTAATCTGCTGATTTAAAGGCCCATGCCATCTGGACTTGGCAGTGATATGGTTGTACAGTGTCTGGGTCCCCATTCGTCCATTATGAAAATGTGAAACAAATGTGTGTACAATGCAGATGACACACTTTTTTAAGCTCAAACCCGGTGGGTGTTCTGCTATTTTTGCTTTCACGCATATACGGACCACATGACCCACATCGTAAGCTTGTTGGAGGGAAGTGCATTAGCCATGGTCAAAAACACACACACGTACATGTCACTGTGGGTCAGTTGTCTCCACAGGCCGGGATAAAAAAAAAAAAAAACAGAGCTATGTCTCACACTTATTTTTCGTGTGAGGTGGATGCACAGACAGAATATGCTTCTCATTAATAAGAAACAGAATCATTCCTCTGCTTCTAGCAACTTTCATTTGTAAGTCAAAAAGCAAATAAGCATCTTGAATCACTGTAAAAGCAGTCAAAACTGTCTCCTGCAGATGGTGTTACATGTCAAGCAGTGTTTAAAGAAGCGAGACCATCGTAATACTGTAGCAATAGAGGTTGCTCAACAAAATGTACCATGCGAATCAACACTAATTGCCCTGCCTTGCTTATCTCAAAAAGGGTTGTTTAGCTGCCATTCATGCACAGTTTTTCTACTTCAGCCCCTCAATTCATGTTAAGCAAAGTTAAGATGGCAGCCTTTTTATTACAGCCCTAGAGTGTAATTAGCTGTCAACACTCAGCAGTAAGTTTTCTTGCTGCCACAGAAAGCCTGAACCATGCAAGAGGGACATTCTGTCTCAGCCACAATGGCACTTGAAAGTAAAGAGAAGCGTGACTAAAGACAATTTGAAAGTCAGAGAATTTACCTATTTCTAGATTTGTGTATTTTCTATCAACTGCTTTTGTTCGCTTCCTCAAGTCAACCTTTAGCATAAAAAAGTAAATGTTTCTACATGTAATGTATGCCCCAAAACCAGAATACTTTTTCTCTTTGGATAAAGCTGTTTCAACATCATATGCACAGTAGATTGGCTGCTAAGTTTGCTGTCAAACGGCGTTCTGCCAACGGAGATTTAACCTGGCATCACCAAGACTCTGACTTGGCACATATCTCCCAGTTAGAGATAAGCCAAACTGATCTAAATAGTATATTTCTAGTGAGCTTGTTAACATATATGGACTACCAGACATGATGTGATTTTAAAGATAACATTTACTGATTCTTTCATTAGAAACTGGATGTGTCATTAGAAAGCATATAAGTGGAACTGTTTAGACACATTTTACAACTTTATAAGGCTAAGAATAGCTGGACCAGAGAGACATAGAGCTTGAATAATCCTGAATAGGAAAATTAAGTCAAGGCTGAGATGGAAGTTGTTCAATATGCCTAACCTCTCTCTCTGAAAAAGAACATATTCTACTGAACTGGGGGAATGCATTGCATGCATGCATTGTAATGCAGTTTTTCTTTTAAAACACAAGCAAACAAAATAAGCCATCTACACATCCTTTCCAATGTTTTCAAGTTTATAATTCATATACACAACAAAAACAAAACTATCTTCAAGCCGGTGGTTTATGACAATAAGCACAAGTATTGCAGAGTGTATATTAGTGCATGCTTTGGCAATAGGTGTGTGTGTGTGTGTATGTGTGTGTTTGTGCTTCCTGCGACAACCAGATTGTTTCTTTACAGTGGAGAGCATTTAAAATAAGCTTGCATCACTTCATTTATACAATAAGTGTTTGTATCAACGACCAGTTAACTTTTAGGCCATGTTATTTAGGTTGTGCTGAGGAACAGCATGCAAAGAAATGAGGCTCGAAATTGTAACTATTGCTCTGAACAAAACCTGAAATAAGAATAAGTCACCGACATGCACAAGATTACCACAGGGGTGAATGTTTTGCAAAGATCACCTTGTGACATAGTTTATTTTTGTTGTGACGCAGTGCCCTAAAATGAAACTGGAAAAGAAGTTGGTGATGTAAACCTAGAGATGAATTAATGTTTTAAAACTTATTTGAGCTTGACAGCCCTTAACTGGAAAAATGGGTTAAGAAAATTAATAAATGAATGAACTTATTTGACTGAAAAAATCTCAAAAACATTTGAGTGAATTTATTAGATAGTACTGGTGATTCTGCACATGCATCATTCATGGCCTTATGAGCACTGTAGCTCCAGCTCATTCTCATCCATAGGGAACTGGTCCTGTGTGTCCAATTCTAACCTAAACTGCCTGGAGGCATTCCCATGATCAGTGTTTTTTAACTCTCCCATGGCACACTAGTGTGCCTTTAGAGATTTTCAGGTGTGTGCCAAGGGAAATTATCTTTTTGAAGAAATTTTGTCAAGAACAACTTATTATTGTTAATATTGGCTACAGAATTTTATTTTTCCAACATTGTTGATTTGTAGTGTGACCTATGATCTTTTCAATGAAAATTATGTACTTTGGCTCAGAAAAGGTTAAAAAAAAACACTGCCCAAGATTACTGCTGAATGGTAAAAACATGCCTCCTGAAGGGTAAGGGTAGATGTTTTTGTTTTAATCTTCAGGTCATATCATTCTGGGAACACTGCCACTCCAGTAACAATACCTACAACAGAAATGGATTTTACTGCAAGAGTTCAGCTTTTTAATAATTTGATTTTTTTCCTTTGTCCAGTCAAAACAAAATAAAGTCTATCCACAGCAAAATGGTCTAATATGTTTATCAATATGTTCTCTTACCTAGACTTATTCTTAAGGCTGTACTTGCTCATACTTTACACAGAAGAAAGACACCATCTGAGTCCCTACTTAAATTGCATTAAACGTATATGTCTGAACAATGCATGCAAACATGCACAAAAATATTTAAATAGCGTAATTAATCAATCATACCTTTGAATTAAGAACCCTAAATTCTCATGCTGGGTAACACCTACTGAGCATCTGATGATAACACAAATATTACCACAAGTTTTATGGTAAAATGTCAGAAATCGCATTAATGCTGTCTTTACATTTAACTTGAATTTCCCGAATGAATGGCTTCTAAAAAAAATCAGCTGAAATCTGCTTGCTAAATCAAATTGAATGCATCAACACAATAAAATCAGAGCAAAAGATACTACATCTAGAGGTCAGTGCTACGTTTACAGGAGCTCTCTTTCTTTACTTTTCTTTTTTCTTAGTGCTGCTACCACTTTTATTTAAGTGCAGAGATTCAGACAAAAGAAGTAATGGCATGCAGCTGAATTATAAATTGGCCTTATATCAACAGCATTGGGAGAACATGGTATCCATCCAAGCTCTGAATATAACCCTCACATCTGATATTGCAAACTGGAAGAACTTAGCTTAAAACGTTTTTTGTCTTTTTTTTAACCATATAATTTTACTAAAAGATTATTAAAGATTATTAAAAATTAGTACACAAAGACTTTTTACACCAACTTATTTGTTATCAACAGATGTAAATGTTGATTTTGAACAATGCTGCAACAGCAACATATATTGCAGAATATAAAGAACCAAATAGGATTAAGTTGCTCTGATTTGATTCATTAAAGTCACAGAAGGTATGGTGGACAGTGATGGCCACAAACACGCACACAAACACACACACACATTTAAATAATTAATCGCCCACCTGGCTGCTGGTCCTAATTTATTTATCTGCCAAACCAAAGCATTTAACAACATTGTTGGGTATTAATTTTAGACTCTCCAATTTCAATTGCTGGTCTGCTAAAAACGTTATTGCATTTTGAAACAGAGCCAAGGAAACAGAAGCAATATAGAGACCAGTAAGAAAGTGTGACAAACATGTCACGATGAATAAGTCACAAGGATACCTGAGTAAAAACACAGAAGATGTGAGTAACAATGCAGGTGAGAGGAGTGTGAAGTGGGCATAGAAGAGAAAATCCTGAAGATTACTCAAAAACATGCTAATGACCACTGTGAAAGACAGAATATAAGTGGACAGAGACAAGAGGGGATGAAAGTGAGAGAATGGATACATATTGAATGTTAGTGTCATGACGGAGCTTTTTCTCATTTCTATGTTAGTACATGTCATGTTGCAGCAGTGCCTCCATGGCCTAAATTTTGCCAGCTGGCAGCACACGCGTGCATGCATGAGTATGCATTCTCCACTGACACATATACACACATGCATGCGGATCAGATGAGACAGTAGTAGGATGGTATTGCCCCCGGAAAAGATGAAAACATTTTGCATTTATTAACACAACCAAGCATGCAGCTTTTTCTTTTCTGCCATGGCATGCTAACTAATTAGAGATTGCAGAACTTCCCGTATTAGTCTTTCTCAGTACTTGGAAGCACTATGTAAACACCTTCCGACCTACCAGCTCTAACAGAAGAACTCTTTGGCAATGCAACCCCTGTGAAAAAGTCAGGGTCTCCTTGTGCAAGCTTTGCAATTGTTTCCTCCTGACTGAGTCTTGTCCAATTTGATACCTCTGCCCCAGTTCCATCCACAGAAGCATAAAACTAATTTTAAAGTTGCATGAGGCAGATTAGCCTAGTTCAGCCAAGCAGTGTAAATTGGGATGGGTTAGCTAACGTCTTATGATATCAATGTCATTCTTATGACCATGAATGGTACAAAGCACTGAACAGTTACTTAGAAGATGAGGAGTTGATATACGGGGGGGGGGTAAAAAGGAGAGCATGCGGGATTGTTTATATGTCATGGGGTCATATTGGTGCTAAGAAATCAATAATCTACTCAGTGGGTATGCTAAGCCCCTTTAGGGGTGAACCATGGAAAGCATTTGTGACCAATTTAGCCCAGCATGGCAAAATCAGATGAGGACCGACAGATAAGCAGCATGACAGCGACACAACAAAAGAGAGATCAAAAGTAATATCAGCTACAGTGAAAGTACTCAAAGGGAAAATGAGAGGAGATTAAAAAAAAGATGGGAGAAAAGACTTTAATAAAGATAACACAATGACGTAGAGAGAACAAGAGTAGCACATTTGATTAGCAATTTTAAGACCAACTATCTCCGTCCACATTGCATGCTGTTGCCTCACAATGCATACAACTTCTGAAATATAACCAGTGCAGTGCAGTGAGTACCGTTAAGTATAATACAAGCATGTTACTCACCTAGTCTAGGCTGCCCTTATGGCTGGCACAGAAAAGCATAACTCCAACACACACACACCGCCACCAACTACGAGTGAGCAGAAACATAAGTAGGAAAAGAAGCAGTACAAGAAGATGGTCAGAAGAACCAAACAGCTTTCCAAACAAATCTGTCTGTGTGTGATGTGTGTGAGTTGGGTGGGTGTGTGTGTGTGTGAGGGGGAGATCCGCTCCAGTGGCGAATGGTATGGGAGAGCGCCGTCTCTTTCTGCTTCTCTGGCAACTGTGACGCGTCAGGGATTCATCCAGACCCCTCCCTCCCTCCCTCCCTCCCTCCAGTCTCTCTGTTTTCACTCATTCGCTCTCCCAATCCCTTTCTCTTTCCCTCTCTTAATCCCTCGCCTCCCTGTCGCTCCACCTCCCAATCTGAGGACTGATAAATACTTTGGAGCCAAGCACACACAAACAGGAGATAATACTGTATGTTTACAGCACTTATTTGAAAAGGTTGAATTGATTTGTTTTCTTACAAATGTCATTTTTAATTCAAATATGTTGTAGTTTCACACACTGATGCCCATTCGACATCTATTTCCAGATGCGTCCTCATCTGACTTCATGTGCAAAGTGAGCCAGTTTACTCAACAAAGGGAATTCACATATAATCAAGCATTGCTGGCTCATTGACTGCGGACTGTTTCTCTGTCTCAAAAACATACCTAACGTATGTAAAACAATGTAGAGCTGAAGTCCAGAGAGGGGTAAACATGTTCCATTTAAAGATGAACTAAAGATACGCAAAAACACAAATCTATAGCTAGGATTAAGGACAAGTGGAACCCTCATAAACATAGATTTGCAGTGATAACTTTGTATTTGGTTTTGTTAGATTTTGGAGCGAAAGTCAGACGATTTAACACCTGCAATGGTTTTGTAAGTGACAACACAGGCATATGATGCTTCATTATATTTGCACTGTATATTAAGGTTAACCTAAATGTCAAGCTTGATAAAAACAAAACAAAAAAAAAGCTGGTAGGCTGGAAATGAAATTTAGTTATAATGAAGTTTATTATCATCATTTTGACAGTGAAATTTCAAACCCGCTGTTGTCGTCCTGATCAGCAGTTTCACAACGCTGATGTTTTCCCAGTATTATAAACTACTAGGTTGATGTAGGAAAGATTATTAGAAACTTCCGTAATGAGGCAAAAAGCGTCCCAAACACACACATTTTTATCTGTGTCCTGACTCCACTCTTATATGACATGGGTCGAATACGGATTCTATGCTATAATTTCATAATTGTATGTTTTAATAATGAAGTTTAAATAAAATATAAACTGTTGGTAAAACATGTCTCTTTGCTACGTGCTTTCAGGATTTTGTTCGTGAACTTTCCTGCCACAGAAACAAGGTATTTACAAATATCACAAAGCAGGAAACCCCTAAAACTCTACTTAAAGTTAATTATATAATCTAGCTATGCATCTAGAGCACTATGGTCCCATAGCTCTAAAAATGATCCCTCCCTGGAGAACAGAATGAACCACCACATTGTCAGAGCTGAAGACCACTATTAACTGACTAACATTCAACCCTGCCGTGAACTTCTTCCACCCAGTAGTTTGCCAGACATTGAAGGCAACCAAATTAAATGCTGCTACTGGTGAACACTGAATAAGGAGGCTCTATTTCTCTTTCTCTCTCTCTCTCTCTCTCTCTCTCTCCCTGGGAGAAATTCCCTCCTCTCCCTTCATCCTCTTGTCCAACCAACATATGGTGCAGCATTATCAGCAGCACATGCACAGCAGTGAGTGTAAGTTGCCTCACACACTTGCTTATTTTAGGCATCTGAGCCTGCAGCTCTGACATAATAAAAGCATTTTATTTCCAGAGTGTGTGTTAGGATTTCACATCAAGCCTCATTTGTTCCTTTAAAAAAAAAAGCTTGTGTCCATTTGCTCAGGTAATATGGTTCATCTGGGTTAATGACAGAGCAGTCATTCAGTCTCTTCATCTGACACGTATAAAAAAAATCAGGCTTTAGAAATCAAATTCATGTCAACGGTTATAACAGGAGTTGTTGGTTAAAACCTTTTCTGAGGCATCACATACTTACAATACATAATCAACATTTTTTTTTTAAGTCTGAAC
This sequence comes from Telmatherina bonti, assembly GCF_933228915.1. Taxonomy (NCBI): domain Eukaryota; kingdom Metazoa; phylum Chordata; class Actinopteri; order Atheriniformes; family Telmatherinidae; genus Telmatherina; species Telmatherina bonti. The sequence goes on from NC_136615.1 coordinate 18,309,963, forward strand.
AAGCATTTGAAGCTATTTGCTCACGTTTCCAAACAGCAGCGTTCCAACCTGATTATACCTACCACTGATGTGATGGTTGTGTTGTATGGGTACTTTAAGATGTTTCGTCCTCCCCATCTCTTCCCCAAGTAGGTAGTACCATCCTTGAACCTCCTAGAACACAAACAAATGATAAGCGTTTGTGTGTATCACATGAAAAAGTGAATGCTTTTTTGAATGATTTTCAGGATTGAAGCGCATGCCGGCTAAATTAAAGTGAATTGTCTCAGTAATCATATAAATATCTCATGTAGGGAAACTTAAAATCACACACACACACAAAGACACATACACACTGAGTTCTGTTAGCGCTTCAGGGATGCAAACTCTGAACACACACACACCGCTCACAATGCTTATTCCAGCAGCTGATGCCCCTGCCTCTACACGTCTGTCCTATGAACCAGATGGTGTTTTTGTATTAGGATATGTACATTCACAGTTTTCTTTTGTACCTACAACATGTGCATAAAATGACATCCTAATCTGTGGAAGATTTTCCTTAGTTGTAATCCTAGTGGACACAGCTAGACACAAACAAGAATTCCAACATGATTTTACTGTTATTCATTTTAAGATACACAAGAACATTACTAGCCTCCTCTTTTGTACTAAATAACGTGGTGCTATGGTCAGTGACAATAATCTCCGTTTTAAAAGCATCTTTTCTGAGTGGAGAGATTTCTGCAGGCTGTGGGACAGGGGGGAGGATAGGCAGTGAACTTATTTAGTAGAGGGGGGGAAGGGAGGGAAAGCATCCTCAAAGTCAGAAAGGGATTTATGCCATCGTTCAATATCCCCCAGCACATGTGACAAAGCGGGAAAGAAAGGGCAAAAGGTGGAAAAAGGAAAAAGATGAAAAGAGAAAGAAGGGAAATCAAAATAATAAAAAGCACGATGCTGCAAAAGGGTGTAAACAAATGACAAGATGTGACAGGGAAGGGCAGCAGTGACCAAATAAATACCAGCACTCACGAGCCCAAATGCCTCTGAAATAACACAAGAAGACAGGAGAGGCAGACGCTTGTAGGAATGGATGAATGTGAAACAACAACAGGAGAGACCAGCGGATGTAGTAGGGAGGATGAGGAGACTGTACTCCCTGTGACTCAAAGCTAAATCTCACTAATTAGCATATTAAGCCAATAAAATATTCATTGAGATAAATGTTAAAGGAAGCAAGCTGTAAGCCTGAGTTAAATGTAATTCATTGCTTGTTAATGTTGTTAAATGAAACCACGTGGAACTTTTTCTTACTTTTTTTCTAAATTGTATTTCAGCTTCTCAACAGCTTTTCAACTCCCTTTATATTCATGTCTTGTTTAACTTTGGATCAAAGAGTCCCATTTAAAAACACATGGTTTAAAACAGAGAAGGTAAATGGGTATTTAGGCCTTGTGTAAATATATATATATATATATATATATATATATATATATATATATATATATATATATATATATATTTTTTTTTTTTTTATATAAACGTGATAAAAAAACGTGACGAGATCTGTTTAGTTGATTATTTCTCCACTTTATAAAACCACTTGGTGCAGTGTTGGAATGCCTGACTCTCCACCTTCACAGTGTGTTATAACTGGTTATATGTCGTAAGTCCAAGAATCTGCAGGATCACCATTGACTCAAAATTGTCCTTTTATAAATATATATGCATGATAAATGACGGACATAAACTAAAGCTTTCCATGGCAAGAATTTGCTTCTCCATTTGCTTCTACACTGGCCACTAAAACACGGATTTCCTTTTTAAATGTGAGTATGCAGTATGCTTCTGGAAGAAAACATGCACATCTGCAAATGCATTGGACAGACAGAGGGGAAATTAGAGCTGAATAATTAAGCAGAGAAAGCAAAGAGCTAAGAAAAGCAGTTCGAGTCTTATACAGCACAGTGCAGAACTCCTGAACTTTTGGACCCTTACAATCATCTGCTATCACCAGGGACCTTATGAGGAAAGTATTCAAGTGGCTATGTTTGTGTTTAGGCTGAGTTTGTCTTTACTATAATGTAAATTTATATATAGTGTGCTGTAACCCCTTAAAGTTCTTTAGTTTGTTATCTTCATTTACCTTGCAAAGCATTCATGATAAGCATCTTTTATGTGAAATGTTTCCATTATCTCATCTACAGCCACTCAGTTTGAGGTTACCATATGGTCATATGACTTGGAGATGTTTCTGTTTCTTTTTTATGCAACATTTTGTACAAGATAAGATTAAAAATTAATTACCATTAAATCTTTAATCCAAGAGAATGAACTGTGCTGACTTTGGTGACCTCCATTGTTTCCTACATCACTAGCAGCTGGACATTTTTGGCTTTCTGTGAAGTTTACATGCATCGTAGCACCTTGATTTAGTTGCCTTATATGTTTTCAACAAAGGTTTAAAAGAACAAACACTGTAATAAAACTAAAGACATAATGAAACTTAGAAAAAAATGCAAAAATTGATACACTATTAATTAAAACAGTGAATGAGTTGGCCGTTATAACCCCTTGTTTAAGAATTTAAGCTTTGCCATTGTGAATATTCCAAAGACAAAAGCCTCTGTGTGCAGCTTCAGATTGTATGCTCAGCATACTGCATTAGCACCAGAAATATATTTACTCTGGTTGTTTTTACCTATAAATACTTAAAGAATGTGTGTATAGTGTGTATATGTATGTGTGAGAGAGGGACCAATAACCTTCCAGTTAGATTCTGACTCATACCATGTTCCTCTCCAGTATCTAGAGGCAACACTGCTGTAACACTGGTAACCCAAAAGTGTTTCCTCCAAACTATTGAGGTCAATGGAATTCATTCACACTGAATTAAACTCTTCATGGTCTGATGGATAAGAAACACACCAAAAGACACACAAGCACAGGGAGTTGAAAAGGACACCGTTTACAGAAAACCCTCAGACCTGTAATCTCTGCCTTCAAACTTACCTTGTCTGCATCCATAAGGGAGCGTACGCCAAAGCTCATGCAGCCAAGCAGCACACTCATTCTGTCGATGTTGAAAGAAAGACAAAGAAAATAAATCAGTTGAAAAAAAATCAATAAACACCCGCGAGCAAAAGCGATGTCTTGTGGAGTTTGGGTCAGACACTTGAAATTGGTTTTCGTCCTTTTAGAAGTTTGAAATGAAAAAGACTAAATAAAAGATTTTTTTTTAAAAAATCAATGAGATATTTTTAATAACTTTACTAAGTTCTACATTTGTGTTCTTTATAGCCCCAAAGTGCCAAACAGACCATTTACAGAAAGCATGAGCATTATACTTTATATGGCATTAGAAATGTTCTCAGAATAATAGGTTAAAAAGCAAATATCAGACTTAAGAAATACTTTTTTCTTGAAATAAAACTTACTTTTAGTTATGGCTCTCTGTGTTTACGCATGCATGGTGGTGGTAGTTGAAGTGGGGACGCGCAGTTATGCATACATGAGGAGGATAGTTCCTGACAACCTCACAGCTGGACACAGGTGATACAGCTACTGATTGTGATTCAGATGGCAATCTGGCCGTCAGGACAGATAAACAGCCGAACCTCCTCCTGCTTCCACTTAGTGGAATGATTCAGCCACCGAAGGGAAAAAAAAAAAAAAAAAAACCTTCAAAAGCACTAGATAGATTCTTAACTTTTCAGCTTGTATACTTTTCTAGTTTAAATACATAATATGCCATTAAAGTAAAGTGATATTAATTTGGTGAATAAATATGTTTAATGTTGGTAAATATGAACATTTCAGTCAAGACAGATGCCATGGTAACATAAACATGGTATATTGCGTCTCTTGGTTGTGTCTCATATTGCTTGTCACAGAATCATCAGTAAAAAGATAAATAACTCTTTTCCCCGAGCTGCAGGAAAAGCAAGATCAAGCTTCTCCACCTCTGGAACCACACTTCAGATCCTCTTGAAGCCTAGTTGCTCCTAAACCAGCTGGAAGATTAAATCTCTCCAGCAGGTTCTGAGTCAGTCTCAGGGATTTGACTAAAATCAGCTGTGGCTGGTAACCTCTAAATGAAGGATCCCATCAGGCACCTTTAGTGATCGAGATCCCCGACCCGGTTCCTGTCACATGGAGGATGAGGGAGATACTCCGTTTAGGAAGCCATCCTGTTCATAAAAACTACATTACAGTTGCTTGTATTTGTGATTTATAGTATTTTTTTTTATCTTTATTCTTTCCAGAGTTTATGGCCCTGGGGGCCTGGACTGAAAACAAAAAGTAAATCATTTGTTTTACATTATGACCCAGGACCTTCTTTACCACTACAGTGTTGTACATCCACCAAATCCCAGCAGAGGTGCACCCAGCCTGCAGTCCACCTCATGACTGTTTTCCAGTAGCATACAAGATCCCCATACAGTTTGACCCCTCCAGACAGACACCCTTTTTCAGGGTATCTTAGATTTAACGGTGATGATCCAATGCAAATGTACCATAAAATGTAATACATGTATAAGTTCACTGTACTTTGTCTATATAGCGTCCATAAACATCTGACATCTGAGTGAAAATCTAATCAACCTCCAGTGTTGTCTTTTATGTCCGTACATGACAGAGGTGCAAACAGATTAATGAAAGGATCAGTTGAGTTTGGCTGCAACAGCATTTTGGCCAGTGTCCAGTGGTGTTTAAGAGGATTTGCTGAAGAGGCAACACTTCCCGCAACTTCCCCGACAACAGCAGCACAACAGGAGGGTGTGTTGAATAAGCACATTCAATGGCATTTTCAGCTGAATCTTATAATTATGTTCCAGATTAATACAGGTGCCTCAGGGCTAAAAGGTCATCCATGCAGAGATCATGGTTATGATTCTTGGCAGTGCTTGTATGTTGACTTTTGCCAAAAACCACAACACATCACACTGAAAGCTCATACGGTGTACTTGATTCTCCTTTTAGCAACGGGGTCCAAACCAGCCTTTTCCTATATTACAGCTCATGTAGCTTTACATGTGATGTAAGGGTGCTGTCCTTGCGTGCATAAGACTGGACTCTACAGGTTTAACTTAAGGCTTTTTTTTCACTTGAGCTGCTCCAGAAAGCAGCTGCCGATGGAGTTGCTCAGATGATTGCTGTTCATCAGAAGTGACAGACTGTCTGCACCGAACAGATGCTGCCTTGTTTTATTGTGGAGAATGCAAATATTGTCTGCAGAATCTATAGTGGGATCTGAAATAGTTTTGTGTGGAAGTATTTGAACAAAACATGCTTTGACCGTACAGTGAATCTGCTTCTCAATTTTTTTACTCAGCATATATAAATTGAAATATTGAAAACATATTTAACTAAAAATCCAGTTCTTGGAAACTATGCTTAGATTCATATAAACATGATGGAGTGATTAAACTAATATGCCACCAGACACAGGCTGAATCCAGCAAACAAATGGGAATATTTCAAAGTGTAATTCTACTAAAAACATTAGCTGCTACTGGATTTTCCCAATTAATGCCATGCAGACATTTGGTGTGAATGAAGCTTAGTTCTGTACCAAAATCTGAAAATCGCTCTTAATCTGTGTCCTAGAAACTGTCCCAAAAAGGTCTTTATCTTTATAATCATTCCATGATCTTAACTTTGCTGGTGTAAGACAGTCCACATGTACAGTGTCTGTAAACACCTACCTAAAAACATGCAGTATAAGGGATTTTTATTCTAATCTGCTGAGGACAACAACAATTACTTATATTGAAGTAAACAAAAGGAAATCTAGTGAATCTAACGCATTCATGGAAAAGATGCTCAAACGGTATAGAACTGTGCTCTTCAGTGTTGCCAACACACTGTAATGCTTCTTGTCTGTCCCCTCAATCCAACATACCGCAGGAAAATCTGTGACTCATTCGACCAAACATCCAGCAATGACCCTGTTTCGGCTTAAGTCTGCTGAGGCAGGGAAGCGAAAGTAACACATTCACTCTGCCAGATTCAGAGACGAGAATACAAAGAAACTTGCACAGAGACAAATACGTACAGCATGCAGCAGCATCAACTATAAAATGTCATTTAGTGGTCCAAGTAGGAGGCTTTGTGTCTATGCAAATGTTGTATACTTGCTCTGTTTTAACAAACAACTTATACATCTATAAACGTTTAACAGGAAAACTAATTACTGTTTGTAATTATGAGAATTTTCATTATCCTTTCAGTCGTCTAAATATACACACCACCTTCGTCGTCAATGCTCCCAGCATATACAGTACCTTGTTGTTGAGTTAGAGTTCCACACTGTGAACAGCAGTCTCTTATGAAGATCCTCTTCATGGACTACACTGCAAACAAGGGACAGAAAAGTGCAAAGGTGATCAAGTTTTTATTCACAAAGCAGATTCTAGGTGTGGCGCAAAGGCATTGAAAGTAAATGCAGAGAAATGAGTGAATGCAGATTTGCCTGTGGGCAGTAAACAGATACAACTAGGCATCAAAGTTAAAATTTTAACTTGAGGAGAAAATTGGTGCTCCTCTTGAGGCCTTTTTTTTTTTTTTGGTTGTTTTTATAATACCACACAGTTCAAAGTTCTGAGATCTGCTGATCTGAACAAGAATAGTGAAACTCCACTTTATTGTTAGGGTATCTGTTGCTGAGTAGCAACAGAAAACTGGGAGTTAAAAGTTATGCATGCATAATCCAGGGCAATAATTCACCAGTTCTCTACATTATTTTTTTCTCAGGCACAATAAGAAGACTTTGGAAAACCTTCCCTACATATTTACTGAAACAACACTAAATGGTGTCACCTTATAAAATGGAGTATCATGGTGGAGGAATGAATTATTATGCAAACTGCTTGAATGCTTACATGTAAAAAGTCTCTAAAAATATGGGGTTTCTACAGCGAGGAACCATTTGGGTCTTTTTGGTCTCTTTGGGATTGGAGTCAGGAAACAAGCCAACCTGAAAAACAAAGCAGAAAAAAAGTGCAAACCATTGTTTCACTGTGCTGACGGCTGGTTTTTGTGTGATTCTCAATTGCTGCACATACCTTAACATAAGAGTCACATGGCCCCTGGCACTCACTCAGCATATCCTTCGCCTCCAAAACTGTGAACACACGTCAAAGGATGCTCGAGAGTCTTTATGTTTTCCACATGTTGTTGTTTCAGTCTCACATTAAATTACAGTTTTCCTCATTAATCTATTTATCACTGACTTGTTGGTTTCCTGCCTGTCCAAACACGAGAAGTCAGATCAATGAAGATAATTGATGGTTTCAAGCTTTTATTTTTTATTCTTTTAGAGTGGTAAATGTTATTGTGCTTTCCATTCTGCACAAAAGTTCTTATATCATTCCCCACATCAGTGCCTGTTTAAAAACTGCTGATTACCATGTCACTTTGATAAATTGTGTGAAATTTTGGTGTAAAAAGGAAAACTGACTGAATCGAGTAAAACTTAGAAGCTCAAAAAACCTTTTAAAACCTGTACTGGGTGCAAATGACAAGTTCCTAATAAAGACCATAAATGCTACCCTCTAGGGGTGTGTACTGACAAGAATCTGGCGATACGATATGTATCATAATACAGGCCAACAGTACAATATATCGCAATATATCAGGATATTAGAAGCAAGACATTATATTGCATTTTTTCTTTACTAGTAGTAAACACTGAACGCTGTATAATACTGTCACACAAAATATTGTGATATTTCAATATATCAATATTTTCTTACACCCCTACTAGTCTACTAATAAGCTTACATTGGCAAGAAAAGGGTTTGTTGACATTGATCTGAATTTCTCGGAATGTGCTATAGCTATACTGTAAAACTTATAACAGCTTTCTTGCTTTTTGTTTTAGAAAAAAAAATGATATTGCTATTTTTTTTCCAGTTTCAAAATGATAATAGATAAATGAGCCAAAGGAAAAGCTGACAAACATCACAGTGTGAGAGCTGACCTCAGAGCCTTACAGCTATTCTGCCTCTAATGTTTTAGATGATGTCTCTGTCAGGCGACAATAATGTTGTGGCAAAGCCCTCAGCTTGCCTCTTGAACATTTCCATTTTCTATTTATAGGTTTTTGAAGTTATCTTTAGTGTTTACTGTATAACTTCTTCTGGACTTCGCCATCATTTAACTGAACCAGTTCTACACTGAATCAGTGCTGATGACTGCAACAAAACTAAAAGCATAACTGATCAAACAGCTGATTAAAATTTAGAGATGTTCCATTTAAATCATGCTGCTTTCAGTTAAAATAGAAATACACTGTAGTTTATCTGTAGTTTATAGCCTTCCATTTGCAAACAATAAACATTTGGGAGAGGGACTACAGCAACAAAGACCCCCAGAGTAAATAATAAAGGAGCACTACTGATAAATATGATAATATATAACGACAAGTCAGGAGAGGTTTATTAGGAGATGATGATGGGTTGTAAGATAAAATAGTCTAAAGCTTCTTCTTTTAAAAACATAAAAAAGAGGCTGCTCTGTTTGTGATTTATCAGTTGGGTCTCTATAAGGCAAGAAGCTGATAATTCAGCTGATCAGAGCTGAGATTATTTTTAACATATATTAGGCCACTACCTTCTTGTGAGAAAAGGAGTACTGCTACGTTTGGCATGTTTGACTCTCATATTTTTCCTTCACATTGACACATGTAGAGCAAGAATGAGAGGGTGCCTTACTGCAGACATAACTAGCTTGTGATAAATGCTTTAAGAGGCCATTAAGGGTTTTCAGAGGGTGGAAACTCAAGAGGAACTTAATTAAAAAATCTGCAAATTATGTAAGTACAACAAAACATGCCAGATTGGTCTCTGCTTTTATCATCACTGGAACAGATACTGTAATTCAGGGTATTTGCAAACAAGTATGTGAGTTGATGTGAGACTGTAGTTGACAGCTATTTCTGATCAACTATGGTTTCTCAGTTGAAAACTTGAATGAAAATGTAATACCTGAGAAAAATCTAATTAAAAAAAAAAAACAGGCTTTAGGTGTTTTTCCAGCTGCTGCATGTAAATAAACAGGATATCTGTAGAAACAAACAGTTAATGATAAATAGATAAGATGCCAGCTTTATGAGTTCCATGTGTTTTCTATATTGGTATGGTTGTATTAACCCTTTCATGCAGTGTGGTCAATACAGTGGACACTTATTTACAAGCTTTTTTCTTGCAGATTTATGAATGAGGATGGTATATTTGTAAATGAACCACTTTAGTGGATGTTAGTCATCCAATACATTACCACTAACTAAAGAACAAATAAATATATGAAATAATTTAACATAAATGCATACATTGTAATTACGCAAGTTTGCCTTTGTGATAAATAGGACAAAAAATTATATAGCCACATTTTTTTAAATAATTACATAAAATGATTGTGATTGTATAATATTTTAGTCGTATTTGATAGAATACATTAAAATTAATTCAAAATAATACATTCAAAATAAATTAAAATAAATAAAATAAATTCAAAATATCACAAAAAGGTAAAATATTTTTTGTTTTTTTTTATATGTGGTATTGGGTTTTTTTGTTTGTTTGTTTGTTTTATTAATGCATATATGAAAGGGTTATGTTAAGATGGAAATGCAGCTTCAATTATCTTTATGCTGTGCACATATAGTGGACTGACAATTAAGCTGATTTTGACTTTGACTTTTAATCCAACTTTAAAGTAATTTCCAAGGACATGTTTAGATCTGGTGCTGTATAATGTGCAGGAATAAATAGGACAACTTGGTGTAATCTGAAACTGGAGTAGTAATTGACCCTTCACAGAGGGATGGTAGCAGCATAAAAGATGCTGAGAGGGTAGATGGAGAACCACAAACAAAAATAGGCAGCTGTTGGGCTCTGGTTGCTGGGAAACTGCAATAAACAACCACTTTTGTTGGATCAAAGTACTCACCAACCTACTTTTTTTATCATTAATATCTGCCTGTAGCAGTTAGAATAAGGACATGCTGTGTCCCATTCAGATTCATGTGGTGTACATCATGTATGCTATACCATTATAGCTGATTTGCCTTAGAATTTCTTATATACTGTGAAAATCAAATTCATTTTCACCTGCCTGCAAATCAGGCGCAGACTGCAGTGGTTTCGTAGAAATGACCAGTAATGTTTGTCTGTATGAGCAACATTAAACATTACTCACCACTGACATCAAATCCTTCATGCTCATGGACAATTGACAGCTTGAGCTGACCTATAAAAATGAGATAAGAAAGGTTATGACAGGTTATTACTGACAGTTATTACTCAGTACGGTTACCTGTAGAAGTGAGTCTATGGTTATAGTTTAACATGGCAATTAAACCAGACTACAGTCCTCATTTCAGCATGAATGAGGAGGTAATGGAGTTGGCTACTTAAGAATCTCCAGTGCGGTGGTGCTGTGGACTGAATGAAAAAACAATCAAAACATTAACCTTCTCTGTGACAGATCATCTTACATGTAAGTATGGCTGACATATGGCTGGTTTTAGTGGAGCAAACCAACAGTCTTGAAATGCTTTTCATGACTGAGTTGATACAGAGTCCTACTGAGCTGATTTCAGTTACTTTTTCTGATAAAAGAAACAGAAAAAAGGTGGAGAGAGCAGCTGAATTGTCCAAAGAATAACCACTCCACAGGTTTTACTTTAAAGTGTTGGACCAATGTGTCCACATGAGTTTAAGAAAATCAGACTTTGGTCAAACTAGCTCAATATTTTTATATCTTTTGCCAAACACTTCAAAAGACACCTCTTACATGTTTAACAGAAAAAAAAATCCCCAGTTGGAAAACTGAGAAGAAACTGTGACAACCTGGCCATTTTGGAGATCTGGTCTGTGCCGTTTCTTTAAAAGCCACTGATTTTTCTTTTCTTTTCTTGCTTCATTTTATCAGAGTGGACCTTTGCAGAGTTTATATCCACTTATGGTATTATGGTTTGATTAAAGTTTAGAGCTACATCTGCATCATTACCAAAAGACATTGTGTATATCAAGAAAGTGTTTGCTGTTGTTGTTGTTGTTTTTCATTTGTGCTATGTTTTATATTGATTTATTCTTAATACATATACTAATATTTATACATCTAAAAAAGTTCACGTGTTATTTTTTGGGGGTTTTTTTTTAAATTTATTTTTAACTAAAAAAGACTTTTAAAAAGAACAAATATGGGTCACAACAAACAACAAATATTTGTTCATTTAACTATGGCTCCAAATTCTATTGCAATAGTTACTCATTTTATTGAGGGCATGCTATTTTGGAGCAAAGGCCTCAAAACTAGGCATTGGAGCTCAAATAGTAGTATTCCACCTGCAGTTCTGCTGAGCTCAAAAACTTTAAAAGAGCTCAAATTTTAGTTTGGATTATGCTTCTAGCCTACGTTTCATGCAAGACCTAAATCTTCATCCTGTTAGTGGCTCCCAGAATTTGGATTTCTATCTAATTTTTTATTTGTCATTTTCACTGGATAATTCACTGACAATCTAAGCATTACAATTCCTGAAAAATCATGCTGTATGGGAAAATTTTTATAATTTTATTTTACTAACATCTCATTTCACATGTCTGATATGGCTTTGTGGAGTGTTTTGCAGCTCATCACTGAATTAAACTAAAGAAGCAATAAAATTATATATGTAGTCATGATGTTTAGATATCTCCTGTAAGTAGAATTATATTTGACCTTTGAATATTAAAATATTACTTTAATGAGTCTTGGGTCAAAATCCCAAATGTAAAATAAAAACATTTCACTTAACATTTTTGTTTCTTAAAACAAAAAACACAAAATTATGAAAGAGCCTTTAAAGATGTGAAAGTTGATAAAAAAAAAAAAGAAAAAGATAATCTGGCAACAGAGAAAGCACAAGTGTATATTTTTTAAAGCACCGCCTCCATGCAAAAAGGTCAAATAGCTTCCAGTCTGTAGTAATGTTTGAATTGTATGTGCACGAGTCTGTGTTAGCACGGGAGTGTGATCTTGTTCTACAATATTCAAGGGGTCCAGTAGCTTAGATACCAATGTATTTGTGAGTTCTGACAGCTCGGGTCATCACAAATTATAGAGGCAGCTTTTCTGGGACACAGAGGATCCCTCTGTCTCCAAACAGAACCAGAGGTGGTAAGGGCATCTGCAGAGGAAACCAGGCTTCTTCCTGATTAGGTGTATTGTTTAGGTCCTTCTGTGAGGACACCCAACGGCAGATTAGGGGGAGTGGTAGCCCAGCAGTTGCAGTGGTGAGTTTGGGTCAGGAGAATGTAGGTTCAATTCCACAGCAACTGAGCTGAACCACTGTGGGCCCCTGAGCAATCCCCTTGACGCCCAAGTGTTTCCCAGGTACCAGAAACTGGTCTGGCAACCCAGTGTATCTAAGATGGGTTAAATGCAGAAACAGAATGTTGAATCTGGGATTAATAATGTATGATAAAATAACTAAAATAATAGATTTAGAAAATAAATAAAAGATAAATGATCATGGCAAAATTATGTCTCTTAACTTGGGAAATCTCTTGCAAAACTTTTTAAGAGATTTACACCACCAGAATTTCAGTGCAGAATTTTTCCCATGCTTTGACTCTTGAATTAATCTATGGTGAGAAAAGGGTTACTTTTTATGCTCACTTGTGTTTTTTATTATTATTCTTATTAATTCAACAATACAATTCATTATGAACTGCGTAAACAGATGACATTATTTATGGTATAATCTTGTGTTGAGTTATGTTCATCAACATCTACTTAAGGAACTAAAAACTCAGTTAAAGGTTAAGAATAAATTATGGCTGGAGTTTGGCATTTCAGCAGCTGCCCTCACATCCAAAATAAAGGACACACATATGCCTGTCTTTGTCCACTGTCTATCAGCTGTCACTTTCTTTCACCCTCATTTACTTTTTGTCTGCCTGTTCCTCCTCTTCCTCTCCTTTCCTGTAAGCCTCCCCATGCTGTGAACAAGTCTAGGAGACTTATTAGCCATGTTGACATGGCCACGGCTAACATGGGCTTTGTGCTACTCTAAATTACTCCTGTTCAGAGGAGGACAGTCTTAAGTTAAAATAAAGGAGCCTCGCTGTGTGATAACGCTGCTGGCACTTGGGGCTTGGGTACAGGGGATGTTTGTCGTTCCCACACTGAACTTGGCATGGCTTTGTGCTCCTGGTAGCGGTAAAGGAACAAAGTAAAAAGTAAAAACAGTGTAAGTAATATTTTCCCAGTCTGTACATGTCTCCTATAAAAGTAGTTATGAATCTTAGCCTGTATTATTGATAGTATTTCATTAAATTTGCAGTTTTTATAGATATTAGTTTAGCAATAATAGCTCCATTCAGTAAACTGTGTCCAATATTTTAACAGTTCCTCTATTAAAAATTACCTTAAAAATATAGAGGAATGTTTACAGTAGAGCCAAAAGAAAAGTCAGTTCCTGTTTCTTGTTCTGCTTTGCTGGAAACCTCGTCTGGTTCAAGCGAACACACTGTCATAATAATCTTATATTCCCAACAATGGGAATTTCATACACTAAAAAAAAGCTGCATGTGATGTCATGGAGCACATGCCTCTTAAACATTTAGTGATAGTAAATCACATCCAGTCTTTGGTTTAAGTAATGTTCACAGCCTACATGTATGTAAAAACAAACATAATGTGTCATAATTTGCAGCCAATGTGGATTTCCTTGAAAGTAAGTTGGCAAAACCTTTGTGTGGGAAAGAAAGGGCAAGAGAGTTGTCATTTCAGAGAGTAGTTGACCTGTAAGAGCAGACCATAATCCCTTTGGAAACAGCGGTTTCAGCCTCTGGCAGGTGTGATCTGATGGGGCATGGCAGACGAGACAGTGCTGTGAGTCAAAATGTGTACAAACACACTCAAGTGATGCAGAACTATCATCTAGCTATCAAACTAACCATTTCTTCTATAAATGTTGCTCATCTAAAGATAGTTTACATTTCGTAATATTGGAGCTGGAACAGATTGAGGTTGGGAACAGTGCACAATCTTGATCTTAATTATTGAACACAACTACTGGTCCTGGCCTTTTGGGGCTTGTACTTCGCTCAGTGAATACTGTGAACTAGATGCCAACATCAACATGCTATGTTCAGGCAGAGTTGATGTTACAGATAGCTGTGCAGATGTACATCTAAGTGATGTAGCTGTCAGAAATGTGTGGAACCACTGTAAATGAGCTGAAAAGACATCCTTGCTTCCTAGATAGTGGCTCATTTTACACGAACAACATCTAGGTTTTGTTGTCTTGCAGCCTCCTGGTGTACTATATAAATTAGCAGGAAAGTGTTCATGGCAACTTAATTACCTTTATTTCAATAAACAGCATGACAAGATGTGACATCTTTTTTATTCATTGTGTAAGAACTATCTCATGTCTAAGCATATTTAGCTCCACCAATGAAAAAAAACAAGCCTCCTCTCTACACTCTTCTAAAAGCCTTTAAAGGATTCACTTGGCAAAATGAAACTGATTTCTGAGTCACACAATGCAGGGTTTGAATATGTTTGCATTTTTCTGCATGTTCTTTTATGTTGTTTGTTTTTTTCTTCTTGTTATTTTATGGTTTTTCCTTGGACATTTTTTGTTGGATTATATTTGCACATCCAAAAAGTACATTTCCAAAAGATATGTACACATCAGCCTGATGAAAATGAATTTTAAAAAATTGTAAACAAAGAATTTTATGCATGCATACATAACCGTGCACATTGGTTTTAACTTTTGACTGTTATGGTTCACGACAAGCGTATTTGATTGTAGACGGGGATCTATAATCAAGTTTTATGTGTGGCAATAATCAACATTAGTCTTACAAATTATAATTATTTCAGTTACAAATATTAAAATCTTAATTGTTTGCATTTTATTTGCTTTAGTTCTTCTGATTTGTTAAAGTTTGCAATAGTTGCTTCATCAAGTATCAGGCCAGGATTTTTTTTTACAACTGTCTTTTATCAAACACTTTCTAGCAGGTTTTGTGAAACCTAGCATCTAGTACATGCAAGATAGTAAGAACAGCAAACCCATCCAGAGGCAACAAATCCCTGAAAGCCCAGATCATCGGCCTCTGTAGCAGTTCATCTGTCACTGTTACCATCATCATACTGGATGGTAACACTTGTAGCAGAAATGTGGTCAAATTCTGAAGCGAGACAGAGCAACAAAATTGAGAGAAATATGTCTTTAAGAAAATATTAATTTGAGACGCTTGATGAATTCTCAGAAACTCTCAAATGTCTAGTTTTGAATAAATTATTGTCATTTATGTGTCACTGGCTAATCCTCTATGATCAGGGGCATTTCCATCAATGGGTAAAGTTTAGCATGAGAACATTAAGAACATTAAACAAATTTTGATAACTTATGACATACCAATGTATATTTGTCATTTTTAAATGATAAAAAATAAATTTGCTTTGATTTGTTGCCAAAAATGTATAGGTCTGTTCATCATTGTCCAGTGCTTTGGCTCATTGGAAATGCACTCAATGCACCCTCAGGTGGCCGAGGTCCCATCCTCGGTTGTGGAGTCGATGTGCATGGAAGGATTTAGAGCAAGAGGGAATTCAAAATGTCAGGTTTGGTCAGGTGGAGGAAGATCAACAGAAAATCAGAGCTTCAATGTGAGAGAAGTGCAAACCTACAAATGTTTGCAGACAGAAAAGAGAGTATAATAGTAATACTGCTAAACGAAAAGGTTGTGGGTCATTTTCTTATGGACAAACACTTCTTTTTCACTTGCAGACTCAATTATCTTTAGTATACACCTTAATGTCAATCATTCACCTAAATACTGATGTTGACAATGAGTCTCTCCCTGTCTGACCTTCTCCCTGCTGACTGTCTTTGTTCGTGCGCCAGCTCAATTAGGCCACAAAGTGGAGTCACCTGCCCAATGAGACTGAGAAAAGGTGAGTCAGCACTAACAAACCGTTTCAATTTGTAGAGGCCTTGTTAACATTCCCAAACCTGTGAATGAAGCAATAATTTTACTGAAAAATGTCAAAAAGTATGTCTTCAAATAAACTCCCAGCATTCCCAGCAACGTCCAGTAGATTATGATTGAATAGTTGGGTTCATATAGCAGGATTTGAACCACTAACCTTTCAGCCATTGGACGAATTGTTCCATGCACAACCAAAAGTTGATTGGACTAATCCACACATTGCTTAGATGAAGTCAAAGGACAGTTTTCCATGTCGAAGTCTGCATCACTTTGGCTTAAAAGTGTTGAGTTTCCATTGCCTTTTTTTTATTCAGCATATTAGCTGTTTTAGCAGTCAAAAGGTTGATTTCAGATTTCTCCTTTTCCACCAAATGTTCACCTCACTTTTACAGTCATGCATAACTCCATTTTTTGCTGTGGCTTCAGACTACATTTTCAAGGTGGGTTGACTTTAACATCTTTCTTAGTCTTCACTGATTTTAGTTGTCAGCCAGCCTTGTTTTCAGTTCTTAATCGTTCCTAGACGAGTGCTTTCATAGATTCCTGCCTGACCTTACCATTCCTAACATATCCATAAAGTGTAAATAAACAAATGAAGTTCTGAGTGTTTCATAGTAGCTTTTGCGCATGATGTATTTAGCGCTTCATTAAAAGAATGATCCGTGATATATCTATTTGTTTTAACTTCAAATATTAACCAGAGTAATTCTTCAGGGGAATGAAGGTTTTAAATCCAGCTACATTCTCATCACCTTAGAAGCAGGGGTCACGTCCTTTTCTTTCTTTCTGTAACCTTGTTTTTCATTACTCGATCAATTTCAGGAATGGGATGAATAACGGGCTGAAAAAACCTTTTCAATTACCAAAAAGGGGGAAAAAGGTCACACTGAAGCTGATGACAATACCATAAAGTGTATGTGCATTCAAAAATCTCTCATTCCTTCTCACTTTACTATAAAGGGCTTTTATGTTTACTTGTTGCATTTGAAAACCTGCACCCAGCAAGGCCAGGGCAGGGGATGCTATCAGTCTTTATTTGGCAATTAAAGTAACTAGTATCAAAGAAGAGATAGAAAAAAACTGTTAATCCTTTCTCTGTAAGATTTTCTCCCAGAACAGGAGCAATTCAGAGAAGTTAGAAACTGCTGTGTGTAGGATTTAAAGTTCTCATCTGGGAAGAGCGCCAATTCATCCCATTTGATTCAGGGGAGAACAAAGACAGAATTTGATGAGAGCTGCACAAGGTGTCCTCCTCGTGTCTTTGCTGAGTATCTTTTAACAAGCTTGTTACATAACCTCCTGAAACACATTTCCTGCCAAAACCACCGAAAATGAACTCTTTTCATATCATCCTCTAATGAGGGGCACTAGATCCAATTTATTGTGTCCGTTTAGCCAAAAGGAGACACCTTTATGTCAGATGTCAATACTATTTGAGAGAAAGCACCATGTGATTCTTTGAGGGGTCTAGGAGGAATTCATCATCCGAATGACTTCATATTTCAAAAAGACCTTTGCACATGTTTAATATTTAATCATTTGAAATGTTCTGTGCACTTCAATCAAGGCAAAAAGGGTCACCCCCCTATAACACAATCATTGTCAGGTGAAAAATCTGGGAACGAAGGAAGAGATAAATGCAAAGGATACTGGACCAACAAGGAAAACTCTGGCATTTAGGCCGCACAAAACATGTGCTGATTCCTGCATCCTGTTCGCCTCAGTACATCTATGAAAGCTGCAAAAAGGGTCTTTTTTTCTACTACCAGTCATGGAAAAAGCAATAAATTACATAGCTTTTAAAATCCTCTCTGTGCACATGTATTTCTCTAGTTGTTTGACATATAAAATAATAACTCATAGCATAAATTTTGTATTTCAGGTCTGTTTTAAAGAAGGAAAAGGCCTTAAAGGAAGTAAAAGCATAACGTCTGCACCTGGTTCATCGCTGAAATTCACTCTTTGACATTCAAGAAAATCTTTTTCTAAGGGGTCCAAAGGCAAAATGTACCAAACAAAATAAGCTTTCTGAAAGTTCACAGGCAAATTTGACCCACTTCTAAAAGGGCACCACTGTCAGAATAAACTAAGAAAGAGCTCGCGTGGAAAGATCACATATACAATAATTATAGTATCACAAATCCTTATTATCCTGATCATCTTGGATGAAGTGCATAATTTATCTGGTATTTGATCCATTTAGAATAAAGCTGGTGTTTTCCTCACCAGTTTCCTGGAACTATATCTCTCAGTAGAATCTGCAGTGGTCAGACACGTTGTTGCTGTGGTGATGAAAAGAAGGAAAAAAGGAGTCCAACCTGAATTTGAGTTTAAACTCAAACAGCGTATTTGTATTATTTAAAGAAGATGTGTGTCCAATAAAACAAGGAAGCTCCCCTGAAACTATTTTAAAGACTAAAGGATAAGATTTTATTATCCCAAAATAATAGTTTCATATTTAAAAGACATCCAACACAAAAGCATAATACCTCATGTTTGTGTTTCTCTGACATCATTTAAACCAGGAAGCGACCAAACAACTGACTATGTTGTACTGTCCTGGTTTTATACCAGGGAAGACAAATCAAGCACTGGCTTAACAGTGAGCTTCCCTCTTTGTTTTTACGCAGGAATATGGTTTCTCCTACTCTCTGGGATGCTCTCTGGAAAAAAGACAATTTTATCTTTATAAATATGCAACTCTCTGGTGTTTAAAGGCCAAGATGTCATATTAATCTTCCATCAGTCACAACTTAACCCCATCATCATCCTCACTCATTCACAAAAGCATTGCAAGCATGAAATACAAAAGTCAACCATACAACTGTGATCACACCCCCTATAATACCTCATTCATATTCAATTTTCTTCACCGATAAATACTAGATTATGGATGAGGATTTAGTCTCAGTAAATAGTGCAAGAGGAGCCTCTCCCTGTTTGGATAATACCCTCCATAAATGATTCAGAGTGTCACCAAATAAGGGGGGGAAGCCTCATTACCAGACCAGGGGACATGTCACTACATCTGAGCCTCTTTGTGGTGTATGTTCTAGGACACATGAGAGAATGAGTGTTGCCAGTATCAGACTTTCATGGCAAAATCTTTTCAATAACATAAACATATTCCATTGTAGCCACTAAAACAGACATATATGAGACAAATGAGTTTATAAACAGGGGTTTATACCCTGTACGGCACCCGCTACAATAAATCTATGTCTAAAGCCTTAACTGTCGCATTAAAAGATATAGTAGTTTCTGCAAAAAAAAGAAAGATATTAAACTTACCGTGTGTACTGAGGAGAAAGGATGATGCCTCAGGAGAGTTGGTAGGGGGCTTGCGCAAGTAAACTCTGAGCATGTTGGAAAGAGCATGCTAGCTACTTCTGCGGATAGGTTGATTTCGTCTGCAGGGAAGGGAAGTAAGAAACTTGATGCCTGTTTGTGGGTGCCTGTAAGGGCACAGAATGCGTACAGTTAAGAGACAGAGGGGAAGGCCACATTTAAATACAAAAATAAAACTAGATGAGCAAACATTACTGTGCAAAAGGCTTGAGTCAATCCTCATTTTTGTTCTGTGGCAGATATTTATTGAGTTACAGTTGGGCAACATTTTGGATAACAGCTTTTAAACCAACTTGTTCCAAAGTTTTATCTATTGAAATTAAATTAAAGAAATAGTTCTTGTAAGGGAAATACTATATATTTTAGTTGGGATTTTTGTCCTTTTTTCATAAATATAAATAATTAAGCATCAAATAATCAGAGTCCCGTTCAGGGAAAGATGGCCACTGGCAGGAATGACCTCCTTATCTTTTTCTCATAAGTCACCAAAGTTGTTTCTCACAAGCATCTCTTATGCCTGTCCATATGTGTTATCTTCTTATTTTTTTGTAGATGCAACTAAATATATTGGAACAAATTAGTATTTTTGCAACAGCGCAAAAAAAAAGATTGAACTGTCATGAATTCTGCTGGGGTTGGAAGCCTTTTTACATTTGACTGAAAGTTTAAAGAACTTTAAATTATTATGGGAAAGGCTAGGTTTTTTTTGTTTTGTTTGTTTTTTTGTTTGCTTTTTAGCAAATTAAAAATTGAGTGAAGGCTTATGACTTCTGCACTGTACTGTAGACAGACAAATACTAACAGTTTTTTGACAAATATTGTTATAGTTTATATGGGTTAGTTTGGTACATTTTAAATAAATGTTTTAAGAAAATAAAAACATTGCCAAACCATTAATAAAAAAAAATATCTGAATGTTTTGCTTTAATCTTCTTGCTGCAAAAAAGACGTTTTTTGATGATAAAGGAGTTTATTTTGTTTACAGATTTTTTTTTAGTTATTGTTTGGTACAATTTGGACAAAAAGCATAATGTGGCATTTTCTGTACTACTTATATAAAAAGGATTCGTCAGTCATCTGACAAGCATTAGACTGCAATTATGAAGTTTCCCACTAGTAATTTTTTTTCTTTTTTTTACATTTTTGCATCATCATATGGTATTTGTCACTTAACATCAAGCTGTTTTCAATAAACAGTTGAACTGCTTTTATAATTAAATTAAGAAATGCTCAACAACTCGTTTAGTAAACTTAAAAGACATCTAAAAAAAAAAAAAAAACTCTATTAATTAATACCAGCACAAAAAAACATTACACAAACAAAAACAACCTACAGATACTCATTGCGCCAAAATTCAAAGACTGAAAAACATTTTTTTAATACCAGGATTATTAATCATTCAGTGTGTATTGTAGTTTAGATGCAGCTAATCTATTGTTGTGTTTGTGTGACATTAATCTAGATTACTTCGCAGCATGATTTAACACACCTCTGGGTAAAATGTGACACAACAGTAATAGCTGCACCACATGTTTGAATTTCTTGCCTAGCAGCAGGGAACCAGTAACCTAGAGATGAACTTTCAGTATTAATCCTGATTAACTACTGACACGCCTACCAAGATTGCACCCAAATCAAGCTTTGTTTGATGAAAAAAAATCTGTCCGAAAGATTTTCTTCCACTTGGCACGACGAATGTCCAAATCCAGCCCAGCAAGTAATGTGCACATGGCATGCTCACAACAGAATGTGCTCAAAAAGACTATTTTTGGCAGACAGAAATCATAGTTATCACTTTATCGTGCTTCTTGTCCCTTTCTCAGGACTGTGAGAGCCATGATCATTTTCCTTCTTCCTCTCATTCTGGGGCCTTATCAGTAACAGTGAAGGGAAAACAAAAGACTTCTCTGAAACTTATACACAACCTCCCAGAAGAGGAAGCAGAGCAGAACTTCCACACGTCAGTCACTTACAAAGACAAAAACACACACACACACTATTTAAGGCGCTAATTAACAGTTTTCATCAGACATGAAACTCAAATAATTTAACTCCCAAAACTGAATGCATAATATTTTTAATCGTCTATCTAAAGAAGACAAGCTGGCCAACATCTCTAAAACTACTTGCTGTCAACGCTGTAGACCCTTGATTAGGGCTGTGACGATATGCTTTTGTCCTGATTCAATTTGATTCTGATTTTCTGGGTGCCAATTTTATTTAAATTGCAATTCTCATGATTCTTCAATATTTCTAATTTTTGCAGACTAAAAACAGTAGCAAGACCATCTTTCTGTTGTTATAATGTCCAAAAAGATCAATAAAAACAATAAAAATGACAAGATTTTAAAATGGATTATTTCTATTTGTTCTGAAAAAAAAAAAAGATTTTTTTTTTTCAACAAATGAAAATCAATTCTAAAATTGTGAAGCAAAAAAATCCCGATACTGGATTTTTTTTTTTTTTAATTCGATTTCCCACCCCTACCCTAAATGTGCTCAGTCAAGCCCACTGTCTCTAAGTAAGAAATGTCACAAGTGCCGTAGTATTCATAAATGTGGAAACACCAATCAAAATAAATTTCCACACAAAGGTGTTTCCAACCTTTTAGATGATAGAGAAGTACAGTTAGATCTGTAGAATTTGTGCAAGACAAAAATGCTAGGAAGGTGCAACATCAGGTACAATTTGAATAAGAAGGTAATGACTAAGGAAACTTAATTAAGATGGAAGAGATAGGAAGGGTGAAAGTGATAAATGTTCCCTGAAAAGATTAATTTTCTGTTTCAAAAGAGAGATTGGAGATGATTGTACAATTTTAACTGAAGGTGAACTCCATCATTGTGGATTCAGAAAACACAGGTATCTTTGTGGAGATGTTCATATTGCCACAAAGGACAACTCATGCTCCCCAGCTTATATGAGGAAACAACCTGGAGAACATGACTTCCAACTTAAAGTTCAGTGAATGGCACACCTGGTAAGCCAAAGAGATGCACAACTAGCAGGTTACAGAAATTAAACATCATGTGTGAAGCAACAATAGAAGTTTAACTCAAGAAAATGAGAAGAAATGACAAACATTTGTTCAAATAAGGACTTCTGCAGTTGGAGCAAGAAGGAAAATAGAATGACTAAGTAAACACTAAATCAAGGCAAAATCTTCGTTTAAAAAGAGCTCAAGTCCTTCGCCTTAAGAATCGCATCAGCCATGTTTTAAATCTGATATATCATTAAGAAGTTCCTAAATCACTGCACCTTCGTCTCATATATTCATTTTACAGTAGACTGCATAGCGGTGTTGATGTTACTAACTGAACAGAACTAGCCAAAAACATATAAGTTATAACAATTCATAAAGTCTCTTAGTTCCTGTAGCAGCTGCAAGATTGTATTGTATTCAAGTTGGAAGTTCGATCAAAAATACAATGGCACAGCCTAGTGGGCACAATACATAATGCAGTAAGGTATCACCACTCAGAAAATTCATTCATAGAGTGACACATGCTGGAAGGAGGTTCTTGACTTTATTTTGTTAAAATATTTCCATTGTCCAAGATACACATATGGCTTAACTGCAATTTTCTATCTGATGTTTGCTGTATATGCTTTGATTGTAAAGCAATGGTCACATGCTTGTTTTTCTTTGTTGTTGTTTTTTGTTGTTTTTTTTTTTTGTTTTTTTTCGGGGGTATTTTCTTTTTGTTTGTTTTGGTTTCTAAATGAGCACATTAGTTAAGGTACACTTTTCTTAATGCGTCTACTCCTTCAACTTCTGAAAAATCTCACAAAACCACAAGCAGTCGGCCAATATCTCCTTTGCGACTCTAATCGACTTGTCTTATTTGCTTGTTTAGGCTTCATCCTTGATAGTAATGGTTGGAGATTCAGTTTGAATATGCTGCCTATATCAGTTTTGTAATTTATACTCAGTCCAAATAAACAGGCATTTTTTCTGTTAGTGGGATAATAAGAAAACGTGTATATCCTCATTTGAAATAAATTATTTAACCAAATTTAGTTGTGTTTGCACTGTTGCAACATATTCAACATATTCACATACACAGACCACATATGGCATATCCCTTTTTTTTTTTTCATTGTACCTTGTTTGTTCATGTGCCACGTTGTGAGAATTCATATTTGTAGGTGTTATTGAATTAATAAGGCAGAAAGACAGCTACCTTTCCAAATATTTCGATTTATTTTGTTTGTTTATTTTTTCCTGAAGTTAGGGGGAAACCCATTTTTGCACCAGGTAAGAATAAAAAACTTCACAAAAGGCAAGTAATAGAGAAATAAATGGGGAAAGAAAAATAAAAGGAAGAAGTCGTTAAACACTTTGCTTACCGGTTTATCGTTTGACTTGAAGAGGGAGATATTACACTAGAGGTGAAGGCCTCGCTTTTTTTCAGATTTTAAATATTTCACATGAGATAATTTATTAAAATTAAACACTTCTACTTTTCTTGGCGGAACAAGAGGCATCGTCTGTAAACTGAGCATGCGCGCCCAGAAGCCATGACAACTACGTTTGAAATTCTGTCGTAGTCCATGACGTATTCAACGTAAGAACTTACGTACCATTCAGAACGAGGCTGAAGTTAGCTTCCGATTCGTAGCTTCCGATTCGCAATATGTGTAAAGAGCAATTCCACTGAATTTCTCGGAAAGAACACCACATTAGACCAGGTCCTGACACAAAACTACAACACTTACACTCTTCAAACCTGGGCTAAAATACTCCACATACTATGCAGATTCAATAAAACATAGTGTCTGATTTGTGAAACCTTTATTCTATTTGTGAAAATGCAAACAAGGCTCATTTCATGACATTTTTGGCATCTGGACCACATTATACCAGGTCCTGACAAAAAAACTACAACACTTAGACTCTTCAAATCTGGACTGGAATATTCTAAATAATATGCAGATTCAATAAAACATAGTCTCTGATTTGTGAAACCTTTATTCTATTTGTGAAAATGCAAAAAAAGGCTCATTTCATGACATTTTTGCCATCTGGACCACATTACACCCGGTCCTGACAAAAAACTACAATACTTAGACTCTTCAAATCTGGACTGGAATATTCTAAATAATATGCAGATTCATTAGGACATAGTTTCTGATTTGTGAAACATTTCTTTTTTCATTCATTTTGTGACAAGCGAAATTATGGAATTTTTTTATATTGTACAAACTTTGACCCATTTGATATTTTGTTTTGCTGATTATCATCTTGTATCCAATTACAGTTTTGTAATACAAGACAAAGTCATACTTTTCCTTTCTCATTTTTAAACAACAAAATTAAATGTAAATGTTTGCATTATGTGAATCTTGAAGCATGCTTGTAATATTTCCCCATTAGCCAGCATGTCATTTTTATACATTAAGTAGTCTTTTTAATTCCACTGTGTAACACACAGTAGCTGTGTGAGGCAACTGATGTTATCACTCTCTTGCAGTACATTGAAGACAACAGTCTTTCTTGTAGTTAAATGTGTTTTAAAGTTATGAGAAAATTGTATGAGTCAAATGTCATTCTTACTTGTTTGCCCAAGTATATCTGGAACCATAACATACTAAAACATCTCTTTTATTTATCTTTAGAGCTGCAGTTGGTGAGCCTTATTTGCATTTTCAAATTGTAAGTGTTGTAGTTTTTTGTCAGGACCTGGTGTAATGTGGTCCAGATGCCAAAAATGTCATGAAATGAGCCTTGTTTGCATTTTCACAAATAGAATAAAGGTTTCACAAATCAGACACTATGTTTTATTGAATCTGCATAGTATGTGGAGTATTTTAGCCCAGGTTTGAAGAGTGTAAGTGTTGTAGTTTTGTGTCAGGACCTGGTCTAATGTGGTGTTCTTTCCGAGAAATTCAGTGGAATTGCCCTTTACACATATTACGAATCGGAAGCTAACTTCAGCGTCGTCCATTCAGACTAGTCAACTCTGGTTTATGGTAAGGGTCGTGAGTAAACAGTGCTACTTTAGTTGACTCTAGCTATAATATAACTATAATGACCACTGGACTTTAAAAAGTTCAGCCAGAGACATCTAACTTTAGTTAAATTACAAAGCTTCGTTCACCCGGAAAACAAGTAAGTGGAAAGGAAGCGCTTCACATGCTAAACATGCTTAGTAGTAACCGTAGTGACACCACAGACTTACTCTTAGCGAGGTCTCCATTCAGTAACATTATCGGTAAATAAAACTTTATGTGTCACAATGTTTTAGCACAACGGTTTCCTTTGCTGTTTTAATAAATACAATAATTATAAGTCTTGGTATTGCTTCTGTTTAGCTACATACACTCAATAGCTTGAGAAGACAACATCGATTTTAGTCCCGTTTTGTCCATGCTTGATTGTGTTATTTCCCATCACCATTTCTACTAAAGCTCCGGTCAAGTAAAACGATAGAAAGAAACTAAGGAAGCATCGTTTGAAGTGAATAATGTGAATGTGCCCATCTCTGTTGGCCATGGAGTTTGTCCCAGTGCTTGATCCAGCAGACAAACCTGAAGAAAGGATATGGTGAGTGTAGGAACATGTATTATTTGCTAAATAAATAAATAAAAAGAACCCAATATTGCATCTTGCTTGTTCTCAAAATGTATTATTGTCTACAGGTATTCTTTCATGCCCAGCAGAAGTGCTCCAAGTGTTAGTGTGGGTCACACCTGCATGTTTATTCCATCTGGAGATGGAGGAATGGGAAGAATTGTTATTATTGGGGGAGCCAACCCCAGTGGCAGTTTCTCAGAGTCCCACATGATAAATCTAGGTACCACCCTACCCCGTCACAATAATTATAGTTGTTTATGCATAACCATTTGCATGATTTACCTTTATTTTCAGAAAGATTTCATGTTATAAAGTTATGTTACCAATATTATGGAGTTGTCATTATTAAGTATATCAGTAAAAGAACCTAAGTTAATATCAGGATAAAGTACTGTGTCAGTTGTCATAGCCCATTAGTCAAACCTGTTTTATGTTTGGCTGGTCTGTCCCTTTAAGGTGAAAGTTTCGGTCTTCTAATCTTTTTTTGACAGATAAACATGCCTGGGAAACCTCAGATTGGAAGGGATTGGAAGCAAGATATGAACATTGCAGCTTTATTCCAGAGAGCCACCCACAGAGCCTGTGGGTGTTTGGTGGGGCACATCAGGCAGGCAATCGCAACTCTATGCAGAAAGTACAGCTAACAGGTAAATCCCATTTTAGATTGGCCTTGTAATCTGCCATCATTTATAGATCATCAAAAGCAATATGATCTTATTGTAATTTTGAGGATCATTCTTACTGAACTATCTGTGCTTTATGTGTACAGACAGTGAGCCTTGCTGGAAGGATGTAGTGGTGAAAGGAGAGCTCCCCAGTCCCAGGACATACCACACCAATTCAGCATGCATAGGGGACCGACTGTATGTCTTTTCTGGTGGAGAAGTGGGAGCTGCACCTGTTTTAGACACCAAGTTACATGTGTTTGATACAGGTTAGTTTTAAATTTACTTCCAGGTGAACATAGTTGAAATAAGTGGTGTTTGACAGAGTAATTTGCCCTAATTCCATCTTTATTACAGCTATAGGCTGTGTTTACAACACCATTCACCTACAGGTCATTTTATTTCTTTTGGCTGATTGAACCTCCTGGCATGACTTAATGGATGTGTGCATAACTTTACTTTGCTTGATTTGCATCTCACTGACTTTCCTCTTGATATTGCTGCACAAGCTAATGGAGGCCAACTCGCCCATTCACCTTTTTCATTAGTACCTGAAAAATGTATGGATTAATATAACTGCTCTCTACTTCAGCTTGAGCACAAATCTATTATACTGGGAAAACTGAAGACACCTGTCGCAAGATACATGAATTAGTGTGGTGGGAAAGAGTTGATATGTTTTCTCGTCTGACACCTCACACCTTTATTAAATTAGCAGTCTATTTCTGTAATGAATAGCAAATGCTTTAACTTTAGCTTTGAACATGTTGAATGTGCCACAAACAATGCTAAATCTTTTATGTGCTTCTATTGTCATTCTTTTTGTTGTTCAGTTATGCCATTGTTCAAATACAATTTAAAGTAGTTTATATGATTATCAAAAATGTATATTATGTGCAAATGTTTTCCAGTGTCTGTCGCATGGTCTCAACCAGAAACACAAGGCAAGCAACCACCAGCCAGACACGGCCACATTATTGTGGCTGTTGGCTCTAAGATCTACATTCATGGGGGAATGGCTGGAGACAAATTTTACAATGACATGTACTCCATAGACACAGGTAAGCCTGTCAGAATTCTCATATGATCAAAATTTGTTGCCAGAATTCAAGTTCACAGTAAATGTATGTTAACATTTGTTTAAAGGAAGTATGAAATGGGAGAAAATACAGACCAAAGGAGATATTCCACCTGGAGTAGCAGCTCATTCAGCTGTTGTGCTGGGTGCAAATATTTATATATTTGGAGGCATGACTGCAGATGGTGCCACCAACTCCATGTACAGGTTCAGCACCGGTACGTTGCCTTTTGAACTGATTTTGCTAGTTTAACTTGTGCGGTTACATTTCTACTTAAAATCAAGGTATTTGTTCTTCCAAAATTCATTTATGCTTTTTTCTTTGCAGCCAAAAATAAATGGATGTTAATGAAATTTGAAGGAGACATGCCAGCTAACCGTCTTGACCACTCAATGTGTTTACTTCCTTGGAAGTTGAATGGCAAAGAGAATGGAGATGGAGAGCAGGCCAACAGTTCAGCCTTTGAAACAATACATCTGGCATTTGTATTTGGAGGCATGGATACACAGGGTATCATACATAATGACTGCATTGTAACCGTTTTGAAGTAAAGATCTGTGCAGTTTTTTTCCCCCTCTTTGAGCTTATACTGAAAAGCTTGAAGTGTTTTTCATTTGGCACATTGTGCTGATGCAGTAACAAATAAGATACCAAAAGCAAGAAATAAATGCAACATGATTTCAAGTAACAGTTTGTATCAAACATTTATTTCGACACCTTTTCAGAAGTACAATGATCTGACTCAATAAATAACTTTTAGCTTTGCCTGTGAACACAGCCCTTTAACCCACAGACACCTTATTGGATGTACCCTCATACCTGCCCTCCCACCCACCCCTCCCAAGTCTCTGCCCAATCACAAAACCTTATCAGGACTGCCTGAGAACAGCAGCAACAAGCCTCGTATCCGGGCTGACGAATCTCCGCCTTCCAGCGAAGAGAACACTTCACCACACTGAAACTTACTTTAATAGTCTTTCGGAAGATTCAGTATGGTTGCTTGTTAATCGCCACCCCTTCCCTGCCATTCCTCTCAATATAGAGTCCCATCACTCAAACGTACATGATGATGCCACTACTAGAAGGGATACGGGGCGACAAGATTTTTAAACCTGCCTACAACTCATCCTTTTCTTGTTCAGGATCAGCACCCTCAGGTGGAGGACCACCTGCACTACCGTAAAGCTTGCTGATAATTGGCTGAACCACCTCCTCCAGCTCCTTTTTCTTGGCCTGGAAGTCTTCCAGCTCAGCATCTTGATGGGACTCCATCCACTCAATCTTCTCCTCCACCGCCTTCTCAATTGCCTCCTTGTCGTCATCCGACAGCTTGCCACCGAGTTTCTCCTTGTCACCAATCTGGTTCTTCAGAGAGTAAGCGTAGCTCTCCAGCTCATTCCGGGCATCGATCCTCTCCTTGAGCCTCTTGTCTTCATCAGCAAAGCGCTCAGCATCATTCACCATACGCTCAATCTCCTCAGGTGTCAGCCGATTCTGGTCATTTGTGATTGTGATCTTGTTCTTGTTGCCAGTGCCCTTGTCTTCAGCAGTGACGCGCAGAATGCCATTGACGTCAATCTCAAAGGTAACTTCAATTTGTGGAACACCACGGGGGGCAGGGGGGATACCAGTCAGGTCGAAGGTGCCCAGCAGATGGTTGTCTTTTGTAAGAGGACGCTCACCTAAAGAAAAGATTGTAGTTAGGCTTGTGCACATTTTAATGAACAGAGAAAATTCTCATCTTGAGTTTTTAAAAATCCTATTATTTGTCAAGTTCTCAATGTAATGTCTTCATTCTTACCTTCATAAACTTTAATGGTGACAGTAGGCTGGTTATCAGAGGCTGTAGAGAAGATCTGAGATTTCTTTGTTGGTACCACTGTGTTTCTGGGGATCAGTTTGGTCATCACTCCACCAACAGTCTCAATTCCAAGAGTCAGAGGGCAGACATCCAGAAGAACTACATCACCTGGAAGGAAAAAACAGATATTTTAGTGAACAAGACTACATTTGATGGCGCTTGTCCTTTCAATCAAATCTGCAAAAAATGCAACTTACCGGTGTTCTCCTCTCCAGAAAGCACTCCAGCCTGCACAGCAGCTCCATATGCGACTGCCTCATCAGGGTTGATACCCCTGGAGGGTTCTTTGCCATTAAAGAACTCTTTCACCAGCTGCTGGATTTTGGGGATACGTGTGGAGCCTCCAACAAGCACAATCTCATCTATGTCAGATTTCTTCAGGTCAGCATCTTCCAGCACCTTCTGCACAGGCTTCATTGTTGAACGGAAAAGGTCCTATAGGATTTTAAAAAATAAGTCAGATTATGTCACATTTAATTAAAACAAAGTTTGATTTTGCAGCATTATAAAATTAAGTGAATGTACCATGTTCAGCTCTTCAAACTTGGCACGGGTCAGGGTCTCAGAGAAGTCTTCACCTTCAAAGAAGGACTCGATCTCAATGCGAGCTTGGTGCTGGGCAGACAGGGCTCTCTTTGCCTTCTCGACCTCACGACGCAGTTTCTGCACAGCACGGTTGTCTTTGCGAACATCTTTGCCAGTTTTCTTCTTGTACAGCTTGATGAAGTGCTCCATGACACGCTGGTCAAAGTCTTCACCTCCCAGATGAGTGTCACCATTGGTGGCCACCACTTCAAACACACCATTGTCAATGGTCAGGAGGGAGACATCGAAGGTGCCACCGCCCAGATCGAACACCAGAATGTTTTTCTCGCCATCCTTCTTGTCCAAGCCATAAGCAATAGCGGCAGCAGTTCTAAGTTTAAATAAAAAATAAGGTTGAGAATATTACGACAAATTAAAAGAAGAACATTTTCCCTTTCTATTGATTCAGTTATTTTATCTAATACTTACGGTTCATTGATGATTCTCATTACATTTAAACCAGCGATGGTTCCAGCATCCTTAGTGGCCTGGCGCTGAGCATCATTAAAGTAGGCAGGGACAGTGACAACAGCATGTGTGACCTGAGGAAAGAAAGAACATTGATGAAGTTTCACATAATTTGGAATCAATTTCCTTTTTTTGAACAATTTTGATATTCATACCTTCTTCCCCAGATAAGCCTCAGCAGTTTCCTTCATCTTGGTCAAAACCATGGCAGAGATTTCTTCAGGGGCAAAAGTTTTCATCTGACCTCCACCAATGTCAACCTGAATGTGGGGCTTGCTCTTCTTTTCAGTGACCTTATGACACAGCAAGCATGAATATTAGTCTCATTAATTACTGATAACTTACCACTACTATCACTGTTCCTTTAAACAAAAATACCAAATTAACTCACCTTGAAGGGCAGGTATTTAATGTCCTGTTGCACAGAAGAGTCACCCCAAGTGCGACCAATCAATCTCTTGGCATCAAAGACAGTGTTCTCAGGGTTAGAGGTCAGCTGATTCTTAGCAGCATCACCAATCAGACGCTCCCCTTCACTTGTGAAGGCCACATATGAAGGTGTGATGCGGTTACCCTGGTCATTGGCAATGATTTCTACACGACTATTCTTGAAGACACCGACGCTACAGGAAAGCAAAATAAGAAGTTACTGAAGATGCTCTTTGATTGATGCACCTAATCCTTGATTAGACATCCTTTCGCTGCAGTCCATTTTTCTTTTCTTACCATGAATAGGTGGTCCCCAGGTCAATTCCGATCACAGTCCCCACGTTCTCCTTTTTGTCGTCCTCGTCGGCGAACACGGTGCCGACCACCAGCATTACGACCAACAACAGCTTCATCTTTGTTCGTTTGGTCTCAGATCTATGACAAAACCTATGGAGAAAAATTGCAAAGTAAATCAACGTGTCCTGGATATATTATGTGAAAACTTAACGCGTTATTTCATTACCAAGAGTCAAACTCATGCTCAACAGGAAGCGAAACCTGCATAAAAAATTCCACGTAAAAACGATCATTTTTATTATATTTTTATTGA
This sequence comes from Telmatherina bonti, assembly GCF_933228915.1. Taxonomy (NCBI): domain Eukaryota; kingdom Metazoa; phylum Chordata; class Actinopteri; order Atheriniformes; family Telmatherinidae; genus Telmatherina; species Telmatherina bonti. Next base: position 18,341,570 of record NC_136615.1, read on the forward strand.
CTGAAGAACTGGGCTGACTACCACTGTCTCTTCCGAATATTTTTTTTAAAAAAAATTTTTTTATTTTTATTTTTTTTAAATGCTAATTATCCGCTGATAGGCCTATGAAGCTAACCCTGCTAGCATGCTTTGCACACATGCGAGGGAAAATGCCATGCCAAGATGAGCAGGTTAAAAGTACATACTATTTTCATGTTAAATTCATTTTATAACGACTGTGCTTAAATTTAAAAGGGTATAGCATCATTAAGCTAATACAAATGTAAAAAGGTAAAACATCAGCTAGCCACAAGCTGTTAGAAACGTTGTAATTGTATAAAATATTGTACTGCTGCATCTTCGTAATTCACACACATTTCCCATACGTACCGTAAGTGAAGTACTGTCAGTTAATCAATGGCCTTAATGATGCCTCCAGTGGAACAAGCCTCTATTTAACAAGCTGCGTATTTTTTGTCTTCTCTCCAGTCTTGACACAGTTAGATGATGCTGAATGAAGTGTACTCTCTCAATATATAAGCAGTCACTTCTTGCCCGTCGTGGAGGCTAGCTATTGGCTGAGCAGCTGCTCGTTGGAACGCTCTGATTGGTTCCCCCCAACATGCTGGCCGCCGCTGATTTGTACACATCAGTTCGAGGCGACGTCAACGTCTGTGCACACTGTGCTGAAGATGATTGGCTGTTTCACTCAGCGTGTCATGAATAGGGTTGGTGCAACGAGACGCCACTCCAAAGACCGGCGTAGAGTGCTAAATTTTCATTTGTCATTCATTATGAAGTTCGTGCTTTAATTTATTTAATAAAGCCTGTTTATGATTACATTGATTGATTACATATTGAACTGACTTACACATGTCACTGGTTGACATGTGCTTGAATTTGTTGATACCGTGATTGTATCAAGTGTCGTTTTGATGATTAAAGTAATGAGTAATAGTTGTGCAGAAACTGTATATGACTGTGACTAAGTACACCAAGTGTTACATCAGAGTAATTGTATTGACTAAATATTTCGTCAGATGTATATACTTGTCTTTAAAAAAAAAAAAAGTCTGTAATCAATATGATAATTAAATTTTTAAATAAATGATTTCAGCTTTGCCTCCAAAAAATATTTCACAGACATTACACACAAATATCTGAATAATTAGATTATTTGCGTCAGCAAAATCACTGATCTTCAGCCACTGAAGCCTTAAGAGCATAAAGTTGTATAGAGTGTGATCATTGGAAGTGAAATCCTTTTTTTTTTTGTTGTTGTTTTGTTTATTGTCATTTTATCACTTAATGTAAACAGATGAAGGAAATAATGAAGAAATTACATGAGTAATTTAATGCAAAAGTCTAGTGGATGTATATTATTGTTAGTATATTGTTGTACTCTTATGACAAAAATCTGCATATTGATGGAAAACAGAAGTTATATAACATTCAAAGCATAGCTTCCTCTTTCAAGCATTTTCTAAAATAAAAAAAAACAATTTGACATATATTTTACTGATAAGCTTTATTCTATCTTAAAGCATACACTTATTTCTAGAACATTCATGAAATAATCTTCATTTGTAAGTAAGGGTGGGGCAGATTTCCAGAATATTCTGGAAAAAAGAAACAATATGAAAGTGTTTATTTATTTTTGCTGTTACGTTTAAAAACTAAGTCCAGTCTCTCCATATTCTATATGTAATCTGTTTTTTATTATTGGTCTTAATTCTAAGGACTAGGTCAAAGTAGTCTTTCACTGATATTGTTTGATTAAACAAGTTACTTGAAACCAGTTCACAGATTAAGATGTTTTGTCATTCGTTTATTGTCTAAATGAAATGAAATGAATTTTTTATAAACCCTTCATTTTGTAGGTATTTCTGAAAATAAACTCGAGAAAACAACATATTTGACATTCATATCAACATTCTGCCTAAAGGTTTACACTTAACAATTTAAAATAAATGTCACAAATCCATAAAAAGATAACATGTCAGTATTTCAATTTAACTTTCTGATTATTACTCTCCAGAATGGTATTTAAGATGTTTATAAATTAATTAAAGAGGTAACTTTTTTTTTTTTTATAGGCAAGAAATATCTTAGACTCTCCTATTGTTGCTCTAACCAATAAACTCTGAACACTGATAAATGACTTAAAAGAAAGGAATCTTGTTTCTGTGGTAAATCTAATATTGATTTTTGGTCTTCTCATGAGGCCAATTAAGATAAAGAACAATATAGAAAATCACTGCAGATGTTGTTTTTTTTTCAATAAGCCAACTTTATTAAATTGTCTCTTCCCAAAAGCTTCATGTAGACCTTTTGTTGTTATCTAATACATTGACCTTCTTTTTATTAATTTTACACAGTATATCATTTTGTAACTCTGCTTTTAAAAAGAACTTAAATTGCAAAAGAAAAGTGATTCTATTTAAAAGTAACCCAGTGTATACAGTACAGAGACTCACATGAGCACTAGAAATCCAGCATTTATCTTCAAGTGCATGCTCAGTTGTATGTCTAAATCTTTATATTACTTTGAATTGGAAGAGTTGTGCATAATCAGTATCACTAGGAGGAGTAATCTGATCTCTGAATGATGGAGGAAGTGGAACATATCAGATTCAGAAATAGTTTTAGGTTTTCCTTACATAACTTACACCAATACAAAGTGACAGAGGCATTCCTTATAAGTATTTGTAGTTCTAGTAAAAATGTAACTACTTCCGAAAATGTAACTCCAATTTAGCACTTTTCACATATAATCTGGGATTATAATGAATTTGTAATCAGATCATAAAATTTTAGCAGGCTACTGTAATAAAATGAATTTCTTGCTAACACTGTAAAGCTTGTCAGCTTGTCAGTACAGAAGACAATCAAGTAAAACAAGTGAGTTTAATAGATGTATACAGTAAATTTATTTCCAGTCACTGCAAATATATATATATATATATATATATATATATATATATATATATATATATATATATATATATATATATATATATATATATATATATGTGTGTGTGTGTGTGTGTGTGTGTGTGTGTGTGTGTGTGTGTGTGTGTGCAAGAATATATTAACCTTAACTGGATTATGTGAAGAACATAGACTGTATGGTGAAGAACCATGACACAGCGCTACAGACTTGCGCCCCCTGCTGGCAGAGATGCCTTTGGACACCTGACTGATGACGTGGTTCGGTCTGTTGACCACAGCAGCAGGATGGCCGACCAGAGTAGGCAAATTAAACTCGCTGCAGCTAAGAAAAAGGTAAAGTATTTTAAAACCAATCTTGCTATATATCACGGAGAGTGAAAATTCTATGTCTGGTTTGCATGTCTACTTTCACGGTGTTTCTTCTAGTGGTTTTGTATTTATTAACCGAGCTTGGGTGTTGTCATAACACGTAGCCCGACCTCGGGGCTGTCGCATGTCCCGCCTCTGGCTCTCACGTCGAGGCTTCACCAGGCAGGAAATATCGATGTTTCCCATGGGGCCTCTTGTGATAGCATTAACCTTCCCAGATTATGTACTATTCTTAGTTCAGAGGTGCATTCACAACATCGTATTTTGGTTAGTCAGTGATTAACTCAAGATGCTCTCTTTGTCTAACTGTTTCATTTGGCTTTCAAGTCAACATTTTAGTAATTCACTGTCAAAGCTTAGCGTGCTAAGCCAAGTTCCCGTTAGCTCACCAGCTAATAACTAGTTGGCCATGTGTGAGAGAAAAGAATGCCCCAGACCAGCCAGCCAGCTTTCTGATTGTTCTGCGGAAATTAGGAAACTTTGGGTTTCACCAGCGATGGTTTTAAAATGGTCTTAAAATGAATTAGTAAAGCAGAATTTAACACAGTTAGATGGGCGTAATGACGGGGACTGTTTTGACAGCTGACACCTCTCTTCCCTGTCCTGCTTGGTGGCTTTGCTAGTTGTGTTTTTAGGCTGGTGAGAAGGATAGCCTTGTCAACTGTTAAATGTTAGCTTCAGAAAATGGCTCGTCAGCATTGCTTCGAGCCAACTAATTTAATGAGTTAGTGGTATTTACATTTTTCTGCTATTTCAATTGTCTCAAAAACTGATCCAGTAGTACACCCATTACTCCCCTGGGTATCTTCTTTTCAGTCAAATGTAATATGTTGGTGGCTCTTAGTTTCCAACCCGATTCTTTTTTGGTTTTGACCAAGAAGACAATCAAAGAGAAGGGAGGTTACAGTAGATAACATCATTGGCCACAGCTTGTGTCCTGATCTGCATGGATGCACTTACTAAAGCATTATAGTAATTTCAGTACTGCATTTTGCTGTGGAAGTGCAACAAAGGCACATATATAACGTTCTTCACCTCCACACTATGTGGTGCTAACAATAGGAAGTTATTACATGTATCTGCTCTTTTCTTCCTTCATGTGCTACTCAGCTGAAGGAGTTTCAGCAGAAGAGCTCCCCCACTTCTGTAGGTGTAGAAAAGGGCGGAGGAGCAGGGTCCAAGAAAAAGAGAAAAGTGAAGGGACCAAACCAGTCCAATGCACCTTCAACAGACAGAGATTCTCCAGACAATGTAAGTCTGTCCACAGATTTTTATTTATCCTTGTTGGCCCAATCTGTTTTTGTGCTTGATGGTTTGTCTGTGCCCTCATGTCATTTCTCAAATGAGTTTGAAAATGTTTTCTGAATATTCTTTTCCTGTTTTTGTTAACATTGTAGTAGTATTGCATTAAGATGCTGAAAAAACGTGTTTCTTTGTAGTATAGCAAACATAGGTGCTTAATGAAGAAACTGAGATGCTTTTTAATGAAAATTACTTTTTTGTTTGCCTTGTAATGATCTTACCTGGTGCAGAGCAAAAACTATTGTCACTTGTGAAATTATACTTTTTATCAGGTTGGCAAATGCTCTTCTTCCTATCAAGAACACACATGCAAAGAGTACAAGCTAAATGGCAGCAGTGTTTCTATATTGGCTAGGAGTCAGACTGAAAACAGTTTTACACCTTGAGTGTTTTCTTAAGTGTTGAAAATTTCCATGAGATACAGATTATTTAATGAGAAAACATGAGTTCATATCTATCTGAAGTCACATTTAGCTTTATACTGGAGATGTAATAAGTTTCTTATGTTGATCTTCATTTTGATACATGTCTATTTTTATAGATGGCATATAAATATGACTATGAACAATAACGCTATTGGATATAGTGTTTAAATAATGACAAAAACACTAATCACTTTATTCTCTATTTGAACACCTGCTTGCTCTGTGCTGCATGCTTCAATGTATTTTTGGACGTTCTTTGTATAGAATTAACTATGATAGAATAATATTGATCAAATAAGCAAAAAATATTTTTACATTTTTTAATTAGACATCATATTATAATCCTATACATACGTTCTGAAGGACCATTGCTTTATTGTTAGTGGTTACCAGTTTTGAGAAATAAATAGAAAAAATGTCTGTTTTAATGGTCCATAATCAAATGGAAAGCACAACTTGAGAACCAGTGTGAACAGTTTTCAGATGGCAGGTGCGTGCGTGACTTGGCTTTGCTTCCTGACATTTGACCTGTGTTTGGACCCTTTATAGAGACAGCTGTCACTTTGCTGCTCACCATTACAGGAACAGTGGCTTTAGTCTGCAGCATGAGTTAAACTAAACTAAAATGGATTCAGTTATAAAGTTTTATAGCATTTATAGAATGAAATCATATCCCATGGCCTGGCTTTCACCTTTACTAAGTAATTACCAGTGGGTTTACTTACTCTTTTCTGTCCATATGTACACTTGCAGCCTGTTTATGCACCTTTATGCCCGCGTCCTATGTCACAATTGTTTTTGTTTCCCTGCCAGTTCACTAACATTCAAACTTATCCCTAACTTAATTGTAGTTAGAAATTTTGCAATTCCGCTTTGTTTATCAATGGAAAAAAATTCAACAGTCTACATGTGTCATTTGCATGATATACTTTATATTTGATAATTGCAATAATAAGTGCAAAAAAAGACTCGATTAAAAGGTTACTGTTCTCTTGAACAAAACAGAGTTTTCTGCATGCTCACTTCTCGACTTCCTTCTTTTGGTTGCGCCTTACCTCTCTGTCTCTTTTATTAAATTGCTCCCTATCCTGTCTCATCTTTTTCTCAGTATTTGTTTTTTCTTCCTGTAGTTTGACAGTATTCTGAAAGCTCTTAGTCAAAGCAATGGAGTAGTCCTTCCTCCTTTTGGAAACTGTCAGGTGAGCCTCTGTCTTTCTCCTCAGCATTTTTTTCTTCTCTGCACTCCTTGCTGTAAATACCTGCTTCTCTTTCGGTATTTAATAACTTGGGACTGGATCGTCTTTCTTGCTTTTATTAATCAACCTTACTTTTTCTTTCTGTCACATAGACCAAAAAGCATGGGAAGACTTTTAAGTACAAATTCTTGTCTTGGCCGTGTCCTGTTTTAGATGTAGATCAGGAAATGACAAACAGTCAAACATCTGGAGGTTTTTTGTAAAAGTTCATCTGAGTCTGTGATCTTGAATAGATATTGTCTTATGATGGTCATTTTAGATGTGTGGCGTTTGTGGAGTTTATACATGACTGTGTCTCATGGCATTGTGCATTATCTAGAAAAGAACACAATCACTGCTGTTACCAGATGTTTCTTCACCTTTTTTAATATGATTTTAATTATGGCAAGTGTGTTTTTGTGCAAATACTTCATCAAGTTTGCAAGTTGTTTTGGTGGTCTCTCTGCTGCTCTCAGCTGTTCGTGTTGAGGACAATAAATCAGTGTGTGCATTTTTGTGAATGTGTTGTCCCAGACCTTCGCTGACATGGAGGCTGTGGGGTCTTCAGTTCCCCAGCTACCAGAAGATTCAAACAGCGAGCCAGATCGTGGCTCACCCGTGTTTAACCTCACTAGTGCTAACGCTGCTACTAACCCCGAGTCTGTCAGCCACGACACTGACCCACAGGTGTGTCCCTCTTTTCTGTCCCCCAGCTTATTTGGTCTGTGCTGTTCAAAACCGTATCTCTGTTGTTTTAAGTATGTCTGGCTAACATGCAGCATTTTCATTATAAGCCGTTGTGCACTGACTAGAATGTTTGAGAAGTTCCTTGTCATGTTTTTTCCATGTTAATTGTATTAATTTGGTGATGTTACTGTGGTGTGAAATGACACAGTTTTTCTCTTTTATATAGTCAGTCTGTCATTCAGCATCTGTCCAGTTCAAATGTATTTCTTTTTGTAACACGTGTCTCTCTATGCAGGACTACCCTGATACAAACGGCAATGAGAGTTTAAAAAATGAAAATAGGTGGGTTTTATTCATTTTTCATGTCTATTCTTTATCCTTGTTACCTTACATCAGTAGTGTCCATCTGTGGTCATCAATGGCAACCATCCTGCAGGTTTTTTATATTTATGTGCACCAACACACCTCACGGAAATTATTGAGTTATTATGCCGAACAGGAACTTGGATCCATTTAATTTGAGCCAGGTGTATTGGAGTCGGGAAACTTTGAAAACTTGTAGGACAGCAGTCCTCAAAGACTGACTTTGGACACCCCTGCCTTGCTCTATCAAGTATAGCATGATTGGCTACAGTTAATCAGTGCACCCTAATTAATGCAAATGTAAATCCTTGCATATGTTGCACCTTTGTCTCCATAACACCTGGATACTATTTGGGAACACAGTTTGACTGCACTGTCTTGGTTGTGTTTATTTCAGTGTGAACAAATTTAGCACACAATGGCAGCATACTTAGCTGTCTTTCTTATAAGTGTTATTACACAATTTCTTTGTGGAGGAGGAGTTCAACTACTATAACATACCTGCATGTGGTTGCTCATCATGTGACATGTGGGTGACTGTACTAATACATGTTCATGCTTGTCATCCTGCAGACCGCTGTCTTCCACAGAGAGCCTGCGGCAGCTCTCACAGCAACTGAACGGCCTCGTCTCTGAGGTACACCATGAAGACATGCCATTGTCAATGCTGCATCTTTCTTTCGCATGCATTTCTATGTCACGTGATGTTAGGTTTTGAACAATGACACAGCCAGTGTACACTTTCAGCCAGAGTGTCTATTCTTGACAAGGGTGCAGTGGAAGCCTTTGCAGTATTGCCAGGCCATCTCAGTGTCCTGAAGCACACTGGCAGCATCAGGTGGTTGATTAAACCAGTTGAATGAACGGTAACATCTCTCAAATTAGTTTAATTTTACACGGTCAACGATGAAACAACAAAGTCTTTGTCTTAAAAGATAGTTACTCACAAATTTTCAGCATGTTTTCGTCTCTAAGGTACTGTTGCACCACACTGTAGAAAGATGCAACTCTTATGGTTGCTGAACTTATAATGCCCATCAGCAATGAAACAAGTGATTGTATCAAAGGCATTTCATCAAGCACGCTCATGGCATTAGCCTCAAATTCTTGTCAGGGGGAAATGTAATCATGTTGTCCTTTGGGTCTTTCATTGTGGGTGTCTTTTTTTTTTTTTTTTTTTTTTTTTAAATAACAGACTGAAATATTTCAACCAAAATATTGAGCCTCTCAAGGAAACTCATTAATTGTGGTATATTTATGTTATTTCAGTCATCTGCACCCTATGTGAATGGAGACAGTGCACCTTCTGTCAGTGAAAAAGAACTGGAGGTACGATGGAGATCTAATTATTGTAAACAGTTTTTTTTTATGCAACTTCTTTTGGATATTTTAAACTTGAGCTGGAACTGAGTAAAACTATTCAATAGTATCTTAATGTCACTTAATTTACAGAAAGTAGAAGCATAATTATATTGGATTCACAGTGAAGCCAGGCCTTCATACATGGTATTTTACCATGCTGTGCTAGCACATAAAGTGATGAGCTGTCCAGTATCAGTGTACTGTGCTCAGAATGGATTTTCTCTCGAACCACTTTATTACTTGTAAATGAATACTATGCTGACTTGTTTGCCAGCTCTCGGAAACATTTGACTTCAGTTTTTATTGCGTTTTACACCCAGAACTCAGTAAGAGGTCCCATTTTGTACCTTTGTAAAATTTATTTTAAACATCTCAAGGACTCCCTAATGTGAGGAAAATTAGATGTCTAAGAAGAATGAAATAATGGATGGGGATGAAATACACTAAATAAAGCTTCTATAATCAAAAGAAAACATACTTACCAGTATCTGTTTTGTCATTTATATGATAAATGCTCTAAGCTGAAGATGTAAATTTAAAAAAAAAAACACACTAACAAGTGTTTGTTTTACCCATTTGAACTTTTCAATATCATCTTTATCACTACTGCACCAACATTTTACTTATTAATATTGGGTTTTTTAAACTTGCATTTTATAAATTGTATTGACATATTTATGTGGGTCCCACAACTTCTAAACTGGCACAACTGGTCAGTTTCATTGTTGTAATTTATTTTGATTATTTGCATCACTCCATCACTTGTAACAGTTCTATTATTTGCTTCCATGTTAATAATTCACATTTAAATATTTATCCTCCCTCGTGTCCTTTGTTTGACTTTTTTCACTGCACTTATTTATTTTATTTTTTATTTTTTTCTTTCCCGGATGCATGTGTGCACGTGATAGAGTCAGAACCAGGAGCTGGCAGCTGCCCTGGAATCCAGCAAGCTAACAAACTCTCAGCTGAATACCAAGCTAGACCAGCTGGTAAGAAGCTGTGTGTATGCAGATTTGTCTGTGTAGCATTTACATTGGTGTAAACCCCATCCTACTTTCCACAATTATTTATATCTGTGCATGTATTCTAATGCATTTTGCACGTCATCTTGGGCCACCATAACCTGAAAGTCATGCTTTTTTTTTCTCATTTGTTTATTTTCTTACTCAGGGTGACTGACATTTCTACATAGACCTTTGGTTGTACATTTTGGCCGGGGTTGTCATAACCCAGCAGCTGATTTTAAAGGCTTGTCAAGAGAGTTTAGCAAACTAACCACAATATCTGCAAAGCTTTAAAGAAACCTATAACTATAACTTAACATCTATAACAAACAACTTTTCTCGTTTTCAGTTCTTTACATATCATTATTTTCATCAGCTGCATGCAGAGGAGATTTTCTTGAATTTTGAGTATGTTTTTTTTCTGGGATCCACCGGTGTAACAATAATGGTGAAAATTAAACAGATCTTTTCTGAAATGAAGCTAACATCATGTTGCTTTTCCAGGCACAACAAACTCAGGACCTCACAGATCAACTACAAAAGGTTGGAAGCTTCATTTTTCTCTCCTTCTCTCTGCGTGTTCATTAAATTAGCTGGTCTAGTAGACTTGAACCAGCGGTACCTTTGAACTTTAGATTTTTCTGGCCTACAGGATCGAAAGGAATTTGAACAGAGATTCTCAAAAGAGCAAGGAGCCATGAGAGAGCAGTTACAGGTAAGTTTCTGACTCAAAGCCATGAATTCAGTTTATGTGACAGTATATTTTTTTCCCCATTTCTGTGGGCTTATCAAAACTGAAACCCTTGGAAAAGCAACACATTATATTGTCATATATATCAGCGAGTGTTTTTAGAAGTGTGACCACAACTTTCCCATTCCTGCAGTCATGAGCTGTATTTTGATGAACTTGTGATCTAATAATGGACTTGTTGTATAATCAGATGACATTATTTAGTTTTTAGGGGGAAAAAAGGTGCTCTATGTTCATATTTCTTCCCCCAGGTGCATATCCAGACCATTGGTATACTGGTGTCAGAGAAATCAGAGCTGCAGACTGCACTACAGTACACACAACACGCTGCACGACAGAAAACAGGTGTGTGTGTGTGCGCGTTTTATAACTTTGGTAAAATATTTGGTAGCAGTCACTTACTGTGTCTTCCACTCTGGGTTTGTATTTGAATGTGTATAGCTGAGGCAGAGGAGCTCAATACCCGTCTACAGACAACAAAGCAGAGAGTATCGGAGCTGGAGCGAACTCTGTCTTCACTGTCAACACAGCAAAAACAGTTTGAGAAGGTAACGGAAGTAAAATTAGCTGAGAAATACTACATACAGATTGCAGTATTACATAGATAAGTTTCTCGTCATTCAGCCATCACTTCACAGATGCATTGCAGATGAAGATTATGGAGCACAAGTGAAACAGAAGCATTAATATCCTAGTATTAACAACTTAACACAGAGTGGCTATTGTAGAATTATAAATAAAAGTAATCATTTAGTACTGCACTTTGTTGCTGAAATATGGTGGTTGGATAAAAGCTGTCACAGAATCACAGCTTGTCCTACCTTCTACCTGAAGGTAGGACAGAGTTGCTGACAGTAGTGGATGGGAGCTTGGATGATGTTTTGTATCCTAGACATGCTGTGCTATTTGACCAGGACCCTAAAAGATTGCCGAGAGACCCCAGTAAATCCTGTAGCTTCCCTTACCACTCATGAGATATTACGACATGTAGCAAAGTTGAAATCGCCGGCAATCATAGAAATGGTAGCACACATGGAAGCATCCTTACTTTCTAAATTTCCGAATATTTTAAATTGATCTCTAAAATGTTCTTGTCATTGTGTCAGAAATTCATGCTTTTATTTCTCTGTCCAGCACAACAAAGAACTTGAAAAGGAAAGAGACAGTCTGAGACTGGAAGTGTTCAGACTAAAGTAAGTCATTTTACCCAAATATATGCAAAGAAATGTCTTTCTTAAAATGTATTTAGCAGAGGGTTTGAAATGTATCGCTTTGAATTTAAACATGATATATTCATCTCAGCACGTTGTATGTAATGCAAATGTTTGTGTGTGTGTGTGTGTGCCCTTACAGCAATTTGAGTGAAGAGACAAAGCAGCAGAGCTCGGAGCTGTCGGAGCAGTTAAAGCTGAGTACACAAGATAATTCTGCAATGAAAATGGAGCTGAACGATCTTCACAAGAGGCTCGAAATGGCAGAGCTAATGTTACAGCAGGTCTGTTACAATAAAGGAGAACATATTTACACTTCACAGACATTTAAGGTCATTTTAAAAGGTCATGTTAAAATAGTTTTATATCCTGTTGTTACGCTAAAGTCAATGTTTAAGTTAGTTTGCCTAATATGGCAAAAACAAGGATATCATGATGCCATGATTCTCTTGGGGAAACCCAGTATGGTCTCAATCTGAATTCTGGCCTTTACTTGATGTTAATAGTGAAACCAAATGTTTGGGGATTTTTTTGTTTTTGTTATAGTTCTCGACATTTCTGACATGTTTTGTTCTTCTGATTTACCTCTAGTACTCCAGTCAGTCAGATCCCAGCAGTCCCAACCAGCAAGTCCCCTCAATGCTGGAGGAGAAGCAACACCTAGAAGCACATAATCACCAGGTGCACGAGGGTCTTTCTCTTCAAGTTATCTGTCTGTGTTGATATTTGCAGTGCTTCAGTTGGTGCGTAGTCTTAGAGTGATTATTATCCTCTCACTTTTGAAGCTTGTCTAGTTTTTCTTGTGTAGACAGTGCCATAATGACTTTAGAATTTTCCTCCATCATTCCATTAGTCATCGAACATGGAGAAGCTGCTTTTTACATACCTTGTTATGCTCTTATTGTTGTTGTTAATTGTTTTGTGTCCATTAGGGCTGTGGACACTAGGGCCCACACAGTGTTAAACATAAATAACAATGTTAAACAACAACAACACACACAGTACAGAAATAACATGTTTACAGTTTCCATTTCAGTATAACAATTTGTATAAATAAATATCTAAATACAAAGAAAAAGCAGGTTTTAGCTGTGACGAGATCATTTTGGCCCACCAATCGGCAAGCAAAAAATTTTGGGCCCACCTCTAGTTGCCAACCCCATACGTGCACATATATGCGTGTAAAGTCAGCATTAGTCAAATAAATATCACAAGTAACTAAAGTGCCTATAACTGCATGTACAGAGGAGCAAACAGGACCTCTAAAAGAAAGGGATAAATATCCTGTAATGGTACATTTAGTGACAGATACAAAATCTGTGATCAATATGCGATTAATCGCAAGTTGCTTCTAGACATTATGAGATTAATTGTGATTAAAAATTTTAATTGACTAACAGCCCTAGTTTCCATATATGTGCATTGCACTAGATGGCCTGATTTTAAGTACTTCAAATTACTTTTATCTGAAAAGTGCTATATAAATCAAGTTTGATTTGATTAAACTACTTTTAAATGGTTTCTAAGATCCTGAATAATTCTAGCCATAAAGTTGTGTTTAATTAACGCCAAGAACTGTGGGGCCTTTTTTAGCTTCAGGAGTCCATTGCAAAGCTGAAGACTGAGAGAGACCATTATGCAGAACAGATCCAAGAAGAGGGCCGTGTGTGGAAGGACAAAACAGAGCAGCTCTTAGCTCAGGTAAAGTTACATCTTCATGACTATGTTTGCCTGTAGACTTAAATAGTTTTTTTTCCATTGTTGTTTTTGTCCTAATTGATGAATCCCTTTCTGTTAATGAAGGTGTCTTTGGTGGCAGAAGAAAGAGACAGAAACATTAATAGAGTCCAAGAACTGGAGGCCGCTATTGCAGAACTTAAGAATGCTGCAGGTGAGAGGTGTACACAGCCTTCATCTGGGCTTTTTTTAAAAAAATTTTAGAAATTAAATGTAGAACTTTTAGTAGAAAAATATGTTTCCTTCTCACAGCCATATTCAAATGATTATAGTAGCTTTATACAGACAGAATACTTCTGAAAGAAAACAAACAGTGCACTTATTTGTTTATAATAACATTACAAACAAATAAGTGAACTCTTATAAAAATGCCAGCAGCATATAATCCACATGGTCGGTAACCAGAACGATTGAAGAGGACAGAAACAAAACCAGTCACCTTAGGATTTCATTTTAGCTTGGTTCGCTGTTATTTTACTTCTGCGTGTATTACTTTATTCCTTTGAAGTCGAAACAGCATTTTAATGACTTGTTAGACACATCTGAACTCATTTCCAATAAGTATTTCACCTTTTGTACACCAGCTCTTTCATAAGCACAAGAAACATTTCAAATTAGCTCAATCAAGCCAAGTAATTTATTGTCTATAATTAGAAACTCAGTATTTCCCATGGGAACTTTTTTTTTCTCACTAATTTCTGCATTTTCTCATGCAGAACATCTTCAAAATGCAAATAAATCACATAATCACATAATGACAGCAAGTTTTAATAGGTTTCAATTGTATAATGAGATATTCTGTGTGCTGTTTCAAACTTTTATTATAGGCCTTTCATATGGTAATATTTGTGTAAATACAATATTAAAAGTTAGGTTTTACCTTCTGATGCACTGTCTGCACAAATATACGTAGACACAAAGTACATTAATAGAATATATAGAATTACTAGGTGTTTCTAAACAGCTGAATGATTTTAAAGGCTGTAACTGATTAAGCTGCTTTAGTCTGGTGTATTTCTCTATGTTAAACTTGTTCTGCTACTCTAGCACTGTTGTCCGTGGAGAAAGCAGCCCAAGATGATGCAGAGCCTCAGCCCACGGGGCCATCGGAGAGTGAGCTGGCTCTGCAGGAGGCTCTGAGTAGTCTACAGCAGGAGAAAGAAGCTGTTATTGCACAATACCAAGCACAGGTTTGCCTGAATTTGTTTATTCTCTAAATATCTTTTATTTACAAGAGAATTTGAAATACAGTGTTTTCATTATACATGTCTCCCTAGCATTTTCAGAAAAGTACTAATTGTTTTTTTTTGTTTTTTTTCCCTTTTCAATCTTACTGTTGTGTTTCTCTCAGCTGCGAGATAATGAGCAGCTGAGCCGCCTATGTGCAGAGCAGGAGATGCGTCTGGGGGAGTTGGAGCGGCAAGTGGAGGGTCAAGCCCAGGAGGCAGAAGACCGGCGGCGCATGTTGGAGGATGTGCAGTCTGACAAGGCCACAATTAGTCGTGCACTCACCCAGAACCGTACACTGAAAGACCAGTTGGCTGAACTACAGAACGGTTTTGTCAAACTGGTGAGGCCAAACTCTTAACTTCCCACCTGTAAAGCTGGGATTTTATCATCGTACTTTTCAGTATCTACTCTCATGAATACATCCTGACGCTCATATTTGTTCTAGCTTCTTAGTTGCTCTTCAAAAGTTAATGTTGGTTCATAGCCTTCGTGCTACTGTGAAAATGCTCCATTAAAACCAAATGATGATTGATTAAAACTCTTTTATAATGATAGACTAATGAGAACATGGAGCTGACTACTGCCATCCAGTCTGAACAACACGTGAAGAAGGAGTTAGCGCGCAGAATGGGCGAATTGCAGGAGGAGCTGCACAATGTTAAAGAACAGGTATGTCATTTTTTTATCTTCTTCTTCTACACAAATTGGCATCCAAATTTGTTAATCAATGAGCCCGTTGACACACACACACACACCAAAAGTCTGATCAATACCTGATTTAGGAGTTTATGAAATATTTCAAGTGGTCATGTATACATCCAAATTTGTTAATCTGGGATCATTAAACAAATTATGAGAAACACATGTAGATTTCTCCCTGATTTCTTCATGCAGATAGACTACAATGTATGATTTGTTTATTTATGAAGTAGTTTTACATCAAAGTATGTGAAAACAGCTGCATGACTGCTGTCCTTCAGCTTTTTTCGCCAAAGCAATACCAAATTCATATATTTTAAATAAAATTCAGAACAGCTTTGTTTTTGAAAAATACTGATAAAACAAACATCTACAAGTGATGCTGGAAAACCATTAGAAACTTCAGAAACATGGACCATAGTGGTACACAACTGTGACAAGGCACCTAAATGCCCCAAATCAGCTTTTCTCACGAAGATACTGCCAAATTCAATTCGCAAAAAATAGCATGAGTAATGTAGCAAATCTTTTCCAAACAATACTCTTTTGCCTTGCATTTCGTCATATGCTTCATTGCAGTGTGTATAGTGGGATGGATGGGACTTGACTTATTTATGTGAATGAAGCCAGGGCCTGAAACTTAACATTCACCTATAAACTATGTAGCAGCTTTGTACCTTTCACATCAGCAGCTAACATTTTACAAATGACAGGAAGTGAAGTACACTAAAACAAACGTGATTATTGATTGGTAATGTAGACAGATTAAAAAATAAATAAATAAAAATTTGTATTTCAGAAGTGAATGGAAATGTGTCATATTAGATTTGAACTACTGCTGGCATTACTCCCACGTATCTGATTTTAATGATCATGTAAACTGACTCTTTGTCAGTTTTTGGTATTGATGTTCTCTTTCATTTCATGGTCTCCAGCTGGAGTTGAAAGGTCAAGAGACTCAGGGTCTCATTGAGCAGAGGGATCAGTTGGCAGCCCATCTGCAGCAGTATTGTACCGGGTACCAGACCCTGGTTTCAGAGAGAGAACAGCTGCATCAACAGTATCTGCAGCAGAGCCAGATCATGGACCGGCTGCAGCACGATGAAAGCCATGGCCGTGCGCAGCTGGAGATGAGCTACAGTCAGCTGAGACAAGCGCAGGTGTGCATTTCCTAAATGAGACCATAGTCATGTCTTCTCATAGCCAGTCTTCTGTGAACAGCAAATATGAACAAACTGCTTCTTGGGATCTGTTGGTAGTTACATCTTGTTTTTTATATGTTTTTTTTCTTTCTAAACGTAAACATCATTGCTAATATTCTGCTATAGCTACAAAGGCAAACTTAGGCGCACACATCAGACGTCTCACTGTCAGTGTTCATGACGTCTTCTGTCTCCTCATGCAGGAGCACTTGGAACAGTTAGTGAGAGACAACGAGCAGCTGAAGGCAGAGGTGAAGGAGCTGCTCAACAGCTCAGCTCTTGTAACATCATCCAGGGACCAGGGTAAGTTGTCTACGTCGCTGGTGTGTTGGTGCTTTCTTCCTCATTGCTCATGTGCAGTCATATATCTTTTACCTTGTCATTAAGGAGATGGAGTGGAGAGCCAGTCTATAGAAGAAAGCCCAAAGGAGTCCTCTTCCATAATGATCCCAGAAGACTTTGAGAGCCAAAAGGAGATGGTAAGGAGGGGGATGAAAGTTATTTTAAAATACTTCATACAAATCTACTTCCTCTGTTTATATTTCCTCTGTTACACATTTTGAATTCTCAAGTCCAGCATTTACATGTCATGTGTAATGCCAGGGTGGATTAGGGATGGGGCGTCTGGTGATATAGTGGACAATCTTAATATTAGAAATTATTCTTTTTTGAAAGAATTGTATAAACAAGAAAATTACATTCGGTCTAAACTTTACAGCTCCAATTAAACCAAGTCTTATTGGAAGCACTACATATCTTCTCTTGTTTTTTTTGTTTTTTTTTATATATAATAAAGGACACTTTCAGAATGTTGGGCAGCTGGTATCTTATTCTAAAGAAATTCTACTAGTTGTACTGATACAAATCTTATCATTAAAAAAATAAAACTAATGACAAAAAGGTTGCAGAGATCTTGGAGCTGGGCTATAAGCACATAGAAACCTTGAGTTAAACAAACAGGATTTATATCCTGTAACCAGTTGCACTGCTAATCATGATTATAAGTTCATGTAAATCTGTGCAGAGAGATTTTATTCATGCTTCAGGTTGTTACTGTGTTGTTTGCTTCGCCTGATTTCCTCATGCGGTATGTTCTCATTGATACTTCATCTTTTACCCCAACAGGAGGATTTTATCCGTGGAGCTTTAGCAAAGTTAGAAGCAGAGCGGGATGAAGCCAAGAGACAACTGGAGGAGGAGCACAGGCTTCACATGGCAACCCGGCAACAGGCTGCTGTAGCCCTCAGACTGGAGCAGCAGCAGCTGCAGCACAGCTACAAACCTTCTTATGAACATGAACATGATCACAGTCATGAACACCACAGTCGCTGTGAACACAGTCATGAGCATTCAGGTTTGTTCTCACATTCTGTGATCAGCCCTGACAATTATTAGTACAAGATGAGAATTGTGTAAACCTTAACTGTACTCTTTCTTCTTCTTTACCAGAAGGAAGAGTGCCAGTGGAAGTACACCAAGCCTTGCAAGCTGCAATGGAGAAGCTTCAACAACGTTTTACCTCCCTCATGCAGGAGAAAGCTGACCTGAAGGAGCGGGTGGAGGAACTGGAGCACCGCTGTATCCAGTTATCTGGAGAGACTGACACTATAGGTCAGACGATGCAATAGCACAACAAACCTTTTGATGTCTTGTCTTGAATTTTGACTGCACAGCAGTTTAGGTTGTGTTTATCATCTAAGTACACAGTTATGATGTTTGTGTTTTCAGGGGAGTACATTGCCCTTTACCAGAGTCAGCGAGCCATCATGAAGCAGAAACACCAAGAGAAAGAACAGTATATTAACATGCTGGCCCAGGACAAGGAGGAAATGAAGGTATGTTCATGTCATCTTTTGAATAAATGACTAATTTTCTTGTTTTATATGAAATAATTTAATTTCTTCAGCTGGCATTGTTCATCGGTGTGCTGATTTTGCATCCCTGTGTCAGGCAAAGCTGGCAGAGCTGCAGGATCTCGTGATGAGGCTGGTTGCAGAGAGGAATGACTGGTACAACCGCTACACTGGAGCCATAGCCAGTGTGGGAACAGTGAGCCCTGACCTGCTTCCTGTCGGGGAGGATCACACTCATTCAGAGCCGCAAGCGCACACAAACCCCGAGCTTAGAGCTGTCAATGGAGCAGGTAAGCACAATTAGAGGCGCCAAATCCTAATCGGTGCCAAACAAATAGCATCAGCTTTGGATCCAGCTTTGGTCAGAGGTTAAGTGATAGAAATGCTAAGTTAGAGTCGTGTTATTGTTGGATTCCATTAGGTGCAGTTTACTTCATTAATGGGACAAAACACAACAGGAAATTAATTACTGCAGAACTGTAATAGGTTGTCATTAATTATTCCAGATGTTTCTCACATATTTTTTGCCTTTTTCAAAGTTAAATGCAGTTAATATAGCTTGTTTCTCTTAATGTATCTGCCTCTGTTGTTCTGTATATGTAAAAAAAAAAAAAAAAAAAATTTGTGGGAAAATTGCAAAATGACTGTTTTGTGTTACCCAAGTAATATGACACACACAAATTTCATTCCAAACATAAACCATCCTGCTGTGTTCTGTCTTTACCTTTCTTTGCAATATAAATGTTTAAGTATATAACATAGTTCAAATAGTATTTTTGACATGTGTATTTGTTTTATCTGCTGCAGAAGCCATGGAGGTCAGCCCTCAATCCGAGCCTTCCGCAGGTCTGGAGGCGGCCTCAACCCAAATGCTATCATCTGGGCCTGTTCAGACTGAGTCCAAGCCTCTGGTGCCCAAAGAGGACGGCACAGCCCAGCAAATCATGCAGCTGCTCCAGGAGATCCAGAACCCTCAGGGAGCTCTGAGATCACCCCCATTCCTCGGAGAAAACCCCTGCATCCCCTTCTTTTATCGACCTGATGAACAGGATGAAGTCAAGATTCTGGTGGTGTGAGTTGCAGGTGTGATTGAAGTTTGCGTGTCTGTGGGTGTGCATGAGCGATCTTGGATATGTCTTGAAATGTGGGGAGTTAACCACATTTGTAGCTTAATGTTCATTTAAAAAGAAAAGAGAAAAAAAAAAGAAACTTAGGAAATTTGACATCATCAAAGACAAAACCTGGTCAGTGATGTATAGAAGTCTTTGAACCAGTTACATTTAAAAAAAAAAAGCCCCTTTTTTGTTTTTGGCTTTCAGCACCAGTATGTGTGCGACTAAAACGAAAGGTTTTCCATTGTTTTATGTTTTGTTTGTCACAGTGAAGAGATAATCAGTATTCCTAAATGCAATTCGATTACTCTCCTTTTTTGAATCTTTGAATTCCCATCTCACACATGTGCAATAAAGGGGCTTTATATCCTGCCCCTTGCTGTTCAGATTTAGTGGGGTTTTTCAAGCGCAAATCTCAGTTTTAATTCACTGTACACATGCCAAAAAATAGCATCACATTTGAATGTAATAACACAAATATTTAACTGTGTGTGAAATCTGAGGAGATGTGAGCAGAAGGGTGCAGAGAAGAGGATATGAGGTTGGATGGAGTAGCTACTAAATGCAGAAAGATGCAAGGTAATGTTCAGTCAGAAGAGGAAGTTAGTGCACATAAAAGCTTTTAAACTTTAGGTGCCGGTTCTGTGTCGAAGCCATGAGCTTGTTATGTTACACAGCAAGTTCAGGAAGATTGAGAGAGGTGTTGCTGATTGGTACTGTTCCTGTAAACTACCTTTTCTTTAATGTTTGTTCTTCCAACACTGAAATTACGTCATGCATTTACACTGTTTCATGTTTATAGTTGTGAACTATTTTTTGTGATGATGTTTCATACATCATCCTGGACTGAGAAGTTGCCACCGTTACAAGCTGGTGGTTGATCATATTAATTGAGGGCATAGAGGCAATTTAAAGATCCCATGATGTTAGAATATGTAGTAACAGAAGTTATGAAGGCAAGACTGTCGTTGAGTAGTGATGCAGCTTGGGTTGCTGTGCTTCACGCTGCTTTTCATGCCATTTCTCCAAGCTGGCCCCATTTTGTCTTCAATAGATATTAAGATCTACTAGGTGCTCTGGGGCATTTGGCTGGCCTCATCACATAGACTCTATTCAGATTCCTGCCAGCTATGTCATATTTATTTTTTCTTTAGCCGATTTAAATTTCATTTTATGGGGTCTTCAGTTAAACACATTGACTAATTGATAAGAGCCTTTTCTCTTGTTACGCTTACCTGTAGATTCACATATCGAAGGTGAATTAATGCACATCGTTAACAACTGGACTGTGACTGCGCAAGTGTGTGTGTGTGTGTGTGTGTGTGTGTGTGTGTGTGTGTGTGTGTGTGTGTGTGTGTGTGTGTGTGTGTATGAGAATCCAAATTCCCTTCAGCCAAAATTGCATCTGTTTTTTTTTTTTGTCTGATTTTGTTTTAGTTATATCATATTATAGATACAATGATAAGTATGATTGCACTAAAACTGTAAAAAGCATCTCGTTTGGCTGCGTTTTCTCTGGCCAGTCAGACAGAGCCTCTCAGCTTCAGTGGGTGAGGGGGTGGTGGGGATCCTATGAAGCCTTATATCTGTGCCGAGGATTCTCCTGGATTCATCTGACCGTGTGTGTGTGTAACTGTGCAGTGTTGCACCCTGAGGACAGAGCAACTCCAAAAAGTTATGTCACCAGGTGAGGGACCAGTCAGGATTGGAGAAAACAGACGACCCTCTTTACAAGTCCAGTAATCAGCCGCAGTAGATGTATTTTTCTTTTTTCTTTTTATGTTTACATTGTGTAAAGTAGTTTGAGCTTATAACACTCGGTATCTTTTGGGCATTAATAAACTGAAATGAGAGAGAATCCCAGCATCAGAGCCGATGAAATATTTCTAATAACAAAATAACAGATTTGTGTCCACAAAGGTAGATTTGCATAGATCCCTTTTCCTTTATAACTAATAAAAGACCCGTAGAGGTATTGTTTGCCTTCTGTTAGAATTTGAACCTTTAGACCGTCTCATTCATTTATTCAATTACGAAATTGCACACTAATATTTATTACTTAAAATATCAAATTAGAAAGACGTTGTGACAGTGTTTGGTATGAAGTGCGTAGCAGCCACATGTGCTTGTTAGTGTTGGCAGATAAGGCGAGCAACGGCTCCTAAACTGCAGCACTTTGATAGTTAACGCTGCTTTGTTTTGAGTAAATTTATCCCATCGTTCTCTTTTTTCTGAATTCTGTCACATTTTGGCTTTGAACATGCCACAGATTTAATTTATTTTTTTGTTGTTTTCCCTTTACTTACATTGGGAGTGGTCAGACCAAGATATAAACAAATTAAAATGTAGTTTGTTTTTGTTCTTTTGGGAGGGGGCTTGTTTAATAGAAATGAATTAATGTGGATAAAATAATTTCAGATGCTTTGTAATTCACTGCTTAAAATGTTACGCGTGGTTGAAACAAAGGAAAAGCATTTACTGTCTTTACTGTAAAAGAGGTGGTGTATATACTGTAAGTGTGTAACATATTGTATATTCATAATGCCTGGTGTGTGTTGGGGAGAGCTGCTCTGCCATGTTTACTGGCAGTGGGGATTGTATGTCTGTTCATGCACAGTTAGGGTTTTGGTGGTTACTGACTGGCTGTGATTTAATACAAAGATTGACAATAAAGAAATATTCTATTTATTTGAAATAAGTTAGTATTCCCACTAATCAGTTTTAATATAAACTACGAACGTAAGATTGGAATGAAGGATCATTGAGAGACTTGATTTGAGTTCTCCTTCTGACAGAAGCTTTCTGATTTTTTTTTTGGAGTAATATTTTTTTCTCCTTTTCCTGAATAAAACTGATTGAGCAACTTAAGCAGTCTGTGTCAGTTTAATACTGTAATAATTCAGTCTGTTCTGCAGTAAAAGGCACATTAATGTCACAGTTAAGAAGATTAAAACGGTTGTCATTGTTGCTATTTAACATCCACCATGCAAGAAGGCTGAAACTGAAGCAGCTACATGGCATTCAAGCACCGTGTCTTTACCCATCAAATGCCTGGAGAACCTCTAAAAAGTAACTGATACATTTACAGGTAACAACAGGTAACATCTTGGATTATTTTAACCTGTTGATCTGCTGATTTTCTCAATCATGTAACAGAAGCAGAGTTTTACTTCTGAAATATTTTCCCTTGTTGCTTGTCTGGAATTCAAGCCCAACACATTTTAGAGGAACATGTGAGACAATATGCTTAACGGTATTTAAGGGCAGTTTGTTGCTTTTAGATTTCCATCATATGGCTTCATTTTAATTCATGGTAAAGTAATTTAATATCACACCACAAATCTTACATTACAGAAAGAGTATTAAAGTGTAGGACAGATAATTTTTATCTAACCTTCTCAGGTCTATCAAAATAGCATTTATTAGCGTTTATTACCTAAGCTTCTTTATTATAATCTATCAATGCTATTTATAAGAAGAAATCAAATCAACAACTTTAAGCAAACACTTGTTTTTCTTTTGTAAGATATTTAATAGAAGGGAAATTATTTCTGGCTGTATTATTAATTTTGCATAAGGAAAAGAAGCAAAAACATTTTTCATTATTGGATCTGCTTATACCGACTGTCTTCCCCATACAGCAATGCACAGAGACCATCCAACAGGAAGGTTAAGTGTTTTATACAATAAGTCAGGATTCCTAAAAAGTACATTATGACATTGCATGTGAATCATTAACAGCACTATCAGGCTTGGTGGAGCTACATCTTGTTTATTTGACGTTTTCTTTGTTTTTTCCTCTGGCACCACTGCAAAAAGCATTTACTCAAAAAGAATATATTCTTGTTTGCAGTTAACCTACTGATTATTCACTTTGCAGTCCCAGTTGCTCTACTGGTTACAAGTCTGTCTTAAAGTTGACAAAACACTGGAATCTTGGGAACCATACAAGTTGCTCCTCTGAGGATCAGTTTGCACACACACACACACACACACACACACATATATATATATATATATATATATATATATATATATATATATATATATATATATATATATATATTGCATTTTCTCTGTCCTTTCACGTATATTTATGTGATTTAAAGCAACATTATGGTATATTTTAGTTTAACAACTGTATGTAATGAACACAAAGTTTTTCCATTGTAGGTGTAATGTTAAAGTTTATTGCATTAAAGTCTTTAAAAAAAAAGAAGCTACACTCATTACAGTACACTGAAGTTTTTAATGTGTCGACAGAGCACAACAGTCCCACAGGTTCATTTTCAAGTTTCCTTTACATCAGTTTGAACAAGATGCAGGACATGTCTGCTGCAGGAGTTCACACACTCACACTGTCCGTCCCTGCTAGTCTATAAATACAGAGGAAAACAAAAACACCCTCTTTGCTAAAAGCAAAGGTATCAAACAACCTGTCAACATTCAAATACATCACACAATGGTTTTTTTTTAAGCTTTTCAAATATTATCCCATTAACCATGAACTCTTATTCGGAATTTAAATATTCAGCTGTTTCATACATTGTAGACTAAATTCTCTAAAGAGTGGGAGTACAAGTCAAATAAGATGCACCACATATATACATAATAACACATTAAGATATGTCCATAATAAACTATTCACTGATAAATAAGTAGAATATGCTTTGCTGTTGCAGATGTGGAGTCCAAAGATGCACAAAGGGTCACTGGAGTTTATCCTTTAAATGACTAGAACGACAGCATTAGTGACAAAGAAAATTTTCGTGTGTGTGTATGTGTGAGGGTTGTGGGTTTGCGTTCAGGGTCAAAATACGACACGTCACATTGACTGAAGAGCTCAGTGGTAGAAAAAGGGGTAAAAAGATGGGCTAAAACTTAGTAATGTGAGGGTGAAACACAAGGAGTGTGTGCTAGTTTTATGCATAGACTTGGGTTGTTTTCATATATTCACTCACCCCCGTGACCACTGAGAGAAGGAAGAAAAGAACAAGGGAGAAAAAAGAAATAGCAGATCATCAACCTGGATGAAATGCTGGATGCTTTCCTGTCTGTATATGAAAACACTCGATGCATAATGCAGTCAAACTTTGGAGCCACAAGGTTGACTTTTCCCCATTCGGCACCTCAGTCTCTCTGAATAAAACGATGTTTAGACCCACCTAACAGTTGCATCAAGGCCACAATTTCCTTTCCTTGGGTTTTATTATGCCCTGATTCTTGTCTTACAAGGATCCTGCAGACTTTTACGGATTTGCCTTCTACTGTTCTGCCATATTTAAATTCTGCCTCCAAAGGCTGAAACAGTAATCTTTTCTTTAAAAAGAGAGGATGAAAGGAGGGAGAAAATACCACGGGAGAAGTTGTTTTATGTTCGAAAAGAATAAGAAGCCATTCTGTTTATTGCATAGGTTCAGTGAACGTCTAAAAAGCAGTGCTTTTGCCTTTATTATTTCAGCAGAATAGCTTGTGACAGTTGTGTAAGAAAGAGATGTTACCTAAAAAGTTCAAACAAGCTGATGTAATAATCACAGCAGGACTTTCTGGAGGCTTCAACAAGTAAATAACAACTACCACCTGTCCGGCTAAAACAGACAGATGAGGGGAAAAGGAAGGATGAAGAGCAGCTGCAGCAGCCTCGGTGTGTGTGTCTGAAAGTGGTGATCTACTCCTCCCTCATTTCATTCCTGCCCTTCTTTCTCATGTGAGTGAAAGAGTGAGTTATAGATGGATGGTGCAACATAAGAAATCAGTTAGTCTTAGAAGAGAGAAGGTAAAAGTGAGACTGGAGGTGTTTCTTCTAAAAGTCGAACGGTGGGAGGGGGCTCTCAGGGCAGGACAGCCCACCCTTGTTTGGCTGGCTGTTTTAGTGGAATAGAAGAAAATAAAGATTTTATTTGGCAAAGGGAATGGTTAAAAAAAAAAAGACCCCAAAATCATTTAAGCGAGAGTAACAGGAAGAATCAAGAAGTCTATCGTCATCTAGAACTGCTGGTTTGGCAAACTGCAGGATAGACCAAAAGCTTTAATGTGCAAATAGCACAGCTTTTCACAAGATTAGTTTTCAACTCGACCAGATGAAAAAAGATTTAATTTAGTTGTCTCGCCAGTGATTTTAGGGGGGCACAACCACAAAACCTGAATGCAGTTTTAAATCGGCACATACCGAGTTGTGCAAATTCTGTTTCAGTTCAGCTTGCATCAACCTCCTTAAAGAAATACTTCTCACATGACTTGTATCTGAGCTCAGAACCTGAGATGCTGCAAAGGAAGAACTCACATTTCTTCGCAAAGTGCAGAAACATGCATTAAGGTAGTAAGTCTCTTTTACCTAATTAGGAGAATAAGTGAACTGAAGCATTTTTTTCATATATTTTGACATTGTTTTGCTGCAAAGCCAACTGTTATTCTTTTGTCTTTTAGCATGCCAGGCTGAATCTCAGAAACTGTGTCTATGATGCAAAACATATCATTTCTGACGAAGTATTTCTTTGAAAACAGTAAATAAAACAGACAATATGCAAAATGTTGTGAGAAAAATAAGTGAAGATTCATTAGAAAGCTCAGACGTAGCATCATGCTAAATCAGCAAATGTTTGCTCCTCTTATAAAAAGGAGGAGAAACATCCTGCATGTACTTGCTTGGATATACCTTAGATGTGTGTAACCCATTTGTTTCTCACAATTTCATTGTGTCTACAGTTAAAGTCAAAGGGTACGACATGTTTTTTTTTTTTTTTTAAGTAAGTCATGCAAATGTGTTTCAAGTATTCTGCATCTCTGTGTAAAACAGAGGTGGGGGGGGGGGGGTGAGAGTGAGCTGGAGGTTGGGGGGCGAGGAGTAGGAGACATGGCTTGTTATAAGGAGAAGACAGGAGAGGGGAGCTGGCGCAGGTCAGACGAGGCAGAAGATGAAAAGAGGGTGGCGCTGTTGTCTGCAGGTTGCTCATCCAGAGGAGGAGGAGATGGGTGGAGGAAGGAGGAAAGAGCTCAGAGGTCTAGTGGGTTGGAGAGGGTGGGGGTCTCCGACTGGCATGGACACAAAAACACAAGGACAGACACAAAAAAGAGAGAAGGGGTTGGGTTAGTGTTTTCAAGGTGTTTTGTCTCGACACACCTTGTAGGTTTTTAGGGTTTTCCATGTTGCAGTTCATAGACAGGAATACTTGAGTTTCACAGACATCATCATTTACAGCCAAAGGAAAAAGAAAGTAGGCCGACTTTAAAATATCTGAGCGTAATATGGGAAAAAAATCTGCTACTGAATAAGATGAACAAGAATACACAATATATTCCACTTTACAATTATTCATTTGTTAAAAAGCAAACTAAAATGCAAAGAAGTGTGTAGAAAACAGAGTCTGACTATGATTCAGCGGCACTGAATTTATTCCATTTCACAATCAACCATGTCCCATAATAAGATTTCATTCGGGTTCATTATAGTCTGGTTGCATGATCCGACTTCAGACAACTTTTAGCCATCAGGCTCAGAGTACTTTGGTATTCAGATGAAGGTAATACTTGTCTCAGTGATTGCAAACAAGTCTAAATCAGAAGCTATCTACCTCCATGTTTGTCAGCTGGTATCAGGCATTTGTGCTGAAGTGTTGTTTGATTGGTTGACGTGTTTTCATCTGTTTAAAGGAGTCAGTTTCAGAAGTCTTGCCCAGATATAACTTTACTGCCATTTTCAGTTTCTTTCTTTTTTTTTTAAGACAGAAAATGTTTTTCTCTTTTTAACTTTCCTAAAGAAGAGGACTATTTCAGTCTTTTTTCTAACTGGCCTGTCATGAAATTTGACATTAAACATCTTAACTGAGACCTCTATAGACCACAGGGCAGAAATAACTGCTTCTCCTTAGTATGTTGGTTGCACACATGTAAATGTCTTAAACTGCTACAAACTTCCAAAATATCAGCTTTTATAATGGTGCTCAGACTTACTCAAGAAGAAGTGATTTTTTTTTCCAGAGGAACTGATTAGATGCACTTATATCCCTTAGTCTTTTACACACTCCTTCTGCATTATCACATCATTTTAGCTCAATAAACAAATATGTCATACGATGTTGATATCAGAGTGGATTTACTTACCTAATAGCAAAGCTTGATTACAAGATTGTGTTTTTTGTTTATTCCAGAAGTGTGTCATCTTACTGTTTAGAGTTAGTACTTTCTTTATCACATGGCTGTATGTTAGAAGATGTCACACGGATGAAACCCAAAAGGAAAACCACTATCAGGCTCAATTATTGTAGTGGCTAAAAATGAGCACAAAGGAAAACTGCAACTGCATATCAGACATGTTTACATATAGTAATATGCAGTTTTAACGATACAACTGATTTACAATACTTTTCTTCTAGTTTCAACAAACAACAGAGACGCAGTTAAAAAAAAACAAAGGCAGGAGGCCTTTCCTGTATTCTCAATTTAAAAGAAAACAAACAACAAAGCTGTTTCTGAAGAGTTTTGGATATTCTAATGAATCCTGTTTAATGGGTTGCTATGGTGAAATGAAAAAGATATATATATTTCCTATTCTGTTGCCAAGTTCACACATAAATGAACTCTGAATTCACACAGCCCATGCAGCACCGTGAGCAGAAAACACGTAATAGGAAATGTCATGCAGCAAAAAGAGGATGTATGAGAAGTCTGAGAAGCTGTTGATGGTTATCATGATGATGATGGCAGACGATACCCAACATACCAGGAACGTTAGTCCTCATTGTTCAGTGACAGTGATTCTGCAGGGGGAACCATAGTCATGTGTGACAGAGGTGAGGTGAGAGAAAGACCAAGAGGAGGAGGAGCAGGAGGAGAGAAAAGAAGTGCAAACAGTTTTAGCGCCAGGACTGACCAACGCTGCGTGTGCTCAGCTCTTTTTTTAGGACAACTTCTGAAACAGGGAAACAATTTGGATATTAAAAGAAAATAATAAAAACAAATTAAATCAGTGCTTTTCAGCAATATCGAGATTCCAAATCGTCAAGATTTTTTCTTCCCAATGAGAGCATTGCTCAGCCACGTTGGTGTTCTCTACAGTAAAACAGAAATAAGTTGCTATTATGGCAGCGGGTTAGCTTCAGTTAGCTGGCACACAAACACAGGGAGGAACAAAGCAAACCTGACAGGAGCAGAGGCACGAACGGTTAACAGAGACCAGACGGGAAAGCGTTTTGTGATGTGAAGGATGAACGTTTGAGCTTGTGTTGAGGCCGTTTCTGTTAGTAAGAGCTGAACAAGTCAAGGCGATTGTAAAATTGTAGTTATATCACAAGCCGTGAATCTATTTAGGATGTACTACCAATCTGCTTGTCTATATACCTATCCTCTATCACAACCAGCAAGCTCTAATTCCATTTACCTCCTTCATCCCCTCATCAAGGTGCCTTTACATCCCCCTAACATCAAAATATAAAAAATATTGTTTGCTTGTAAGATTGTCCTTACAGGGTGTGAAGATGCTTTATCTCATCCCTCACCTGGGTACACTTGGGGGTGCGCGGTTGGGCCGGGAGGGCACAGTGGGTGGTGGCCCACCATGGGGGTCAGGAGAAGCCCCAGGGCGAGATGGTACAGGGGGTCCTCCAGCAGGGGGAGGCCCAGGTGGTGGTCCACGAGAGCCTGGACGGGCTGGTGGTCCCGGAGGAGCCCTGCGGTTTGGAGTTGGACTGGTTGCTGGAGACCTGGTGGAGAAAGCAGAAGGGAAGAAGAAAGTTTGAAGAGATAAACCAGCTACCTCATTTGACTTAATCTGCATTTACTGGTCAAAATCGAACAGGTTAAGCGAGAGTTAACAATCTTATGTCAAAGGTAACTGACTCGGCTACAGACCCCAACCATTACTGATCATTTCAAGAGAAAAGGGAAGCTTTATAAACAAAAAAGCTCTATTATTGTATCTGTATGAGAAAATATAACTAATTAGATGAGGGGAAAAGGCAGGTTTGTCATCAACAGGCTATCTGCTGCCACCAGCCTTTCCTCTCTTGTAACATACTTTCTCTGTCCATCTATCTTCATTGCGACTAACCTTCCTCCAGAGCCGCCCCGTTGCACCTGCAGCCAGGAGTCATCCACAGGTGGAGGCATTGCTGTGGTCACAGTAGACGTACTGATGTCACCGATGATGCTGAGCGCTTCCCGCAGGGCGTGGTACATCCTTAGCATCTCATCACGATGCTGTGCCTGCTCCTGAGACTCCTCCATCAGAGAGTTCTGGTCGCCGCAGGAGTACAGCTGGGCCAGCAGCTCAGCATTAATGAACTCCTTTGTCTAG
Organism: Telmatherina bonti; assembly: GCF_933228915.1. Classification (NCBI taxonomy): domain Eukaryota; kingdom Metazoa; phylum Chordata; class Actinopteri; order Atheriniformes; family Telmatherinidae; genus Telmatherina; species Telmatherina bonti. The sequence goes on from NC_136615.1 coordinate 18,371,337, forward strand.
ACACACAGAGAGTAAAAGTGTTTGATTTGATATTTGTAAGTCTGGGTATCACATTTAAAAATATTGCTGCATCTCCTGATGACTCACATTGTTTATCATAAGATGCATGATGGTCTTTGGCATCAAGTCACGCACAGTCTTATTCACAATGGCCATGTAGGAGTCAACCAGGTTGCGAATGGTCTCCACCTGCCGCTCCAGCTGAGGATCCATGCTGTGCATGAAGTTTTCAGAGCCATTTTCATCCCCACCATCACTCTGTGGGACACATTTTAAAGAGTTTCAGAAAGCAGTTTTTGACTGCTTTTTGGTTAGAAAACCTGCTTTGTTGTTCATGTTTAAGTCATGTAAAAGTTAAACAGGTCTGCTTCACGTACAGTGTGTCTGTTTCATACAGAGATGTGGAGAAGTTCAAAGTGAAAATGTCAGATTGGTGGTTTGGTTTCTATGAAACATGGCTGCTTATCAGGTGTCTGGTGGGGCCTTGGGATCCAGTGCGAACAAAAGGAAAAAGCAACAGACTGAAGCTGTTGGTGTTTTGAAGGAATTTGTACTTTCTAAGTCTTATACGAGAACATAAAGATTACAGCTCTACTAACACTAACAGACATGTTGACAGCCAAACTGACATAAAATTTATGATGTACACATAATAATTAATACTAAACTGAATTCCTTTGAGCTTTATTTTTACGTGATTAATTTCATTCAGATCTTCTGTTTCATCAGGCAGAGGTGAGACAAGCTGAGCGTGTCACCAAGGAAACAGCAGTACAATCAGTCCACACAGGACCTAAAATGTTGTGCTAGTAGTTGTGACTGCGAGTCGGGCTATTGGTCAGGTCTCATGCATTTAACAAAAGCATCCCTTCATTTGTGCTTTGAAACGGTCTAGATTTGTTGATAAGTAAGGATTAAACGACGAGGAGCCGTGCATTACATGGTTTTATTGCACGACGCGGAGTCTAGTACACCACGACTCAGTGCATTTAAACCATGCAATGCATGAGTCCTAGTTTTTTAGTCCTCTTACACTATAGTCACACAGAGTAAAGGTTTTATAACAAATTTTTATTTCTTTTACAAAACTTGTTAAATATGCCAAAGAATAGGAACTATTTTCTGCTGTCCTCAATGTACTTTTTATGCTAAACAACCGTTGTCAAGCATGTTTCTCTTATTCACCTATTAAAAGCCAGCTGATCTGAATTAGTGGATTAACACGTTGCTATGGTGACTCCCATAACGGAGTGATGTTACAGTGATTTAACTTGCCGGACTACATGTGTGTGTAAAAATAATGCACGCCAATTGGAACTGGAATCCTCACTGAGCATGGTATAAAGCTAAATAACAACTTTATTATTACCAGCTAATTAAAGCAAAATCTTGAGCAACTTGTTATGATCTTCTTAAATAATTGTTTTGGTTTTAAAAGATGTGAAGCTTAAAAGATGAAGACAATGAAAAAGCAAGGCGTAGAGTGAGAAAGCATACCTTTCCTTCCTTCTCCTATGACATGAAAAAGCAATGAAAGGGTAGAAGACATTGAAAAGGACAAACAGAAAATGATTGATATGACAACATTAAAATGGATTACGCATTAACATCAAAATGTGAACATCTCGTGGAATATAAATCGGTTCAAATCAATTTCCAGTTCATATCTGGTAAAAAATACAGTAAGTGTAGGCATTTTGTGGGATATCATTAATGTTAATAATCAGACTGAATATCAGTCATATCAGTTTAATTATTATTAAGAACCTCACATATATGTTTTGAATAAATCTTACCGTTACACGTTCAGGATAAACTCCAGCTCTGAGGAAGGAGGCCTTCCATGCATCAACATCTTCCTGGCTCTCACAGGCCAGCTCCAGCTGGCGGTAGTCCTTATACACATTTCTGTGGACACACAGCAAGGTCACAGGCTGTCACCTGAACAGCTTCATCTTTAAACAGCGGAAATGATAATTCATAAAATACTGCAAGCAAAATAAAAAAGAAATTTGAATACTGGGTGTATATTGTCTTTTTATTCATATGACTTCGATAAATAATCCAGAAACACAAAAAGTGAAGAATACAGCACCAACTGAATTATCAATGTGCTGTGATAGACTGGGGAGCTGTCCAGGGTGTACCCTGCCTTTCGCCTGAAGACTACTGGGATAGGCTCCAGCTTCGCCGCAACCCTTAATTGGCTAAGCGGTTAGGACAATGAATGAATGAATTAATTATCAATGAGGAAATAACTGACCTAGCACAAGTTATTTTACACAATACTTTCATATTTTCATGTAAGCTTCATAAGGGATATACAGTGTTTTAAGGCACAAATTTATTGTAAAATAAAACATTTAAAAATACTTAATTGTAGACAGAAATTGTGATGTGTAAGAGTTAAACAATGAAAAATGTTAAATTGTTATTCAAGCAAATTTAGTTATGAAAAATCTAAAAAAATATATTTATCTAAGCTATAGGCACTTTTAAGCCCCACTTTTTAAATGTAGACCATGACTACTGTATATTATATTCTTGATAAATATTTTAAAACAATAAAAACAAACATCTACCAAGCTTATTCAGTCTTTTAATGACTTACCAATAACAAATTAAATAAACACATTTAAATTTACTTTTGTTTTAGGTTTGCTGCTAAAAACCTGGATTTTATTCATAACTTTAACTAAATTATTTCTTGCAATATTCTTTTTTTGCTATGTAGCCCATCATTCACTTGGTGTGTCATTAAAATTTTATTTTATTTTTTTATTTAAAATGCCTCTGATATGTGATCAGCAATGCTGATGCCATGTGTGTTTGTGCTGTTTGTCCACATGCATGCCTATAATATCACCTCTGCTCAGTGTTGAAAAGGGCAAAAATATGTTTGCTTGACATGAAGCCCTTCTCCACATCGCGCAGTTTCAGGTTGTCCACCTGCAGCATGTACTTCTTCTCCTTCTCCTGCAGAGGGAGAAAGAGTGACACAGCACTGAGACCAATGTGGAGCAGCTCACTTCAGTTTGATGTGAGACTGAAAATGCTCTTTAGAAATTTACAGCTGCACTGGCATGGCCCTATCAGAGGAGATGGTTACATTCAGATCATTGTGACACACTTCAAACGGAACAAAGGATGCATGTACAGAAGAGCAGCGTACTTGAGTGAGACATTTAATGAGATTGTGTCATTATGTAAAGCGTGTGGAGGAAAACCTATATAAACTAGACAAAAAGGCAAAAAAAGCAGATGAAAGAACTCAGACACCCACATATTAAGTTCTCCAGTTGACAAAAGGGAAGAGGAATGGGAAAGTTGTACAGTCTGTGGTTTTGATTACAGTTGTGCAGAGTCAAAAAACAGGGCAGCCAACAAATGAGAAACACACGCATGCAGTGAAACCACGCTCAACCGTAGAAACCTCTACGTTGTATCTGCACACAACATGTGATTTACAGACGTCCAACTATTTAGGAATCAGGGAACCTAAAAGTTAGTCACTTAAATCTGACACATAATTGACACACATTCATCCACACACACAGACACATGTGGTGGTTAGAAATCTGTTGTTAGACATTCAGATTTCTTTTACCAAAATGGTATTGCATGTGTGTCTGAATGTTTTACTATGTAAGGACAAATAAGAGTGAAGAAAAGGACTTTCCAGAAATAGTTCTGGGTGAGTGAGTTTCTAAAAACACATAAAACACACAAGCTCACTAACATAGCTTTAGTTGCAAACAGCACCTTTAAGCGAAGTCTGTAACTAACCTTAAAACCATCTGGATGGCTAACCACTGGCCTGCCCTGCCCAATGTTGCATGTGTGTGTGTGTGTGTGTGTGTGTGTGTGTGTGTGTGTGTGTGTGTGTCAGAGAGTGAGAAAGGCAGGGGATTTTAATGTGAGACCAAACTCCTTCATCAAAGGATTTATGACCTGTGCTGCCAAATGGTCATATCCCCTAAATGCATGTAAAATCTCCACAGACACGCACATGAACACGTATAAACACAGACACATTTGGCAGCGCCAGCACTCCCGGGTGTCTATGACACAAAAAAAGCTAAACAAGCAGTTGCCCCAGACTGCTAAATGCTGACATCATCATCAATTACAGCATTGGTAAGCCCCAATCTCTCCAGCTCTCTTTCTTTAATTTGATTAAGCCTTTTCATCATCTTTGCCTTCCTAATTTTCTTTCTCTTCTTTGCTTTGTTGTTCCCCTCGCTCTCTGGCTTTCCCTCTCTCTGGGAGTGAGCAGCCTTGGACTGATTCATACATTTTCCTCTCCTCTGGCCAGTAAATCCAGTCAGGAGAATTGGAAAGGGAGGAAAGAGGAGAAGGGTCGTGCACAAAATGTGTACACAATAAGGGGGGGAAAAAGCAGAAGCACAAGAACCAAACATTTGCAGGATATATTTTTTTTAGAATGGTGAAAGAAGTGCTTAGTGCAGAGTAAGGTTTGAGGTTCGCACTGTGATGGAGCAAAACTCAAAGCATCATATTAAACACAAAGTATTGTGTGAGAGTTTACACGTGGCTGCAATATTGCAAATAGATATTCTGTCTATCAATCAGCTCATCCTTCATATGCGTTTCTACATGTGTGTGTTCTTGTGTTTTGGGGCGTCAAGGACGAAGTGCTTTTCCATATGCTCCTATAAAATCCAGCCAGCAATGAGTCGGCAACAGTACAGATTTCCGACTTAAAGCACATTCAGGAAGACACATGAGAAAACAAACCTGAATGCATACAGATGCACCCATATGCAATATGAGATTCCGTATATTCACACAGTTTTTGACCTTTGTCTGTAGAATCCTACTTGCACATGATCAAACCTCTGTGTGTCGGCTTGAAAGACACAGACAGACACAAGCACGATATGAAAATGTGAGGAACTAATGGCAACTGAACTGCTGCTTTTTAGGAATAATCCGCCTGGAAAGAGTGCACCTTCACGGCTATCCGTCAATATAAATATCAGTTTTGTGTTATGAATATGCAAAAGAAATATAAGCATGATGCACAGAATACTTTGCGGTGTCATTTAAGCTAAAATCTAGTTTTTAGTACCTTTGTAGATCATCTTTTACTAGTAATTATTTTAATCTATCTTTTATTTTTATTTCAATTTAATTTACTTCCTGTTTGTTTACCTAAATGAGTGGAATAACTGTGTTATAATATGACTAAATATGAAAATAAGGGAGAGCTAGTTCAAGGGCGAGTCAGGGGAAAAGGTGAAGGAATTAAAATGGCTGCCTCTGCTTTGTATTTTACTTAAAATACTAAACCCTGAAGACAAAAACTCAGGTGTTCTTTGTTTATGGTTTGTTTATTTAACAAGATGGAACTGAGAGCGCTTAGCTCTGCTTAGTAAAGAAGGAGAGGCAACAGGAAGCCAACGTGCTTTCATTCTTCACACAGCCGGTAGTTTCCTCAGTGCTGGTTAAAATGGCCCCCACTCCACCCCATTCTCTAGTTATCAGGTCAGCTACTTTGTATGCTTCCTTGTTGAGGTGAACATTCATGGCCTCGTCTTCCATGATGGTCCAGAAGGTGTCTTCATTAAAATCTTCACAAGTCGATATGTGAAGTTTGGACTTGGATGTCTGACTACCCCACTCTCTTGAAATTTGAGCAGCAACTTTATAAGCTTCCTGCTTAATGTGTGCGTGCACATACTCATCTTCTATGATGCTCCAAAAGTTGCTCTCATCAAAGGCTTCACATGAAAGTTGATCAACCTTGAGATTCTTATCATAGTCCCAGTTTTCTTCACTAGGAGCAACCAGCTCGGAGGCTTTCTGTTTTACGCGCATGAGGTTAAAGTCAAAGGTAGACCAAAAGCTATCGTCTTCAAAGTCGATGCAGGTCAGCTGGCACAACCTGGTCTTAAGACCCTTCAGATAGTCCAAAAATTCTATAAATCCAGTGAATACGGAGTAGATTTCAACTTTTATACAGCCGCAAGTGTACTCATCTGTCATGACATACCAGCAGTTGTAATCATGAAAGATTTCCATTGTTTTCTGAGATCTGCTGGCTTTCAGGAAATAACAGTTTTCTGTGTCTCCATGGCAACAAAAACATCAGGAGAGAACAAGCTTTTGAAAGTACTGAGTAAAAATGACATAACATTCGTTGTGATTTTATAAAATCCACATGAAGTTCAGAAAGCACAAATGTCAACAAACACATGTCTATTTTAGTTTCTTTTTATGGGCTCCCAGTGATATTAAGCATTGCCCTGAAAAGAGTACGCCACGGTGACACACATGCGAGGGACCGCATTAGCAGGAAGCTAACCAATACAAAACTGTCATGCTAAACACATCCATGTTGCCTGCTATGTTTTAACTTTTAACTGAGCAACACAATCTAAGATGCTACTTTATGCTACTGAGGGTTTAATAAAAGGTAGATCCCGCCCAAAATAAAAAAAGAAATACTGGCCTTGAAACCACCAGAGGTGGTTCTAAAATATAAAATTTTAACATCCTGGGTTTGAAATATTTTTAAAGTAAATTATAAACAACTATCCAAACCACAAATTCTTCTTATCTTGATAAATATCAAACATATTTAACCCATTCAGACCTAAGGTACAGTTCAAATAGACACTATAAATACCTAAGTATAATTTTAAAGGTGGAGTATGTAAGATTTTCAATATTTTCAAAATAAATTTACTAATAAAATGACTACAATCATAATTAGATAGTTTTTTAAACATGTAGGTTCCAGTCTGTCCATATTTGATGCGTTATTAAATTACAAGTTTAATTAATGACAAATGACAAAACGGTTTTTTTTTTTACTGGTAGGCAAACATTTAAGAAGGGTCTTTATCATTAATTAAACTTGTAATTTGATAACACATCAAATATGGACAGACTGGAACATTGAACACTCAACATGGAACATTGAGACATTGAACAATCAAGCTTTTATTGTAATTGTATTGAATTGTATTGTAATTTTTTTTGTTTATTTAATAATTTCTTTAATTGTTATTTAAATATCAATGCTCATTTATACTTAATTTTTTTATGTTGTTGTTTTATTTTACTTGTCTGACCCACCAAACACCCAAGGCAGACATTACACTTGGTAGCTGGCATTTGAATAATCTATCCCATACTACTTTATTTATGAAGCAAATTTAAAGCAGTAACAAGGCTGTTATAAAGTTTTGTACACAATAAAAAGAAAAGCCAAAAACCAAGTGAATGAATTAATGAATGAAGTTGTTTCCATGGTGTTGTTTTGCTAGCGACTAATAGCAGGGTTATTTTTAAAAAGCCAGCGAGAGTTCACCTCTGGATTTATAAATGCACCTCACCTCTCGACACACTGCCCGAAAAACACAAGCTAAAGCACAATCTCAATACAATTTTGTGTCTGAGACACACACACACACACACACACACACACATTACTGTGTGACACTCCCAATAGAGATACACCTTACAGAAAGCATGGCCAATTAACAAATTAAGTTGGCAAAGACAAGAAGATACCGTTTACAGAATCCATGTTGTTTTAACTGTCTGAATGCCTTATTTGTGTTTGTGTGTGTGGTAATGTGTATGTTGATGGGAGCCTGATAAAAAAAAAGTCCTAGTGACTTGGGCCATGCATCAAAGCGATACAGAGAAGCCGCACACCATCTGGGAGCAATAACGCTGCTTCTAACCCTTCATTACCACAAAGCCTGGGCCCTGGGTGGCAGCCAATGGCAATTTTCACAACCCTCCTCCTCACCTCCCTCCACTTTTTTTTTTGCTTTCCCTCCATTCTTACCATTCTCCTATTGAGTTATGTCTAAAAAAAAGAAATGAAATAAATGAATAAACACAGAGTGAAGCTCTCTAATTCTGGGGGGAAAAGGAAAGTTGGACACACTTGTTTTGATCAAATTATTCAGATTTCAACATACAGGTTTTTTTAGATCTTTTTTTTTCCCTTCTTAAAATACAGTAAAAACTTGAGCGGTAAGGAAACTTTACAAACTTTACATGAAAAAATAAAGAACGTTAACAAACTCAAAGCCTGAAGTATGACTAATGTGAGAAAGATGTTTTTGAAAACAGCAGAGAGAGCAGTGCAAGGATATAACTTAATTTATTTTAATGCTGTTTGGACTTTATGTAAAGTAAGGCCATATGTCGCCAACATTTAAATCGGGAACAGAAAACTAGTGAGCTGAGAAATTTACAGTGGGGAGCTGTGAGATTTCAGCTATTTTAACACACTGTAGAAACTTTGCGTTCTTCATGAGTCATTAAGCTACAAGGTTGTGCACTAACAAATGTCTTTAGGCTGGGTGCCAATATCCACACATTCTAATGCTTCATTTTTCATTATACTTAATTTCTCAGCTCCTACTATAAGAATGAGCACAAATAAGAACAAATGTCTTTGTGGGGAAAGGAAACACAGAGTCCACAGAAGGTCAGCGATACCTTCCTGTTTAACAGCTAATTGCTAAGCGGTTAATTACCCGCTCTGCATTTACTTCTGCAGAAGGTCAGTGTAACAACCTTGGGGCTCACCAGGACATGTGATCAATCACCGCTGACCACCAAAGTGTTAGAGAAGGAGGGGGCAAGTCAGCTGCTATGTAAACATATGTGAAAGTCTCCACAAGTCTCACAACTCTCGCCTGATGGACGCAAACATTTCACTGGTGGGTTTGCTGTTTTATACTGGTGAAAAAAAAGCTGCCAGTAAAAAAAGAAAGAAAAATGGGTGTATGAAATCTGAGGATTATTTATGTTTCCTATCATAAAGTCATGTAAGCGCAGAGCTGTGAATTTACACATCTTAATCACAGCTCTCGATGTTCTTTAAATGTGTCAAAATGACAAATTAAGCACATAGTTGTTTTCATAAATAAACCATATGCTTGGTACCCTGGCACTGAGGTGTAAAGTGCTTTTGTAAAATAACACGAACCACAATAAGAACAAAACATGAAAGAAAATTAAGACTCAGATGATCATTTCTTTTTCTTAAAAATTGGAATATTCTGAAATATTTGCATAAAATGCAGCCGTGCTTCAGGTTTTACCTTTTGTTTTCATTTTATTTTTTTGCATCTCAGTCTAATAATAGTTCATAAATATGATGAAGGTCCAAGAATATGCAGAACCATGATAAAAAAAAAAACCAAAGTTAAACTAAAAAATTAAAGCCTTCACATCTGAGATAAAATTTCCACATGTAAAAATCTGATTCTGAATATTAAACACACTTGGAAGGCGCACATGGTCCTTGTGTGTCTCACAGGATTTGTTCATTATTAGAATACGATCATACATTTTAGATTTAATGAAATAGAAACAAATGCGTGGAGGAGACTGGGAAAGTAAAGTAGCTCTCAGCATTATAAAACTTTGATACTGTCCCATCTTTGCAGTCTGTGTGAGCTCAACTATGTCCCGCTTTTTTCTTCAGCAGAGTGAGATGTATTTTCTTTGGGTGCCCTTTTTGAAGACATGTGCAACATGATAACTAATACAGTAGGTTAGAAAACTCAGCATAATTAAATCATGTCATGTCCTATTCAGTTTTTTTTATATGTATCTTACGATGCTCCTTCAGGAGAAGCAGTGAGACTGCAGACACACACACATAGACAAACACACATTTTACAATTAAATATTAAATCTGAAACTTGGGCCAAATGCTAATCTAATCCAAACATAAGCTAATCCTTGGCTAGGTTTTCTTTTTATCATGAACAATTAAATGCTGCAAACTATTGTAGAAAATATGCTAATTTCTTTAAAGAAATTCATACTTTCTACATCATCTTGCTACAGACACGGAGTAAGCTTTGGGTTATGCTCAAACCAGAATATTCTCTTCATAACGGAGTCGTTATTTGTCTTTATTCTTTGTTATTATTTCTTGATGATCAACATTTTTAACATCTTTAATACAAGACAGGACTTTTTTTTGGACCATCTCCCCAACATTATTGCATTTATTACATTTAGTCTCATTTGCAAAACCTTCATACATGTGAATACGAGACATTTTTTCAAATATGTTCAATAAACCAAGCTAAACTAAGGTAAGTTAAGAAGCTTCTAGCAAATTAGACTTCCAAATCTCACCAGAAAGCCTTTTTCTTAAACCTTCAAAAATCTTTGCTCCTCATTTCAACATGTAAGTATAATATAACCATAAGAGCGAAAGATGACACAAGCAGGCTACATATATGGCTCACATTCATGTTTTCCTATCAGGAGTAGTTTCTATGTAGTTTGAAAAGCCTGACAGATTTGTGACACTCACAGGAAATATGGCAGATCATATTTTGAGGCTACTTTTGCGGGTTTTTGCTACACACCCTCCCAAATAAATCTACAGTACCATGTTCATAGTTTAATCGTATCCACACTGAAACAAACAACATAACCGATACAATCTGAACCACGTGAACTGAGATGATTTTTACCTTAAATATGACATCAAAACACAAAGACATGAAAAAGCTAGAAGGCTGGTGGTTTTTTTGTAACCTTGACTCACTTACCAGGAACATATACATGAGTGTGCATCTCTATGTGTCTGTGTGTCTTTGTGTGTGTGAATTCTTTCTTTACACTTCTGCTGAAACTGACTAAGAGTTTGAGAAGGAAGCTGCCTGTCTGGTCATCCAAATAGTGGAAACAATGTTGGTGCGACCACAAAACTCCTCCCTCCCACCCATTAAAATTCACTCTTTCCAATCCCCAGTCCCTGAACTCGACTGCAGCAGTGATCCATTTTTATCTCTAATGAGGGCTGATTTCTTTCATTTACACCCTCCACTGCTCTCCCAGTTCTCTGGGCATCACTTAACCTTCTTGCATCCTCATTTCAGAAGCCATTTTTTCCTCTTTGTTTCTCTTACTTTCCCCTCACAGCCCTCCATCTCCACCAGCACTGCTGACTTGCTCCTCTTGGGATTGTGCCTTCTTTGATTTTGAGCTTAGAAACCACAGCTAAAACAAACACACAGCCGCTGCTACGCACACACTCCATACACACCATACACACTTGGAAATATTAACACTGATTACTCCAGCCTGCTGAAACCCAAATGTCTGAAATGAAAATGGTGAGGGGAGGCAAACTTTAATTTTTCTTTGCATCCAGACATTTTTTCCCCCCATTCGCACACTCATGCATACACACACACACAGCATCTATACTCTGGTTCTGATTTACCAGTAGTATGTAACCCTTCCAACCAGTACCCCCTCCCCCTCCTCGCCACCATTCCATGTGTGTGTTGGGAAGGCTGCACAACTGCATAAAGGGCTCTTTATTCAGGTCGGACAGGGAGAGGAAATCAGCTTTAGAAGTAAAAACAGAGTGAGCAAGAGAGAGATGGAGACCACAGGGCTGCACATCTGGAGTTATTACAAGGCTTCCTCCCACTTGCCAAGAAAACGCCGACATTCCTGCCCTCGCTACAAAGACCACGGAGCCTCTGCTCTCATCCAGCCCCACTCCTACACACATCCATCACTCAAATGTCCAAAAACCGCATACACACTCACATGTACTATAAGCAGGGATGCACGCATACGCTGAATTAAAAAGTGAAACATGCAAATGCTTTGTGAAAGATATATGTGCTTCCAAAGTGAGAGCACGAACGCAGACATCTCCCCATCTGCCCACATACGCTTCCACTAAAAAGTTCCCTCCTCCTGCTGCAAATCTTTCACTCCTTTCCAAACTTTACAACACACACGCCAAATGAATGCATTTCACTTCCTGTTCACCTTTGACCTCCCACTTTCTCCTCACAAGCCAGAGAAGACAGAAAAAAAAGAGAGAGAAGGGTGGAGGGGGGGTGTGCAGACAGAGGGAGGGGAGACAGAAAGAAGAGAGGAGAAAGGAAAAATGGGGGGCCAGGGAGCTCCTCCTCTTTCCCTCTCCATATCTCCTCTCTCCCTCGCTCCTTTTCTCCTTCTGTCTCTAACAGTGGGAACTTGGTGGCCAGTCCTGCCACGTCGAACCTCCAGCGGGTCCACCTTGCTCACTGCCGGAGCCACCGAATTTTTTCCCATTTTCACCCTGGAAGGTGGCATGGAGACACCATGGCTGTGCAGAATGAAGGGCGGGGGGGAAACTCGGCGTTGAGCCGCAGTGTTACCGCTCAAAATGGGAAACAAATGCCAAGAAGAAGCGGTGAAAGGAGATCAACAGGTTGCAGGTATTACATCTTAAACATCTCCATGTGTGTCATGTGTCAGGGAGAGAGAAGCTTTTGTAGGAGGTGTTGGGAGGTTTAATCTCAGCTAACCACAAATATTGTCCACAAAGTTCCTTGACCAGAGATACTGAGAGCTCTCAGAAAGAACAGAGTTTAAGTGTAAGAGTTTAATTTGAACTTTTATCAAATACCCTGACTTTGTTTTTTCAGCCTTGACCAGGGGTTCAGCGAGGTCAACAGAGATCAGGTTTTTACAAACGTTAGCTAAATAGGGAAAAGATCCCTTAAACGTGCATATTGTCTACTTCAATCCATATTTCTTAAATAGATGATGTATGTAAAAAGCCTTTCCTGAGTCTTGTGTTTCTCCTGTAGAGCTTGGTGTGGAATGTTGCTTCTCACAGTGGGAAACGAGAGGGATTGTCATTGAATCTGCCAATCAGTGGCTATCACCTCTTTCTAACCTCCCCCCCCCCCCCACCCCCCCCCCCCCCCCCACCCCCCTTCTTCATCCATCCCTCTATATGTCGTTTCACCTTCAACTCACTCAACCAGCCTGATCAGCACTTTATAGTGGTTTGAATGGGATAAGCCAGACTCCAGAGTCTGATACTGGAATTACAGTGAGTATGTAAACTGGATGTGTGAGCTTACCTGTGAGTGAGGTGTTTTCCACAGCAGCATCTTTTCAGCCGCCTCGCCCGCCTGCCCAGTGTTCAGACTACCTGTTCAGGAAGTAGTGGTTGTACAGTAGTCTGCACATTGGTTAGGTTGGCCGGGGAAGCACACGGACAACTCAATGTCCAAAAGAACAACACGAAAACAGACTGACAGAAGGCTGCACCGGGCCCCAAGCACATCAGGTTGTGGGAATACACAGCACCACCCTTCATCCATCTGGACCAGCCTGGGTCAATCCAAAAATAAAGCACCCAAGGGCTCCACCACAGAGTCCTAAATCTCAAACAGGATGGATTTATAAAGACAAAGTCCTAACATTTTGGAAATTGTTATTGTTTACTGAGTTTTATGTCATCACACCAAGTTTAGCCTGTGAGATTAATTTGAAATCGTTGCAATAAAGATGCTTGGACTTCTCTGGGACATTGCCTCTGTTTGTCTTTTCTCAACAAAGTTGCATGGAGGTGGCCTCAGAGTTGACATAAATATCATGCTCATATAGACATAAGTGACGGTTTACTGACATTCTTAACAAGTTGTTTATTTTTTCAACAAAACCAAAAGATCTAGCTAAAAGCAGAAAAAAAAGTTCAACCACATAGAAAAAAATGAGTGCTTGCCCCAAAAGATAACTAAAGCACAGAGTAAACCCCCAGCGTCATGCGGCACCCGTGATGAAAAATGTACAATTATGCCTTTGCTTTTTCTGCATCAGCTTGTGGCTGCTTTACCTCAAATGACCATGTAATGCACAGAGAGGCAGGAAGCCACCATGCAAAAATGTTGAAAGAGCAGCCACTCTGTCATTGTCTAGTCACTGATTTTATGAGTCTTTGAATATCCCTCCAAAAAAAAAAAAAAAAAAAGTTAGGAAATTGTTTGTGGCTTCAGTGTTTGTAGGTGACATCATGAGAAAGGTTACAAGCTTAGTTAACCCCCCCCCCCCCCCCCCCCCCCCCCCCCCCCCCCACCCACCCACCCCCTCGTGGTCTGCATCTGATTATGGTTTCTTTTCCTTCTTTTTTTTTTTTTTTTTTTTTTTTTTTTTTTTTTACAGGAGTTGAAACTTGCCTTTCAGCTTCACCTGCATTTAATAAAGCAAACCCAGTGTTCAGTTTTCAACCGTTCCAACACAAAAAACTAAAAAAAGCAAAGCAAAAAGGTAGAAACATTCACACAGCATCTCATCTCAGAGCATCTCGTGCAGGAATGAAAACCGCAAACCAACCTGTTTCCATTCACAGCCCTTCCACACACCCATTTTTTTAATGCTGTGTATATGTCACAGCCCCAGGAACATGCACAAACACACACACACACACACACACACACACACACACCCATGTAACGGCAAGCACACATAAGGCAGACATGTTGCCAGTGAGTGTGTTGAAAGCAGCAGTCGGCTGCTTCCCCCCCCCCAAGGCTGTTTACAGCTGGGATCACCAGGCGAGTCTGGCTTTCTGGCAACTTTACAGCACGAGCAGGGAAACCCAGGCAGACACACACAAACACACACCCAGTGGACAGACATACAAAAGGGCACCCAAAGAAAACACATCCCACAGCCACAACAAGACAGCAAAGTAGCCTATATTTAACCTATATTTGTTAAAGTATCACACACTCTCAGAGTCTATAAAAGTACCATTTTGTCAGCTTTTTGTTTCCTTTCCACCATTTTTTCCCTTTAGTCCTCATTTCCTCACTCTTACTCTGCTCTGGGAAGTTTTCATCTAAAGACAAGCCTGATTCAAAGATTTGGCATTTGCTGTGGTAATGCAGACCAGAAGTTTTCTAAGAACACACACACACACACACACACACACACACACACACACACTCTAACCAAAACATCCTGGCACCAATAGTTAGGTTCAGAGTTATTATTAGTGTCTGAGGACTGTGTGTATGTGTGCATATGTGTTTCAATGAGTATGCGTGCATGTGTTGCCAGACTATAGTGAGGGTTTTCCCCATGACATGATGCAGCCAATAAAACAGTGGTGCCCCGCTTTGCGAGCTGGTCTAAAGAAACGTGCTTGTATGTCTGTCGGAAAGTGTTAAAAAAAAAAAAAAAAAAGGAAAAGAAGCACAAAAGATGTGTGCAGTGAGAAACTTTTCTTTTTAAATTTAAACAGAAAAATTTCATCAACTATGTGTATTTTGGCAGGTATCCACTCAGGTCCATGGTATGAGCCCTCAGCAGTACTCTAGCCTCTAGTGTGTGTCGGTGTGTGTGTGAGAGATTGAGGGGCCTATGTAAAATGTTAAGCTTGAATTGAACACATAATGGAAAGGTTCTTTTTTTCCCTCTTTTGGAGCGTACGCAGAGCTGCAGTGCCCTCCAGCCTCGGCACTGAGCTGTAACACCAGCGCAGAGTGTTGGTTTTTTGGTCTCCAAGCGCCCTTGCTGTTCCATGCTTAAACAAATATACAGTACAAGATGGGAGGGAAAGATGAAGGGAGGGAACAGAAGAGGGAAAGGTTGAAAAGAAAAGGCTGAGACATAAAAAAAAAAAATGTAGGGATACTGATGTGTTTCTTCTGTTGGTAGGATTGAGGATGCCAAAGGCAGTGAAGGGAAAGAGGAGAAGTGGAAGATGGGAAAGGGTGATTAAAATCTATCCAAGCCTTAACACCTCTTTTCCCTCCTCCCTTTTTGCTACTTTTTCTCCATACTTTCTCTCCCTTCACATGGTCCTTGTTACTCCTGCTGCTAACCAGCTAACAAAAGACACCCCTCTCCTCCACTGCACTCCGGTCCCTCTCTTGCTCTGTGCCCCTTCTTTGAAATAAAGTAAGTTTATTAGAAGCAGCTTGCGAGTATGAGTGTGTATGTGTGCGTAATTGGGAACAGGGCAAAGGGGCTCTGGTATGCACATGTGTGTGCCAGCTTCGGTGTCTGACATGCAGGGGGGTCTTGACTTTTTCAAAACGGCCCTTTTCAACTATACGCACACAATACATGGACACATACACACACACCCAGCCTGATGTCAGCGAGCATAGCTGCTGTGGCTAAGGCCTGGAGACAGTGAGACTGTGGCTAACTCCTAATAGTTCTGCAAAGCATCATGGGACACCACTTTGACCAGTCGGTCCAGTAACAGAGCGGGTTGAATAATTTCAGCGTGCAGAAGACAACCACCAAACTCGAGTGACGGTCATATTTGCCAGTGGGGTGAGATGGAATTAATTTTCACAGAAAGTGGAAACGAAGTCGGAGAATAAACAATAAAATCCCAGTAAAATAGTTCTGGTTTTGTCATTTGTTGGAAAACATTATTAAAGTGAAATGAGGTCAGACGGGTGAAGCACAGATGCAGGTTGTAGGCTAACATTTACATGTAACGACATTAACATTTGCAAAAACTCCACAGCTGCATGGAGAAGGTGGGGACTCCGTAATCCAGTTTTTGTTTACATTTACATGTAAAATGACGCAAAGCAGACATTTAGCACAAAATAACAAGAGGTTCAGCATTTAAAATCAAATGGTACTGTGATACAAGAGGCAACCTTCCATAAATTAAAGAAGACAAGGCGTGAAAACTGGCTGCAGAAGTTCTGAGAGTAAGCCACTAACCTAGTTGTTTGATATGTGTGATTTTCACTGGCTAAACGGGACATGCAGACTATGTGTTTTGCTTTTGAAACGCTCCACCTGAGACGAGGAAAAGTGTAGAGGACAGAGTTTATTTTACAAACAAAAATACCTTACAAAGTGGGACTCTTTCAAGAAAGGATGAACTCAGCACCACATTGCCTCAGAGAAGAAGACTAATGCTTTAAAAGATCTGACTGGCAGACACATTCAAAACATGTAGGAAAATGTCTTAAAGGGTCCAAACGAAAACAAATTTGGGCACATGATATGTTTCAGGTGTATTTGAGTGACACTCACCTCATCATCCTTGTACCAGGACAGAGACTCAGCAGTGAGGACGAACCAGTATTCCTTGGCTCCTCCCTTCATGATGCCGATGTTGTTGATGGTCAGCCAGCCCTTTCTGATAACCTTATAATCACAGACCAAAACAAAGAGGGTTATGAATAATGTACACAAGCACTAAAGTCCCACCTTCTCATCCCAAAACTCTTTTTACAACACTTAGAAATCTCTTACTACTTCCTAAGCACCATAGGAAGGAACATATTAATAAAACTGCTTCTATAATGAAGCACCTGCCACAAAGATGGCACCTACATGACTGGACACACTCCCCACACTACATTTTACTCTTTTGTACCTCATTCTTTCCTCTTTACAAACACTACAGACACACATGAAATGTATTGTGCAGGTTATTTACCTTGAACCGATCGTTAACTCCTCTCTCCGGCTGAATGAGAACGTGGAGAGAATATTACAAACTACGCCATCGCAAGGCATTTAGTAAAGGCCAAATACACAAACTTGCTCATCCTCCAGCAGGTTTTATAGCCAGCTGCTGAGACTGCAGCAAGGGGACAGCAAGCAGGGTGGGGATGGGACAAGTAAGGAAGCTACAAGTCTGGCTTGCTGAAAATTTCTTTTCGAGTTCATGCATTGAGATGCAAGAGCTTCGCTACGTCATACTGTACTATATGTGTGTCCTACGGCGATGTTGTCAAGTCTGAAAGTGAGGTTTCGCTGACATTTAGTTGAATCTGTTTACAGGATGGCCTGAAGTTATTTTTTGATAGAATCATCATGGTGAATTTAGTTGTTTTTTTTAAGTTTACTGTTTTGAATAGATTTTGGCTGTACAATTAAAAAAAAATGCAACTATTTAAAACTGGTTGAGAAGAAATGCTGGTTTTGGGGCATCTTTCCTGTCAGTAGTTACTCTGAAAAGCTGATTGTGTTTTTTGTTCCAGTGCAAATGTGTTGAATGAGCATAACAGAAGCTGTGAGGTCTTAAAGGGCCAAAAACATTCATCTATAAACAGGAAATGAAGTTCACCACTTTGTTTACATTGTGCCCCTAACCTCTGACCCCTAATCTGTGTGGTTGTTATGACAACTGACAACTATAGAGAAACCATATGTGTGCCACACTGCAGGTCTTCTGGTTCTTTGTGATTGTCCAGGGAAGTAAAAGGAGGTACAAGTCTGATCTTTTATAGCTGATAGATATCTTTAAGAAAAAAATGTCAATAATTTTGATTTTATTTCCTTGAATCATGACTCTCTCTCTCTTTATAAGATTTAAGTCTAGATGAGTGGCTTTATCTTTATGTAGTTCAAGCTGCAGCTGGGGGGGGATTTTTTCCATTCCACAGCACATTGAGTCATACAGAGACTAACCAAACCGAACCATTTTACATGACTGAAATATGCATGTCATACTGACTTGAGAACATTACATAACCTGGAAATGATCCAGTTTTTATTCTTAAAGGTTTCTTTCAGGCTGGACTCTGCAGAAACACATTGTAGAGTATGTTTACCATCTTTCTGCGTGTATTAGGATAAATATGTATGTATGCCTGCAGGGTTGACATTGCTGAAAAAGAGAGGAAAGGGAAGCAGCCAAGCATCTCTCTCTACAGCCACCTGCCATATAGCAGCTACTCTGAAACCTTTTATTATACACAGACTCAATACACAATATGTCCACTATTATAGCTAATTAATCCAAAACTCATAGATGTTTAAACATATATAGAGAAATCTGTATCTGTGTAAATATATGAGCTCATATGCATGGAAGCCTACCTGCAGACATGCAGAGAATTGCATACATACTTTAACACCCACACCTGCTACTCACCATGATTTCATCCTGGAGCAGAAAAGCCACAAAGAAGAGGTGGAAAGGGGGAAACAGCAAAAAGACAAAGCACTCAGAAGAAAAATTAAAAAAAGAAAATTACAGGAGCCTTAAGAAAAATAAAAAAAGAAAATTACAGGAGCCTTAGAGATTAAAATTAAAGAAGGAAATTCAAAATGTGTCGAAGAAGAAGAAAAAATCTACAGAATGTACTAAAAAATGCATCCAAAAGCAGACTATAAATCACACAAAAGCTGTTTTTGAGCCATTGATATTCTGAGGTTACGTGATTCATTTATGGCTACTGTTGACAAAAATAGTTTTGAATAAAATTTGGATGAATGTTAGACTCTGTGTGAAAATCTTCTTAATGAAAACCTTTGCAGATGTTATATATGCACTTCCATGACTGATGAAATTCACTTGCATTCCATTCTTCCTCTTCATTGTGTTTATTTTGAAACATTTTCTTAAACTGTAAACCACAGGACATTTTGCAACATACTCCCTCTGTGTTGATGCAACTGTGGTTTTCAACAAAAGACAAATTTAATTCTAAATGACCCACATTTCTGTTAGTAAGCAACATGCAGTGCACAGAGGTGCACCCTGGAGCATCTGGACCACTATGAGAGCTGAGAAAAAATACTGTGTAAAGTTTAGCATGGGCAAAAACAGGAATCTAACTGCTGATAAAAAAAATAAAATAAAAAAAAACCCTGAAGAAAATGACAGATCTGTGCTCAAACTTAGAAAAAAAAACAGTGATAGTAAACCGTGAAATGTCAGAGTACCTGATTGCCGGCTGCCTTCTTCTTGCTCATTTGGTTAATCCTCTGCTGAGCACTGCACAACAAATTACATCAGAAGATTCTCATGAGTCCAGTTACCAGTTTAATGACTGGATTCAGCAAAATATTCTGCATACAAACACTCACTTGGCAAATCCTATGAAATCTTCATGATTAGTGTTCATGTAGGACAACTCGATGTCGATCAGCAGCAACACCTGAACAGAAATCATTATTTGTCACTGATTTGTAACTTTCGGTTCATTTGTCATATCAGATGTTTGTTTTTAGGTCTGTCCACTCATTAATCCATCCATTCTGTGCCTTTGCTTGAGCTTAGTTTGGTCTTAGTTCAAGTTGTGCTTCTGGATCATGCTGCCCTTGCAGCACTTTGTGTTTGCTCTTAAAATAAATTGTAAATTCACCCACATATAGGTCCTGCTAGTACCATGAATTATAACACAGTCGGGTGTTTCTGCTTGAATCTGCAGAATGCCATCTACAGTCTCAGAACGATGAGGACAGATAGTCCGGATGATGTGCATGCAATAAGGGAGGAACTAATCCTGGCAAAGTACAGGCTGGAGCTGTACAACCATTTTGCTTACACTGTGAGAATCAGATGAAATAAGAAGCTAGCAAGACATAAGGCAATGCACACTGAGGGTTAGCACCTGCACAATGTCATTTAAGTTGTTTAAGTTTTTATTTATCACATATACTTTTGTACATTCTGTAAATACTTCGGCTGAATTTCTAAAACTCTGGAATGGAAAGTTTTAAAGAGCATGAATAAGTTGGGGTTTTTTTTTACATGATTTAAGACCACTGGAGCTGGACTTTAACCCTTTAATGTTCTCACTAAGAAAAAAATAGTTGTACTTTGAACAATAATAAGAAGAATCTACATGTTTAACAGCTGTTCAACCCTTTATAGGGCACTCAATGAATACCTTGAAATTAGAAAAATTTTAACCTAAAATTGTCCTTCTGGTATGTACCAAGACCTCCATTCTGTTGTTACATTAACAAAAAAAATTAAAAAATACTTTTATGCTGAATATGAAAGGAAACAAAGTAATCAAAAATAGCCACTAACCCCATGAAGGATAAAGAAAACAGTCAACAGCAGAGTAACAACAGTTAAATGATGAACAATTGCAGCAGTACCAACAACTTTTGGCAGAAAATGATTCTTTGTCTGGCTGTATGTGTGCGGTTTTTGAGCATTACCTGATCCTTGGTGCGGTTTTCTCTGTCTCTAATGTGTTGAGTGACAATTCTCTCCATCTCCTCTCTCAGCATGGGATACTGAGCCAACTGTGAGCACAGAAAACAGTAGGTAGGTAGCAAATATAAAAAGACACACTCACACACACAGGCATGTCAGCATCAACAACAAGCTTCAGTTAAACCACAAAATTACTCATCTCACTGAACCACAACACACAGTTCCACTAATACAACCAAATACAGGAACACAATTAAATATGGTGGGGTCTTAGGAGGTCTGGGCTTATCCCAGACTTGGCTACACACCCTGAACAGTGGGTGGATATGAGCTAGATTGGATTTCATCTACAAAACATATTTGTTGTCAATATAGAACAAATGCAAAAGAATAGTGCAAAGTCTGTGATATGACCACACAAACAAAGAATAAACAAAGTTCCTGGCAGAAAAGCTGTCTTTTCCCAGCACACTGTGGAATCTTTTTTCCATGAGCTCATTGCAAACCCACAAATGCAGACACTGGTGGGCCTCCAATGTGACAAAAAACACACTTGCAGAAGTGTGACGAAAGAAGAGGAATCAAAACCAAAATTACAGTGCAAAGAAAGAGAAATGTATGCTGTTTCCATGCAAGTTACAATGCATCTTTCATATCTTTTGAATGGTTTGGTGGGGGGGCTGACTATCAATAGGCCTCTTTTTGGTTTGCTGGTTGATTTACTGCTTCCTGGGTCCAAATACAGAGCAGATGACAAGAGTAGATGCTGGAAAAGGTTTTCAAAGCTTGTAAATTCACAGCAGTAGCGGAAAGTTTTGAAAACCATGAAAACAAAACCAGTAAAAATTGTGGATACATTTAGAAAAAAAAGGCACAAGGAAGGAAAACAATTTGTTGGACTACATAGATGCATTGCAACTTGAAGGCAGAGACAGGCTGTCAGAATCTGAAGAAGTTTTCAGTGTCAAAAACAGACACAAAAACGTCACTTAGAAAGCAAAAAAAAATATGTCAGGAATGGGTGTCAGGCAGAGGCGTTCACGGTGATGCAGACTTCATGCAATGCAAAGAAGCAGGGAAAGGAGGAAGGTTTGGATGGGAGGCGGGGAGGAATACTTCAAACTGACCCCTTTGTGGATTTTCCCAAACACTTTGCATTAGATTAGTTTCTTTAACTACCATTTAGACTCTGAAAATGAAATCAAAGTTTGACAGAACAGAGAAATCCAAAGGAGGTCACACTTTTGCAAAAGAAGCAGCCAGTTCAAAGGTTTAGAGGATGGCAAGATGGAGAAGATGACAGAGAAAGGAAAAGAGAAAAAGGACGCTCTGAGCGTGTCAGTTAGTCAGTGAGTGGAACTACACAAACAGTCACTCCAGTATCTTTAACCATACTGACAAAGACAGAAAAATGCAATCCTGTTTCCAAAACTGTTGAGAAACTGTGAAAAATAATCACAACTGTGCAGTGCTTTGCAAATAATTTCAACCTTATATTTAACTCAAACAAGAACATTTTTAGCTTTTATGCTTGTAACAAGTGAACTGGTTCCTCATAAAGTATGTTACTCCAGTTGAATGAAAAAGTTCTATGATGGACCATACATATGGTGGTACCTGATAGCAAATACAGCAAGAGAGCTCTCCATGTTAAACCTGGGACCCAAAACTTATTTATACCTAGTCAGATCCCTGCACCAGGTACTTTTTAGCTCACAGTTTTAAAGGCAGTATGCAAACAACATGATGATGCTAGATGAATATACCTTAGATAAGTTGCACATTTGTAAAGGAATGAATAAAGCAGGAGTTGTCAAGTTGAAAAAATATGGTCCAAAACCAGTAAGACCAAAGACTGTGCTTGTATTCAAATCTTTAAACCACACCCACAGTCACCTATTTCTGATGTAATACTTAATAACACAAGTGTATTTTGTTGCGACAAACGCTGCCATTCAGGTTTCAGTAGAACAGTTCTGATCCCAGCCTACACATCCCTTCATGAAGGAGTTGAGGTTTATAGAAGTAACTGGGCAAATGAAAAAGACAGCCACAAGCATCTTTACTTTACAAATACTTACACAGCACCGTGGCAAATGAACAATGAATTA
The DNA here is from genome assembly GCF_933228915.1 of Telmatherina bonti. NCBI lineage: Eukaryota > Metazoa > Chordata > Actinopteri > Atheriniformes > Telmatherinidae > Telmatherina > Telmatherina bonti. The sequence continues at coordinate 18,394,152 of NC_136615.1, forward strand.
AATTAACAGTGCTGGAAATTACATCAAAATGAGTATGTATTAAACTTATAAATAAAAGAAATGGTGTATTGTACTACTTTAAATAACCACTATTTTAAGTATGAATTAAAATTATTTGAAAACAAGTGCAATTGTGTTCGTTAATAGTTTCCACAGAATCCTGACATTTTTTGGAAACAGGATTAAGAATAAATCAAATCATATTAAATGAAAGAAAATATCTAACATGCAGTTTTATAAATTGCCAATATAAGGCCGATAGCTAACAGAATAAAAATGACAAAAGAAGTTTGATTAAAATACAGATTACATGGAGTAAGGATAGACTGATATTTGCTGGGTCATCTTTAATTTACTTTTTTAAAATATGAATTAAATCAACAAGATTTTTCTTTCTGACCAACTTAACCTCTATTTACATTTTTTTTCTAATAAATTCATCTTAGACGTTACAATTCCTTATAGTCATAAGCTGCTTAGTTGTTACAACTTACATTCAGTCTTAAAAATCTAACTAGATTTGCTTGATACTCCTGTTTTTTTGTTTTTTTTTTATAGAGAACAAAGATTATTCATAATAGTGGTTCCATGAATTTTCCTTCAGTACCACAATAATAGTCATTTTTGGGGTTGAAAACATAGCTGATCATTTCTGAGTCAACCATCAAATAAAAATAGGGTTTTTTTTCCAATACTTCAGTTGACATTCTACAAGACTAATCACCTCAGCTTTATCTTTCTTTCTTTAACAAGAAAAACAAAGAAAAAGCATAGTAACTTTACTAGTTTATGTAAAAGTAAATAATATTTAAAAGTAAAGTGTTATTTAGGTGCAGTTCCTAATGAAGGACCATTACATTCTTTTTATAAAAGAACCTAAAAAGTCAGAATTATAAGCCTTTAGGGTAATTTACAATTACTGTTAAGATTGTCAATAATTTGCACAAATTAATCCATTGCAGTTCCATGTGAACATAAAAGCCAGTTTATGTGATTAATACAGCACAGAAGAAAACCACCTCCAGCCATCAGTCTACCCCTACCTGTGATGTTAACAGATATAATGAAGGTGACTTAATTCTCATTTTAAGTTTACCTTTTGACTACACTTCTGTATGGTGAAGGTGAGTTCACTCACTACCATATCTATACACTTCAGTGTGGGCTCCTTCAGCTTTTGGATCTGCTTTTTCACTATGGCCTCAAAGGCCAGGTCAGGGGTAAATAGCCCCGTCCTGTTGAGATAAGCAGGTGGTACGAGAGAGGAGTAGAAACAAAACCAAGAAAATAAGAGAAATTGACAAGGAAAGGAGAGATGTGAAAGTGTGAAATGAAAAATTGTAAGGGGAGATAAAGGAACAGACAGTGGAAGAGAGAAACATGAAACAACATAGAAAAAATAATAAAAACAAATGGAAAAAGTGAGGAAGTAATGAAAAAAATCAAGATGGAACAGAAGAGATGAACAGATTGAAGATGAAAAGGACAAGGAGAGGTGTGGGAGTTGGAAGGATAAACAGCACAGAAGGAAGAAAATGCAAGTGAGACGTTTGGTTTCCCCTGAAGCCATCCTATAACAGGGCCATTCTTGAGTTTTTCTCTATGAGGAAATAGTGAACAGAAAGAGAAGACAAGAGGAATAGTGAGAAATAGAGAGATTCCCCCACCCTGCACGACTCTGCCAGCCAAAATCTCAAAGCAACGCACTGCGAGACTGCAGCTGTGCACCTTCACATTCAGCCAAGACCCCCCCCCCCTGCTCTCTCCTGGTGTTGACCCGCTCTCCACCCATCCCACGTCTTTCACTGACTTCCAGTCAGAGCTTAATCATAACATTTACTCTCCAAGGCCTCCGTGCTGCTGAAGGCCAGACGCTGTAGAAACCACTGCTCACAGTGGATCCATTTGGATAAAGGCTACTGTGCTTTCTTTTGGCCCAGCTTACAAATCCGTAACCCCCCTGAGGTACGCTGAATAGCCATTAAGCTGCAACTGTCATGGCTGCAGGTGCACTGTTGCAATATCACACACAGGAGAGTCTGGAAACTGACGTCATCCAATACAGTTGCCAGGTATTTTAGATGATAAACAAGTCATTTTTTGGAATACAAGTCTGTCCTAATAAACAAGAAAACAATGCCCACATTCCTCACTTATTAGCCTTACATACGAGGCAGATGTTAGACTTCCTGTCTTGAAAATAGGTTATAATAAAGACTTTAAATGCTCATATGTTTTATCTTTCATCAGCAACTGTATTTAGATGTCCACTCAGCTTCCAGACAGGATGTCTTCAGCATAACTATCAATCACAGCCAGCCTGTCCAGCAAAATCCATCCAAAGCGGTACAACAGGCAGGCAGGTAAACCGCAGCCCAACCCCCCCCCCCCCCCCCCCCCCCCCCCCCCCCCCACTCCAGGTGTCCCCTCGATGTCCAACAACAACAAGGGCTGGAGAGAGCCAGGCAGTTACAGTAGAGAAGGAGTGAACAGCTAAGGGACTTTTGTGGACAAGGGTTGAAAGCAAAAACACAAGTGCTAACCATCGTTCACTTTGTATTTATTTATTTTTACCTTCTTGGTACACTGCCTAACCGTATTGACTAGTTCAGTAATGACCATGTCCACACATTTGGTGCAAGGCTCTTTAATCTTCCCAATCTGCCTTTTCACAATGGTCTCAAAGGCCATGTCCGGGGTGAAGAGGCCAGTTCTGCCCAACACAGATAGAACGAGCCACAGAGCCAAAAGAAGAGAGAAAGAAATACAGGAGAATTGGGTGGAGAGAATAGTGTTAATTATGAAGATTTACCCACGATTTCTGAGCTCTACCCAATCCCCAAAACATAAACAGACACAAACTTGAGTATTTTAACAGCAAAAAGGAATGAGATTGATCCAAAATGGTGGCTTCACATGTAAAAAGTAGTGAAAGCTGTATTGGTTTTCTGCTTAGTAGCGGTTCTGTCTTCTGTAATCTGCAAGCCCACTGTAACAATGTTTGTGTTTAAGAATTACTGTTTCCTAAACTTAAATCAACTTTTTAGGGAAAATAACCAACATAATATGTTAATATTTGCTAGCGTTCCTTATAATAATGTGAATACTGGCAGACATTTTCCAACGCTGCAGAAGAAGTTGCAACAACATGCCAGTCAGGAGAAGGCAATACAGCACTTAGGTCAAAAACAAGCTTCTCCATGTGGACAATTAAATATATTGTATCATATCTTATTGCATCAGATTGTAAAACCCTCTCATTGTTATTTCAGCTGTAAAATATACAGCTTATATTTCTCTAGAAATGGTCTGAATGCTCTAAACACATTCTTAAAAGAAAAAGTAATATCAGAAGAGGATTTTCTGTTACATAGATGGTATAACAAAAATATTTCTAATCACATAAAACACTAATTTTACAGTTTATTGGTAATGTGTAGATGGTGATGAGCATAATGAATGTGCTACACAGGATTTTTTTATGCATAGTTAGCATGTAATTTTCTTATAAACTTCTGGGCAGGGCTTTGAAATACAGCGATACTTTACCATCATCAACATGTGGAATACTACAAACTGATGCTTGGACTGCAATATAGGCTACAAACAACCCTTTTTCAAGCAGCGTTTTGATTTGACATAATAAGACAATTGCAGATGTAGGAATGAAGGCTGCATTACATTTAGAAGAAGCTCTGGATTTGAGCTTGGTCTAAAACTGATAATTTTTTACAGGTACAGAAGAGAAATGCATTCCTTGCTAATTCATCAGAGACTAACAGCACATACTGAAGTTGTTTTTTTTTTTTGTTTTGTTTTTTTGTTTTCTTATTAAACATCACCAGTAGCATCAAGCTAATGGCCCCTTAAGTCTAGATTCACAATCAAATAAGGCTTAATTTAAGTTATCATTAAATAAACTCAACATCCATTTTAGATTCAAACAAAATTCTAATTTTGTATGTCTTCTTTCGTTTTAGCCTTATTGGATGATATATTGTAAAGAAAAATACACATAATTCATATACAAATAGGATGAGAGGATGAGGACCATGAGCTTCTACACATGTGAGCCTAAAAGTGCATAAAGCCACCCAGCAGATGTATTAATGTACAATCAGGTATGTCACATGGAGGACATAAGTGCTTTTTTTTTTTTTATTTCCGTTTGCAAAAGAGCATTAATTTGATTAGGAGGTGTTGGTCTGTTTTAGAGAAGCAGTAAATTCAGCAAAGAAGGATGGTGAAGAAAGAAAGAAGAATGAAAGGAGAGCATATGTGAATGTAGGACGTGCCTGATGCCATGAATGTTCTTGATAGCGTAGCTGATTTCCTTGCGGAGTTCTTTCTCATCAAACTCCATCTGAAAAACAGGCAAAAAGAAAATTAAACATACAAACACCAACGTTTTCATTCTGTCACACAAACAAGGTCCTTCAGACTTTCATACAAGGTCGTCTACCGGTCTTCCAACATCTGCTTTTCATATATTTGTTCAACTATTTCTCCTTTATTTACTACAATGCCACATTCATCCCTGCTTTCTCCAGGTTTGATGTTTTCTTCCGAAACATGTACTATAAACACATAAAACATGATGATGAATTGACTTCTAATGAATCTGGAACGCATGGAGGTTTTCTGTGTTTTGAGTCAATTCTGTGGTTAGGCAGTAACCTGCTCCGTCCCCTCAGTGGGAAGTCCATTTTTCTGCGGCCTCAGCCACAAACTCTAAGTTTTATATCCGCAGAGGGAGGATGAAAGAGGACAGAGAAGAGGACTGGATGAGAAGGAGGAGAGGAAGGGGAGGAAGAGCAGCAGAAGAAAGTGAGAGGAGGTGAAAGGGGATCACGAGTAAGAGGGCATGAAGGGGCTTTAGGTAAAAGGCTTTGAGAAACAGATGATGATAGAGAAGGTAAATGAGAAAAATCAGGTTTGGGGGGGACTCAGTGTTAAAGTTGGATTCAGATGACGTGGTAGGTAAAGTAGACATGGATGCAGTGACTAAGGTAAAGAAACCGTTTTTCAGATAGAGGAGAGCATGCTTGATATTTTCTCCCAACAGACAGCTCAACATGTCAAACAGGAAATCCACAGTTGTATTTATGATGGCTGTATTCCACTTGTGGAAGGTCCTGCTCTTTGCAATAAATTACTGCAATACCGAAGGAAACTGGGAAATCCTACAACATATCAACTACCGCTGCACCTTTCCTGAGGTGACAATTCAACATTAACTCGGTGCAAAAATAAATAAATAAATAAATAAATAAAAAGTTTATTACACAAAAGCATCTGTTAAGTCCTCCAAAGAAGATGATTGCAAAAAGGAGAAATTTTTCCAAGGGCCAAAAAACAATGATACAATAAAGATGCAGAGACAAAAGGTTTTCTTAAAGCCAAATTTGTTTTCATGCTTTCATTTCTTTTTCTGATTTATTTGAAACCATTTTATTGGACTGAATTTTATTCTTTATTTCTCAAATTTTTTTAACTAATCTTTTAGTAATTAGAAGGGTCCTCAAAATATTAATGCTTCTAGTTATCATACTGATATCTCTTTGAATTTTAATTTTTTAATGTGTTTGTTTCCATCTAATGATGTGCAGGGAGCTCAGATTAATTAGCTTGTATCAAATCAAGCCATCTTTCAAAGTTAAATAGTAACATTTGTATTTAAAAACAAATTAAACATATTGTTTAATCCAGAAAAGAAATACATAATAATTGCAGATATGTGGGGCCCTCGCTAATATTTTCTCCCTGACGACAAAAGATTAAACTACATTTGTTTCAGTCTCTTAAAAGTCTGGAACACTATAAATACCTGAGTTCCCAAAATGGCCTTTAATTTCATAACCTGCCAGCATCTTTCAACTCCTTAAACTTCAGTGATTTTCTTTTGAATTGAGATGAAGTGAGTGTCGTGTTTTAACTAACAGTGTGACCAGTGATTAAAAGCTCGTCCCACATACCTTGACCAGTTCAAAAGGGAATCGTTCATGGAAGATACGGTTGATCCTGGCACCACCTGACAGCTCGGCTGTATCAATCTGGTCTCCGGAGCCCTCTATACACTTCTCAAAGTCCACAGAAAATTGCTGCACCATCCTGCAGGAGAGTGAAGATGCATACAATATGTTAGCATATAATTTATATACCTACTTATCTAACCATCTATTTACTCACTGGAGGAGAGCCTTAGTTTTGCGAGATGGATCATCGGGTCGGAAGTTTTTATACTCCTCAACCTCCTTTTCTATAGAGAGGAGCTGACTCTGCAGCTTGGCTCGCAGGTTAGGCAGAGTATCCCTGATGTGGTTCGTCAGTTGCTGCACAAGTTAAAAATCATTATAAGATCACTGGGGATACTGGGAAAATGAGCAAGCTTAGGCTGTTTAGCTAATTCTATCAAACTGCACTTTTGTCTGTACACCTGATTGAGGACTTTCTGCAGGTAGGGTGTGCCCATCCGGTCAGCCAGGTGCCTATATGCAGGGTGGGAGAGGAAGAACTTCCTCTCAGCAGCCATAGCAGCATTAATGTCCTTCTTTCCATCTATGTCCTTCTGGCTTCTGTTCACCACGCCGATGTAACCTGAACAGAACAGAATGGAGTCCCACACACTTTTACAATACAGAAGACTGAGTAGGACCCAGTAAGAAAGACTGAGATTTACTGTTACAGAATCCGCTCCAACTTCTTTTATGACTTCCTAAAAGATTGTGAGAGCAGGCTGGAAAACAGTTTTGTATTTTGGCTCTGGTGTGATATAGATTAGTCTCAAACTGCGCCAGATTGTTCTACACTCTTGTTTTCTACATATGAAGTTAATTCTAGGCAGAAAAAGTGCCTCCAGGATACTCGTTTAATATTCGGCCCAAAACCCAAGACTGAGGAAATAGTATAGATGATGGGTTAACAGAGGAGCAAAAGCAAGGAAAGATAAATTAAATGTAACCAAAAACTGATTTTGCAATGTTTTTTTAACAACAACAAAAAAAAAAAAAAACAGAAAGGAAAATGGAAACTGGAGAAATAACTAGAAGAGTTCAGGTCATAAGGATCCAGTTTCACCTTCAGTTAAGTTTTCTCATGCATCACTCTGTTAAAAGCCATTTGATGCCCTTTAACGACAACGTTGAGCCAGCAGCCTTGTAAGTCTGAACATCCACCGCTTTGGATAGAAGGGGAAAAAAAACATAGAAAAACAGAGGACGTGGAAAATATTCAAAAACACATGCCTGGGGTCTAACCAAGTGCAAACGGAAAAGAAAAGCACCACATCAGCACATAGCACTAACAAAAACCCACAAAATACATGCAAGTTTTTTTTTCAAAATGATTTCATCCTTGCTTCCCTCCAATTCCTTCTCTCTTCTTTCTTCTACATTTTTTTTACTGTCTTTTGATTTCTTATTTTTGCTGCTATATTACATTCCCTCTCACCATCCAACCCTTCTGTTTTTAAATTTTTTTTCCCCAGTTTTTAGTGCGGCTGCCTTACTACCACAAGAGGGAAACAATGTCTCGCTGCACTGGCCTTGAGGTACAAGGAAAAGGGTATGCATGTGCTTTTATGTGTGCTCACCCCTTCTGAGTGGAAGCAGTTTGTTCTCCAGGATGTCTTTAGCATCTGTCCCCTCATCCATCAGGTCCAGCTTGGTGATCACTCCAATGGTCCTCATACCTACATCCACAAGAACCAAAAACAAAATTTATATGAACCATCTAATCTGAAAAACTAAAGATTAGTCTAACGAGAAAACAGTTCATTCCTGCAGAGTGCATTATCCATAAAACAGTACAAATACTATCACAGGACTTAGAATATGAGTGTTTGCTAGTATGCATGCACTCACCCTGAGGGTCGACCTCTTTGGCAATTTTTAAAGCGTCAGAGTTGGCCAGATCTGAGTTGGCTGGGGACACGGCCAGCATCAGGCAGTTCTCTTTGGTGACAAACTGCATCAACATTTCTCTGATCTGGAACTCGATGTCTGCAGGTTGATCACCTACGGGCACCTTAGTCATTCCAGGCAGGTCCACCAGTGTAAGATTCAGCACTGAGAGGAGGAATGAGAGCAGAAAAACAGAGAAAACACAAAGAAAGATGCACTGATGGTTAATAAAAGCTGACAGCAATGCTTAACATGCAGAATTTACAAGTAAGATCAAGTTTACAGTTAACACAGAAGGAAAACAACATGTAGAAACAAAGCTGCATCATCCTCACCGTGAGGGGAATAGACACGCAGGTTAATGGGAACAGGGGAGATGCCCTTATTTGCTCCCGTGATCCGATCCGTCTCTGCCTCGATCTCCTGCCGGACCTCATCGAAATCTGTGAACTTCTTGCCCTTACAGTGGAGGAACTCAGCATATTCTGTAGAAGACAAATAGTTTTACACAAATAGTTCATACAAATAATTTATGAATAAAAAAAATCACAAGGTCTTGAATCAACAATGCTTTAGATAATATTATTTTACAAGAAAAAATACTGTACAACATTGCTGAGTTTAAATCCAGCATGACTTTACAAACGGAGGAAAATTCATTTCTGTTTCACGCCATGACTAAACTGTGGGAAAAAAAACCTTGAGTAAACCTTTAATTAACAGTTTTGTGTAACCATGGTAACATGAGGATGCTGTCACTATTGAGTCTGCAGAGATAAGTAGAGTGGGAAGGATGTTGAGGGATGATTAAAAAATGAATTTCATGTTTTACCTGTGGGGCAATTCATCAGCTGCAGAACCAGAGGACGACGTGTCACAATGCCAGACCCACGAGGGAGGAAATCCCTATGAAACAAAAACACACGACCCACTGAAAAATGTCTTTAAAATTTTTTTAAATGATTAAATCTTGCAGTCTGTATTAAGTATTACTACAGCAAATAATATTTTCTTTTTAGAAACTTAAACTGTGTCATGGATAAGTGCAAAAATACAAAAAAATATATGTCACACATCTATTTAAGAAAAAGTTGAATATTAGTAAAATAAATAGCATAGAATGATGAAACCATCACAGGCTTTTGAAAGTCAGAAAAGTGTCCCATAGCTCCTTCTGAAGGTTTACAGTCCCCAACTCTACACAAGTGATAAAACAAATACAAGGGACAGCATATCGTTAAAAAAAAATGCATTTACTTTTGCAATCCTGCAAGTATGGTAAACATCTTGCTTTCAAGACTGCAGCAACGAGTAGTAAACAAGTTTCCATCTTTTTTTAACATTTAATCATAAGATTTTTTTAAAAATCAAGAAAGAAGTTGTTTAAAGCTTCAAATTCTGTTGTTTTCCTTGTTCTACTTTTAAATTCAGTCAAAGCAATTTGCTTTCATTAACAATAGCTTTTAATTTTAAAAAAAAAAGGGGTTGGATTTCCACAAGAAATCTGTGTAATGTCTAAATAGTGCACTTGCATGCAGAAATATCACAGCATTAACATCAAATGTTCAAACATCTGGCGACACATCTCATGTTGACACAATGTGTCTTCCAAGTATTTTAATTTATTATATTTTTTTGAGCTTCTCTGTTTGGATTTCAAAATATCAGACACTACAAAGAGTCTTACATCAGCAAGTGATGACATCAGTGTGATCTGTGTTAAATGTGTGCTTGTGACACCATGAGAACATGTGTTTATACTGACCACTGCCTGCAAGCGTGTTTGTATGCTTTTCATGTGCAAGACATTGTTTTCTTTCAGCTGCTTATACAACCTCAGCTTCAACTCGCCACTGGCACAGCACGCTCCTCCACCAGCTGACAAGCCCGTTGTCATTCAGTGGTGCATGAACAATAAGGAGGCCTGCAAAAGACACTTGCGCTGCAGCTTTTATTTAAAAGGTGGATTCAAAAGGTATCTGTGCTTTTTTGTCGGCTGATAACAGGAACGCAACAGAACATTCAGATGAAACACTAAATATAAAATTAGCCTAAAGATCAATATCCCTGATTGATCTGATCAGCATCTGATGAGAGAATCCAACAGTAATCAAATAACTGGTATGTTTAAGAAAAAGATTAAACTGTTTTTTGGACCTGAAGGAAAGCTTGAAGTGGTTCTGAGTCATGAGCAGAGAGTAAAGTAGATGTTTTGTTTAACGTGAGACCTCCATTAGCAGCAGCAGCTGTTCTTGCTAAGGTTCACACAATTGTACTATCACAAGGGAGATTAATTTCACCAAGTAGATATTTGTTACTTAGCTGTCAAGTCATTTTCAGTAAATAAAAAGAAACAAAAAAAAACGTTTAGTCAAGATTTGAGCAACCTTTGCTTCTATTCCTTGGATACTCATCACATCACCTTTTATTGCCACATTTGCAGCATGATGATGATACATTTGGTGAGTTTTAGGAAAAAAAGACACTTAATCTAGCCATAATCCATTTAACACCAGCTCAGAATAAGAAAGTAGCCTACAGTACATGTGAGGCTACATATATATATATATATATATATATATATATATATATATATATATATATATATATATATATATATATATATATATATATATATATATATATATATACACTACTCACAAAAAGTTAGGGATATTTGGCTTTCAGGTGAAATTTATGGAAAATGCAATATGTTCATGCTACAGTGATATAATATCATAAAAGTAAGACATTTAAGTAGAAGGATGCACTACTGATTTCCTCATCTCAAAAAATTCATTCAACACAAAAGGTAACAACAATGGTAGTTACACCACAACAAAAAATTTGAACGTCTCAATATCTGGTCATGTGCCCTTGAGCATCAATTACAGCTTGACAACGACGTCTCATGCTGTTCACAAGGCAACTTATTGCCTGCTGAGGCATGGCATCCCACTCTTCTTGAAGGGCAGCCCTCAGGTCATTGAGGTTCTGGGATGCAGGGTTTCGAGCCTCTACACGACGGCTCAGCTGATCCCACAGGTTTTCAATGGGATTCAGGTCTGGAGAGAGTGCAGGCCATTCCATTTGAGGTACACCAGTCTCCAACAGCCGTTCCCTGATGATGCGGCCTCGATGAGCAGGAGCATTGTCGTCCATGAAGATGAAATTAGGCCTGTGCTGTTCATGTAGGGGCACAATCACTGGATTAATGATGTTATTCAGGTAGTATGGGCTTGTCACTGTACCATTCACAAAGTGTAGGGCAGTTCTGTACCAAGTGGACACCCCTGCCCACACTGTAACACCGCCACCACCAAAAGCTCGCCTGGTGACAACAGTGGCTGATGCATAGCGCTCTCCCTGACGCCTCCAACATCGTTGCCGGCCATCATTTCTGCTCAGTGTGAATCGACTTTCATCAGAGAACAGCACTGAGGCCCACTGGTTCCTCGTCCAGCGTAAATGCTCCCTGGCCCATGCAAGACGATGATGCCTGTGCCTGGTGGTGTGGTCAGGTACCCGTGCAGGTCGTCTAGCACGCAGACCACGCTGATGGAAACGGTTTCGAATGGTCTGACGTGACACTTGGGTGCCTCTCACCTCTCTTAAACGTGCCTGGAGTTGAGTGGCATTCATCATCCGGTTTCTCAGGGCAGTGTTCACAATGTAGCGGTCATCAGCACGGGATGTGGCCAAAGGACGTCCACTTCTAGGCCTTTCTGTGACTCTTCCAGTCTCTCCATATCTCTGTTGCAACCTGCTGATGACACTCTGTGACACTCCAAGCTCAGTGGCCACTTCTGTCTGAGAACGTCCTGTTTGAAGCATCGCAATGGCAAGGGACTGTTGTTCCATTGTTAGGTGTCGTCTTGGTCTCATGATGTCAAAATGTGAACAGCATGATGAGGACAACTGTTTAAACACCAGCTCTAATTGAACCAGGACATTTATTGGTCAATTCAAGGATCACACACCTGCCGTGATTTTTGCCGTTAAGCTCCTTGTTAGAGAACAGCAACTTGTGCAAAATTTATTGAAACATTTAACAGTTGGACATGTGCATTTAAAAGCTTAGAGAAGATCACATTAAGTTCACCTGTACAGGTTTGAATGCATTTTAGGCTTGTTGTGAAATTTCACCCAAAAGCTGAATATCCCTAACTTTTTGTGAATAGTGTATATATATATATATATATAAACTTACACTTTGCCACTTAATGTATGTACTAAAAGACATCGTGTTTAGCAGCTTTATTTCCCCTTTTTTTAATTCTACTCCTTGTAAAATGAAAGGAATCCCTTCCGCCTCATGGCATTTATGTGTACCTGCTGGTCTAGCTGCCTGGCATCTTTATGTTTGCGGCTTTCCCGATCCCACTTGGACTTCTAATGGAGATGACAGATGGTCTTAGCTGCAGGTCTTCCTTACACTCTATTCCTCCTCATCCTCCCACATGAAGGGGGAAACCACTGACAGGCTGAGTTTTACTTGTATATGTTTAACTGCTTCTTTACTCTTCAATTACTGAAAAATAATACAGCCTCTAAACCCAACGCACGCTGGTGGTGGAGACTTTCTCTTCTCTACACCGGTTCAACTCATTATTTACCTAATCCTTTCAACAGGGCGACAGTCCCCACCCTCTGCTACCCTCCTCTGTTATATATTCCTCATGGTGAGGAGGAGGAGGATGAAAGCACCTACGCAGACACAATCCCCAGACCAGGAATGCAAAGTACTGGGCTAGGAAGGGAAAGACACAAATTGGACAAAAACCAGGATGACACAGATAAATTACAATAATTCAAGGTTACATCAGGATGTCCGCCATGAAGCACTTGGCAGAGGGACACTCAGCTGCATAAAAGCACCTTCAGTCTTACAAGTCATTGACTCTTCTTTGTGTTGTTTGCAGTGAAGTGCAGGGATAAAAACAAAAAAAAAATTACTAAAACGGAAAAAGCTAACAGAAGGAATACAGACGTAAAGAAGATTCCAATCCAGATAAATACAATCAGCACAGAAATCCACAGTCCCTGATCTACAACCCAAACAAGCATTTACAAGGTGTACCAACACAAGCCCATATACTGAAACCCGTCCTTTAATCCACAGGAGGCAACATGAGATCCACTGGTAGCTTCACAATGCTGAACAAATACCTGTCTCCCACTGATACAACTGAAAACATATTTGTTTAACCAGCAGACTTGAGTTCCCTTCAATTAAATTTTTTCTTACAGTTTTGGACTAAGATGGTGAAGTTTAAGACATTATAATTAAAGTTTGACAACATGACGGCACAGTCTTGAGAGGTGGAAGCATGATTAGCTACATGTACTTCATAGTGTAGCTGAAAAAGGCAAAGCTGATTATGCTTATTGAAAATACTATCAAGCGGTCGAAATGTATAATGTTTTGGAGTATTTTATCTCCTTTTTCTGAGATGTTAAACTTTTAAACTCCTAATCTGTAGCTGTGGATGTTGTATGTGATTGTGAGGATGCTGAAGTACTGCAGGTCACCAACCCAGAGCTGAGCGCCAGCGTATTCATTTGAGTGATGGCTGTGAAATCAGTTTCACACACAAAAAAAGCTAAATATTACATTTTGGGGGTCACTCAGCCACTGATTCATTCATTCCCTCTATCTTCTGTAGTACACACACACCTACGCAAACATGTAAGTGCCAGTGAAGAGCGGTGACTCACTACTTCCTTTATAATCGGGTGTCAAAAAAACACACAAACACAAACAAAATCAGGGATTAGTGTACACACACAGGGTTTTTAACTTAAACACAACATTTATATTTGATGCTTTCGTTTCAAATGCCATTTTGTGTTGCACCAGATATTTTCAGCCGGCATTTTGACTTTACAACTCCCCTAACAGGAACTACTTTTATAGGGTGGGTTTCTTTTATGTCTTGTCACTGTTGTTTGTTGTTGTTTTTTTATGGATCTTGTATGTGTCTCTTTATTCACATATCAGTCACATATTTTTATATTTGACACAGTCACAAATCTAATCAGGCAAACTTCCATATTGTTCCCTGTATACAAATGTGTCTCTTCCCTTCTGATTCCCAGACACATTCAGAGAGTTAGCTTCATCTAATCCTGTTCTAATGCAGCATTTTGAGCCTCAACAGCAGTGACCCAACACAAACCGGCAGGTTTCCCTCACAACAGGCCTTAACATCAGGAGACAGGTTTAGAGGAAGAATAGGACGCACTCATGCACACACATTGCCGTAAACCACTGTGGAAGATGGAGCCAATGATATTACTGATTGGTGGATGGTGGGAATCGAGATTAAATCGCAGCCAATGGGAGAACGAGTTGCAGGGAAACTGCGACCCAAACAGAGATTAGCGCTAATCCTTTGTAGCAGTGTCAGAACAAGTGATGTCCTCTCTCCCTCTCTGTATCTCATTGCCTGCTTTCTCACTCTCACTGTTTTTGTACTCTATTCAGCTTTTATAGTTTACCTTAGTCTTTAAAACGGATTTTATTAGTCCAACGAGACCAGCAATGTCTTATTTTACAGCTCCCACAAATTCCTAATGATTTCCTGAGAAAGAAACTGTGTAATTGAAGTTTAGTTTCTGTTTTCTGTTGTTTTTTTTTATTTTCAACCATTTAAATACCAAAACCCACAGCATTACCTGCTTTCATGTCCATGAGGTGACAAAACTTTTCAATGAGTTTCAACTGAACATTGACCAAGCTATTAATTAATTGGTTAAAACAAAAATCAGCAACACAATTTTTCATTTTTCACTGTCGGAGTGCTTTGATAGAATAAAAATGTTGGAAGAGCTGATTAATTTTAGTAGAAAGACAGTGAATTTGACAGCAGTCCTTGATGGCTGGAAAAGTAATGAAAGAGATATTCTGAAGTCAAAATAGAGCATGCACACTGCCCCGTGTGTGCTCTTCGTGGGGGACTGACTTATAGACTAGAGTCAATGCAATCCATTGCTTTTCTTGACTTTTCATAAATCCATCCATCCATCCATCATTCTTCTGCCGCTTATCCGGGGTCGGGTCGCGGGGGCAGCAGCCTAAGCAGGGAAGCCCAGACTTCCCTCTCCCCAGCCACATTTGCCAACTCTGCGGGGGGGATCCCAAGGCGTTCCCAGGCCAGCCGAGAGATGTAATCCCTCCAGCGTGTCCTGGGTCTTCCCCGGGGTCTCCTCCCAGAGGGACGTGCCTGGAACACCTCACCAGGGAGGCGTCCAGGAGGCATCCTGACCAGATGCCCGAGCCACCTCAACTGGTTCCTCTCGATGCGAAGGAGCAGCGGCTCTACTCTGAACCCCTCCCAGATGACCGAGCTCCTCACCCTATCTCTAAGGGAGAGCCCGGCCACCCTGCGGAGGAAACTCATTTCAGCCGCCTGTATACGAGATCTCGTTCTTTCGGTCACGACCCACAGCTCATGACCATAGGTGAGGGTAGGAACATAGATCGACTGGTAAGTCGAGAGCTTCACCTTCTGGCTCAGCTCCTTCTTCACCACGACAGACCGGCGCAGAGCCCGCATTACTGCAGACGCCGCACCGATCCGTCTGTCGATCTCGCGCTCCATCCTTCCCTCACTCGTGAACAAGACCCTGAGATATTTAAACTCCTCCACTTGAGGCAGGACCTGACTCCCGACCTGGAGAGGGCAATCCACCTTATTCCGGCTGAGGACCATGGTTTCAGATTTTGAGGTGCTGATTCTCATCCCAGCCGCTTCACACTCGGCCGCGAATCGCTCAAGCGAGAGCTGGAGATCACAACCAGACGAAGCCAACAGGACCACGTCATCCGCAAAAAGCAGGGACCCAATCCTGAGGCCACCAAGTCGGATCCCCTCAACACCTCGGCTGCGCCTAGAAATTCTGTCCATATAAGTTATGAACAGAATCGGTGATAAAGGGCAGCCTTGGCGGAGTCCAACCCTCACCGGAAACGAATCCGACTTACTACCGGCAATGCGGACCAAGCTCTGACACCTGTCGTACAGGGACCGGACAGCTCGTACAAGGGGGTCCGGTACCCCATACTCCCGGAGTACCCCCCACAGGAGCCCCCGGGGGACACGGTCGAATGCCTTCTCCAGGTCCACAAAGCACATGTAGACTGGTTGGGCAAACTCCCATGCCCCCTCCAGGACCCCAGAGAGGGTATAGAGCTGGTCCACTGTTCCGTGACCAGGACGAAAACCACACTGCTCCTCCTCAATCCGGGATTCGACTATCCGGCGGACCCTCCTCCCCAGGACCCCTGAATAGACCTTACCAGGGAGGCTGAGGAGTGTGATTCCCCTGTAACTGGAACACACCCTCCGGTCCCCCTTCTTAAAAAGGGGGACCACCACCCCAGTCTGCCAATCCAGCGGTACTGCCCCCGATGTCCACGCAATGCTGCAGAGGCGTGTCAGCCAGGACAGCCCCACAGCATCCAGAGCCTTAAGGAACTCCGGGCGGATCTCATCCACCCCCGGGGCCTTGCCGCCAAGGAGCTTTTTGACCACCTCAGCGACTTCAGCCCCAGAGATAGGAGAGTCCACCCCTGAGTTCACCAGCTCTGCTCCCTCATGGGAAGACGTGTTGGTAGGACTGAGGAGGTCTTCGAAGTATTCCCTCCACCGACCCACAACGTCCCGAGTTGAGGTCAGCAGCTCCCCATCTCCACTGTACACAGTATTGATGGAGCACTGCTTCCCCCTCCTGAGCCGCTGGATGGTGGACCAGAATCTCCTCGAAGCCGTCCGGAAGTCTTTCTCCATGGCCTCGCCGAACTCCTCCCATGCCCGAGTTTTTGCCTCGGCAACAGCCGAAGCCGCATGCCGCTTAGCCCGCCGGTACCCATCAGCTGCCTCCAGAGTCCCACAGGCCAAGAAGGCCCGATAGGACTCCTTCTTCAGCTTGACGGCATCCCTCACTGCTAGTGTCCACCAACGAGTCCTGGGATTAGCGCCACGACAGGCACCAACGACCTTACAGCCACAGCTCCGGCTGGCCGCCTCAGCAATAGAGGCACGGAACACAGCCCATTCGGACTCAATGTCCCCCGCCTCACTCGGGACATGTTCGAAGCTCTGCTGAAGGTGGGAGTTGAAGCTCGCTCTGACAGGGGACTCAGCCAGACGTTCCCAGCAGACCCTCACAACACATTTGGACCTGCCAGATCTGACCGGCTTCCTCCCCCACCATCTGAGCCAACTCACCACCAGGTGGTGATCAGTTGACAGCTCCGCCCCCCTCTTCACCCGAGTGTCCAAGGCATGTGGCCGAAGGTCCGACGATACGACTACAAAGTCGATCATTGAACTGCGGCCCAGGGAATCCTGATGCCAGGTGTACATATGGACACTCTTAAGCTGGAACATGGTGTTCGTTATAGACAATCCATGACGAGCACAGAAGTCCAATAACAAAACACCATTTGGGTTCAGAGGGGGGGACCATGCCTCCCAATCACTTTTCATAAATTTCATCAATAAATTTTTTCATAAATTAGCTTGTATGAACATAATGATCATAAACTGATCTATGAATTGATGTTGTCATGTAAAGTGCCTTGGTATTATTTTATGGTGAATTGGTGCTATACAAATAAAGCTGAACTGAAACCAGTAGAAATTACTGTAAATTTCTCTATAAGTCAAAAACTGCTCACAGGCAGATTTTTTTTTTCATGCATCATTTGTCCACTTACTCACTTTCATATCCCTCCTATTTGCTATAAACCACTCTGGATCATCATCTATTGTTTTTACATCTATTATAGAAAACTAACTTGAATTCACATAACTTTAATAAGGATTATAGTGAAGAAATATCAATTTTTTAATACTTTTTGTGCCTTGCCACAAGAAAAAAAAACCCTGTGTTAAAGCAAAAGTGCTTTTAATTGATTGAAACCTTATAGAGATTAAACCTCTAGATTTCCCTCACTCATGTTTTTATCAGGATTTTACCGTTCTTGGAGGTAAAAGTTATTTTCAGTTACATCAAACTGTCGCAGTGATTATTTTCAGCTTTGATGTTTTCTGATTTCAATAATTCGCTAATGATTGACTGAGATCAATATGAATATTCCTTAAGACTTTGTGATGAAAGTCATGTGTGAAATTAACTGAAATGCTCCAACAAATGTAGAGAAGTTAATAGTGAAATGTTTTCCTCTGGGTTGTAGTGGGACAGAAGGATAAACATCATGAAAAGAAGAGGGAGGAGTACAGTACAAATACATCAAATATGTATAAAAGTAAAGAGAAAATGTACATAGTTATATTCCTATACTGACTGTATTATTTCCATTACAGAGGTGCAACAGTTAAGCATCAATTTCCAGGTATTGTTAGAAAGCTATGACAAGCTATAGTCATTGGACCCATTACCCCAAACAAAATACACAGTTTTCTCTAAAAGTAAGAACACTGGAAAGAGATTTTGCAGCCCAGAAGACAGTTAATCTTGTGAGGTTCGAGGGCATGATGTGAAACTATAATTATCTTGCATACTGTAAGTCATTAAGGGACGATCCCAGTCAGCGTTGCTCATTCATCCCTCCTCCACAGGGGGAACAGAATAAGGGCCTCACTGCATCTACAGCACACTGTCCTGCTGCTGCTCATCACAACTCGTCCACCCTTCAGCCCCAGTTATGTAACATGACACCAGCTGTATATCATAAGCTTAAAGTGGGGGTTGGAGCAGTGATGGCAGAAAGGAGAGAAAAGCATTCATGCTGTAGGTTCACAGTGTCCTCTTAGGTTGTGCAAATGCCAGCAGCCTTCACTGATGGTAACAAGCTTCAGTCTGTTAACTTGTACCAAACACAGCAACAACATCCTCCTGGATTTGACTGCACCACATTGTGCCATTTATCAGCTATTTTCACCACTTTCTCCAGAGTCGGTCATTATTTCTATTATCCACCAGTTAGATTAAACTGAATATCTCTTCAATCATCAATAACAATAAGCATGAAAAGCATCTCTCTTCCTTGCAATGAAATCCAGCTTTTATTGTGTTTCAGGGAATCAGTTGTGCCAATTTAATGGTCAGCATTTTTTAGCAAGAGCTGTCCGTGGTTCTGAAACCACTCTCTAGACAAAAAACTGAGCTGTACGCTGGAGTAAGCAGCACATCAAAGGAATCACTCCTCTGGACAACTCCAACTAAATTCCAGCCTTTCCTACACACAGGCAGACATATATTTCTATTTTTTCTTAATGTAACAACCTTTCATGCAGTCTTATTGTATACCTTTATCTTCTTAAAGGATCCTCATCTGCACAAACAACTTCATTTGATTCACAGCAGAAGATAAATACAAACCTGCAACATAACAGGGTTTTCCACAAACTCTTGTAGCTTTAATATTTGAATGACAGCATGCTCTTTAATTCCCTGATCCTGTTAAGCTTTTTTAAAGATAGAAAATCCCTGTACTGATGAAATAATATTAACTTTAACTCCACTGCTTCTTCCGTAATCACTGTATGCTAGCAGACTTCACCCAGCTCCCACTGCATGAGTCCAACACTGGAGACCTGCTTTGTCTACGATAATTGGACTCGTGGGGGACTAAAATACTGACTGGGTGAAAGAAATAAATGGCAAGCAGTGGTTGTGCTTTAGTTTGTAGTCATTAATTGTCTTCTCCTTGTGTTTGAAATGCATTAAAACCAAGCAGGTATAATACAGGACAGAAAATACTCATCTATTGTAATTTGATGTCTATTATATAAGAATAAGCTTCCTTGCTTTGTTATTTTCTTATAAAGTTAATATGTCTGGATATCAGAACTCCATTACACACAAAAATTCATCCTGTGAAAAAAACTCCCTAAAATGTTAACTGTTGTATTAGTTTAAGAAGATTACAGGTAAATACATCCTTGTTCTTCGATGTCTGGGACAATAAGAGAGTACAAGAAAGAATGACAAAGAAAAAAATCTGTAAAAAAAAATTAAAGCAGTTGATTTTGTTTTTTTTACATGTAAACCAGGAGTTTTAGTTTAACCCTGTTGCCTTTGAAATGGAGTTTTCCACTTTCACATTATCAACAATAAGAAGGCTGAGCTAAATTCCAATGAAGAGACATGAAAGACTAAAAAACAAAGGTCAAACTGGGATGAGAAACATTAATCTGAGCGGTAAAAAAGAAGGAAAAAAGCAGCTTGCTGGAAGGATGACATGAGAGAGGATCAAATCACAGCAAAGGACATTCGAACGGACAAATTTGATTAGTGTCTACAGACGTCCGTTCATGCTATTAGTATTGCACATCAGCGTGGCATTTTGATTGTCCTTGTCAGGGACTCATACCTGTCGCAGACACAACGCAACAGCAACCACTCAAATCTAATCCACCTGAGAGATGAGAAGTCTCTTAAATCAACTCTTTTCAGTCCAGTCTTGTCTCTGATGGTTGCTAGAGCTTTTTCCCCGCAGCTCAAACAACAACTGCTTGGAACAGCGGTTTGATAATTGTCACGTTTTAAAAAAGAAACCAACTTCCTTTGTTTCTATTTCTCTGATTATTTGATCCACTAGATATAGAAATCTGAAGATATAGAGGAATTTTAATAACCAAAAGATGACCAGACTGACACTCACTGTGAGACATTAGCGAACATCTATAGCATTAGATGCATAAAGACAAAGATAAAGACAGAAATAGGAGCTTTGTCGTGTGTAAACACACACTGTATAGTAAGTGTTGCATTGGTTTAGCTTGATAATGCAACCACAATTGGTTTCTGAGGGGGAGGAAGCAGACTGGAGCAGCAGCAGGACCTGAGCAACGTCACTGCAGCTGGACAAGAGGAGCAAATATAAACACAAAACGCTGCAGGATGCTGCTTCGCTGTCTGTTTTACATGAAAGATGTAGTTTTTACTGACACGGCCGGACAAATCGTCTGCTTGACACGCTCATATAACCTGTCCTTGTTGCAATGCTTAAATCACTCCTATATCTAAGTCCCGGTCCCTCGAGTGGGAGAACATAATTACCCACAAGCTGTTTCTATGACTACAGCTGAGAAAGTGCAGCATTTCATGATCTAATGATGGCTGAAAAGCCATCATTTTAATCACTTAAATATATAAATTTAAGCAGGGGCCCCACAAAATGAGCTAGAATAGATGTAAAAAGATTATGTATTTCTTTTTACTTGTCGCAACTTATTATGTTGTGTTAAACAGGAAGAGCAGCCTGTTCACAGGTTTTAAATAATGTATTACAGTTATATATGTGGACAATAAACTTTGTGAAGAAGCTGCACCAAATCTGATAAATTAATGAAGAGTTTGTACACAAAATGAGGAAGAGATGAGAAAGAAAACAGTTCAAAGCAACAATTGAAACAGCAAAACAGCTAAGCCCCAAAAAAAACACGACAAAATTTTACAAAACATAAATCAGAAAACTCGTTTTCACAGGAAACACAGCTAAATATAGATATTTGCATTTTATTGTTTTGTTATCAGTTTTTTCTGTTTCTTTTTTTGTTTGTTTTAAGATGTTTTGTGCTTTTTGTTTTATTGGTGTGGTCTATGAAAGTCCTTCTGCACAGGGCATCATATGAAGATTACACCATGTAAACAGGAGGGCTTTGCCTGCTCACAGTTAAGATGGAGATTAGTGGCCATGTGGTGAACTATGGAAGACCTATAAATCTACCTTTGAGAGAGAGAAAAAGATCTGTTACAAATCTATAAAGAAAATCACATGTCGAACAAATGGAAGCTTCTCTGTCTAGTGGGAATGACATTTTGGCATAGACTACCCAGGGCTTGGGGGTAAATTGGCTTGGAATATGCATGTGCATACACTCTCAGCTTGCTAAAACAAAAATACTGCTGAATCACACTCTGTGCACAGCAGATTAATCTGCTATAAAACTACAAAAAATATCTAAAGAGCACATGAAAATTGGGATTTAAATGCAATTTGTAGCTTCCATGTTGCTCTCTGTTGACGAAAAGCTTCACTTCCAGTATTGTAGGTGCTGCAAACAGATGGGTGAGCTGAGCTGTAAGGGCTCAAAGCTCAGGTGGACTCTCGTTGGACTCACTGCAAGGTCATAAGCGGCTGCAGCATAACAGATCAGATTTGCTCTCTTTTGCTAGTTTTGTAGCAGGAGCAGCAGCCCTGGCAGACAGAAAAAGTACATGCTTGCAAAGCTGAAAGCTCTCCTCACACAGCAAGCATCACTTTTACATCGTTGACAGTTGAGGATTAAAAAGTCTGCAGACAACAAAATGGTAGGCCTGCCACAAAAACAGCACAAGCAGCCTGAAACTGTATCTGCTTCACAGGAAGTCAGCCTTCATTCTGACCCTGCCTCTCTGATACACCCTGGGGATTTATAATAGTCACAATGGGGGAAAAAAAACAAAAAACTTGTCTTTGTATTACTAAAATTACCAAATGTGACAACTCAGTGTAGTTCTTTTAGTTACTTGAAGCACAAGTTGGTTATTGAGCATGAAAGTATTTTATAGAAATCTGTGG
The DNA here is from genome assembly GCF_933228915.1 of Telmatherina bonti. Lineage (NCBI taxonomy): Eukaryota > Metazoa > Chordata > Actinopteri > Atheriniformes > Telmatherinidae > Telmatherina > Telmatherina bonti. Next base: position 18,416,592 of record NC_136615.1, read on the forward strand.
TCCCTGAACGCATCATGCAGTAGTAAACAGATACACTTGTCCAGGGATTTATGTAGGCCTCACAAAATAATCTGCTTGCCTGTGAGCTATTGCAGTAGAAAAAGTGAGCTTAAAAAGCGAGTAAGTAGGTAAATATACAGTGATTTGGGCAGTTTAATTTTCAGTGAAGCCTTCAAGATGGATTTGAACCTGCCTACAAAGGGGATGGATGGAGACTTGTACGCTGGAGTGATGTACACTAACATCCACTGCAGCCGGGAAAAGCTACTTACTTCCCAACGAAGTTCTCCAGTACCGAGCTCTTCCCTGCGCTCTGGCCGCCCACCACGGCGATCTGCGGCAGGTCCAGGTTTGCGTTTTGCCCGATGGCAGAGAAAGCATCCTGCATGCGGTTCACCAGAGGAATCAAATCCTCCATTCCCCGGTTCCCCATGTTTGCGGTGCAAGAATTACTGTCCTCTCCTTGTCAGAACAGATACTGGTAAATCTATTTGTCTTCTTGTTCCTCCCTGTTCGCCACCCTCGCGCGTTAAAGGGTGGGTATTTTTTCCTCTATTTTACACGCGCGTCGGTTCACTTGTCGGTTTGCTCCCTCATCGACAACGCTTGGTCGGTGGATCAGATCAACACAAAAAGGACTAGGACTCACTCACACCTCCAGCACGCTTCTCTTCGAGCACCGCAGGGGGGAGGAAGATGAGGATGATCTCTTGTATTTTCACAGGAGATCCCTGCAGTACCTCCGATTCACCGCTTGATGGCATATTTTCACAGTTTTACAGAATTACCCGTCAAATTCTTCCATGAATCCGACATCTAGTGCTGTTTAACCTCATGTTATGAGGTAATATTTATTTGATTAGTTCATGGAGCTGTATATTGAACCACATAAACATAATCAACACACACACACACACACACAAATATATATATATATATACATATATATATATATATATATATATATATATATATATATATATATATATATATATATATATATATATATATATATATATATATATATATAAAATCTATTAAATCTAAAAAATTGAACGTCTCGATTTTTTTATTCACAATTTCAAAAATCTTTTTTTTGTTTAAAAATCGAAAAAAAAATTTCAAATAAATAAAAATAATCCATTGTAAAAATGTTCTCTTTTTTTTTTTTTTTTTTTTTTTTTTTGTTCTTATTGATCTTTAGTTGTCTTCTTGGGCATTGTAGCAGCAGAATGATGACCTGGCTACTGTGTTGTTGTTTTGTTTTGGGTTTTTTTCTAAATGAAATTAAGAAAATTGACTAGCAAAAAAAAAGTTTTGTACATTTTTTTTTGTTTGTTTGTTTGTTTTTAGTCCACAAAAATCAGCAATATCAAAGAATCGTGAGAATCGCAATTTAAATCAAATCAGCACCCAAAATATCTGAATCAAATCAAATCGAGACAAAAGCATATCGTCACAGCCCTAACATGTATCCATTGAATTTAGTCTGACATCTTGATAAAGAGTCTAGTGCTATGAATGGGTCATTTTCATGGTGTATTTCATGTATACACCCTGTACGTTCACTGAATTCATGACTGTATGGTGGGCAGACACCATAAAGTAATAATATCACATGATACATATTTTATAGAATGAACACAAGGAATCTCTACCTTCATATTTTAATTAAGTCAGTATTTAATGTGCTGAATGTTTATCTAATATTGATGTCCACTTTAATTATTTGACATTTGCTTGCAGATTGTTGTTAAATATTATTTAAATTAACTGTGTCTGATAACTGAACAGTGTTTGACTGTCATTTAGATACATAATTTAAAAACCCTTTTATGGGGCAGACTGTTTTATTTTTCTCTTGATCCCCACCAGGGGGCGATATGCTCCACTGATTGTATCCTCGGTTGGCTTGAGGTTTTGCTTTATGCAAGTTGCAGCGTAGCTTTGACAGCGAGTAGTTACCTCTGTGCTAAGGCTTTTTTTGGACCAGCAACGAGATTCGGGGCTTTCGCCTGTGATAACTTCATTGTCATAAGTTCAGCAAGTCTGAGGTACAGTGTAAAAACTTCTCCGGGTAGAGCATATAAGGCCAATAGCTAGCTATGTGGAAGCTATGCTAAACTAGCCTCTTATGTTCAATTCATGAGTGGTGGGTTATGTAGCATTAGCCTCGGTCATATTAAAAGCAATCTAATACGTCTGTTTACTTATTATCGGTACTTTAATTGCTTGCAATAATATTCCGTCCTTTTGTCTAAATAGTTGTTTTTAAAATAAGGTCTTATTCGTGGAGTTTGTCGTGTAATGATTTCAAAGAAGAGAGCCTACATTATTGTTAGCATACCTGCTAACATTAGCTAGTTTTCACGAAATATGAGACCTGTTGTCTCGGGATGTTAAGTGTGTTTCAACATTAATTAATTTTAACACGCGGGTCACATTAACGCGAGCGTTTTTGTGTTTCTTTGTTTGTTTGTTTGTTTTCATCCAGTACATAGATCTAATGCTGTAGGGTGTCAGACATCTGCACCAAACAGCTAAGAGGTCGACAAGCTCGATTTACCCTTCCGAGATATCAAAACCCGTGATGTTCAACCCACACATCCATCAGCAGCAGCAGCAGCAGCAACAACAGCTTCATCAGCACCTGCGGCAGCTACAACAACTTTTCCAACAGCAGCCTCCCCCTCCTCCACCACCGCAGCCGCCTCCGGCACATCATGTTGCCCACCACCACCAGACACCACGGTAAGTTGGTTAACTCGACACCGGGGATTATGTGGAGGCCTTCTGTGAAAGAAACGTGCATCTGGTCGTGGTTGAGCTCTCAGACCTACCACAACACCTGCTAAAACTATGCTTATGGGTTCAGATAATAAATGCTTTGCTGATGCAGTGTTTACATGTTTATTCTAACTGTATTTTACCTTGCTCTGTTACTTTAACCAGGTTATCAATGTTGATATAGCTGCTGATTTAGAACTTTGCAAGTTTCCTGCTCCAGATCCGCTTAAGCTGTCTGTTGAGCAATCATAAGGAAGGAAGATTGTTTCAGATAAAAGCTGTGATGGTTCATATCAATTCTAGAAGAAATGACAGACTGCATTAGTTATCGCATTTGTGAAATGGTTACATCGGAAGCTTGCTTTGGATCTGCAGAGAACATTTGTTTGAATGGATTTATTACAGGAAAAGCTGTCATTTTATTTTCCATCCAACATTTTAACAAATCGTGTCTTCAAACGCAGCTGTTTAGCTGCATATTTCAGTCCTGTTTTTTTTTTTTTTTAAAATAATAATAATAATAAAATAAGGTTTTCTGTCTCTTGTGTATTTTCTGTCCAGAGCCATTCCTGTTGCTCCTCAAACAGCCCCTCCACCGAGGATGGTTAACCTGTGTCAGGCAACCCAGACGACTATCATTGCCCCCAATCCAATGCTGCAGGGGGCTTTACTGATGCAGCAGATGCAGGGTACACTTTGAAATACAGTTTTTAAAAGCAAGAAGAGTAAAGAGCATTAAATAATTATTGCTTTATAAAAGCAGCAGAATTTAAGTAAAGCTAATTTTACATAGTAGTACATGACTAACAGAGCCCACCCATTTGTCTGTTTTCATGCTTTGCTTTCATCCAGGCAATATGCGGGGCTTTGGGATGGGTGGGCAGCAGTTCCGGCAGTTCTTCACGGCAGGGACCAGGTCGTCCCTGCTTGGACCGGTTCCCATGGGCATGGCCATCAAATCTCCCATGATGGGGTTTCCTGCTGCGCGACCCTATCACCCACATGCTCGCTACTTCAGCACAACCACCACCACTTCCACAGCCTCTTCTCCTTCCTCCATATCTACTGCAGTAATAACATCCACAACATCATTATTATAACTAATATTTCTAAAGGGTTTAGTGTAGCTATATGCAGTATCAACATGCGTATGTATTGTCTGGCCAAGAAAAATAATAAAATAAGTAAAATAAGCATCACCAATTTTTTTAAAAAGAAAAAAAAAACAGTTATTTTGATGGACCGCCTTTAACTTTGTATTTATAGCTGTATTATTTATGTATAGCCAGACAAATGTCTTGTGATTTAACCTTTGTTTTTCTGTAGTTTTGCATAAGTATAAATAACCATAATTATATATTTCTGTATTTTGCTCAAAGAAATTCAGGGTGTTTATTAAAAGAGCAGGTGAAGTACAGGTGGATTTCAGCATCGTGTAGGAATAAATAAAGGATTGTGTGTCTGACAAAACAGATCGTTTTATGGCTTGAAGCAGATATGCCACAAATGAATCCATCCCAGCATCTGTTTTATATATTATTCACTAAATGCTTTGCCTTTTGCACAATATTTAGGCCAAAACAAGCCTTGCAAGTTTGATTATAGTCTGAGATTCTAGAGAAATTGAGATATTCTTACATTTTCTTACATTTAAAAATCTTCACTTACCAAGAAAACGAGATGCTGTTTATTTATTAATCGCAGCCCTACTTTTGAGTAGGATATATCTATTATTTATCTTGAGCCCATCAAAAATGTTAATTGAGTTAAAGAAGTGAGAAATGATATTTAAACAGGCTGAGTTTGACATTAAAATCAAACAAATTTAAAAAAGGAGTTCAACAAATACCTAATTTAAGCCCATCAAGCTGTCACTTGTTGGACAGTCTTCATACATCCAGCTGAAATAAAGGTGTACTTACAGTCCTGCTGCCTGTCTCTTTGTGCAGGATACTGCAGCACGCCAGGCAGACAGGAAAAGGGACAGTGAGCAGATGGTGACGGGGAGCACAGAAGACCAGCCATCAGCAGCTGTTGTTAGCAGCGAGGCTACTGAGAAGTCTCAAAAAGGTAGCAATGTGCTCCACATGTTGACTTTTAAAGATGGGTACATGCCATGCATGTACTTTAATAAAAAAGAAAACACACGCACACAAAAAAAACTTATGTTATAAATTGTTTTTTTTTCCCAGATGTTACTGAGGAAGGAGACGATGGGCTGATCTCTGAGGAGCAACTTGAAGAACCAGTGGTGAAGAAGCAGAAGACTGAAGGGTGGGGAAGAAATAGATTTTATTGCTAGTAGTTCCGATCCAATCCAACTTTATAGACCCCTTTTAAAACAACATAGTTGACCAAAGTGCCATTCACAAACCCTGGGCTTAACAACCAATACTAACATCATACTAAACAGTTGAAAAATCTACTATTATAAAAGCTATAAAATTACTAGTAACAGTAACACACAATAAAAACAGGATAAAATAAACAAAAAAACAAATCAACAACTCAGGCTGTGTTAATAGCCAATGGAAAAAAGGTGAGTCTTAAGAGAGGATTTAAAAACTGGAGGAGATTCAGCCTGTTTAAGGTGCAGTGACAGTGCTATCCAAAGTTTGGGGCCAACAAATGAAAAGGAGCGGTCCCCTCTGCATTTTGTCTTAGATTTAGGGACAACCAACAGAGAGTGATCTGCTGACGTGAGCGAGCAGTGTAGGGCTGGAGCAGGTCGGACAGATAAGTGTGAGGCGAGGCCATGTTGACACTTAAAAACAAACAAGAATTTTAAAATCAATGTGGAACGAAACAGGTGAAAAGTGCAGAGACTTTAAAACCGTAGTGATGTGCTCCTGTTTTATTGCTACTAGTTGCATATCTCTTTTTATCTCTTTACAATATCCATGAATGATAAAATAGAAATGTTGACGTAGTGTCAGCACTGAGAAACATGGCCAGAACACCTTCATGTTTTTTTGCTTCCCTTTTCTTTATTAATATATAATAACTGCTGTAATAAAAATAAGCATTTTGGGGGTTTTTTTTCACTGTCCCAAGAAAACCAGCCTTTTTTCCCAGTTATAATTTTCCCATCAGCCTCTATAATTACTTTCCACTGGTGTGTGTTGGCATTAAAAGTGATGCTGGAAAAGAGTTGCTCCCATTCCACTGTTATTGTTTGTCATGTTGCAGCATGTTTATTATAGCCAAACTAAGCACACCACAGTGGTGTGTTTGACGTCAGTTCATGCAAAACCAAATCATTTCCATCTCATCAAAGTAACACAACTCTTCAGTCGGCTTTGGTTGGGAATATTTAAGTTGGCTGGCAGCCGTCAGTGAGACAGAGACCGTGAAATTGGGGATTTTATTGTTGTGGATGCAGAGAAGTGAAGCAGATTCTGTTTGAATGAAAGCAAAGTAGAGCTTTCAAAGTGTCATTCATCGCATTTTCCCAATTACAGTATAGAAATGGTAAATTTGTAGGACTGTATTTTCCTAAATACTTCAAATTGAAAAAGTTATCAAATAAGAAATGCTGTCTGATAATAATTACTTTAAGATTTGTGGTTTCTTCCTTGTGCCAGGTCAGAGAAACCTAAAGAACAGTGTGTTGTTGAGACTGTCACTGATGCTTCTTCAGAGTTCAACCCAACCACGGAGGACATCCAGCCTGAAGGTACAATACACACACCTCGTGACTGCATTGGAAAATATAAAATTCCAACGACTGAGTGATGTTTTCAGGGTCTGTTGAGATAATCTTTACCTGTAAGTTTCTTTTTCCTGTCCTCTCCCAGACTGCAGCATTCAAGAAAATGTTATTAAGATACTGGAAGAGGCTTGTTTTAATGAGGTAAGAAAAACCTTTTATCAGATGGTGAGAAAATGCGCAAAATGATACAACACAGTGTTTAGATATGTGGGTGTTACCGATCCCTGCATTAAATGATGCAGAGTTATTTGCTTGCTAGCCCTAATTTGCCATTCCTCTCTGTAGGGTTACAGTTCTTTGGCAGCCCAGCTCCCAAGCGAAGAGGACCAGCCGGTAAATGTACCAGCAGAGGAAACTTCACAGGACAAAGACGCTTCTTTGAATTCGCCAGAGTGCCAGGACGATGAAGAAGGAGGTGTAGAAGAAGGAGGTGTAGCAGAAGGTTCAAACAAGTTCTACTGCTACCTCTGCAGCATCACCTGCCACAACCAGCAAGTAGGTGGAGTGTAATACCAAGCAGCATGTAGCAGTGTGTGCTGAGGGATCGATTTTATCTGGCTCCATTCTCTTTAATGCTCTCTGTTTGTAAAATCTGGGTTTATTTTCTTTTGTTTTTTGGGGGAGTAGAACTTCAGGAGTCACATGAACAGTATTTCCCACCAGCAGCGGATGATGGAGATCCAACACATGAGCAACGCCTGCCTGGTTACCCTGCTGCCACGTGTGCAGGAGTCCCTTCAGGGAGCAAGCAAAGATGGGTGGGTTTAAAATACTGTTTTTTATTGTTGCTTTTGGTTCCAGTTTTTCTTCTTTTTTTTTTTTTTCTTTTTTTTTAACTATATGAAATTTAATTGGTGAGAGAAAACCCTTATCGTGAATGCCTGTGTTACACCGCAGGGAAAAAAAAGACTCGAAGCGTTGGTGTGCCACTTGTCACACCCACTTCACCTGCAACATCACGGACCACTGGCGCTCAGAGGAGCACAAAGTAATTAGCTGCCAGCTTTGTTAACCATTAAATATCTTAAACTGTTAATATTTTCTGGTATCTTTAATTAAAAACTGCTCTTTGTCTTTGTTCCCCCCCCCCCCCCCCCCCCCCCAAAAGCTTGCTAGCATTACAGACATCTCTTCGTGTGCTATCTGCAAAAAACGATTCAAGACCTCCCAGAACTTTTTGGAGCACTTGCACTCCCAGGAGCACAGACAGAAGGTAGGTAGTGTTTCCCAAATGTGAGGATACAATAAAATATATTGCAAAAAAAAGTTTTGCATCTCAGCAGTGTACTTGTCACTGTTTACTAGCTTCGAGAAAATGGCTGCGAAGCCTTGGCCAAGTTGGCTGCCATAGACACAGATGGTTTCTCCTTAGAAAAAGGAGTGGAGGAAGAACAAGGAGAGGAGAGGCTGACAAATGAAGAAGACCAAGGAGACATCCAGGTGATTTGCATAAAAAAAAAATTTGTTGTGGATTTAAGTTGTTTCATTTATCGATGTCAGCTGAGTACAACTAAAACTGTTACAGGATGGCTGGTCCTCCCTCAAAGACGTGACGCTAAGTGACTTGACCAGTGATGAACAGTATGACCCAGACACAGTCTATGGTTTGCTCTTTTTTTTTTTTTTTACTTATTTATTTTATTTTTACTGTGCAATGTTTTTGTGAAAAATTTGCATTTGATTTTGTTTTTGACAGGATCCAGCTTTTTAGTTCCAGTTGCAGGTTTCATCTGTAGACTTTGCAACAAGTTTTATCACTTTGAATCTTCTGCCCTCCACACCCACTGCAAATCACTCAAGCACTTTGAGAACCTCAAGGTGAGTTTGAATTCACTACCAAATACAATTCAATATGCACCTAATGTGTGTCTGCATAGATTTTTTTTCCACTTTGTAGTAAGCTCGCTGTGATAACCTGGAGAACTCAGCTGATTGGCTGTGGGATGATTGTGTGTGAGAGTGTGTATATTGGATGAAGCTGAGTAGCTTCAGTCTAACAAAATGGAGTTCTTTTAACGTTTTTCTTCCACCCTGGATCCAGTGTTCCTTATTAGTTCAGTCTTGTTAAATAATACAAAGTTATTGTTTGAACAGTTATCTCAAGTTTATTTTACCCCCCCTTTTCTAATGTTTTTCCTTATTTAAATGCACCAGCAATTCAGGCGAATACACAGCATGCTTACTTCAGAGAAGAAAACTAAACAGGAAGTTAAAGCAGTCACCAATTATTTTTATTTTTGTTTTCAGGAAATCCCAAAGTCATAATAAAAATTATACCAGGTTTTCCAGTATTTATCTTTAGCAGTAATAACAATAAATCTCTAAAATTATATGATACTTTGGTAATTTTTGTTCTTTAAAGGTTTTTTTCCCCCAATTGGAAAAAACCTTTTGTTAATTTGGGGTTTTGGGGTTTCTCTTTCTCAGAGATACAGCACATTGGTGAGTCAAAAAGATGAAGCTGTTCAATCCTCTGGGAAATCCATCTTAGCTGCAGATAACTTCAAGCCTGTGACAGAAACCTCCACAGACTGCTCAGATAAAGATACGCTCTCCGCTGACACAAGCTTAGCTGCTAACGTTACCGTAGGCTCCATGCAGCCCATCATTACAGTCAGCCGACTGAAAATCCAGAAAGAAAACCAGCTGGAAAAGAAAGAAACAGAAACCGACTCAACCTCACAGGACTTGACCATCTCAGAAACCAGCACCGGCCAAGACCCCGGCCTTCATACAGAGGAAGAAGAAGACACGGTCCAGGCATCCTCAGCTCAGGAGAGTCCCGCTGAGCAGCCTGCTGGCAGCAAAGAGGAGGCAGTCCCAGAACCAGCAGCTGCTCAGGAGGGGGTTATGGAGGAAGAGGAGGAGAAGGAAGATCCTCCAGGCCCAGGGAAAAGTAACGGCACAGGAAAGGCAAAGAACACGGCCAAGCGCAGGTCAGGCAGGGCCATAAACAGACGTTGAGTTGAAGGCACAATGTGGGAATGAAACCACATCGTAAGATGCAACAATAAAAATAGGTTGTGACTGTGTGTATAGAGGTGCTGTCATTAAACTGAGACCAAGAAGTGAGAAGCCCGTCCTCTCTCCATGCTGGAAGGTCAGATCCAAGCACACACCAACAAATAGACTGGCTGGTCAATGAGTAGAAACAGGACTTCTCAAAAGAAATTTTCTCCCAGGGTGGAAAATTGACAGCTGTAGTTCTGGACTTACATTTCGGTTCACATAAAATTGAATGTTTTATGTGGAGGCCATGTTTTATCAACCATTTACAACAACTGAAATGAGACCATTGGAAAATCTTTTACATTTAAATCCAAATCAACTATTTAAGTTACTGCAGAGATTTTTTATTTCATGCATATTACAATAGTAAGGAGAAACTCCTTCAGCAAAATAATATTTAAAAAACCCTGTTACAGATATCCTTTGATCCAGAACACATTTCCACGCCACATCGAAGCAGCCTGTGAGCATTCAGTCTTCTTTCACCATATCTGGACTATGTATAAAGATTAAAACAGAATTGTGGTTAAAAATGACTTTTTAAACTCTTGTATATCAGGACAAACTTCCCATTTTCAGTCAATTTGTTTTGTAGTTGCATTGGAAATATTATTCCAAAGTCATAGTCGAGTATGTCAAAGCCACCAGTGTGACTGTAGATCCAGATTAGTACAGAAACTACAGTACAATAGCTTTGTGAGCAGAAAGCTAAATCAGATTTGAATATCAAGCAAAGTTTAATGTAGCATAATGATTTATTATGCTTTTAAAGAAGAAACAATGGCACTCCTAGTGGTTGTTAGGATTGTGGTCATTTCAATTGACCTGGTTTAAAACAATTGTCTAATATTTGCAAGCGCTTGTCTTTTTTCTGTTCATTTTCCACCCTGCTCCCTTAAATCAGGAATATGAAAGCTTATTGTCGGCATTCAAGTCTTCAAGTTAGTATAATGATAGTTAAATCTCCTTCAGCTGTAGAAGACTGTAGTGATAGTAAAGTGGAAACGTTTTCCACGTTTTGAACCCATGTAGCAAATACTTGCCACAAGCTGAAAAGTAGAATGTAACCAGACTGCTTGATTGGGTGACGGCTGTTTTTTAAAAAAGTGTTGAATTTGTTCTTTGGTTTGAGTATTGAGAAACAATTATTGTTGAATTTGATCATGTCTAGATTTAGGGCATTTTATGTTCATTTTTGTTGGGATCTTGGGTTCAGTTTAGCGTGGTGTGGGGGAAGAAATTTCTCCATGAAATAGCCCCACCTGTTGGCTTTCTGTCCACTATTAAGAGGGGAAAGGATTTGCTGAATATAGACAGCAGTATTAATGCTGAAATGTGAAAGTGAAGGGAGCTTTTTAACAGGATCACCAGCAAATAACTTTATAAACATGCCGAATAAAAACAGGCTTCTCCTATCAATCAGGCTCAGAATTACAATTGTGAGCAGCTTCAGCTAGCTCAATTACATTTTAGTGGTTTTTGATCAAAACAGGTCTCTGCTGCTTCAGTTCTCAGAATGCGTACAGAATGAAGTACCCAAGCTGAATGGATAGCGCTGGAGGCACAGATATGGTTTCCCATTACCATTTATACTTCTGAAAATGTGCCTACATTTAGGAATTAAAACATGTTTTGTTTGAAGTGAACTGTTTCTATAAGCATTCACAGGGCAATATTGGTGTTGCTAGTTGGTGCGTTTTTGACTCCAGTTCCCCCCTTTTTTTTTTTTCCTTTTTTTTTTTTTTCTCCTTTTCCTCTCATTAAATATTTCTGTACACTGGACAGAATCCATAAAGATTATGTGTGTGTAGGTATTTATTGTAGAAAACTCTCAGATTTGAAACTGCAATTACATTTAGATATGTGACCTAGTTTCTTTTAAGTGCTCATGAGGTATGAATGAGAAGTTGTTGGTTTCCTCTTAACTAGTAAGCTGTCCTGGAAACATTTCATCTTCTGTAGTAGTGAAAGACATTTAAAACCACAAAAGACTGGCATGTAGCAAACCCCCGTAGTCATGGCAGCGAATATGGCGGCTGTCACAAGTTTAGTATTGTTCAATTTCTGAAGAAACGCCATGAATTATGCTCCTCAAGCTCTGAAACTGCAAGAAGCAGGAGAGAGAAATGGCAAGCAGAGGATGATTTCAGACAAAGTGGTATGTTTCTTATTGTATTTTTATTCAGCTACTGACAAGTTGAGATGGACAACCATGTTTTCTAACTGCTGGAAGTTTAATGTATTTTTGGATGTTTTCTGTTTGGGAGTAATCTTAATTTATATTAAAATGTCTGGCAATTCCCATTTGTTGACTTTTTTATTTGATTTGCATCAGACGAATACAGTTCAAACTTAGTCACTTGTCTGAGATAATGAACAGGACACAAACATGGAAATCGACTTTGTTAATGCAAATCAGAAATTACAATATTCAAACATCTGGAATGTTTATGTTTTATCCTTGGAGACATTACATACAAGAATTAAAACAGACCACACAAATCCTAAGTTATATTTTAAATAACTTGATTTTTCTTTAAACATTTGTTTATAATTTATTGGAGATCTTTTTCACGATTTTATAAATATTCTATTTTAGGATTACACAGCTTTTTACACATTTGACTTCTCTGCGATGGGTACGCTAACTTGTCGGAAATGGTCTCTGAATTCCAGTGTGCCCAGGAAACAATTGCTAGTGTGTCAAGAGTTCACCACATGAGGAAAAACTGGACCGAGTTCAGAGGAGATGTAGAAATCAAACTACCAGTTACACGTCTGCTGATGTGAGTAATAATTACAGAACAGCCACTGGCAATTATGTTTGAGAGATGACTAGTCCACATCAGGAGTTTTCATTCAGATTTTCTATCTGCTTTGCCCAAACTAAACACCACTGCCATTCATGTCTGAGCTTCCATGCTTATTTAGATCTTCCTCATTTGGTGAGGACTTGTCTTCCTCTTTCGCAGGACAAAGCTCCTCGGGGGAATGATGTACCTCCTGGGTTAAGGAGCCAAGCAGCTGGGCTCTGAATTGCCGATTTGACTCCAAGAGGTCATGCAGTTTCCCATTAAGTGCATCGTTGCGCTCTTCCAGGTCATCCAGATATGAGTTGATCTGATCCAGCATGGAGTTAATGGCAACATACTCTGCAGAAAAAACACATGATAGTTTAGGTTTTTATTAGTGAAATAAACGTGGTTTAAAAGACATGACACAACGGTGACGCTAAAAGTTGAAACTATCATTTCCAACATCTTAGGTCTTAGGAAGTATTTGATTAATAAATATGCTATATTAAGTTTGAGGGATTTTCTTGTTTTGTTTTTAAGTAAACAACGGCAGACTGGTGCTACTCTATACATATTAACGTGTTTCAGTCACTTAGTTCTTTCACAAGATGAGACCTTCATTAAAGCAACCTGCTTTAAGTTGGCTTTATTGTACTTCGTATCTTGCAGATTTTCTGCATTTTAACTTGAAGAAGACGATCTGCATGCTGGATATAGCTTAAGGCTAATTCATTCTCGGCTGCGACATGTAACATAGGTATAAATTCTATATGGACACATACCCTCTTCGCCAAATTCATCTTCGTCGTTGATAATACCATCGTCTGCAGAGATGGTCGGGTCTCCATTTGGTCCTGACATAATTGAAATATTCTGATTAAAAATACTTTAACTAAAAAATAACTAGCTAGCGCTGTTGTTGTGATCTTAGGCTAGCAAGTAGCTAACTGGCATTTCCAAAAGCCCTAGGTGCAGAATTAACATCGAGATTACTTACAAGTGTCTACTGTAATATTATTTTCAGATTCTTCCAAATAATTTTAAGGAGAGATCTCAAATTGGGTTCGTTAGCTAGATTGACGTCTTTCATGACAGACTTTATATATTTGTTTACGGAACCGTTGGATTGTGGGAAAAAAAATTGTAGGATCTTGGTTTTAAGTAAGATAGCTCACTCACAGTAAATAGTTTGTTGAAACCCTGTTCAAGTCAGTGCCGTTTAACATGATAAAAGCTGTTTTATTTAAGTATTTTTATTTTGATTCTTTTTGACGAAAGTGAAATTCTGTTATTTAAACATGATTCTACTTTTTAAAGAAAAATTATAGTTTCACTAAATATACAGAGTGAACATTCTTACTTTTCACTCTCTTTGACTTTGAGACAGCTCACTGTCAGCCGTCAGTGCCTGACTTAATCCGTTTATATTTATACTGTAACCCTATAAATTGATTATTTTAAGTATAGTAAAATGCACTATAGTGACTAAGACACGATCTGATTTGTTACACGCAGCCCTAATTTGACTCTGTTTCAAATGTTTGTGTCACATTTTTTTCTGCTGCCACTACATTTTTTGTTGTTATACTCATGCTTGAACTCCATCCTGAATAAAGATTAACAGTACCTCTAAAGCTTTAAGCTTTATTTTCTTCTGTTGGGTAAACTCCTGCAAGGCACAAGAGTCTGCGCAGACAACCACGTGTAGTCAGCTTCCGGTTGGGGAGTTGGCTTGATTTAGTACATTAAAAAAATCTCTTCTCGAGTGTTTGTTAGAAATGGATGATCTACCTGCGGATCTCAAAGCATTTCTTATTAATCACCCTTTTCTACAGCTTACAGATGGCAAAAAGGTCAGCAAGCAAGCTACATTATTTCAAGCGATTGCACGTGTACTCGCACAACGTCATGCTAGCACTGTGCTAACGTGGGTCTGCAGCCAGTTTCTATGAGTAAAGTGTGAATGGATGTGTTGACTGGTTTATTGCTAAACAAAATTAATGCAACTAAATCCACCATCCACAGCAGTAGTTTTTGTATTTGCTTTCAGATCAAATGCACTCTGAACGGCCACGAGTTTCCTTGCAACCTGGTGGAGCTGCAAAACTTTACCAAAGGGAAGAAGTATGAAAAAATGAGTGCTGCAGCAGAGTTCAACTACAGCCAGTATGAGCCACACATTGTGCCAAGCACAAAGCAACCGTAAGGGAACTTTTTGATGACCTGCAGGGTTTGTGCATGTTGTCCTTTTTGCAGCCCAGCGTTGAAGTAACATTACTGCTGCTGTGGGATGTTCTTTGTCTTTCAGCAATCAGCTTTTCTGTAAACTGACCCTCCGGCATCTCAACCGGCAGCCACAACATGTCTTAAGACACATCAATGGGAAACGTTTCAAGAAAGCCCTTTCTAAATGTTAGTGTTTCACCTATTTATGTGCATTTCATTGAGTCACCAGTATAAAGAGATGTAACCCAAATCCTAATCAGCTCACACAAGATTTTGGAGTGATACTTGCCATTTAGGAAAGAAATCTGAGTTATCTAATGTATCAGATGATGAAAATACTGAATGCATTTTTCAGTCTGCTCTTACATGCATGCAAATATCTAAAAGTGCAATTTTCATAAAGATATTTCAGTATTTATAGCTGCTTATTAGACCCATAAATAAGCAAAGAAACAAAAAAGGAAGGACATGAGAGCAGTTGATATCTCACTGAAGATATTAAATATCAGAGAACACTGTCAGCTTGATGACTGACATTGCTGCCTAATCTCTCCTTTAGATGAGGAATGTGTGCAGCAAGGGATTGAATTTGTACCACACAGACTGAAACAGAAAAGACCGAAAGACTCTGCCGAGGAAATCAGTCGAGGAAAGGCTTCAAAAAATTCAAGCAGCACATGGGAGCCCTCATCTAGTGAGGAAGAGCACAGCGACTCAGAGGACAGCATGAGTGACCTCTACCCACGTCAGTATATCTAATACTTTGGTCCAGGAAAAAAGCACGCCTGTAAATTAAATTTTTTACTTCAGTTCAGAAATAAAGAATTAAAGGTCAGTCACTCTCATGTCTTCCCACAGCATCTATGTTCACTTTAAAGAATCCAGAGCAAGAAAGCATGAAAGGTGAAGATGAGGATGACTTCCAAACAGATGAGGATGAAGATATGGAGGTGGACAAGCAAGCTATGCAAAAACGCAAAAAGGTATGTAAAATGCAAAGAAAGTATGTAAAAACAGTTTGGTTATGTGGAGTTGGAGAAGCATATTATTTCTTCACAGACATTTCTCTTCATTTTTATCTCCTTCAGGTACAGGGTGGTCGATTTCAGAAGAAATTTAGAAAGAATTGCTGTAAATCAGGACGCAAGAAAAGTGGAAAAGTGCAAAATGGAAAGTAAAATTAAAAAAAAAAAAAAAAAAAAAAAAAAATTACACTGTACATTTACCTGGTTAGCTGTCAAGAGCCAACATGAATATCCAGTTTGGATATTGAGCCTACATCTGAAGCACCCTGAACTTGCATCACCAAGGATGTTTTTGGTCAATGGTCCCTATTCCTGAAGTCATAATGTTTCCCAGTTTCAAATGGCAGGTTTATATGATAAAGAAAGTGTGCACGGCTGAGTGTATGTGTGCATGTGTCTGGGGGGTGAGTTTCCAACTAAGTTCACTTGTATAAAAATAGTTTTGTTGAATTTTTTGCATACATTGTCGTGTTTTTTCCTGTCATTACAACTACCCCCTTTCTAATTTTTCTTATTTATTCCACTTATTTGTTTTTTTACTTAAACCTTTATCTGAGTTAAGGAAGGCAAATGTTTGTATTTCATAATGAAATAAGTTGCAGGCATTTCACACACAGGACCTAAATATTTGCAGCTATATTTGATGCCAAAAAAAGAGCAGAAAACAGCTTTTCATATGACTGCAAGAAGTCTTGATTCAGTGAATAGTTCTTTAGTTACGAACTAGAAGCACTCCAAAAGCACATACCTCTGCCAAACCTTTTTTTTTTTTTTTTTTTTATTTCTTGCCAATAATTGAAAGCAACATTTTTAATTCAAAGATCAAATTGCAAAAGTATCCCTATTTCTTAAATTGACGTTATTACAGGTGATGGTCAGGATCACCCCCAAAATCGAATCACTTCTCCGTTGATTAATTTCTAACGATTCCTGAAAATTTCAACAAAATCCACCCATAACTTTAATTATGTTGCTAACAGACAAACCAAAGTCATCAAATAGTTGACTGACTTATGAAAGTTTTCATCTGTGATCTCCATAAAAAAACAACCTGCCACTGTGACATCAGGTGAGTATTCCCACAGGAAACAGCAGTAGTTTTTCAATTTAACATGAAACTTGCATTCTTGAAGTTTATGAAACAATTTATTTTATCTCACCAAAGAGATCATTTTCAGTTGTGTTTTTTTTCATACTTCAACCAACGACACTGCATGTAATTTTTTTGTGTCAGCTATTGGCTGTTTTAGTGTCCCATTGCACTCCATTTCACCAAAAAGCCCACTATGCTATGGACAATCTGGTCTAGAGGGATGTTGTCTCTAAGATGTAGAAGATCCACAAGTTAATGTGTCTTCCAAAGGACATAAACGATCTGTTTTATTATTAACAAATACAATACCAGTCGAAAGGTTTGACTCGTCAGTTAGCTGAAAGTTTAGGCCCAGGAATTGTGCCAGTCGCAGACTACGTACTGATTTCCTGTTCGTTTTTAGATGAACTGCATGAATGGGCAGTATTGTATTTAAAGCAGTTTGTGCATTTCATTTCACCATGACCAGTTTTGTGTCATTTTTCAGTTTTTTAGTTTGATGATGCAGTTTTTCAAACGGTTATAAATATGAGGTGCATTTATCTTCAGAACACCCATATTGTATTGTTATTACTAAAAAAGAATTAAAACCTTAGAAAATGATAGGAGCCAACAATTGCTTCTCTATCAGTGCTGATATTTTCCTTCTTGGCATTGTATCAATGTGTCTAAAAGGTCGAGAATAGCAAACTGTAATAAAGTTTTTATAGACATGCTTACATTTGGTGGGGATCAGTTAAATTATTCATTTGAAATCTAATCTAATAAATTGCAGATTTATTATTTACATTAAGTCTTTGTTTGACTCTTTCACAAGATTTGAAAATAAATCAGTTAATTAAAAAAATGTATAGGCCTGCATGTCCCGTTAATCACGGTGTTGCGTCAGAATTATTGTAATGCAAAATGTATCCACCAGGGGGCGCGCGACAAGCAACGGGTTCATAGACTGTATATTTAAGCTAGGTTTTTACCTTCAAGTGATGTAATAGGTTTCAGAAACAGTATGTACCAAATAGTATACCTATAGCAATAAATGGTTACCTAAATTAGCAAAAACATCTGTTGTTTACTTTTACTTCTCATTTAAGTATTAAAGGTAGTTTGTTTCTCTTTTTTTCCATTGTTAAATTGGTACTTTCCTTTGCATATGACTACTTCCTCCACACTGTTGATGGGTATGAACCTTCTTGTTTACCCATGGGCACCCATAAACAATGCTGGGTGGCTGTGTCAACCCCCTGTGCAGCTCAGTATACGTGGCATACAGCGGTTGCAGTACCATGTAGGGGGGCTCCGCTGTCTCCTTCGTCAAATCGCGGGGCATTGTGGGGCGGAGGCGGCCTTTCTCTGCGTACAGGCGGTCGGGAAATCTTCAAGTAAATAACTGAGGGAGGAACAGCTTAAACGCAGTCTGCAAAAAGAGAAAAAGGACTAATCCAACACACCAAAACTGTGTTGTGTCCAGCCTTTAATATTATAAACGGATATAGTAAGCGAATATGGGGCAGGAGGATCTAATGAACAAAGCCGAAGACGTGGCAGACCAGGTAACTTCATTTCTAGCTTCTAGCCGCTGTTAGCATTTTAGCTGCTAACTAGTTTGAAGAGATTCGAGTATAGCTATGATAGGTTCCTGCAGCCTTTTGACGACTTTCATTTTTGTCTCGGAAAGCTTACGTACGATTTTAACGTAACAATGTGCGAACAAAAGATGTATTCTTTTAATTTACCTGGTTTTTAATTGACACTATTAGGTATTTGACACGTCTGGAGCTGTCATGTGTCTCGATGGATTTTGCAGCGTTATTAAGACACACGGCATGATGTAACTGGCACTGGCGAAAATTGACTGGCACAAACTCTGTTTTATACTTCATGATATCAGCAAGTCAGCTTGTCTGTATCCACTTTATGTATTTTAACATTGACACTGGCAGACAAGCTAGACGGTGCCTGTCTGCTGTTGGGAAATAATTTGGATTAGCTAACTAATTAGTCATTCTGTTTACTAAGCTCCATTATTACTTAACATCGTTTTAAACATTTGGTATGAGCATCATCTGCATGTCGCCTATCAATCAAAATACTAATCCAAAAACTGGATGCAAACCTTGCTTTCGAAATGTGGTTTAGTCTTTGGGGTTTGAGCTGGAGTGTCTGTAGTCTATCGACTGGTCTAAGAAATGAACTAAGATCAGATTTCAGGGTTGCCTCTGATCCAGCTGGTTTGTAGACGTGGAGACCCCCAATGGTTTATATTCTGTACCTTCTGTTCTTGGAAGAGTAACATGCTTACAATGTCCTTCTGTGCTGGTTTGTACAGTTATCAGTGTTTGAAAGAAAATAATAGGAGTCATCTACCATAGGGGTTCTTTAAATTTAAATAGCAAGACATGCATTTAGTTTTTTCCTTGTTGAACTAAATACAGCTGTCAGTAAATGCTCCACTTTCCTTATTTAATTATATTTAAGTGATTTATAAGTATCTGTCATGAGTGCTGCATAATGTCAGAAATACAAGGAGGCCACAGATATGTTGGCGACATAGTGTTTGATTTTTAAGAGATCCATAATGAAGGCACATCCCTCGCTAACTGGTGATGAGCCAGCATCTTCCCTAGACATTACACTTCAGAACTGTCTATTTCTAGGCTGTTGCAGCAACCTTGAGCTTGTTTGGATTGGCTCTAAATTGGCCCATTCATGTCCTTCACAGCACAACTAGTGGGAGTTGGTGAATGCTGATAGGCTGCTGAAGCCTGGCTGTGCTGATGTGGACTGCTCTATGGGCGGGTTAAGGGATGAGGGGCAGGTCACTGCTGCTTGAGCAACTTTGCAAGATCTGTGTATAAAGAGCAGTACAAGAGAGTAAAGTCTGTTCTATAAATATTTGCATTGTTTATTTATAAAGGAAATAACGTATGCATTTTTACCGTTTTTAAGGATCAAAAGGCATCGACCAATTATTCAGATAAATCCCTCTAAAATTATTCATTGGCATGTATAATACAAGTTAGTATGCAAAGGTAAATGACACTAATATATGACCTCTTTTTGTAGTTTACAAATGCTTATTATAGCAATAGTATATAATCTCTGAATAACAGACTTTAAGGCTAAGGTATGTTAAAGGGTTAAAATGTCTGAAAAAATAAAACAAAATTTTTGCTTATATTCATCCTCACTTGTTTATGGACCATAACCAAGTAGTGTATAACTTATGGTTATGTACTAAAGCTGTACGTTGCAGCCCTAACAATAAAAGTCTCAGGAAGTGCTATGCTGTTTTTTCCTCTTTATGAAGGGATCCAGATGTAACGTGTTTGGGATTTTGGTCTGGTGGTGTTAATTATCCCCTCCCCTTTTTTTCTCTTTTTCGTTTTGTGTAACAAGGCCAGGCCAAGACAGCAGCTATAAGTGCAAATTTGGTCATGCAGTTTTTTGTGGTTTGTTGACCTCGTATTTGTTTTATTTTTTTGTCTGACAGCAGCACCATTTCTTCAGTTTTTATATTCATGCATAAGGACCTTAAGATCCTAGAACATTTAGCTGCTTTGCAGCTAAATGTTCTAACTGCCTATTTTTAGTTATGTTCAATATCTGAGGATGGTAAAATGCTTTTCAGCCATTCATTAATTATGAACCATTTTAGTATACATTTACGATCAGAATTCAATAAACTAAGTTGTACATTTTTATTTCTTTACTGGATGCTTTTCTTATATTTTTGTGGGCAAATCTGTCACACTGTCAGTAATTAACTGAGAGAAATGCTCACATTGAGACCAGCTGTTTGCAGACATTTTAACATTGTAGCAGGGTCATTATCAAGACACAGACTGCAACAGATTAAATTCAGCTGTCACATAGAGATGACATCGGTCTCAGCTTCAAATTAATTTTCACTTAGCTTTATTCGTTTTGACTTTTACGTTCTGTGTTGTCCAGTTCCTGCGGGTGACCAAACAGTACCTACCCCACCTGGCCCGTCTGTGTCTTATAAGTACTTTCCTTGAAGATGGGATCCGCATGTGGTTCCAGTGGAACGAGCAGAGAGACTACATAGAGGCTACCTGGAACTGTGGTTACTTCCTGGCTACGTGCTTTGTGCTGCTTAACCTCATTGGACAGCTGGGTAAGTAAATGGAAATATCACTTACCTCAGACATTGTTCGAGTCAGGACGAAGCATTTTGTGTTGATCAAATTTACCATGACATAAATGAGGCATGCTGATTAAGAAGAGCAAGTCAAATTGCCTTGTAAAAATAGATGATGTATTTGATATCACAATGATGACAGTGAATTATTAACTTTGTGCTTTTAAACTCAAAACATAAAAGGCAACATAATTCATTGGGAATTTCATGGGGAACATTTACTACAAAACAAAGACCAAACAACTTGGAAGAGTAACTTCTTTGCACATGTTTTGTTTGTTGACGACAACGAGTGCAGCACAGCCTCTGGCTTGAAGATGTTATGCTAGCGACTGTTTTAAGACGTTCTTCCATTGTTAAAATTTCCTGTCTTTGACCATTTACATGTTTCACTGGGGGGCACTTTGGGTCCCCAATGAAACGTGTATGGTCTTTTTACATAGAAATTATAATGGTGGTTTTGAATGGAGGTTGTGATCATTTTAAAGCGAATGCTATGTAATGCATATGCATATTATTCAGTTTTAAAGGCACCCTATAATATTAACAAGGGTTAATAAAAACTGAACAACACATCTCTGTGATGCACTACTTCCTTTTATGAGCAAACAAGGAAGTGTCTACATAGCTGGTGTAGTTGTAGTCACATATAAGCAATAAACTAGCAACAGAGTGTTCACGTAATTCAGATAGAATTCATCAAACTTAAACTAATTTATGATGGGAAATTCATTTGTTAAATGGAGAGCTCAGATGAAACCCATTAAATCCACAGTTTGCAAATGATCAGTGTAGACTTCACCTAAGTGTCTTCCTGCAGCTTTTATGTTCATATATCAGTCTGGTACTTCAAATGCACCACTGAGCTCCTTTTACAGTTGAATGGATTGAAAGAGAAGTTTTCTGCATGTTGAATCAGTCTGAATATTTTCTTCCCGTGGGCCTCCGCGTAAACTGATATGAACATAAGCGCTTTGTTTGTGCTTCCTGTCAGTGCTTTTTTTTATCATATCAGCCATGCACCACAACATATTTGACGATAATCAGAAATATTTCAGTACAAGGATGTTAAACTCAAGTTGTTGCTCTCATGTAAAAACCAGAATGTCAAGCTTGAAGTAAAGTCATTGAAGCCTGAAGCCGAATTGGCTGGAAAATCTTGGGATTGATATTATTTGAGATGAGATGTGCTGGTTTCTTTCGCCAAATGTTTGTTTGAAACTATGTTAAGCTGTAGATGCACAGCAAGTAAATTAGTAAAAAAAAAAAAAAAAAAAAAGAAAAAAAAAGACTAATGATCTTTTTAGACTTGAACTGTCTTTTTATGGGTATTTCATGTTGCATCAAAAGACTGTAATAAATTTTTGCAGTTATTCTTGAACAGAATAATGTGAAGATCATCATAATGTTTGTTATAATTTTGCCTTTCATGTATTTGTTCCAACAGGTGGCTGTGTCCTCATCCTCAGTAGAAATTTTGTACAGTATGCCTGCTTTGGATTATTTGGCATCATTGCATTACAGGTGACAATTCTTGAATTATGGCTATTTTAACAAATACAAGCAACATTTTGCTTTGTGTAATTTGAGATATTGTCATGTTTCCCACCAGACTGTCGCATACAGCATTTTATGGGACCTTAAGTTTTTGATGAGGTAAGTGTTGCTCAGAACTAACTTGAGACTATGATTACTTCTTTCATGTGAGATGAGAGCAATTCTGTTTTCCTGCTGCAGTCTACTTTGTTTTACACTGCATCCATTTAACAAACCAGAATCACTTGCCACTAAACCAGTATTTCAGACGCATAATTAAAGTATGTCTGTTATTCTGAAACAAGGCATCATTTGCATTTCCTTGTGTCTATAATAAGTCTGTCAGGTAGTTTTCCCTTTTTAAAATGTGAATTTCACAGGTTAGAACTGCCATAATCAAACTGAAAATACAATTTTGTTGATGAGAAATTACGTCATATTACTTGAAGTGGAAAGGAGGAAGAATCTGTTTTAAGACACCAAACCTTACAATTAGGAGTTTAACTATATTTATATTTGTATTTTTGGGTATGGAAAAGAGGTGAAGAGAGTTCCTATATGGTAGGGGGCCTGCCTTACACATGCTTCCTCTGTGAGCAGCATTTAGTGAAGCCCATCCTCTAGCTGAGGTTATAGCTAGCAAGAGTTTAAAGGAAAAACCAGCGCTTGAAGATCAGCTTCCATCATCAAAATCTCCTGTTTGGGAGCACTACGACTTTCCAGTGATGTATGTAAATGGACGAAGAGAAGTAGATAAGACCTGCTCATGGCATATCTGTTTATGCCAAGTTTTTATTTGAGAATTTACGGGAAGCACTTTCTGATTTCTTTTTTGTTGTCATTATAAATGTCATTAAACATGTTCATGTTTACACCAAAATTAAGCTTTTTTATTTGATTTTTTTTCTGAACAAAAAAAAAAAAACTGAAGTGTGAACTCAAAGCCAAGGTTCATACCAAAATGTGATTTTAGCTTACTGTTACACCACTAGTTATAATTACTTTAATCACAGGTCAAAGCCTGTGATTTTATTCAAACAGCAACAAGCTGAATGAATCATCCATTTCTAGAGACATGCTGACTTTTAGTTTATGTTTACAATTCACTGGTTGTTTTGGCATTAGGACAAAGACATGGTGTGAAACTGTGTTGTCAGCGCTATAATCAACACATTTGTGCCAAGAAACTTCAAAATGGCAAATGTGAGGTAGCAAGTTTAAAAATTTAAGTTGATATCAATTAAAAACAGATAGTCGAAGCAATGCAAACCTTCATTTCAAATATTTACAGGATCAGCCAGATTTTTAGCTCGGTCAAGCAGGCTCATTCAATACTGATAGAAACTTTCATGTCACACTTTCCTTAGAAACATGGCCCTTGGAGGTGGTCTGCTGCTGCTGCTGGCTGAGTCTCGTTCGGAAGGAAAGAGCATGTTTGCTGGAGTCCCCTCCATGGGGGAGAGCTCGCCAAAGCAGTACATGCAGCTGGGTGGCAGAGTACTCCTTGTGCTTATGTTCATGACCCTGTTACACTTCGACTCCAACTTCTTCTCTGTAAGTCCTGACACAACAAAGCACCTTTACATTTGTACTTACAGGAGACAGATTTCCTGCTGTTACCTGTATCAACATGTTAATTAGATAAAATCTCAAAGCCTGTGTACCTGGTGGGGACTTTATATTTTTCTGCTCACTATTCAGATGAATCTGCAAGGAACTGAACATTGTTTGAATTAATGATACATCAAAGTTGACATCACATTTCTTTTAATTAAATTTTATTCCTGTATCATGTTTAATAAACATGGATTTAAAAAAACGCAATTTAACTGAATTTTGGAAAACCGCAATACACACAAAATTGATTGCTGATGAAAAATGATTATGCAAGTACAACTACAGTTCCAATAAAGTTTGGACATTGTGTAAAACACAATGAAATGCAGAATACAATTTGCAATCAGTTTGAACATTAAAGATCCCGTCTTTGGAGAGTAATATTAAGGGGTGTGAAAGGATCTAAGATGCATTTAATTGGTTGAGATCCAGGGTAGTTTGTCATCAGATATTCTTAGCATGTTAATGAGGTGTGAATGAGACCGTTTTCCATCCTGGTTGGTTGGTTAATTTCAAACTGCAGTCTCATAGTTGGCTTTTACCATTTTTCACAGATCCTGCAGAACATGGTGGGAACTGCTCTCATCATCCTGGTGGCCATCGGCTTCAAAACCAAGCTAGCAGCATTGACCCTCGTCGTGTGGCTCCTGGCCATCAACGTTTACTTCAATGCTTTCTGGACCATCCCTGCCTACAAGCCAATGCACGACTTTCTCAAATACGATTTCTTCCAGACCACCTCGGTCATTGGTGGCCTCCTGTTGGTCGTGGCTCTTGGGCCTGGCGGAGTGTCCATGGATGAGAAGAAGAAAGAGTGGTAGACAAATGCGAGAGGATAGCTCAGCATTGATAACTTCCCCTACCAACTGGGACACAAGGACCTTCCTTCTCTTCTGTTTTGCCCATGAGGGTACACAGACGTTGGTTTTTGTTTTAAAATTGGCCAAACCCCGAGAAAACATCTCAGCCATCAATTGACTTTTTTTTTTTTTTTTTTTTTTTTTTTTTTTTTACTTTTTGTTCTCAACAGCTAAATGTTTTTTGTTGAACATGACAGTTTTCTGAAACTTTCTTCTTTCTTGTATGTCATTTTTTTCATGACAACAAGAATAATAACACCTGTTTTATTTTAAAGCTCAAAGAGAAAAAAATATGAGAGCAGAAGTTGGAAAAGTCAGTGTGTTTTACAGATGTCATACCATCAGTTATTGACAATCCTTCATATTTTCCAAATAAATGGGCAGATGAGATGGAGTGCCACTGTTAGGTACAACAGGAAAGCCGAGCTTTTTCAACCAGAGACTCTGTCTTTGGACTTTAGGCACTGATTTGACAAATTTTTGCCTTGATCCTCCAGGTTTCATCTCCACTTTTCTAGTTTTTTTCTTTCTCTCTGCAGCACTGTAGTGTCTATTGCATTTGTACACCTTCAGTCTCAGCTGACTGACAGTTCTTGTTCATGGGGAGTGGAACCAGGGTGGGACATGTCCATTGTACACGAAGTGGTGGATTGCAGTCAACAGTCATTAGCTCCAGGACTTGTTATTGGGCACTTTGTACTGTAAGTCTGTGGCAAATGCCTAACTAGTGAACTGATATGATTTATAAAGATAATTATAAGAAGTGGGGGGTGGGCGTCAACATTTGTGAACTATCATATTCTGGGATGTAGTACAGCAAAGAGGACTAAGCAGAGTCACTAGCCACTTGGACATTCTTTGCTCAGTGTTTTTTGCCCTGTGTGAGAAAATCTAAAAAGAAAAAAATATTCAATGTATTAATTTTCAGAAGTTTATATTGTATTTTTGATCATGTTTGTTTTTTTGATTTTGGAAGTTCATGGAGAAGAAATAAATATTCAAAAATATAAAAATGCCGACTGTCAACGTTTTTAATGTTATTTTCTCAGAGGCCAAATGAGCAACAAATCAGAGAACCTCCCTTCTTTAAATATTCAACCAGGGTAACAATGCTTGCAGTGTAAGCATGCACACTTTCTAGTTTAAAAGCATCAGTATCTAAATTAAAATATTGAATAAAAATTATCACTAGGCTAAAATATATATTAATCTTGCATTTGTTTTTGTTGGTTATCAGCTTCATCTACTTCAGACACTTATGCAAATGGTAAACCCAGATAGACCACCTGGATAAGTTTTACAAGAATGAAGCTGGTATTAATATTTCACCACTGTATATAAAATGCACCGTGGGATGGTTTGTGTTGATACTTCCAGTTTTGTAGTGCTAGATGTTTCTTGGCTCTAAGATTTACAGCCAGTTTATCCGTGCCATTTACACTGGTAAAATCTCAACTTTCATATAAAGGTACATTTTTCAGAAGCTCTTGCCAGTCTGTTGCCACAATAAGACTTTATTTTGTCAAACTGTTTCCCAGATATCTTTGTGTAATTTGACACAGACTGGTTTTGATCTGGTGAAACAACTGGCTCATGATTTACTAACATATATCTTCACAATTTAAGCAAACGCGTAACATGTTGCAGTTTTTCTTTGGGCTTAATCTGTTCATATAGCATAGATATTTGTACAAACGTTACTGTTTCTACTTGTTCTATCTACAATTAACAAGTCCTGTTCCTGATCTTGAAAATAGATATTCCCAGAATGATGACATCCTTCTGACTTCCTTCCCCTTCATAACAAAGCTGCGAGAATTCATGCAGGAAATTATAAATGTTGTTGCCTCACAATCATCAGCTTATCATTTTCAGTTTGCAAATGAAAAGAAGAATTTCCTCTTTATCATGCTTAAACTCAATGACTCAGAAGTATCTCTCAACTAAAAATGTCAGGGATGACATAAACTGAGATGATCTGATGTCCTCAACCGTTATTTGTTTACTGACAGGCTTTAGTGGAGCAGCTACTGGCTAGATGGAAAAATGGCAGCTTGAGATTGTTCTAATTTTTGTCTTTATAAAAAGGCTTTCTCTTCTCTGTTATGTTAACAGAGAAGAGAAAACAAGACCACACATATATGCCTTGTCTTATATTGAGTGATAATCACGAAACAGTCACGATGGCAAACTTCACAGTTGAGGTCACATGAACCAGGGTTCTTTTAGCTTTTTAGCTTTTCTAGGCAGATTTCTTAAAATAAAGAGATGAAAGAGCAGATTTTCACTAGAAAGTAAATGTATCTCGATAACAAAATACCCAACTTGAAAAAAGAACAATGTTTTTGAGTCAAACAAACTTTTCTGAACAATACCAATTGCTTAATATGAAAAGCTGCCAATTCCTTAATTCTGTGAAGTAATGGCAATTTCCATTCTTCTAGTCAAATACGCCTAATGCTTGTTAAAGCATAATTACTGTTTATATCTTGATTTTGGATGTGCCAGAGGCTGCAATAGGTAATTCTTACAATGAAAACATATTTTGTTTTTAAATGAAATAGAGGGGAAATTATGATCAGGTTAGCTGGCAAATGGTCTTGTTTTCTTGTTATTTCTGCCTGTAGTTTGATTAATCTAGACGGCTTATATAACATCACTGCTGAACAACTTTTCTCTGCTTTGGGGGTAAAAGGAGACTGAATAAATGGACAAATGAATGAATTATTGTTGTTGTTTTTTTGTTTGTTTGTTTTTTCTAAACTTTTTTAAATGAATGAAAGATTCAGTGATTTGGAACATACCATGATACAGACCATTACATATACACATAAACATGTAACTTATATTAAGAAAAAGAAAATCAAATCAAATCAAACTTTATTTCTTGAGCACTTTTCATGCCTCAGGCAACACAAAGTGCTTTACAGGATAAAATCAAGTCATAAGGATTAAAACAAACAGTGGATAAAAAGGCATTTAAAAATAATAGACACAAGCTCTTTCCACACACTCACACACACACACAAGGACATAGAGCAAAGAACCCACCCACATTCCCCGAAAAACATCATTCCCTGAATACTGTCTCTTTAACTGAATTCTGGTTAATAAAACAACTAAAAACATTAAGTAAGTGATAAAAATTCTGACTTGGTGCTGATTTGAGGAGACAATACCTCGGGATCCAGCCACACCAGGAGCCAGTCCCCCGCATGCTCATAGGGGCCGTTGCCACAGCAACCGCACAACTCCCAGGCAGCAACGGGGCCACCCCGCAGCCGTGAAGCAGCAGTGGTGGACCCTGCGCCACCCAAACAGCAGCGGTCATCATGACAACAGCCCCCAGACCAAACAGGCAGGGCCCCCAGCGTGCTGGATCCCCATTAAGAAAAGTAAAATACTGATAAGGCACCTATAAAATGAATACATTTCAAAGCATCTTATATGTTGGCTGAATGACTACAATTCTTTAAGAAAAGTCTTTACTGTATTCCTGCATCAGAGGCATTTCTTATCTTCTATTAATTCCATAGACTATTGAATTTCTTGAATACAATCTGAAATTTAACAAAGGAAGAAACTGATTTAGAGAATTTAGCTTTATGAATATAGAATTTAGCAATAGGAATTATAGGTCAACTATATATAAAATATTTGGTGATTTATTTTCATAATATAGAAAAATATGTTTGGCTCCCAGATGTAGAGTAAGATTGGCCTTAAATGCAATATAATTCTCTCTTTGTTTCCAGAATCCTGTGGTGTAATGACTTTTTTTTTTTTTTTTTTTAAAAAGGTGTTGTATTCTTTCTTCTTTATTGTTGCAAAAGTGACATTTCTTATCAGTGTTTACAAACTTTGCCAAATAGTTATTTGTTGGGTAAATATGGTGTAGTATTTTATATTGCGTTTCTTTTGCTTTGTTTGAGATTGGATATTTATATTGGAGGAGACAGGCAACATTCCAGTTTATATGCGATATGAAAGCAGACCAAACAAATTTATCTCTCGGAGTTATTTTCTGTAGTTTGTTGAAGTGGTTGCTAATATGTTGGTTGTTGCAGTGACTACTAGTAAAATCTATTACATCTATAAATAAACAAGGTTCAACCTGTTGTCTTCTCCTAACGTTGCTTTTCATTAATTGAACTTGAATTCTTCTTAGGAAACAGGGAAACCTTTCGGTCTAAGAAAGTCTTCATAAATCAGAAGATGTCCTTCATCATTTTGTAAGTCTGCAAGAAAGATGAAAGGTTCGAACGAATGAATCGTTGCTGCTGCACGCAGCTCCGTGTGACGTCATGAACACGACGTGAGTGTTGTAGCTGACGCAACGTGAAGCAGACGACAATCATACAGACAGTGAACGCAACACTGCTGCTGCTCATCGGCTTCTACTCGTCCTCAACAGAACCAAGGAAGCTTAATACTTCATTTGTGAGTAAAAAATTTACCCTCACCTGACTAAACGTCAATGTAAGATGTTGTTTTAGATGGGGACAGCCGATTTTCACAGGTAATTATCATGAGTCATAGCTTTAGTTGCTGTTGCCCAAACACGGAAAAAATGCAGCCAGTTTAAACTGGAATAAAGCCAGCTGTTTTTGAATTTGGGTAATAAATGAACATTTTGACGCAACTTGCTCTGCATTTCAGGCTGTTCTCTGTCGCCAAAGTCTCTTTCAGGACAGGGATTTTTTGTGTCTGTTTGTCTTTTTAAAAGAAGATATTTTTCCAAAATGACGCACACTCACAAATGTGTATCGTTATGGATTTGAGGGAAGCATGCGGAAATGTCATATTTCTCTTCAACAATTGCTGCTTAAATAAAAGGTGGAGAAAGCTTTGATAATTGTGTGACTTTGTTAATTAATGTACAGTGAAAAAGCTACCAAAATTTCAAGCAAATAAAACTAGAGAAGGAAGCTACTCCAAAAGTTAATTGTGCAATATTCTCTGACATCTAAACTTTTTAAAAGTTTTACATCAAAGTTGAATATATTTAACTCATAAAGTAGACAAAAATATCCTCTTATTTGTATTTAAGATTAATCAGCTTGTTTTGAAATGCCTATAGCAATTTTCTTAATCCAGCCATGCATTATTACATTAATTGGTTCAGATTAAGTAGTTAATTAATGGACAGCACACATGCCAAGCATGGCCCATTAGGAGGGTAGAGTTGACATTAGAATTTGGAGATGCAAATGGAGACATCAACAAATGAGAATGAGTTTGTTTGTAAAAAGTGGTTGCTATTCCATTTTAGCATTACCCCCTACTCATTATAACTTTTGTAGTTAATAGTTTTGTTAATGAAATTAAATCTATTCTGACATGTTTGTGCACAAAAAATATTGGAATTTGTTTGATTTAATAATTTAAAAAAAAAAAAAAAATGTAATATGTAATGCAGTTATTCACTCAAAAAATCATTGCCAAAGTTAATTAAACATTAGTGGAAGTTGTGTTCCACACTTGAGTTATATATTGACATTTGCTCTATACAGAGTCTAAAAACAACTGATGGAAGTGACTCTGCTTTTGTCGTTTACTTTTCTTTCAGTTGAAGCTGAAAGCGATCACCATGTCTAAAGGAACCGTGGTTCTGGCCTACAGCGGTGGACTGGATACATCCTGCATACTGGTGTGGCTCAAGGAACAGGGCTACGATGTCATCACATACTTGGTAAAGTTTCAGGACAAATGTGTGCACAACAGGTGGCTTAGCTGTCAACCAGCTGCTTTTCCATGTCAAGTATTTCTGAAGTTTTACAGTTTGCTGGCTTCAGCTTATGTGATTTGGCATACAAACATGTAATAGTTCAACACGTAGCCCCCGTCCAAAAACACTGTCAAAACTACTGTAGGCTACTCTCATCACAGGATTTGTCTTGATAATCCCAGTTTACGTCTAGCTGGATTTACGTTTTGCTCTGGGGGAATTGGGAACTGCAAGGCAAGCAGATTGTCTTGTTGAACTTCATTCAGGGATTTTGTGGCTCGCTATGGGGGAGGGTGGGTGATGGTCACTTGACCACTGTGGATCATGAGGGGCAGTCTTCAAATGGTGTTTGTTCTTTAGAAAATTGGAGGAAAAAGTTACAGAAATGTGTAATTAATCATGAGGTTTTTGTTCTGATGTGCTGAATGTGTTTGTTTAATTTACAGGTTTTGTGGCATCCGCATAGATTCTGCTTACCATATTTAATAGAAAAGATATCAAAATCATCAAAATGACCAAATTAAAAAAATCTTGTTTATAGGATTAGTTTTCACAAAAAATTGTCCTTTGCTTGGCTCAAGAGATCTGACGACCTCTTTATAGCACAAGCCTATCACATCAATGCTGCAGACATACTCAGAATTATGAGTCAAAATTACATTTTGCTCATGCAAAACTGTGGATCAACGCATTCAACACACTTTTCAACCAAAGCTCCAGCACACATGTTGTCTTATGTTGAAATAGTTTATGTTGCAAATGTTAATCCTTTGATGTGCAATAAATTGTGTCATTCTAGGCCAATATTGGACAGGATGAAGATTTTGAAGCAGCCCGCAAAAAAGCAGAAAGTCTCGGTGCAAAGAAGGTGAGAGATGTTCAAATATGACTCTTTGATGCACATAAAAATCTTTAGTATAAGATCATACTTAAGCAGTGATCATTTTTCAGTTACATTATTGCTAGAAAATGCCAAATTGAAATTGGTGAGAACATCTATCCCTGAATTTATTTATATGTTTGTTTGTTTGCTTATTTATTTATTTACTGGTATTTGATGTTGGTCTTTCCACCAAAAGCAGTTAAATTACTTGTGAAAAAGGAAAACTGATTTGAAAAACTGCCTAAAAGCTCTTGTCCAGTTCTATGGTTATTCTTTTAATCCTGTACTTGTGTTGAATGATTCTTACATTCATATGACAAAGTCTGTTTGAGGGTAATTTTTTTTCCTTAAAGGGAAACCTATCATAAATGATTAAATATATCTCTTGAAAGTAAGATCCAATTATTGATTTAATCATATCCTGTACATTACACAACAGTCTGTTCTCTGTGTTTCTGTTTCTGGGTAGGTTTTTATTGAGGATCTGCGCACAGAATTTGTTGAGGATTTCATCTGGCCTGCAGTCCAAGCTAATGCAGTCTATGAAGACCGGTATCTATTGGGCACTGCAATAGCAAGGCCCTGTATTGCCCGTCGTCAGGTTGAGATAGCCCGCAAGGAGGGAGCCCAGTTTGTCTCTCATGGAGCTACTGGAAAGGTACATGTGACACAAGAAACATGGCAATGATGTAAGGGGACAGTTTTCTGAACCGAAGTCTAACATACATGCCATATTCCCCGTCTACTTGGCCTTTCCAAACTGCCTTTTCTAGACACATAGTCCATAACAAAATCGCTGTATTTAGCCCACATGTTTGCAGGGATGAAAATTGCTGTCAAACTGTTTATCAGTGTCTGATAATTAGTCATAAACTGCGCTTGTGGAGAATTGTAATATAAGCTTTGTTGCTGACGATCACGACCTTGTGATGGACGGGCAACCTGTCCTGCCTCCCGCTTACTTGTTGCTGGAATAGGCTCTAGAGTCCCCACGGCCATAAATTGGACTAAGCAATAAAAAAAAAAAAAAGAAAAATGCTGATGATCACTGTTTGTTGTGATTGAAAGTTTATTTTTGACAGTGGAAAGAATGTTAAAGCAAATCTAAGCTTCGAAGATGTGGGCTGGACAGCTAAACGCTGAGCTTATACTTGTTTATGGATCTCTTGTTACTGAGAGCTGCAGATGCAGGCAATAATGCAATAATGCTTTGTGGCCAGCAGTTAATTTTTTATTTTTTATTTTTTATTTATTTTTGTTTTTTTAGCCTATATTTATTAAGTTTTTCATAGTGTCATTTGAGCCATTGTTATAGTATATTACAGAGAGAGGTGGCAATTTCCTGGTTCAGAAAGTAAAAGTCCTGTCTGGCAGCTGTTCCGACCAGTCACCAAACTGAATTTAATGAGCAGAGTTTATTTGCCAGGAAAATGAGCCTGTTAGTGAAAACACCTGTTCTAAATGTACAGGTAGATCCAAAAACATGGCAGGACTTTTACTCTCTGGACCAGGAATTGCCACCTTTGATGACAGAGCTACTTTATGTAGTATGTATCAGATTTAAATCTAAGTTTTAAGTAGGTATGCAGTGTTCACTCGTTGCCTGTAGATGGAGACAAACACCACATAATAAAGTCTGAGCAACACTGAAGAAACTTTCCCATCTGGACATTTCTCATATTTAAGTTTGTTTTGATAAATGTCATTAAGAAAATAAAGGTATCACAACCCCATTTTTAAAAATATTTTTATTTTGATGTCATCAATGATGAGCCCATTTATGGGCAAAATAATTCAGAAATATTTTGTCTTGTCATGTCACAACAGAAATATTGTTTCTCAATTCTACTAATCTCTAGAGTTGAATTATTTGACAAAATGAATTAAAAGATAAACACCAATGCTGACATTTTGATAACTGATGTAATTTTGATGTAAAGCTTATTTCAGTAAAGTTGTGATTGCTATACTTTTAGTTGTATCACTACAGATACATTTGGCATTTAGACTATTAGTTGTTCAATTGAGGTGATTTGTGTGAAACTGATCAATTAAAAAAATGTTGATTAAAAGTACGATTAATCTACACCTCTGGTAATAAAGAAAAATACTAATGAACTTCTTTTCGCACCTCTCAGGGAAATGACCAGATTCGCTTTGAGCTCACATGCTACGCACTGTACCCTAAAGTCAAGGTTAGTTTGTGGAATTGTTATATGGAGGAAATGATTTGTGATGTAAAGTAATGTTGCTGTCTTTGTGTTGTTAAGATCATCGCACCATGGAGAATCCCTGAGTTTTATAATCGCTTCAAGGGGAGAACAGATCTGATGGAATATGCACAGGTAACCCTTTTAAGTTTGTAGGTTCACTTACAGTCATGTCATTGTTTATTAATTGATGAACAAAATTATTCAATTTTGACAAATATTTCTTAAAATGACAACCGGCAATTTAAAACTGTTTTTTTTTTTTTTTTTAATCATTTTGCCACTTATGCATGAATTGATGAAATGTTTGCACTCCTGCAGGAATGCATAATAACAGAAAATACTGTATCCATATTTGGGAGAAATTTTCAGGTGTATTTCTCCTCTGTATGTCTCCTCTGTCTCCTGTGTTACCATAATTATTCACTGTAAGATCAACCTTACTTCCTACAAAACATTTTGTCATGTAGAAAGTGAGGGTGCAGAAAGTAACATCATATTACCGTTGAATGGTTTAGATTTCTTTGATCTCACACACAATTCTTGTTTAATTTTTCATATTGTTGCACCTGATCCCAACCAACTTTTCCCACTAGAGGGTGATCATGATGTATTTTTTATTAACAGTTTCTTCCTGCAAAAGTTTGGAGTGTGTGAAATAATGCAATCTTAAAACACTGAGATGTTGACATTTTTTTAAGATATCAAAATGTTTTGTTGGTTGTTTTTACTGTTTTCATTGTAGAGGATGAAAGTAGTGTGGAAAAAATAGATGCATTATGGTTACACAGCATGTCAAAAACCATCTGCCTGAAGTAGTTTTTTCTGTTCCTTGTGTACAAAACTTTCTCATGAATGGTTAAGATTTCACTTGAAACCTTAAGCTGCTATTATTTTCAGACAGAAGGTTTGTAACTTATCAGCTGCTTTCTCTGTCACATTAAAGAAACATGGCATACCAGTGCCTGTCACTCCTCGAGCACCCTGGAGCATGGATGCAAATCTGATGCACATAAGGTAGGAATAACTGACATAATGTGCCCTACTATGTTTCTAATTAATTTTTATTTATTTATTTTTTCATTTAGAAATAAAAAAGACTGTAATTCCTGAAATGTTTTGTGTTTGCAGCTATGAGTCTGGCATCCTGGAGAATCCCAAGGTAGGTCTCTGAATTTGTGAGTGTGCACAAAAAAATGAGCCCTTTTGACCATTATTTTTTCACATTTCGTTTTTTCAGTTACGAGTGTGAGTTATAATGTACTTATTGTTAAATTGAATCCATTCCCATTTTGCTAAATATACTTTTTGTTAAGCACAAATATCTTTGTTAATTACATTTAAGTACTCTTCACTGACAGTGGTAGTTGTCATATTTTTTTCTTTTTATAAAATTTTTTTTTTTAAAAAGTGAAACCAGGGAAAATGAAAATGATAAACATATATAGGAGTGCATCTCGAGACCTGTGCGCACCATAACTTGCTCTTAAAAGTTGTTGTCCTACTGCATCGTGAGCCAGTAAAATAGTGAAAAGGACAAGTTGAGATTAATGTATACATACATATATATATATATATATATATATATATATATATATATATATAAATTCTATAATTAAGTTAAATGTAATATATTGGTAGTGACAGCATCAAAACATTTCTCCTTTCTCCTGACACATGCCAGCCTCACTGAGATAAGCTTGACTCCCTCTCTCACAGTACCATTGGTGAGACATGAGTTAGATCTTTGCTGGGATCTGAGGTCAGTGCAATACATACAGGTTGCCCCAAGTGACCTCCAGCGCTCCCATCCCTTGGTCGATATGTCTGTGTCTCTGTGTCTTCTCACCCCGGGTCCTCGTCGGGCCTGGGAAGAGGCTGGGACACACAGACACTGACTTGTCGTCAGCAACGCTTCGACTAATTCCCGATTTCATGGGAGCCAGGGAGGGGGAAGGGTTAGGGCGTTGCGCCCAGCTGGGGCCTCCTGAGTTCCAGCCCCAACTCCTCGAGTCCTCATTGTTCCACTGGTTGCACTGCCGCAGGCTGCAACGTGGGAGGGGACCCACTTCACCGTGACACCGTGACACCAAAATGTCACGAGTAACAGTAAAGTACAAAGACAGTGTGCCAGACAGATGAGTCCCCAATGCACAGGGTGTCATAAAAAGAAGGGGTCCCTCGCTGCTGGAGAGGAGGTGCCGGGGCAGAGCCACTGTAACTCTCAGACCTCTGTCTTTTACTCGGTCTCTCCATCCCTTTCCCACCCCTTCACTGCCTCTTTAGTGGTCGTCCTGTGGAGAAATGTCTTGAAAAGAATGAGACAAACCAGCTCAATAGCATAGCGATGTATGATGATAGTATTGCGTAACTGATTTCATTCAGGGTTTTTGTGTTGAACCATTTACTCCAATATTGAATCGATTAAAGGCATTAAACACAATGAAATATTTATGGTCCAGAGGTCTGAAGTGGTAAAGGGATTTGAATAAATTACCCAGTGCACAGAATTATATTTAGAGCTCTAAAAAGAGGTTTAATAATTTAGTAATTTACACTCCTGGTTTCTTGTCTCGGTTGATTTGATGTTTCATCTTTCAAGTGTGTTTATTAAGTAGGTTTAGTATGAATGTGTTGACAATTTCATCATTATTTTTGTTTTGTTTTTTTTAAATGAAGGTGGGGCAAAATATTTTGATGTTGATTAATCAGAATACACTGATTTTCAAACAGTATTTACTTTTCAACATTATACAGTAGATGAAAATGTCAGGCAGGCAACATGTCAAACACATTTATTTTGTTTTCAGAACTACTCTCTCAGTTTCAAGAGTTATTATAAGAAAATGTTTGCCACTTTATAGCATTGCCTCAGTCTGTTTAGAAGCTGATGAAACTGGTTGCATGTGGTTTGTTTGCAGGTCTATGTGGCAAACAGACCAGGTGGTGAACCTATTGACCATTTCTTGATACTGATCCATGATGTAGATATAAAATGTGCCAAATATGGATTAGTGTTATGTGATTGAAAAAGGAATGACATTCCCTGTCAAAGCTGCCATCTTTGTGGCTGCACACAACTTGTATATGTCCTTCAGGATTCATGGTGCTTCACAACCCTACATAAAAAAAAATGCAGTCCATCAACATGAATCTAAAATTCTTTGCAATTGCTATATAAAAGGGTTGATCAGAATTTAAAATTTTGATTGGTAGGACACAGGGCTTTTTTCCACTTTACTTCTGTCCACCTTGAATGCACTTCAGTCCAGAGAAACCACCTGTTTTTTTGTTTTTTTTAAATTTATTTTCTGCAAGTCTTCATTTGTATCTGTGATTGCAGCAACAAATTGTTCACAGTGGGTTTTAAAAGTGGTTCTGAACCCACGCAGTCATTTGCACCTCACCATTCTGTCTACCTTTTCATGCAACGCAGTCTAGGAGTCCAAAGATTTTTACCTTTCAGAATATCAATTGGTTTGTACTAAATACTTGCAGAGATTTCTCCAGAGTGTTCTCCTCAAAAATTGCATGCTTATAATGAAATTAATATATCTGCGACCACAAGGTCTATTTGGATACTTTTGTAGTCATAATAAAGGGAGGTTTATTCAGATGTGCAATTATCAGTATATGTGTTGTATTGTTTTGTATAGTTTTTGTGTGTTTTACTCGTAAGGAATAAATTATGATGGCACACAGCAAAATTGCTCGCCTAAAAGACAAAAAACACTTTCAGGATTAGTATAATTTTTTAAATCAATGTAGCTGTAGCTCTAAACCTTTACAAAATCCTCATAAAATATCTGAATATTTTCTCTACAAAGGCCAATTCTAAAGTAAAGCAAAACAAAATGAGAAAAGTTTGTGTACAGACAGTTTGGGTAAGGTCTACAAAAAGACCTTTTTGGTATAGTTTGGCAGTATTTGCTCCCAATGTCCCCAGTTAGGGGACCTCAGGTTATTGAGGTTTAAATCCGAACATTTTTCACCATTTTTTGATCATTACTTCTGAAAGTCTTTCCAGGATGCATGTTGGTTGTCAACAAATCTAATTAATGGAAATGTCTCTTTATTAATTAAACCGTTTTTCCTTTATTGCTGATAATAAGTACAGATTTAGCTTTAACTATAAACAAACACCTAACATAGCTCTGTTTCAATGTTTTATGTTACAACAAAACATTATATTCTTTAAAATATTTTCTACATAAAATAGGGTTTAAATTATTTGCTGAAATCAAAATTTAACAAGTCAACTCAACTTTCTCTTTAAAAATGTTAAACCATCCTGATTTATCTAAAAAGGCATCTGAAAGAGAGACCACCTTATTCGGAGTATCTCCTCCGTGTTCATCCTCTCTCTCCTCCAGTTACAGCCCTAAAGGCTGAGGCCAGACCTCAGCTATACAAATGCACCAGCTCCCCCTCCTGTGATACAATGGTCCTTCTTTGCTCAACACAGTCAGATTAGGAAATGTCCGAATGGTCGCTCATATGTTTTCCTGCAGATAAGAGTCACAAGAGTTCAGGTTACTCTGTGATTAACACTGCATCCTTCCTGATAACCCCAAACGTTGTTCCTATTACCACAATAGTCTGGAGAGTTTTATTTACTCAGCTCCATCTGGGAGAATTAACCCATGAGAAGAAATGCATTTGCGGCAACTTCAGCATCTCTAATCATGTTTTTGATGCAACCAACCAGATTACTACACCAAGGTTGTAGTTTTATTGATATAAGAATGTGTTTTTATTAGTTTGTTTTACAGGATTTAGATTTTTCATTTATTCAAACGTAACTGTTTTAATACCTGTGCTAGTTCAAATTAAACTCTCTCTTTGATATTTATGCAGTAGTACTCCTCCAATTCGATAAACAGCATGTCAGATATCCACATCCTCTTGTTTCCTGTCTCTTGACTGCCTCTTCATTCCTTAACTCATGGGCAGCCTAACACTTGTCCCAAGTCATGAATGCATCACCTCAGTCTTAATTATAGCCTCTGTCAGCGAGTTTCCCTGAGCCCACTTAGTTCTTTGATCAGGGAGGTGATGGGCCATTGCTCGTGTTGACCATAGGTAAGGGAGGGAAACGGCAAACTTCAGCTCATCTAAAGGAAATGAAAACTTGTTAGCTGCTGGTCGCTTGGCTTGCTGGAAAGATGGATGGTAAGAGAGCTGCCTGTAGGCGAAGGAAGTGGGCTTGTAGGTGTGTGTAGACGTGCTTTGAAGCAAAGAGGTCAGAGCTTGTCATGTGCCCTCTCTGCCCTCAGGCTTGACCTGTAATACTTAGCAAGTGCTCTCCGTGTCCATTTCACCATCACCACAGCTTTCCCTGTTGTTTTCATTAAATAAAGCCAACACTAACTTTCACAGAAACATCTGGGGTGTTAAAAATATAAATATCTGTCCAGTACACCACTTGTGTATTGTTTTATTCTTGGCTCAGTTTTGTCATGTTTGCATTTTAATAAGATGGAGAGACTTGAAACATGGTGATTTAAGCATCATTTCCAATCCGGTGGGCCAAAGATGTTTTTGCCATCTCCCACTCTTTCCTCCTCCTACCCCTCTTCCCTCCTGCTACCTCTGCCTTTTTTTTTTTCTTTGGCTCTTTTGGCTTTGATTGAAAACCAATGAGGCAACTAATAAGTGGAAAGATTGAAATTTACTTGCTTTAAGTTCATGCGTCAGCCTTCTCTTTTGCTGTATGGGGCACGTTTAGCACAACAATATCGCAGAAGCAAAGACTGCCAAAGGAGCTGCTCCACACTACATGATGGTGCGCTTCACGCCCCATTTCTCATCAATACCCCCCAGCACCCCGCCTTCTCCATCTTTACCTTTTCCTCTATTTCAGGGCAACGGCTTTGGGACAGGTCCACCTGCAGGGGGTTTGAATTGAAATGCATTGACCTCCTGCTCACTGAAAACAGCCCCATTCCCATATATTTATTTGTTTTCTTTGTATCCAGTAGGATATAAGTTTGAATTCTCCTCATTGGAGCATGTATTTGTTTTCAAGCGTAGTTTGTGCACATTTCAAGACTGTGTTTTAAATTGATTAGTTGTTTTTATGGCCTCTTCAAGTGCTCATAGATAGGGTAAAAATGACAGTTTTGAACTCAGTTAACTCAAAACTAGAAACTTAAATTTAATTCTTAACCTGATCTTTATAAATGTAATAAACAAAAACTAACCACCACCTACAAATGTTCTTTTGACCAGTAGCTCCAGTATGCAAAAGCAGGTTTTATGTAAAGGTTGAAAAACCTAGCCGAAGAATCTCTTCCCTGCATCAAAAAGCTTTTTAGAGTAGTAATTTTGTCCCTCTCCTGTTCGCTTTCATTTGGCATCTTTCAGGGCACTGAGGCAGAAAATAAAGGAAAGGGAGATGGGCGCCTTCTCCAGTCAATTTTGGTGTTTAGTTAAAAGGAAGGAAGTGATTGCGCTGCTCGTTTTCTCCTCGCTGACAGGCAGCGAGCAGATGCCGATTAGTTATTGTATGATGATTTAGAGTCTGGTAAAGCTTTCCATTTAAATGCACCCAGTAGTTATTTTGCATAGTACCCCCTGCAATTTGACTCAGCTCAGGAGACATTGGCCATCGTCTCGTCCTAATAGTGTGTAATTACTGCAGGGGCACATCAGTGGGTGGACCTGTCAGACCGCCACGCTCCTTTAGGTCCCAACCATGACTTACTGAAATCACTCCCAGCTCCCACCAACTGGAAAAACGACAAATGTCTGTCACCCACAAAAACTTTAGTGCATTTTGGTTTAAGGTTTTATTGTTTGTTGTCCATTTAGAAACATTTTTCATTTGACCAAAAATGTCACTCAGAAAATTAAAACTGGAAGACAAGAAGAGGCGAGAAGAGTTATAAAATTTATAAATATAAATTGTGGAACTTCTGCTATAGTATCTTTTTTTATTATTGTTTCTTCAAGTGTTCATAGGTTTTGCGGATAAAAGTCATTTATTTCTTTTATTTTCCTCTTTACACTTTGTGACTTCATCCTGCTTTTTCCCTGCATCCCCCTGTGGTGAAGGGCCTCACAGAGAAAATGAAAACAAAATAGAGGAGACAAACGGTACATTGATTTTGTCTTCACTCAACTCAATGTCCTCCTCCGTTTTCTTCTTTTTCACGCATCATTCTCCCTGTCCTTTTACCTGCCACATCTTGAGTTGTCCCTCATCTCCTCGGACAATAGTCGCAGCACTTTTCATTTGATGAGATCTCACAGAAGGTCCTAGTTGTTCAGAAGAAATAAAAAGTGTGAAATAGAGAGAATAAGTGTCTGGTTTTGTTTATCTTTTCAGAGTCATGCTCCTGCTGATCTTTACCTGATGACCAAAAACCCAGAAGATTCTCCCAATGCCCCCGACATGCTGGAGATAGAGTTCAGAAATGGTTTGTCTGCTTGCTGGAGGTGTCTCATATTGATTGATAAGTCAGTCTGTGTTTCTCTTTTAACCTTCAGATTTCTGGATGGGAATTTAGTTGGAGAAACATCATACTTTTCTTTTTAAATCTTACCTGATGTCACTTGATTTTATTTCATTTTTATTATTTATGTTTATCTTCTGTATTTGTCGAATGACTCCACAAATCAATATGTTTGTGTCACTCTGTCTCTTTTACTCACTAAAGAAGATTGTAAAATGAGAAAACCTCTATTCTCAAATTATATCAACCAATATTTGATAACCATGACTTTTGAAGCCCTAAGATGGTGCTGCATTGAAACAGGACATGACAGTGTATTGAAAATCAATTTATGGGCTCAGAAAAAAAAAAAAAATCATGTCAGTGGGTTAAAATGATCCATGAACATGGCAAGATGAAAAAAAAATTTGATTAAGAATAGTTTAAGTAATTAACATATCTGATTTTCTTATTTTCTCCTTCTGTTAACAAGTCACACAGTTCCTATATTTTCTCTGGATATGGTTTTGTAATGGTAAGAAAGGGAGACCAGTCTCCGTCATCATCCCCCTCAAGTCCACACCTCTTATTACTTAACAAAAATGACCATCACATCCAAAGTACCTTCAAAGCTGACTCATTGTACTTTATCACCACTTCTGGCCACCCAGCTTTATCTTTAACCCCTCACAGTTACTTGGTCCAAAGCCACCATGTTTGGCCTGGGGGCACACACACAAGCCGGAAGCATTAACTCCAGCTATTACATCAGGCCCTGAGGGGCCAAAGAAATACTCATTAGATATGTTGCCGCAAGTGTTTGGACTGAATAGCAGAACGTGTCACATGTTTGTGCAAAGAGAAAATGGCAAGACACATCCAGGCCCGGGGCAAATGGCACAGATGTCCCTTCATCTTGGTCACCAAGGGAGGCTGAAGTGCAACAACATCAATGGGGTGTGAGACACTAACTCCTCTGATCACAAAAGCTTGATGGGCAGTTTTATGAACTCTAATAGTAATTTAAAGGAAGTTCAAAAGTTGAGCAGAATTTGTGGTGGGAATATTTGCAACCACTGCCATCTGAGTAAAATGAAAATATATAATTTATAAATGCAAGTAATGCTTTGCACTTGTCAGCATGTGTTTGCAACAAAATGGTGGCCAGTTCTCACTTTACCAGCTTCCCAAAGAAAATGTTAACTGAAAAAAAGTTGGATGGTGTCAGTTCAGTTGAAGAGGAGATGTGCTTTTGTAAAGCGGTGATGCACTAGTAAAGCCTAGACTGGTTTTGCGGGTTCTTAGTGGCCCTGCGCTCCATTTTCACACATATTCTCTGCCCCTTTATTGAGCACCCTATGACAAAAGCTGTTTTAGTTGTCCACACAAAGGCCCAAGCCTACTCCTCCCTCTGAGCACAAGATCAGCACAAGAATGTTTCATTTCATTCCCCCTCCCACCTTTTCATCCCTGCTTTTCTCACCAAAGTTTTCTCACTGATTAAAAAAGAATATTTAACAACAGGAACCTTTACCCCCGTCAAACGCTCTATTCCCCATTCCTCTCCCTTTTTTAAGAAAAAATTTTTTTTTATCCCTCCCTCCTGTCATGCCAAGGAAGTGAGAAGGAAAAAGCGACAGAGAGGAAAAATGTAAAGCAGTAATTTTTCCTACAACTGTGTCTGCACTTCTATTGTTTGCACTGTTAGGGTGCAGAAAAGTGAAGAAAAGGATCATGAGTAAAGAAAGACCCCTGGGTGAATGATAGAACCTGCAACATAAGCACAACGAGGAAAAAGAGAGCGCAGGGACGAAAGGCCAGCCCATAAACTCCCACGTTCAGACACTCTGTTAATTTATTGGAACTTTTAATCTTAATTATTAGATTTCTGGGAGGGGTGAAGTTTTAAAGAAGAACTGCATACTGCCCTCTCCTGCTCTGAGAGGTACTTTTTCTTCTTCCATGGGAGCCATTATGATTCCAGTGATATGAAAATAGACCATCAACAAAGCCCTTGTCTACAAAAATTAGTCAAGTCCTTCACATGCCATTTGTGTTGGAGCTTTGTAAACGCTGGCTGAGAGGCGACTAGAAGTGCTGCAGTTTTCTTCAAAACTGTTTGACTGACAGCTGCAAACACGCTGAAGTACATATAGAGCTCGACACTACATGGATGAAGAGTGCAGAAGATTTCCTCTCATTTGCCCCTTTTGCAGTGTTTCATCTCTTTTCACACGTCTGTTTGTTTCCTCGCCTCCACCTTTGGCCAGCGACGCTTATTGAAGGCCATGAATAAGCAGGTCTGTGACAGTTATTGATGTGCACTTGGTTTAAGTGGCTTTGGAGAGGAAGTGTGCAGAGTGAGTGTGGGTGTCTCTAAAGAAAAAAATTCTCAGTGTGTTAGAGACATGGTGATAGGAAGATGGGTGATGGACTTGCAGGTGGTGCACATGCATGTGAGCACACAACCACTTAATGGTAAAAAAATAAAAAAAATCTCAGCATTAAAAAGAGGAATCGTAACAGAGCTGTGTGTGTGTAATTAAATTATGTAAAGGTCTGCCCACAATTTCACAGCTTTCAATTGAGGAGGACCTTTGAATTTATTAGCTTTTGTAAAGATTTCCTTCTGTAAAGATTTTTATCATTTTAAGTTGGTTGAAATGTAAATTTTCCATTGTGTTGTGAAAAACCTTGATTTTACAGTATTTTTCATGTACTTTGTAGTATATCCTTGACGACAAAAAAAAT
Organism: Telmatherina bonti; assembly: GCF_933228915.1. NCBI lineage: Eukaryota > Metazoa > Chordata > Actinopteri > Atheriniformes > Telmatherinidae > Telmatherina > Telmatherina bonti. The sequence continues at coordinate 18,460,422 of NC_136615.1, forward strand.
CTTGAGTATTCTTCTTTTCAAAGAGCAATGACTAATCTGTTATTTGTTTTAGAGCATTTCAAAGATGATTTAAATTATAATTTATAAGCTCTGCTGGCCTTCTTGTGTCAAAGCAGAAGAATCAGATATTTTCTTTTTCGGGAAATTAATAAGACAATGTCCATATTCATTTATTTATGATATAGAATTAGCCATAAATCTGTATTAGTGACACATATCCATGAGCTTTTGTTAATTATCAGTTTTGTAATTAACATTTTATTTGTTTAGGAGTGCCTGTCAAAGTGATCAATGAGAAGGAGGGAAAATCCAAAGAGACACCACTGGAAATTTTCTCATATCTTAATGAGATAGGGTAAGTACTTTTATGTAGATTATTCTTCTTTGCATAATGTATCTATTTGAAAAAATATTGTTTTTATACTTTTCATGAATAATATTTTTAGATGTCCAAGAGTGGCTGAAGCTCCTTAAATGTTGGAGAAACTTCTATTAACGTCTGACTTTTATTTTCTGTGGGGCAGACTACAACCAGCAGTCATTGTTGGGTCAGATGACTAGTTATTAGTCCCAACTCTAAGCATTGATAATTCAGATTTTAGGCCATGTTCTGATATGGTGCTGAAAGCCAGAAACCAGAAATGTGGGAAGTCTTGTCATTTTTTTTTTTTTGTAACTTATGTAGCTCTTAGTTTTATCTATAATGCAGCACAAGAGTGAACTTTGGTTAGCATTAGCTTTGAAAATGACTGAACTCGCCCCATCTGCAAGCAAATGTGCAAATTGCAAACACAAGGAGCAAAACAATGTCACCAGTTTGTTGAAAAGCTTAAAGTCACTTATAACATTTATGTTGTTACTTACCTGTCCAGGAGAAGGGGTGGCTCAAAGTCTGATTGTAAACCCTTTAATTGTCGTAGTGCTTTACACTTAAAAAATACAAGACCAATGTTATTCTGGGTTCTGTCCCTTTCCTTCTTCATTAACTTCTTTGCCAGCAAAAGAAGGGTTGTTTTTTTTTTTTTTTTTTAGAGGTGAGGTGAGCTCCTTGTTGTCTTCAAGTGAACATTTCATTGTGCTGCCTGCCATTTCTTCAAAAATATGGGGGAGGTGGGCAGTAGAAGGGGAGGTAGAAGGCAGCGATTCATGTGACGGCATGGCCGGACCGGCTGGTAAATGCACGCATGGGGATCAACACAGATGATGTATGACATCATGTTTTACTTAGACCTCGAGTTTTTCTCATAGCATTATTTTTTATTCCTTCAATCTAGAAATGATGAATATCTGCTTATTGCCTCTTTATAAGTAACCAAACCAGAAGAAGAAAACACTGGGTTGTTTAATAGTGCATTTATGTTTTAAACATTTTCCCACTCTTATTCATTTACTGCAAGCTTAAAGTTTTGTAAGAAAGTCACTAAAGTAGCAACTGACTGTGCTGGGGATGTATGTAATTGTTCATAGCACAAGAGAAACATTTTCCACCTGCTCCGTGCAGCTTTCTCATTAGCTTTCTCATCTCAGCTTGCTCATTGCACTGTTTGCATGACACCAAAATGCCACACAGGGACAGGAATTACAAACATGTCGGCAAGGAGTTGTTGACAGGCTTTTGCCATTTGCATGAGCTGCAATTAATTGAATTAGAAAATTGTGCTTGATTGTGCCCTATCAGTCTGTCTTTGTCTCGTAGAGGAAAGCACGGAGTGGGCCGGATTGACATTGTAGAAAACCGATTCATCGGCATGAAGTCTCGAGGTAAGGACTTAAAATTAGTGTTTATTTTGTTTATGTAATTATTGTATTTTCTGTGCCAAATTGCTCTGAAAAGCTTATTCACTTACTCAGTTAATGACATTTAATATATTTGGGCTTTCTCTCTTGCTTTCTCGACACCGCTTATAATTTCAATTTTACATCCCTTCAAAAGACTTCTTTTCAGCTTCCAAGGCTTTTATGCAATTTTCAGTTATTTAACAGGAGCGCCGTAAGTGTCTCACTCGCTATTCTGCATCTGTAAAAGTGGGTTGGATAATGAAAGCGCTCTCCACAGGCGAAGTGTTTTCCGCTGGTTTACCTGGAGTCAAGATACTGAAGTTACTTTAATGTGCTTATGCACACGCACAAACATTCAGAGAATAAATATCAGAGAATGCAGAAGATAAAAGTAGATGCACACACAGTCATTTGCATCTTTGCAATGCAGACACACAGGGATGTTTTCCTCTGTTCATCTTTTGTATCAACAAGCAACTTGACAAGCTCCTTTGTTAGGCCTCAACATGTGTTACCACATCAAAAACACAAGGCCAGTGTGCTGTTCTGGCCTTTCATGACACACTCACATGGATTCACACAGACTTCTCTTCCCCCACAACACTATGTGCTATGATTGGCAAATTGACTGGCCAGCAGACAGTGGCTATGGCGCAACTTGGCAGGTAGAAATTGGAAAATGTGAAGCCCACTTTTCTCTCCCCTCGACTGAACAAAAGATCAAAACAGTTTCCTCTGCAGAAGCAATAGGAAGAGATGGAGTACAAGGTGCCCAAGTGGTTGAATAACTACCATCAAGCAAACATGCTGTCCCCCTCTGGAATGGCAGTGCTAGCACAATAGATGACGGGAGGGATCGAAAAGGGACATGTCATACTTTGCGTTGGGTCATATTTATTTGTGTGGGGTCAGGGAGGCGGAGGGGATTGAAAGGGTTTGTCAAGAATGTTGTCACAGTGCTACAAAACATTCAACAACCTGTGTCCCAGCCTAAGATTTCCCACCTGTCACAGTGCTGTCAGACCTCTGACTCACACACCGGTGATGGCCTCCATAAAGATACACCTATCAAAAGCGGTCGGAAATGGCTTCATCTGTTGATGAACAGTCCGATTCATGTCAACTGCTGTGAAACTCCAGGAGAGTTGTGAAAATAATTTCTGCTGCATTTTTATTTATCAGTTAAAGTTAGCACAGATACATCTTACCATTAGGGTATTTAAGCCAGTGGTGGTTTGTATTTGTTTACTTATTTTGCCTGTTTAGACTGAGCTAATATTGCCTGAAGGGTCAAAGGAAATTAGCTTAAGATTCTAGTCTTGAAGCCCTGCAGGCCTGCTGCATGGTTAGCATACCTGCAGTGACTGTATAAAAGATTAAAATCACTAAAACCATTGAGGTCTTGTTTCTTTAAGCTGAACTAAACTGCCACTGTTGGAGCTTAACCAGATAGCTTTCCATTGTGTGCTCCTCTCTGTTAAGCTAGTTGTGTTTTAAAGCACATAAGCCATGTTGTGTTGCAGGGGATTCAGTGTGTCCTCTGCTGCCCAGGAACACCAAAAGGCCACGAGCAGTTCTAGCTGAGGAGGAAATCTTTTGAAGCTTTAGACAATTAGTAGCATCTCTAAGCTCTGTTTTTGCCTGCCAGCACAAAGCAAGCGCTTCTCCATTTTCAGATCAGTACCATCATTGGAGTAGTTGGGGGGGGGTTCATATAGGTTTGAGCTTCACTGCTTTCCAGATTAAACTGCTGTCATCTCTTAAATCTCATGAAAGAGTTTTTTGAGCCAAGAGCGCGTTACATAAATTGTGAATTTTGGCAGCTGTGTGTCGGACAGCTTGTCAGCATAGTTTAAATCAAAAGTGTAGGACTGTCATACTGTCACTCAAACTGGCAGGAGATTTAAGGAATCATGCATTGAACCTGGAAACACGATTCACTTTTTACAATTTCAGCTTTCACCAAAATGGATGTCATTGATGACATCCAGCTCTTTTTTTTTTTCTGTTGTCAGACCCTGTCTTGTAGCATTTCCTCTGCCCTCTTTTTGTTTTAGCTGACATTTAAGTGACAGCTTCATTTCTCCTGACATGTACCTCATCTTTTCTTCCATCACCCCTCCTTCCCTGTCCAGAGGGGGTAAATTGCAGGGTAGGCAGAGACCTGGTCCAGACTCCAGGCTGGCAGGGGCGTCCTACCCTGTCATTTATCCAGGACAGGCTTGTCCGTGTTTTGTGAGAACTGTGAAGGCCTGGCTGTCAGATTGCTGATGGTTAATCACACTGTTTGATGCAGTTAGCCCAGACAAGCATGATTCATATCTTGATTTGTATCTTGAAAATGGTCTCTAAAGAATTAAATGATAAAAGCGAAACAGATTGTGATAGAGTTGAAATTTTCTATTATTTGGATCTAAAAAAAAAAAGCATTAAGCAGAATATGACATATTTTCCATTAAGATGATCGTTACTCAAGTCTGTGAAGAAGATTTGCATCTTATTGATTTTTCAGCTAGGAGAAAATTTACTTAAACTTGTGCTGTTTTGTTTTGTGCAAATATTGACTTATTTTTCTGCATTTGTCAGGGATATATGAAACTCCTGGCGGCACAGTTCTGCTGAAAGCCCATTTAGACATTGAGACTTTTACCATGGACAAAGAAGTTCGAAGGATCAAACAGGGCCTTGGTATCAAGTTCTCTGAACTTGTCTACAATGGTAAGTTCCTAAAATATAAATATATCTGAGTAGAAAAAATATCTTTATTTGATTTTCCTTTTAGTTCATATAAAAGAAATGTGATCATGCCACATACATGCATACAACCCTGCATGTTGAGTATGTTTGGACATGTGTGTGAGCTTTTCCTGGCTCAGGTGTCTTAATCCTCCCTTCTGCCCAGTCCCCAGTTGTCTGCACCTTCAGCCACATAATAGGATCAGTGCCATTACAGACTTACTGCTAGGCAGCCTCAGTTATACCCTCCAGAGACAGGAAGAAAAACACCCACACACTCATAAAGGTGCTACCTTCAGAGAGAGGGCAGAGATTAAACCCATTGTGGGTTTAAATCATTAATAACTGTAGATTGCAGACGGCTGGTAGTGTGGCTCATGTTAACAATCCACCTGCCCTACATCTGTTTACAGCACTATTTCCCCAAACCACTTTTTAAAAGATAAGATGCTATGATTTAGGGCACACAATATCTGATACAGCAAGAAATATAAGCTTAGTCAGATAAAATCTGCCAAAATTAGTACCTAGATGTACTGGGTGAACTATGTTCATGAGGTAAAAGGAACACACATTTGCAGCATCTTAAATAAAATATTTTTGTTGTTGATTTTAACATTATTGTAAACTGTAAATGACTATGTAACAAAATAATTATTTGTCATCATTAGACCTGAGGTCTGTACATCAGGGACAAGTATACGGCCACAAATTACATGAAGATTAAATACAATCGTGATAATTTACTTAAGTAGACCATTGCATGTGTGCAATTGTCATGTCCTACACTCCGTGCCAATTCAGAGGGAATGAAAGCAGGGGAGTATTATGTCTTTGAACATAGCCAGACGATGAGGTGGAGGTCAGCTGCTGATGAGTGGAGGACCCCTGCCGAGTGGGGTGTGCCTGACCTCTGAACATATAGACACATCCCTCGCCCATCTGTCTCAGAGACTGATGATTCAGGTCAGCAAAATGGGAGAGAAGAAAGAATTGCATGAACTTCACCTGGAATAGAAAAGCACAGATGGATGCGTCTCATAAAATATATTGCTGCAGGTATCCAACTGACCTACGAAAACTCTGCAAGCAGAAGATTTATGATAAAGAAACATACTTTTTCTTAGTATATATTACACTAGGTTTTGTTAAGTTGAAAACTTAAAATCTGGAGTCACATCTAATCAATCCCAAATCCATTTTCATTCTTAAACATGTAGAGAGATGAAGAACTATCTTCATCCATGTGAGCTGAGTCTGATGTTCGTGTGGTGTTTGACTTGATGCTTTATGCTCTTAAGTCTATAATGAGTTAAAATAGCATTAAATACTATCTGGCTCATTTAGATTCTGCAGTTTTCACACAAGCCTATATAAACGAATATTGTCATTTCAGTAAGTAACTAAACCAGCCGTTTGACTAAATAAACAACATTAGGTCAGAACATTTGGTGACAGTATTTGAAAGGATTTTATCCCAGATGTGGTGACAGTGTTTGTGCTTAAGAGACTTTAGTTAAATGTACAAATAAATGGATGTTTTTAGTTAAATCTCCTGGTAATTCTAACAGGATCTGCGGTACAGCAGAACATAACTGATTGTAGTGCTAAATCTCCCCACCAAGGTAGGGTGTGTGTGAGACACTGTTGTTCATTGGAAGTAGATATGTGAATTTGTTATCACAAGTTCAGATTTATTTATTTATTTATTTAGTAGTAGCCTTCTTACAAACAATTGATTAATAGTAACTCTTCATTTTTCTCACAAACATGTCAATCCCTGAATTTAGCCATACTTTTAGACTTGACACTTTTGTCTGAATATTTCCTCCCATCCGATGGATACAGTTTTCTTTTGTTTCAATCAGCACAGGCTGGAAAGCACAGTCTTACAACTTTGTTTACAAAAAATAAAAACAGAAGCAAGAATGAGTTGCTTTGGGTTGTTTTAAAACAGCATTTACAGCCGTGCTTCTGTTGCAGGTTTCTGGTACAGTCCAGAGTGTGATTTTGTACGACACTGCATTGCCAAGTCTCAGGAGAATGTAGAGGGCAAAGTACAGTTGTCCGTCTTCAAGGGTCAAGTCTACATCCTGGGACGCGAGTCACTCAAGTCTCTATACAACGAGGAGCTGGTCAGGTAAACTGGGAACAAAATTTTGTGCCATGTGTCAGTGGATCACAGTGTGTGCTAGATGACAGATGTGTGTAGCTGCTCTGGGCATAGTGCAGCGATTCCACATGTACACCAGTAAGCCTCCCTGGGTTCCTGATGACCCCACATCAGCATACTAAACTGACCCTGCCTCACAAAGACATCAGAGAAGTGTCACACTTGGTTCCTTCAGGGCAGCCCTGGACCCCAACCCCACCACCGCAGCCCTATGGCCTCTTAGCTGTGGTAACAGTGGGTTTGTTCAGGAGGCTGACCTCTGATGCCCTCTGGGCAGGCTCAACACTGACCAAAGGAAAACCCCTCCATATGGCTCTTCATTTCCACTTAAGTCTCACACACACTTGGGTTGTACCCTTGAGTCAGAGAGCTAATGGTGTTTTCAGCAAGAGGAGAGAGAGGTGATTTCACTGGGCTTTTAAGAAGAAAGTGGCATGGTGTCATGGTAGTTATGCAGGTCAGGAAGAGGGAGACACAAAAACTTGGCTCACACAGTCAGCCATTTAGTCACTGAGCTTAGCTTATCTATTGATAAAATCCTGCAGAAAAAGAAACCACTCAGGTGCATTTCTATTCTGACATGCAGAAAATAGATAAACAGAAAACACGCTACATTCCTACAGCTCCTTGGTTTGTTTTCAGACTCTGAGTAATATATTGTTTTCAGTGAAACACAAGCTGTTGAGTCACTCAGCAGTTTTACAGTTAATTTACAACACAGCAATCTTTCAACAAGCCAGCTGCCAAAAGAAAAAGACTTTCGTTGAGCCTTTGTTGTTATTGCAGAGACACGTCTGAGTTTTGTCTTGGAGCGTCAGAGTTGTAGGAACCGCTGACATAGGGGCCCAGAGCTTCTTCAGAAGAGGTTTATTCAAAGCATCCAAGAACAGCAAAAAAATCATCATTTGGTTACAGAAAAAAATCCTTCATCAGGTTCATATTCAGTTGTGATTGGTTGTGTTCAAGTCACTACACTTTAACATAGAGACTTGTCATTTGTACACTGCAAAGTAATATAAATGCTCATCAGGTTTTATCAAATGTGACATGCAGTTAACTAATATTTATTGTAAAGATTTTTTTTTTTTTTTTTAAAGTAATATGTGAGTATCTTAACTGCTTCAAATCTTATCGGCTGCATTTCTGTGTGTGCTTTCAAGGTTATTTATGTACACTAAATGCTGTTATTCTTTTCTAAAAATTCAGCTGAAAACACACTTTAAGTTAATTGATTATTTCAAACTGACTGTATTTGTTAGGTTGATCCTTCTCAGGATGTAGAGTTTAACTAAAATCAACTTTTTTTTTTTTAACCACAGTGAAAAAATGATTAAAACCAGCACAGAAGTACAGAAGTTATCAACCACCAACATTTCTATACCTTCAAATGATGACTGACAGTTTTCTTATTTGTTTGTTGTTTTTGATTTGATGAGATTTTTTTATTTGCACTAATATAATTGTTTATAACAATTTCATTAACAGGATTTTAAAAAAAAAAAAAAAAGTAATGTAAAACCACAGATTAAATTCAAAAGAAAGCATTTAGATTAGTCAATAAAAGCTTGATTTAATGATTTCTCCATTTTAGTAATCTGAAAAAGAAAAAAAGAAGATGCTTAAATATCCATCTGTATTTCTTTGTAATACACCAGCCCAATTTACCAGTTAGACTGTTCAGAACTACATTAGACAACTACTTAATGGACCATTTCATCAGGTGCTAATGGCCTGTGTTTTTGTTACACTCTGACATATACATCTACCTGAAACTGATACACCTGGAGGCAACAGCCTCTCACACATACACTTCTCATTTGCCACTACATGAAAACCTGCAGCAATCACACACACATGTACAGACCAGATTAGGCATGAAATCCCTGCTGACATCTTGTTGGCTCTCTACAGGCATCAGTAAACGGCGTCATTAACACAGTGGTATTACAGCCCGTCACCGCACCCATCTGAGACAGAAATGTCACCCTCTTCACTCTCAGCCGGCTTCGCTCTCAATTAGACTGCAGGGTTTCTTAAAGGAAAACACAATCCCATGCTTAGACACACACACACACACACACACACACACACACACACACACACACACACACTCTAAAGTGCCATATTCTTTGTGGCCATTCACTCATAATGGTGTTCAGGTGCCGGGTAGGGAGTCTTGTATTGAGAGTCGATGATTTAGTTGTCGGCCTTTCTTTTTATAATGTTTATCCTATCATTTGTTGGCAATTTCCTCTTTTGCTAAGTGCTTTTGAAGAATGAGTGCGAGCGGTCTATTGGGAGAGAAGACTCGTAAGGAAGTGTATTAAACACTACAGGTAGAAACTGCTGCAATTACACTGCACTCTTTGTGAGACAGTCACACACGCCAAGCAGAGGTGTTTACACAAAGAAACACATCAACATTGGACTCACATAAGTTATAGATTTACTACTTTTAAAATGGGTAAACTGAAAGACAAACATCATATTACGATAACTTGATGTTTAGCTCAGGGTTGATATAATGGGGTTGTTTTTAAATGAGTTATGTGCTTCTTTTGTGAGCTTGTGTACATGAGCAAGGCTGTTTTCATTCTCTTGTATTGATTCTGCATCATTCAAGACCAGCAGTGCCAAACAAGAGTGTTCAGAGGAAAATCTATCAGAGCATTATTTTTCAAAAGTAGATTATTAGTGATCCAGGTATCCCAGTTGTTGTAAAGTCTTTGTGTCACTGTGTTTACATCAGCGATGCCAAACATTTCTGGGTTTCTCTCCATGATATTGTGTAACATTTCTCCCCTCACTTCTCACTTATTGCTGAGCTATGATGTCCTCTAACATCACATCTAAAGATTGTTCTCAGTTGTTTCTTCCTTGATATCTTTCCACTCCAGCATGGACGTACAGGGAGACTACGACCCATGTGATGCCTCTGGATTCATCAGGATAAATGCTGTCAGGTAAGCTCCACATAAGTCATTTTCAACAAAAAACTGTAAAAAGTCCAGTTAAAGTCACACAGTTACCCTTCATCTTTATTTTCTCTCATTTTATTTTCTGTTACAGGTTGAGGGAACATAACCGTCTGCAAGGATTCTCCACCACCAAGCAGTAATCGTAGCTGCGTTGTGAATCACCTCCTTTATCTCTCCCCTGTGTCTTTAACAGTAACAGATTGAAACTTTGTGCCTCCATTGTCTACCCATTGCCTTATTGTCAAGTGCCAGTTTCATTAGTATTAGTAATATTAGTAATAAATACATGGAACAATTAGTAATAAATAGAGCAAGCACACCAGGTTTGTAATGTTAAACTCTTGCACCGGTGATAAAGTGAAAAGTAGAGAAAGTAAATATGAGACTCGTCATATGATGCTGGGAAAATACTTTTAATCAAGTTTGCAGGTATTCTGAAATATTCTGTGTATGAACATTTATTAAAAACAAGTTTCCCAGTGATGTATTTACTCAATGTCCTTTCATTCAAGGCTTCTCTTGTTCAGTACTGGAAATAAAAGGAGTGAATTGCGTTTTCCCTGTTGCTTTTTAAATATTTTATTAAAGAAAAGATGAGTAAGTATCAGTTTGCATGCAACACACTAATGTGATGTTCATTATATCCTGTCAGTATGAATGTGCATGATAGTTTGTGTCTTTGGCATACAGCCTTTTTATTAATATCTGCCTGTTTAACTCTTGAGGTTGTACTTGCCAACCTCGAGGACACCGTATCAAATTTGCAATATGCAGATTGAGAGGGCCACAGGCTAGAGTGAACATGGTGACTCACTGGTGGTCACTGAACCGCAAGTGATGAAGGGATTTCTGAGCTCATATGGCACAAGTCAAATGGGAAGAAAATCAGTTAGCTACATATGAATATTTCACAGTTTAGCACGAGGTCCTCCTATTTAGAAAACACTGGGACACGGTATCGTGAAGATCTTTTTCTTCATCCTCTTTGAGGGATTGCTATACCTGCAATTGATTAGTATAATGCAAAACAGATGCAAACTTATTTGAGTGTCTGAGCAAATGGTTTCATATTCATTCTGAAATGTTAGTGAAAAGCTTATTGAACTTAATTTTACGTTTGCAGTGAAGACTGAAGTCTGTTGAATGTCCTAATGATCATTTTGTGTTGAGGAAAATGTAAGGAATAAGTGCACACGTGGTATAAGTTTGCATTTTCACTCTGCTTACTGATGAATTGGACCACTCAACTCCCAGCAATATTCTTTTATTTTATTACAGATGATCTTTTAGGACCAGGCTGTGTTTCAGATTTGTGTTTTGTAAGCAGCTAAAATGAGTCTGCCTTCCTTACACTGCACACTATTTGATCCTTCACAGCTGCTTCTCTGCCACTCCCATGTCCCGACCACTGAAAGGTGTGAGTTGTGCGTGGAGGTGCAGAGTATGCTGTGGGCCTCATGATAAGTCCACAGGCACAGAGGACCCCCTGCCAGGTCTAATGGGCAGTGAGGAACCCTTAGACCCTTTCAGTCCTACAAGAGCCCCTCAGCCTCTGCTCAATTACACGGCAGGCGTCTCAGTCTTTGCCTGGTCAATTACCAGCCAAGCCCCTGCATTTAATGTCGTGCACACAGTGCACACACAGGTCGTGAGATAATCAGTGTCCAAAATTGCCCGGCTAGAATGGCGAGATGGATGGAGAGGTATTCAGATTAGTTAGTCAAGCTGAAGGGGAGACAGGAGGGCTGGAGACAGCTATCAATCTCAATCTGGCCTATGTGGTTTGATGGGGGAAGATTGTGGTGACCTTTCAACCCTGTTTCTGAAAAAGATATGATCCTGTGGAATTTTTGCTGATAATAGCTGTCTTGTATGTATGTTGATTTTAGGCATAGTTGTATTAGTCGTCAAGGCAGTGGTGTAGTGAGATTCTACCTGTACAACAGTGAGGATTTACAATGGGTAAAAAAGATAAATATATCTGTCATCCTGTCCTCCTTTCTTGTTCTTTCTAATCATTTTACGTGGCTTTGTTTTGACTTTAATGCCATCTTTACTTGAGAAACTGTTTGCTCGTCTTTGCTGTTGATTTTTGCCATTTTTAATCATGACCTGCTTTTTTGCCTTTGCTTGCCCCATCATCCCTGAAATTCCTCTGTGCAACCTTGAAGTATTTCATTTCTTATATAATTATAATTATTTGTCATTTTAGTTGTTTTAGGTTTTTATGTTTTGGCAGTCTTTGAATATTAACAGTAACAGATTGAAACTTTGTGCCTCCATTGTCTACCCATTGCCTTATTGTCAAGTGCCAGTTTTATTAGTATTAGTAATATTAGTAATAAATACATGGAACTCAGAGGGCTTTAGCTGATCTAGGCAATAATCTGTTGTGAATCGCAGGATAGTTTTTGTTTCTTACCTTGCAGATGTCTGTTTCTCCTAATATGTGTGTGGTTGCACATCTATTTTTGTTGCCATTTACCAAATCTCATGTTCCATCCACCTTCACCTCCCCCTCCCTCTCATACCTGCCTGCTCAGCCAGCCAGGTATAAAAACTGACTGACACCTGACCGAGGGAATTAATCATCCTTGACCCTGGACCAATTACCCCTCATTACCCACTCGGTGTCTACCTCTCAGGGGAGAGCTGTATAACAATAGCACAACAGGAAAGTCAGCAGCAGTGCAGGACCAAGCCCTAATGGACACCCATACACAAACCTGTCTCCTCAGGAGTCCAGGTTGACTAACCTTCAAGTCCTTGTCGCTCTCCAACAGGGTTTATACAAAGGGGGCTATTGTTCGGGATCAGGGCCCATGACCTCTTGAGATAAAGTACAAAGGGCTGTGCCGCTGGCAGTGAGCAGGCAGCCATGCTAGAAATAATTGATTCACCGTTTTGGTTATAACAATATCATAGAATTTCATAGAGTCTGTCACGGAAACGTTTTAACATATTTAAGCCTTAGTTTTATTATGAGAGCTCCTGCATATTTTGGAAATACAACTTTGAATGAAAAGTTTGTTCCTACTAAAGTACAAAATAGAAATGAATTATTTATTATACATGTATAAGATAATTTATTGCAGCTAAAATGCTTGTAATTAAGTCTAAGTTAATGGTCATAGTGCAGAATGTGTAGGAATTTTAACACAGCAAGGTAATAATAGTGAAATTAAATCTATAACTCAAAACCCAAAATAGTGACTTTAATTTGTTGTAAAGAAAAGAAATAATTAAGTGAACAAAGCACATGTTAATGCCACCTGTCTCCTAACCGTCAGAATATCTTGTGGTCATTCAATCTTTGCTCTTCATCTACCTGACAGTGTAGAAAGGCACCCATGTTCACTGACCTCTCCTCTTAAAGCACAAAAAAAGGATAGGAACAATGACCATAGAGAGTTAATTACCACCAATTAGAGGCCAAAGTGGTTCTCCTTCACCATGTTTTTCAGTGTAACCTAAACCCGAAGAGCCGTATGGAGACTCTTATAACTGTCTGGTCTTTGCTGTGAGCTGAGGTTTTTCTTCATCTGACTCAAGAGTAACACATTGGAGTCCAATGTGCAAAGGAAATGCACAGCAGATTTCATTTAGACAGAAATCCCACTCATATCTCTGGATGTTTCCTATCCATATCGTTCCTTTTCTCATTACAATTGCATCTTGTTTTACCTCCCTGTGTGAAGAAGGATTCGTTATATCCTATTAAACTGCCAGTTGCGTTTTGTGTTTCAGCATTTCACTTAATGCTGCTTTACATAGTAGGTATAAGGGGTTAATGGACAGGTCCTTGGAGGTTTGGGTAGAAAGCTAATAGGCCTGCCAAAGATGATGAGGTCACTCTCTTACTGAAATACAATGAGTGATTTACAGGCCAGGATACTAATTCTACTGGCTTACTATTAATACATTATTCATAATTCAATGTTTTATATTCGGTGGTAGCAATATACAGAACAGGATATATTCTATTGAATGGAAATAAAGGGTTCTCTGTATAGTAACACAAGGATATGAAGAAATTTTAATGGTTTTATTAATGTGATGGCAGTGCTTGACTAAATATGGATTGTAAAAAGGGAATACTTTAAGAGGAGAGTAGAAGTTTTTGCCACCTGCTCTGAATTTATTACGAGAGACTTTTGGTATCAACGGCACTTATGTCTGCAAACAGAGCTGATGTGTCCTGTAGCTCAAACATGCACTTCATTCATCCTCCTGAAACTTGATCTCCTGCTGCAACATCAAGAGACCATCTGTGAGGAACCATTCGAATAAAGCAAGATACTCTTTGCCTTCCAGGCTTACTAACATCCGTGGTTCCTGTGTGCATGTGTGGTGTTTTTACCTTGATGTCAGAGATTATTTTCTTGTGTCAAAGGACACCCATACAGTGATGTCCTCACAATCTATAGACAGATGGGACCATTACGGCCAAAGCCCCTGGCTTTGTTTGTCCTAAGCTGGTGATGAAATATTGATGGAAAAATAGAAATATTTTGCCTGCTTTCAATGTCAGCCATCTAAAAGGGTTAATGAGCATGAGGACTTCTCTGTCTCCTGTTACAACTCAACTACCTGCTAACATTGACTAGTCTGGAGTCTGCAGGCTCTACGGACTAACAAGAATCAATAACCTTCTTTAATGCTGGATTAAGTTTCTCTTGTATTTCAGCTGAAAGAGGTTAATTCAAAGCTGCATAGAGCTGTAACATTTACATTTTCAATATTCAATGAAAACTCATTTTTAAGAATCTCTTTGTATTTATAGATGGAATAATAACTCTCACACATAACTGGCACATTTGATGCCATATAGTTTATGTATGTGAATGTGTGTATGTATTTATGTATGTATATAATTATTTTTATTTTTTTTTGGAGAGGGAGTGGAATTGTATATATTAGCGGTGAATGATTTAGGGTGATGTATAAAAAGGAAAATATGGTGCTAAAATGATGTGACAAGTATATTTGTTGTCAGAAATGGAAAATAATTAAAAATATTTTTATTTAACAGGTAAATTTGAAGCTACAACCATCTATCAGTTCATCATGTCTGGCTCTGTCCAAAGGAAAGTAAACCCATGACATCCTGCTGCTTTCTTGTGCTTTGCACAAGTAAAACAGACTAGCTGGATCATGTTTATAAAAACATTTCAAGGATCATTTTGTTGCAGCTGAACAGAGCTTCTCATTTCCACTTGGTCCTATGTCGTCATAATTAAAGTACACATACCAGTGCAGATTTTGATCTTTTACCCTTTTCTGGTTGGAGTTGTTATTACCTTGGTCTGAAAGTGCAATCATTCAGAGTAAATTTATATTAAAAAATATCCGACATAACTGCAAAATTTACATTTATTACAGACTCAAATGAACTAGATGTGCTCTTTGATCTCAGTTTGGACGTTTAGTTGTAAAACTTTTTACTTTTGCATTTTTATTTCAACCAGTGTATTTACCAAAGTGTTGCGTTACAGTTAAATTGTGACTGAATGTATTATTTCTGATGGTTAAACTGAATCAAAGCCAATAAAAACACTGTAGCATTGCACTGCCCTACACATCCCTGGATTCTGTACAGCAGCACCAATGCAGCATGTTGATCTCAAATCAATTGATTTAGCTCCTCATACTGCTCCCCTTCCCCTCCTTTCCCAGGGGTCCACTGATGGGGTTTGTTTGCGAGAAAACACTCTTTATGTTCTTCGATCTGTTGGTCTGTGAGGTGGTGAATGGACGTTGAACCCTTTCAGGCTGGATGTGCCTCTCCTGGTAGGTTCATCGGCCCCAGTCTCAGATTATGTAAATGTTTAATGGCTCTGGTTATTTGGTCATGATGGCTTGCGTTATGATGGATGGTAATGCAATGCTTTTCAATAGTGCCTGAATTACACCACAGCAGGCTGCAGGCTGTTTGGACTGGGTGTTTAACTGGCCTTCACTACTTAAGCTGGTAAATTTTTATCTGAAATAAAGTTAATGCAGGATGATTTTATTTAACAGTGAGTTTGAGATATTGAAGGAAAATAAATTTGCAATATGAACTGACTTCAGTATAAATCTTGGTCTTAACAGGACACTTTAAGACACTCCATTGTGCTTTCAGAGATGTCTTGGTGGATTTGTTCCAGTGCTTTGGGTCATTATTGCAGTGAAAAGTCCAGATCTAATTTATCTTCAAGATAATGCTTTTATATTCTCTGGCATTATTTTTCAATCTGTATTAAAAATGTGGTCAACAACTTGATATTTAATTTGCCTGAATGGATCAGATTTTAAGATTTTTAAAAAGCTGATTTTTTTTTCAAATAAAACTGCAATTTTTTTTTATTTTTTTTAAAATTTTTAAATTAAACGCTCATGTTTTATTGACACCAACAGCTGCAAAAGCTACCTGCAGATGTTTGAGGGGAAAATGTGCCATTCTCAAGAGTCTACAAAGACTGGTATTTAGAATTCACAATACTTGAAGAAAAGGGACTTTAAAGTCATAAGTGAAGATCTTTGTCACATTTCCTGCAAGACTCAAAGGCATCCATAAAGTTTTTTTTTTCTTAAGGCTACAGAGGTGTGTTGATTTAATGAAACCCAGTAGCTGATTATAAACTAAGATCAACTATGTTTAGTGTAGTAAGTTTTAAATAGCATCCATGCATGCAAAAAGGAGAATTTGATCTGTTTCTTCTCATTCAAACTGCTACTTAAAGCTAATCCATTCAGATGCTTTGCGTGAGCATTACTTGTCACTATGCACCTCAGTGAATATGAGCAACACAGCAGTAGGTGAAGGTTTTATCTTGAAAGCAGATTCAATACCAACAGAGAGCATGAAAGCTCAGTTCCACTTTTAAAACGCCTCAGGGCCCCGTAAGCTGTGGTTTTAAAGTGCCGAAAAGAATCACATACCTCCTCTGCTTCGGATGAATAAAAAAAAAAAAAACCATTCTGTCCATCTCTGCAGCTCTGCCTGCTGATATGCTTTTATCACTGTCATGTTGGGTGTTTGTATTTGAGTAGTAGCTCGTGTCATCCTTAAGAAAACCTTTGCAGTAGCTTGCTTTGTGGTGACAGCTGAAGAATCACCTGCAAAGCACTTTTTGTCAGCTCACTGTGAAGAGAGCTCACAAACAAGATCATTTAGCTATTATTTCCTGTCAGTCTCCGATACAACCAGCAAAGTGAATGTTTATCAAAAAAAAGAAGACAGTGGGAACAGAGCAAAATATCACAGGTGGAGAGAGTGCAAGCAGACAGGGATGGAGACTCAGGGAGGGGGGGGCGGAGTGTGGGGAGGGTTGTTGAAGACAGGGAAGGGGTCATAGTGTCCCAGTGGAGAGAAATAGTGGAAAACATCCGTAATTTTCACTGCGGGATCCCATGTAATTGAGTCATTTAAAATACAGATACAGAGCTGAATCAAAGCAAAGTGCGTTGTGGTGGAGGAGGAGGAGAAGAGTGCAGAGTAAAATGGAAAAAAGGTAAAAATAAGGAGGTAGAAGTGTGTCTCTTCTATTATTGAGCAAGGCCAATCTGTCTGTTATTCTCATCTGTCATTCAGGATGGTATGTAACCTGTCAGAGATTTTCTTTTGTGCATCTTACATGTTGTACTCTTTAATGCGTCTTCATCTTTTCATTCAACAAATTCAAATTTGAATACCCAAATAATGAATGATTGTCACAGTGACTGCAAACTGTACTAATTTATGACTGAAAAAATATTAAAATGCAACTTTTTCATGATATAAGCAAAGAGTTTAATTGATGGAATTCCATAGATACGTACATGAACATTTAACTCATCATCAGTTGAACATGATAATCTTTTGACTCTGTTCTAAATAGACATTGCACAAACATTGCTATATATCTGTGATTCAGTGGCCTGAGAAGAGATGAGGAGCTGTGAAATCTTACTGTCCGTTTTTCTTTGTGACTACAAATTGAGTTTTGCTGGTGGCTGAAAAATGCATGCTGGGTAATTCTCCATCAGAAACCAGCATCAGATTGTAATGACAAACATGAATACAAATTAATTAAATTTGATGCGTTGTTAGACATATTACATCAGTTTCTGGGAGAAAAGAAATGTGTTTTTAGGAATTTTTGTGCCGAAGCAACAGGGGGACAGGTGGTGCTCAGTCTCAGCAGCTTGGTATTTAAAGATCTCCACCTATAATCTACTGCTTCCCATCCTCCATGAAAACAAGGTGTGAGGTATTCAAAAGAAAATTTTAAAAGAATGACAGACTGGATGTTAAAGTACATTTAGGACATTATGATTTGCAATGCCGAACAACGATTTTTAAAAAAAATCTTTCATGTTTATGTAACCTGAATTAATCTATAAATTATAGTTTTGTCAATTAAAATAGCTGCATCTGATACAAGTAGGTATTCTGCACAGGTTTTGAGATGCAGAGCTTGAATCTTTCAGTGTTACAAGACCTGAAGCATCCGTTCAACAGCAAGGAAAAGATGTTGATTTAATCTGGGAAGTGTGAACCTGAAAAGGTACAACACACCAATTTTTATATTTTATACATTTTATTATTTTATTCCACATACAATAGTTAAGTTAAAACTGATCGACCAATTTAATGTTAACATCTTGAAATAGTAAAAGCTGCTGCTTTTAATAAAATTTTAATAACATTTTAATAAAATTTTAAACAGAGGAAAATATGAACTTACACATTTATATTTGTTCTTCACATTGTTTTGGAGTCTAAGTGACATAAAAATGTAGAAGGATTAAATACTGAAAGCAGAAACTTGGAAATAAATAGTAATATTTGAAAAAGAAACATCAAAATTGAACAGATTTTGAGTCGAATACAAGGTTTTGAGAAAATGAGTTT